>NC_052345.1:18168008-18771342 GCF_016432855.1 Salvelinus namaycush
CAGACTGGGGCATAGGTTCACCTTCCAACAGGACAACGACCCTAAGCACACAGCCAAGACAATACAGGAGTGGCTTTGGGCCAAGTCTCTGAATGTCCATGAGTGGCTCAGCCAGAGCCCGGAGTTGAACCCGATCGAACATCTCTGGAGAGACCTGAAAATAGCTGTGCAGCGACGCTCTCCATCCAACCTGACAGAGCTTGAGAGGATCTGCAGAGAAGAATGGGAGAAACACCCCAAATACAGGTGTGCCAAGCTTGTAGCGTCATACTCAAGAAGACTCGAGGCTGTAATCGCTGCCAAAGGTGCTTCAAAGTATTGAGTAAAGGATCTGAGTACTTATGTAAATGTGATATTTCAGTTTTTTGTATTATTTATGTTTTGCTAAAATTTCTAAAAACCTGTTTTTGCTTTGTCATTATGGGATATTTTGTGTTGATTGATGAGGGGGGGGATTTAAAAAAAAAATACATTTTAGAATAAGGCCGTAACGTAACAAAATGTGGGGTCTGAATAAATCTGTGTAACGGCTGTCCTCCTCCTCTTCAGACGAAGAGGAGGAGTAGGGATTGGACCAAAGCGCAGCGTGATAGTTTGACATAATGAAGTTTATTAAAGTAAAGACGAAAACCGAAAACACTTCAACAAACTACAAAATAACAAAACGACGTAGACAGACCTGAACATGGAACTTACATAAATACACGAAGAACTCACGAACAGGAACAGACTACAGACAAACGATACAGTCCCGTGTGGTAACATATACGGACACAGGAGACAATCACCCACAAACAAACAGTGTGAACAGCCTACCTTTATATGGTTCTCAATCAGAGGAAACGTCAAACACCTGTCCCTGATTGAGAACCATATAAGGCTAATTACACCTGACCTAAACATACAAACACAAAACATAGAATGCCCACCCCAACTCACGCCCTGACCAACTAAACACATACAAAATTAACAGAAAACAGGTCAGGAACGTGACAGAACCCCCCCCTCAAGGTGCGAACTCCGGACGCACCACCAAAAGTCTAGGGGAGGGTCTGGGTGGGCATCTGTCCACGGTGGCGGCTCAGGCTCTGGGCGTGGTCCCCATCCCACCATAATCAATCCCCGCTTTCGTATCCCCCTCTCAATGACCACCCTCCAAATAAACCCACCTAAATTTAGGGGCATCACCGGGATAAGGGGCAGCTCCGGACTGAGGGACGGCAGCTCCGGACTGAGGGACGGCAGCTCCGGACTGAGGGACGGCAGCTCCGGACTGAGGGACGGCAGCTCCGGACTGAGGGACGGCGGATCCTGGCTGGCTGGCTCTGGCGGATCCTGGCTGGCTGGCTCTGGCGGATCCTGGCTGGCTGGCTCTGGCGGATCCTGGCTGGCTGGCTCTGGCGGATCCTGGCTGGCTGGCTCTGGCGGATCCTGGCTGGCTGGCGGATCCTGGCTGGCTGGCGGATCCTGGCTGGCTGGCGGATCCTGGCTGGCTGGCTGGTCATGGCTGGATGACGGCTCTGGCTGGTCATGGCTGGATGACGGCTCTGGCTGGTCATGGCTGGATGACGGCTCTGGCTGGTCATGGCTGGATGACGGCTCTGGCTGGTCATGGCTGGATGACGGCTCTGGCTGGTCATGGCTGGATGACGGCTCTGGCTGGTCATGTCTGGCGGAAGGCTCTGGCTGATCCTGTCTGGCGGAAGGCTCTGGCTGATCCTGTCTGGCAGAAGGCTCTGGCTGATCCTGTCTGGCGGAAGGCTTTGGCTGCTCCTGTCTGGCTGAAGGCTCTAGCGGCTCCTGTCTGGCTGAAGGCTCTAGCGGCTCCTGTCTGGCGGACGGCTCTGAAGGCTCATGGCAGACGGGCGGCTTTGCAGGCTCATGGCAGACGGGCGGCTTTGAAGGCTCAGTACCGACGGGCAGTTCATGCGGCGCTTGGCAGACGGACAGTTCAGACGGCGTTGGCAGACGGGCAGTTCAGGCGCCGTTGGGCAGACGGGCAGTTCAGGCGCCGTTGGGCAGACGGGCAGTTCAGGCGCCGTTGGGCAGACGGGCAGTTCAGGCTCCGCTGGGCAGACGGGCAGTTCAGGCGCCGCTTGGCAGACGGGCAGTTCAGGCGCCGCTTGGCAGACGGGCAGTTCAGGCGCCGCTTGGCAGACGGGCAGTTCAGGCGCCGCTTGGCAGACAGCAGACTCTGGCCGGCTGAGACGCACTGTAGGCCTGGTGCGTGGTATAGGCACTGGTGGTACTGGCCTGGAGCGGGGAAATGGCGCCGGAAATACCGGACCGTGCAGGCGTACTGGCTCCCTTGAGCACTGAGCCTGCCCAACCTTACCTGGTTGTATGCTCCCCGTCGCCCGACCAGTGCGGGGAGGTGGAATAACCCGCACCGGGCTATGTAGGCGTACCGGGGACACCATGCGTAAGGCTGGTGCCATGTAAGCCGGCCCGAGGAGACGCACTGGTGGCCAGATGTGTAGAGCCGGCTTCATGGCACTTGGCTCAATGCTCAATCTGGCCCGGCCGATACGAGGAGCTGGTATGTACCGCACCGGGCTATGCACACGTACAGGAGACACCATGCGCTCTACTGCGTAACACGGTGTCTGCCCGTACTCTCGCTCTCCACGGTAAGTACAGGGAGTGGGCGCAGGTCTCCTACCTGACTTCGCCACTCTCCCTTCTAGCCCCCCCCCCCCAAGACATTTTTGGGGTTTACTCACAGGCTTCCTACCGCGTCGTCGTGTTGCCTCCATTCGCCGGTATCCCTCCTCGCACTGCGCCAGAGAATCCCAGGCGGGCTCCGGCACTCGCCCTGGGTTGATCGCCCACCTGTCGATCTCCTCCCACGTAGTGTAGCCCAGATCCTTCTCCTGCTTCCGAGCTAGCTCCTCGAAACGCCGCCTCTCTGCTTTCGCTGCCTCCAGCTCAGCTTTGGGGCGGCGATATTCTCCTGGTTGAGCCCAGGGTCCCTTTCCGTCCAATATTTCCTCCCAAGTCCACGAGTTCTGGTTCTTTGGCCGCTGCTGTTGGTTCCTCTCACGCTGCTTGATCCATGGTTGGTGGGTGATTCTGTAACGGCTGTCCTCCTCCTCTTCAGACGAAGAGGAGGAGTAGGGATTGGACCAAAGCGCAGCGTGATAGTTTGACATAATGAAGTTTATTAAAGTAAAGACGAAAACCGAAAACACTTCAACAAACTACAAAATAACAAAACGACGTAGACAGACCTGAACATGGAACTTACATAAATACACGAAGAACTCACGAACAGGAACAGACTACAGACAAACGATACAGTTCCGTGTGGTAACATATACGGACACAGGAGACAATCACCCACAAACAAACAGTGTGAACAGCCTACCTTTATATGGTTCTCAATCAGAGGAAACGTCAAACACCTGTCCCTGATTGAGAACCATATAAGGCTAATTACACCTGACCTAAACATACAAACACAAAACATAGAATGCCCACCCCAACTCACGCCCTGACCAACTAAACACATACAAAATGAACAGAAAACAGGTCAGGAACGTGACAGAACCCCCCCCTCAAGGTGCGAACTCCGGACGCACCACCAAAAGTCTAGGGGAGGGTCTGGGTGGGCATCTGTCCACGGTGGCGGCTCAGGCTCTGGGCGTGGTCCCCATCCCACCATAATCAATCCCCGCTTTCGTATCCCCCTCTCAATGACCACCCTCCAAATAAACCCACCTAAATTTAGGGGCATCACCGGGATAAGGGGCAGCTCCGGACTGAGGGACGGCAGCTCCGGACTGAGGGACGGCAGCTCCGGACTGAGGGACGGCAGCTCCGGACTGAGGGACGGCGGATCCTGGCTGGCTGGCTCTGGCGGATCCTGGCTGGCTGGCTCTGGCGGATCCTGGCTGGCTGGCTCTGGCGGATCCTGGCTGGCTGGCTCTGGCGGATCCTGGCTGGCTGGCGGATCCTGGCTGGCTGGCGGATCCTGGCTGGCTGGCGGATCCTGGCTGGCTGGCTGGTCATGGCTGGATGACGGCTCTGGCTGGTCATGGCTGGATGACGGCTCTGGCTGGTCATGGCTGGATGACGGCTCTGGCTGGTCATGGCTGGATGACGGCTCTGGCTGGTCATGGCTGGATGACGGCTCTGGCTGGTCATGGCTGGATGACGGCTCTGGCTGGTCATGGCTCGCTGACGGCTCTGGCTGGTCATGGCTCGCTGACGGCTCTGGCTGGTCATGGCTCGCTGACGGCTCTGGCTGGTCATGGCTCGCTGACGGCTCTGGCTGGTCATGGCTCGCTGACGGCTCTGGCTGGTCATGTCTGGCGGAAGGCTCTGGCTGATCCTGTCTGGCGGAAGGCTCTGGCTGATCCTGTCTGGCAGAAGGCTCTGGCTGATCCTGTCTGGCGGAAGGCTTTGGCTGCTCCTGTCTGGCTGAAGGCTCTAGCGGCTCCTGTCTGGCTGAAGGCTCTAGCGGCTCCTGTCTGGCGGACGGCTCTGAAGGCTCATGGCAGACGGGCGGCTTTGCAGGCTCATGGCAGACGGGCGGCTTTGAAGGCTCAGTACCGACGGGCAGTTCATGCGGCGCTTGGCAGACGGACAGTTCAGACGGCGTTGGCAGACGGGCAGTTCAGGCGCCGTTGGGCAGACGGGCAGTTCAGGCGCCGTTGGGCAGACGGGCAGTTCAGGCGCCGTTGGGCAGACAGGCAGTTCAGGCTCCGCTGGGCAGACGGGCAGTTCAGGCGCCGCTTGGCAGACGGGCAGTTCAGGCGCCGCTTGGCAGACGGGCAGTTCAGGCGCCGCTTGGCAGACGGGCAGTTCAGGCGCCGCTTGGCAGACAGCAGACTCTGGCCGGCTGAGACGCACTGTAGGCCTGGTGCGTGGTATAGGCACTGGTGGTACTGGCCTGGAGCGGGGAAATGGCGCCGGAAATACCGGACCGTGCAGGCGTACTGGCTCCCTTGAGCACTGAGCCTGCCCAACCTTACCTGGTTGTATGCTCCCCGTCGCCCGACCAGTGCGGGGAGGTGGAATAACCCGCACCGGGCTATGTAGGCGTACCGGGGACACCATGCGTAAGGCTGGTGCCATGTAAGCCGGCCCGAGGAGACGCACTGGTGGCCAGATGTGTAGAGCCGGCTTCATGGCACTTGGCTCAATGCTCAATCTGGCCCGGCCGATACGAGGAGCTGGTATGTACCGCACCGGGCTATGCACACGTACAGGAGACACCATGCGCTCTACTGCGTAACACGGTGTCTGCCCGTACTCTCGCTCTCCACGGTAAGTACAGGGAGTGGGCGCAGGTCTCCTACCTGACTTCGCCACTCTCCCTTCTAGCCCCCCCCCCCAAGACATTTTTGGGGTTTACTCACAGGCTTCCTACCGCGTCGTCGTGTTGCCTCCATTCGCCGGTATCCCTCCTCGCACTGCGCCAGAGAATCCCAGGCGGGCTCCGGCACTCGCCCTGGGTTGATCGCCCACCTGTCGATCTCCTCCCACGTAGTGTAGCCCAGATCCTTCTCCTGCTTCCGAGCTAGCTCCTCGAAACGCCGCCTCTCTGCTTTCGCTGCCTCCAGCTCAGCTTTGGGGCGGCGATATTCTCCTGGTTGAGCCCAGGGTCCCTTTCCGTCCAATATTTCCTCCCAAGTCCACGAGTTCTGGTTCTTTGGCCGCTGCTGTTGGTTCCTCTCACGCTGCTTGATCCATGGTTGGTGGGTGATTCTGTAACGGCTGTCCTCCTCCTCTTCAGACGAAGAGGAGGAGTAGGGATTGGACCAAAGCGCAGCGTGATAGTTTGACATAATGAAGTTTATTAAAGTAAAGACGAAAACCGAAAACACTTCAACAAACTACAAAATAACAAAACGACGTAGACAGACCTGAACATGGAACTTACATAAATACACGAAGAACTCACGAACAGGAACAGACTACAGACAAACGATACAGTCCCGTGTGGTAACATATACGGACACAGGAGACAATCACCCACAAACAAACAGTGTGAACAGCCTACCTTTATATGGTTCTCAATCAGAGGAAACGTCAAACACCTGTCCCTGATTGAGAACCATATAAGGCTAATTACACCTGACCTAAACATACAAACACAAAACATAGAATGCCCACCCCAACTCACGCCCTGACCAACTAAACACATACAAAATGAACAGAAAACAGGTCAGGAACGTGACAGAACCCCCCCCTCAAGGTGCGAACTCCGGACGCACCACCAAAAGTCTAGGGGAGGGTCTGGGTGGGCATCTGTCCACGGTGGCGGCTCAGGCTCTGGGCGTGGTCCCCATCCCACCATAATCAATCCCCGCTTTCGTATCCCCCTCTCAATGACCACCCTCCAAATAAACCCACCTAAATTTAGGGGCATCACCGGGATAAGGGGCAGCTCCGGACTGAGGGACGGCAGCTCCGGACTGAGGGACGGCAGCTCCGGACTGAGGGACGGCAGCTCCGGACTGAGGGACGGCAGCTCCGGACTGAGGGACGGCGGATCCTGGCTGGCTGGCTCTGGCGGATCCTGGCTGGCTGGCTCTGGCGGATCCTGGCTGGCTGGCTCTGGCGGATCCTGGCTGGCTGGCTCTGGCGGATCCTGGCTGGCTGGCGGATCCTGGCTGGCTGGCGGATCCTGGCTGGCTGGCGGATCCTGGCTGGCTGGCTGGTCATGGCTGGATGACGGCTCTGGCTGGTCATGGCTGGATGACGGCTCTGGCTGGTCATGGCTGGATGACGGCTCTGGCTGGTCATGGCTGGATGACGGCTCTGGCTGGTCATGGCTGGATGACGGCTCTGGCTGGTCATGGCTGGATGACGGCTCTGGCTGGTCATGGCTCGCTGACGGCTCTGGCTGGTCATGGCTCGCTGACGGCTCTGGCTGGTCATGGCTCGCTGACGGCTCTGGCTGGTCATGGCTCGCTGACGGCTCTGGCTGGTCATGGCTCGCTGACGGCTCTGGCTGGTCATGTCTGGCGGAAGGCTCTGGCTGATCCTGTCTGGCGGAAGGCTCTGGCTGATCCTGTCTGGCAGAAGGCTCTGGCTGATCCTGTCTGGCGGAAGGCTTTGGCTGCTCCTGTCTGGCTGAAGGCTCTAGCGGCTCCTGTCTGGCTGAAGGCTCTAGCGGCTCCTGTCTGGCGGACGGCTCTGAAGGCTCATGGCAGACGGGCGGCTTTGCAGGCTCATGGCAGACGGGCGGCTTTGAAGGCTCAGTACCGACGGGCAGTTCATGCGGCGCTTGGCAGACGGACAGTTCAGACGGCGTTGGCAGACGGGCAGTTCAGGCGCCGTTGGGCAGACGGGCAGTTCAGGCGCCGTTGGGCAGACGGGCAGTTCAGGCGCCGTTGGGCAGACGGGCAGTTCAGGCTCCGCTGGGCAGACGGGCAGTTCAGGCGCCGCTTGGCAGACGGGCAGTTCAGGCGCCGCTTGGCAGACGGGCAGTTCAGGCGCCGCTTGGCAGACGGGCAGTTCAGGCGCCGCTTGGCAGACGGCAGACTCTGGCCGGCTGAGACGCACTGTAGGCCTGGTGCGTGGTATAGGCACTGGTGGTACTGGCCTGGAGCGGGGAAATGGCGCCGGAAATACCGGACCGTGCAGGCGTACTGGCTCCCTTGAGCACTGAGCCTGCCCAACCTTACCTGGTTGTATGCTCCCCGTCGCCCGACCAGTGCGGGGAGGTGGAATAACCCGCACCGGGCTATGTAGGCGTACCGGGGACACCATGCGTAAGGCTGGTGCCATGTAAGCCGGCCCGAGGAGACGCACTGGTGGCCAGATGTGTAGAGCCGGCTTCATGGCACTTGGCTCAATGCTCAATCTGGCCCGGCCGATACGAGGAGCTGGTATGTACCGCACCGGGCTATGCACACGTACAGGAGACACCATGCGCTCTACTGCGTAACACGGTGTCTGCCCGTACTCTCGCTCTCCACGGTAAGTACAGGGAGTGGGCGCAGGTCTCCTACCTGACTTCGCCACTCTCCCTTCTAGCCCCCCCCCCAAGACATTTTTGGGGTTTACTCACAGGCTTCCTACCGCGTCGTCGTGTTGCCTCCATTCGCCGGTATCCCTCCTCGCACTGCGCCAGAGAATCCCAGGCGGGCTCCGGCACTCGCCCTGGGTTGATCGCCCACCTGTCGATCTCCTCCCACGTAGTGTAGCCCAGATCCTTCTCCTGCTTCCGAGCTAGCTCCTCGAAACGCCGCCTCTCTGCTTTCGCTGCCTCCAGCTCAGCTTTGGGGCGGCGATATTCTCCTGGTTGAGCCCAGGGTCCCTTTCCGTCCAATATTTCCTCCCAAGTCCACGAGTTCTGGTTCTTTGGCCGCTGCTGTTGGTTCCTCTCACGCTGCTTGATCCATGGTTGGTGGGTGATTCTGTAACGGCTGTCCTCCTCCTCTTCAGACGAAGAGGAGGAGTAGGGATTGGACCAAAGCGCAGCGTGATAGTTTGACATAATGAAGTTTATTAAAGTAAAGACGAAAACCGAAAACACTTCAACAAACTACAAAATAACAAAACGACGTAGACAGACCTGAACATGGAACTTACATAAATACACGAAGAACTCACGAACAGGAACAGACTACAGACAAACGATACAGTCCCGTGTGGTAACATATACGGACACAGGAGACAATCACCCACAAACAAACAGTGTGAACAGCCTACCTTTATATGGTTCTCAATCAGAGGAAACGTCAAACACCTGTCCCTGATTGAGAACCATATAAGGCTAATTACACCTGACCTAAACATACAAACACAAAACATAGAATGCCCACCCCAACTCACGCCCTGACCAACTAAACACATACAAAATTAACAGAAAACAGGTCAGGAATGTGACAATCTGCTTGAAAATCTATGACAAGACGTGAAAATGGTTGTCTAGCAATGATCAACAAACAATTTGACAGAGCTTGAAGAATTTTGAAAAGAATAACAGGCAAATGTTGCACAATCCAGGTGTGGAAAGCTCCTAGAGACTTACCCAGAAACACTCACAGCTTTAATCACTGCCAAAGGTGATTCTAACCTGTATTGACTCAGGGTGTTGAATACTAATCTAATCAAGATATACACTGAGTGCACAAAACATTAGGAACACCTTCCTAATATTTAGTTGCACCACCTTTGGTCCGTAGAACAGCCTCTACAAGGAGTCGAAAGCGTTCCACCGGGATGCTGGCCCATGTTGACTCCAATGCTTCCCACAGTTGTGCCAAGTTGGCTGGATGTCCTTTGGTTGGTGGACCATTCCTGATACACACGGGAAACTGGTAAGCGTGAAAACCCCAGCAGCGTTGCAGTTCTTGATACACTCAAACCGGTGCGCCTGACATCTACTACTATACCCTGTTCAAAGGCACTTAAATATTCTGTCTTGCCCATTCACCTTCTGAATGGCACACATGCATATTCTGTGTCTCAATTGTCTCAATACTTCAAATCCATCTTTAACCTGTCTCCTCCCCTTCATCTACACCGATTGAAGTGGATTTAACAGGTGATAAGGGACCATAGCTTTCACCTAGATTCACCTGGTCATTCTATGTCATGGAATGAGCAGGTGTCCTTAATGTTTTGCTAACTCAGTGTTTTATTTTTTTTATATATTTCTTTCAGATGTTAGAATATTCTTCCACTTTGACATTACAGAGTATTTTGTGTAGATTGTTGACACAATGACAATTCAATCCATTTTAATCCCACTTTTCAACACAACAAAATATGGAAAAAGTCATGGGGTGTGAGTACTTTCTGAAGGCACTGTATGTATGTGTGTATTTGTCTGTGTGTGCACGCTATGTTTCATAATAACATATGCACAAACTGGCCCCTTTCAGGTTTATCCTCAGCAGAAGCCCTTTCTGGGTAGCCTATTCGTATCTTTACACATTTTTGTGATTCTTTAAAAGTACGAGAATAGCTACCAAGTCGGCCCATGGGGGTAAATAAACATTGTCCATTTGGCCCCCAAAACAGCAACAGCAAACGACAACAGGAAGAATACCAGGCCTGCTCAGCTGTCTCTGTCAGGCCAAGGCCAGAGATAATTGCGGCCATGACCTTTTTCTGTGGCCCTTAACTCACTCTTTTCACATTCCAGGGCAATCGGAATTGTCCCATGGTTTGCGTCCAAAAATGGCACCCTATTCCCTATGTAGTGCACTACTTTTGACCATAGGGATCTGGTAAAAAGGTAGTGCACTACATAGACAATAGGGTGCCATTTGGGACGCATACCCATGTTGTAATAATAATAATAACAACACTGCAAACTCCCCCACCTTGTCACCAGAATATCCCAACTGTCATTATCCATCCCTTGAGGCTCATTTTTGGGTGGTGGTGGGGGTTGGAGAATGTAAAGTCAAGGACATGAATAACACTGCATGAGTACAAGGCAAATTGTATCTGTCTGTGGATTGTGACTGATGTTCATTTGAGGATTGTGTATTCTGATCATTTATGTACATGATATTGGCACTTATCTGTCTCCCTAAATTAATAATAGTGTGACATATTGCAGAACGAAACAGATATGATGCATTGCTTGAGGCCACCTGCATTTAGCTCTGATGATGCAGTTTTGTTCACTATAACAACTTTGATCAGAGAACAGTCCATGTGAAAATCATTCAGTTTAGGTCTTGACTATGTATGACGAAATAATATTTTTATTTGAAATGTTCAGAGACAAGAAAATACCTACCATTAGTTGAAATTATTATTTTGGACCCGAGATAGGATATGCTGTGGTAAAATGGAATTCATGCATGTATAAAATGCATAGCTCATAAAACAGGGACAGGGACATTCTTACTTTAGTATGCTAACATTAGGAAGGAGGAAAGTTGAACAGTTTTGATGGGTCCTCAATAGCACTTGACAAGTTGCTCTTATGCCATGTAAAAGCTTCTGTAGTCGTACAGCAGCTGTACATGGTGAAAGCAAAGTTGAAGTCGGAAGTTTACATACACTTAGGTTGGAGTCATTAAAACTCGTTTTTCAACCACTCCACTAATTTCTTGTTAACAAACTATAGTTTTGGCAAGTCGGTTAGGACATTTACCTTGTGCATGACACAAGTAATTTTTACAACAATTGTTTACAGACAAATTATTTCACTTAGAATTCACTGTATCACAATTTCAGTGGGACAGAAGTCTACAGTGCCTTTAAACAGCGTGGAAAATTCCAGAAAATTATGTCATGGCTTTAGAAGCTTTTGATAGGCTAATTGACATCATTTGAGTCAATTGGAGGTGTACCTGTGGATGTATTTCAAGGCCTACCTTCAAACTCAGTGCCTCTTTGCTGGACATCATAGGAAAAATCTAAAGAAATCAGCCAAGACCTCAGAAAACAAAAATTGTAGACCTCCACAAGTCTGGTTCATCCTTGGGGGAAATTTCCATACTCCTGAAGGTACCACGTTCATCTGTACAAACAATAGTACCCAAGTATATACACCATGGGACTACGCAGCCGTCATACCGCTCATGAAGGAGACATGTTCTGTCTCCTAGAGATGAACGTACTTTGGTGCGAAAAGTGCAAATCAATCCCAGAACAATAGCAAAGGACCTTGTGAAGATGCTGGAGGAAACAGGTACAAAAGTATCTATATCCACAGCAAAACGAGTCTTATATCGACATAACCTCAACAAGGAAGAAGCCACTGCTCCAAAACCGCCATAAAAAAGCCAGACTACGGTTTGCAACTGCACATGGGGACAAAGATTGTAATTTTTCGAGAAATGTCCTCTGGTCTGATGAAACAAAAATAGAACTGTTTGGCCATAATGACCATCGTTATGTTTGGAGGAAAAAGGGGGAGGCTTGCAAGCCGAAGAACACCATCCCAACCGTGAAGCACGGGGTGGCAGTATCATGTTGTGGGGGTGCTTTGCTGCAGGAGGGCCTGGTGCACTTCACAAAATAGATGGCATCATGAGGAGGAAAATGATGTGGCTATATTGAAGCAACATCTCATGACATCAGTCAGGAAGTTAAAGCTTTGTCGCAAATGGGTCTTCCAAATGGACAATGACCCCAAGCATACTTCCAAAGTTGTGGCAAAATGGCTTAAGGACAACAAAATCAAGGTATTGGAGTGGCCATCACAAAGCCCTGACCTCAATCGTATAGAAAATGTGTGGGCAGAACTGAAAAAGCGTTTGCGAGCAAGGAGGGCTACAAACCTGACTCAGTTACACCAGCTCTGTCAGTAGGAATGGGCCACAATTCACCCAACTTATTGTGGGAAGCTTGTGGAAGGCTACCCAAAACATTTGACCCAAGTTAAACAATTTGAAGGCAATGCTACCAAATACTAACTGAGTGTATGTAAACTTCTGACCCACTGGGAATGTGATGAAAGAAATAAAAGCTGAAATAAATAATTCTCTCAACTATTATTCTGACATTTCACATTCTTAAAACAAAGTGGTGATCCTAACTGACCTAAAACAGGGAATTTTAACAAGGATTAAATGTCAGGAATTGTGAAAAACTGAGTTTATATGTATTTGGCTAAGGTGTATGTAAACTTCCGACTTTAACTGTATATAAAAAATAATATAATTGTTTTGAAAGGGAACTTGCCAAATTCTGTTTCAAATGTGAACTAATTCAGTTACTATTTAGTTGCATACCATCACATCAAGATGTTACAATTCCACAGTGGTGTAAAGTACTTATGTAAAAGTACTTTAAAGTACTACTTAAGTAGTTTTTTGAGGTATCTGTACTTTACTTTACTATTTATATTTTTGACAACTTTTACTTTTACTTCACTACATTCCTAAAGAAAATGATGTACTTTTTACTCCATACATTTTCCCTGACATCTAAAAGTACTCGTCACATTTTGAATGCTTAGTAGGACAGAAATTGACCAATTTACATAGTTGTCAAGAGAGCATCCCTGGTCATCTCTACTGAGTGTTGGAGTGTGCCCCTGGCTATCCATAAATAAATACAAATTTAAAAATTTAAAAATTAATAAATTAACAATAATGCCATTTGGTTTGCTTAATTTGACGAATTTGAAATTATTTATACTTTTACTTTTGATACTTAAGTACATTTTTGCAATTACATTTAGTTTTGATACTTAAGTATATTTAAAACCAAATACTTTTAGACTTTTACTCAAGTAGTATTTTACTGGGTGTCTTTCACTTTTACTTGAGTCATTTCCTATTAAAGGTATCTTTACTTTTACTCAAGTATGATATTTGGGTACTTTTTCCACCATTGCAATTCCATGTAGGCATAACTGTCTGTGGAACTCAGGTGTAACACGTGTATTTTGCTATACGTTTTGTCTGCATAAAATACGTTTCTATAAATTGAAATGTTTATTTTCCCGTCGCAAAGTGACTACAACAACTCTATAACAAACATATTACAATAAATGCCACAACTCAACACACATCTTAGTTGAACTTGCACTTGCCTAAGACTAGATGGCGCAAATGGTCCAGTAAACGACCAAACAAACTGATACCCAAACAGCATCAGTGGAAAAACAGTGAGAACTTGTTAACCCATCTTTTGGTCGCAGAAGATATTTCATGGTAGGTTATGCATGCCTAAATCAGCTAGACCTGTGATGTAACAGATTGCTTCATTTGATTACAGTAACATTTTCTATAGCATTATTAAGAATGGAGTCATGTAAATGGGGGAGATACCAGTTCCTGTTTAATATTTCTTCCCGTACTTACTTTCAGCTGTGAAAGGCTCTTTCATAAGCTACGTTTGCGTTTTCTGTGAAATGTAAATTCATTTTTGGCCTGTGTGTAAAAATATTCGAATGGTTTTCAAAATAAAATCTGGTCACTCAAACAGAAAATTTGAGTTTGTTCAAACAAACATTTGATGAGCTATTCAGAGATATAGATTCTAAAACAAACGGTCGAATGTGGGCTACTGTAAATGATGTGAACTTACAGTGTATCTACAGCTATGTTTTTTCTGGACCACAATACAAATGTGGGTCTTCCAAATGAGCCAATTCACGTTTTGGTTAGCCTAGACTTAAATTATTATTATATATATTTTTTTATCTAACCTTTATTTAACTAGACATGAATAACTCTGCCGATTGTGGTCTGAGTAAATCTTATATCAAAACATGTTAGGAGTGTTAATAAAGGCTGTAAAAGTAGCCTACAGACACAGATAAACGTTAATTACCTTTCTTACACTTTTGGTTTAGGCTCCTTCAAGTCCTTCCATAACTTCCAGAGTTTAGTCTAAGATTGGCAGAAAAATACATGAATAATAGTACCTTCAAGAAATAGATGTCATTATAAGGACATAATTGGATAGCTTCTTCATGAAACCAATTACAGAATAAAATCAAAAGTTTGGTTTCAAAGCGCTTTTGCCTGCCTGCACGTCCTGCAGTTATGCTTCACTTCATCAAATATATGTTATAATCTGAAAACAGCTTTAATAGCCTACCACTGAGGTTTACATTATTTAAAATTAATTAGATATGTTCTTAACCTCACATATTCCAAGTATTTAAGAGGTTGGTAAAATTCCATCTACTCATAGGTATATCCTCGAGAGAGATAAGGCCAAATTAATTTCTATGGACAAGGTAGCCACTTTCTCTGGGTAAAGCTACCGTATTTTGAAGGCAACCACCAACCAGCCTCCCAGTTTGAATCTTGGCAAGGCTATACGTCTTTGGATAACACGCTGGACAAACTCTATACGGCTTTCATGCCATATTTAAATCACTGCTCCTCCAATCTTCATTTAAAGTTGACCTGATAACATTAATACTCTGTTGGTTCCCTACTCAAAAGTCAAAGGGTTTACCAGACTACAACGTACAGTGAATAAAGAAATTCGTAATTTTATGCACGGTCGGCGAGGGAGCTTTAGTTATTGAACTTGATAGGCTGTAGTTCCGTGGCTGTCTTTTGACACTTACATGTACAGTCATCTATTTGCAAGCTCTCATTACACAATGCTGTCCATGTCCCCAATGCACCAAACCATCAATGTTTGTATTAGAGAACAGAGGTCTGTGGCTTGTTGTACGCTTAATTGCGCCCATTCGCTTCCCACTTCTACTGCCATATTGGACAGAAGGTCTGTCAATCAATTATGCGAAGGTGTTTCAAATTCTGACACACAACCTCCAATAAAATAAATGTTTTAGAGTGATATTATAAACCTGAGAAAAAAATAAGCGAATAGCTTATTTGTTAGACTACTTTTATTTTTCGTGAAAATTGACAGCTGTTTCTATTCATGGTCAGTTATTTGCTTATTTATAGCCTATCTTTTGTTAATATTTATATGTATTCTTTAAATAACCTAAGGCATGCTCGTTATTGCCACAGCAAAACTTCCAGTTGAGCACCAGATAATACAACCCCTATCTGCGATTGAATATCTGCGTTTGAATATCTGCTATTTTTACAGTTCTCAAACGCCCCCACCTGGTTCTCCACTTGATGTGGCCCATTCCAGTACGTGACCAGTTATGGCCACCACTACTTCCGGGTTTGCACAAATTGGTCAAAGCTACCCTCTCTGCGTTATGCGCCCTGCAACAACACACACACACGCGCGCGCATTTGGAGAGCCAAGCACGGCATTCGCACTGCACATCAGGATCCACCAACACGCCGACGGACAGTCGACGGCTCCTTTAAGAAAAACCAAGTCAGAAAATATCACCCCTCCTTCTTCAGATCTCCACTTGGATGGTATTGCATCAAAGAAAACCTTCACTGGAGTTGCAAGTGATCGAGGACACGATGGGGACTGTTTTTGAACATCTTTACATGAATATCTGAAGCATTCCAAGTGAGGGAAGAGCGCGACGAGTCATCATTAATTAAGCAACTTGACAACCTCGATATTGATTGACAGCTTGCTTGTTGAGCGAGACTAGAGTATCAATGTTTTTCTTCTGTACGGGGCATTTTACACCAGTCTCAAGCGTGAAGTCGTAGCCTAGTGCCGCTTGTCTATGAACGGTCTCCAGGAGAAAGAGAAGGAGCTCTGTACTGGATTGTGGTGTTTTTATCTATTGCTGGACTTACGCTGGCAGTCTAACAACCACCCTCTCTGGAGAGACGAGCACAATATTCTTAATCTTGCATTTGGAGTTAGGTGTTTATTTTCCCTCAGCCCTGGCCTCGTAGAAGACGTGTAGAGTCCGATTGGAATCGGCCAGAGTGACAGGCCGATGGCGCAACGGGTGTGTATTGACAGAACTTTTAGCAATGGCAATAAAGCTACAATTGAGACGTGGCTTATTACTGTGCGCAATTCTCCGTTTGTATGGCACAACAAGCAGGCACCTATGCAATACGAGGTTGTTTCAGCCCTTTGGTAGAGCTATAAATGGTCAAATATACTTCTGCTACGTGCTAGCCTATACTATTCAGCATTTGAACGTGTGTGAGTAGAATCAACAATTGCATTTTCATATTGTCTAAAGAGCTATAGACTGCAGACTGCAAACTTCATCACATAATTCATTTTTACTATTATGACATGTGTTTTGATATTCTGCGTTTCATTAACGCAGCGTCCGTCTTTGGGGGGTCAGTGTTTAATGTAGGCTATAACCAAGTTGTTACACATCAACTTAAAAGATTTACAAAAAACATTATGTAGGTTTGGTAACAAGAACTTGGACGACAATTCACAAATGTTTTGTGTACGTGCAATTTCAGTCTTTACAGATATGAGAATTATGTAGAGAATGTTCGCTTTGTGTTGAGTTTGTTGCTATCTGTCTTTTTCAACATTTCATAATATTTATACATTCTTATCTGATATATGACATACAAATAAATCAATTCAACATTTAGAATAAAAAATATTTGATTACTTCAAAGCGTTCTCTAAATATACTCTAAATAGTTTAGATAGGCTAATTGTTCATGCATGGCTATACGTGGCCTATCTAAAAATGCATCTGTCATTTTAAAAGTTTCTTTAAGCTATTAGTTTTGTCAAGATAAACAGAACAATATTTGATTTCTTTGAAATATCAGCAAGAACACAGACCGGAAAGTGTAGACATTTGTGATATTGTTTTGTCTAAGCAAAACCCTGTAGTTCTAATCGCCTGAAAGAATGAAGCATACCCAAAACCGTTTGAAAGTTGTAGACACATAAAAGTGAACTGCTTTTTCACAACGTTTTAACATGTTAATGGTTCAACACTAATCCACAAACAATGAACATTTTCCATTGATATTTAATTAGATGATCGACATAGGCTTTTATTGCCACTAATATTATTCCTACCACTAAACATACGATAGGCTACTATTAGCACCATATACCTTAGACATTAGCACTTATTTGATATACTAATTTAGTAGGCCTTTTTGCTATTATTAGTATAGACTGCCAACAACATAATTTAAGCTATTTTACCATTGTTGTTAATAGATCTTTCTTGTTATTAGTCTTTATAATTCGTTTTTATTGTCAGTATTATTACATTATTACATTTAGTATAGCTATTATCAACACAGGCCTTCATTCAACAGCAGGAGAGGTAGCGCAACAGTGTCACTGGTTATTCTTTTAGAATATTCTCTATCTTTCACTTTTGACAGTATGAAGACCTTCCCCACTATGGAATGGACGGAGTAGGGCTGCCCTCGACTATGTACGGGGACCCTCATGCAGCGCGCTCCATGCAGGCGGTTCACCTGAACCACGGGCCCCAGTTCCACTCGCACCAGTACCCGCACTCAACACACGCCAGTGCCATACCGCCCAGTATGGGCTCCTCCGTCAACGACGCTATAAAAAGAGACAAAGATGCCATTTACGGGTACGTTTATTTTACTGCCAACATAAAGTGTATAACCATTGGGGATATCATGCACCACAAATATGAGCGATGGACGTTTAAGAGAGAGGGAGCCTTTGGGAAATTCTCGCTAATTATAACCTCTTCTGTGTTCGGTCTTTACGCATGGTGCTATATAGGCTTGTTTAAACTTTGTATATCTGTTTTGAAATGTTAAATTATGACATTGTCCCCTGAGTTTTCGAAAAGGATGCATAGGTTATGTTTGCATTTGGCTTTCAGTCTAAATATAATGTTATTTTTCATTCACAAAATTAACGATTTGGATGTATCCTATTGTTTAGCAGGAGTCAGTGGTCGGAGTTAGATAACCGAACTCCCTAAATGTTTGTAAATCCAACTCTCAGAATTCAAAATTGTACATCAAACACGTTCTCAAACTACCCAGCCTATACTTCAAAAAATGTATAGGCAGTGTTGTTTATATTTGTGTGCCATAATATAGGCCTATTTTCAGGCCAAGTTTAATAGTCTTAAACTCTATTGAAAAATTCATAATGTATTTTTTTTGCCTGAGTTAATAATCTCACTGAAGAATATGGCGTTATTTCGTTGTCCTAAAATGTTGAATCGTGTTCTAAATGAGTCACTCGAGGGCTGAGGATGCCATACGACCAGTTATGCCTGTATGACCAACTCATTTCATGCAGTAAGACTAGGCCTACTTTTATGTAATTATTGTGCTGATACATTTCTGAATGTTTAATTAGTGCAATATTTATTCAACTTACAACTGAAGACAGTAGGCAATGTGAGTGAAAGTCGATGTAACCTACTTTCTTAGTTTGGGCCTATACCGACTCGCAAACTTTCCAAGGCGGCGTACAGTGTAAATGTCCTCTCTCTTCCTTTTAGGCACCCCCTTTTCCCACTTCTAGCTCTGATTTTTGAAAAATGTGAATTAGCAACTTGCACGCCGAGAGAAACTGGGGTCGCTGGAGGCGACGTGTGTTCCTCGGAGTCTTTCAATGAGGATATAGCAGTATTTTCAAAACAGGTTTGACATATCTATTTACTTGTTTTGTTGAAGTTCAAATTCGTTCAAATTCGTATATTTCAGGGTAAATGACAGTTGTGCATATATAGATGTTTTGTAATTCTGCATTGTGGAAACTTTGTAAGCGACAAGCTGTCCTATGCATGTGAACACCATGGTTATGAATGATGTATGACACTCAGTGAACAGTGAACTTCTAACACTTGTGTTTCAGATTCGATCAGAGAAGCCTATATTTTCATCAAATCCAGAAATTGATAATTTGGTAAGAACTCACTTGCTTAAGGTCACTCACAAGAACAGTATCGAACCGTTGGCCCATGAATACATTCATTAATTGTTTACAGTAGCCAACACTTTAGTGTGAATTGGACTTCATCACAGTCCTTGTTATTAATGGTGTCATAACAGATACACGCTTGTGTAATGTAATCTGTCAAAACGATTTTCTTGTCATAAAATTTGTTTGCTCTCATGCTAATTATTTTAATCCTAATGATCACACACACACACACACACACACACACACACACACACACACACACACACACACACACACACACACACACACACACACACACACACACACACACACACACACACACGCGCGCGTAATGATAAAAATAATGTAATGCTTCAATATGTGAATACAAATGTTTTAATGCAAACTTTTTCCTTCTAGATGATACAAGCAATTCAAGTATTACGGTTTCATCTGCTCGAGCTGGAGAAGGTATATTTACTCATACCCATCTCATGCACGGTATATTTTATCACCATCGATTGCGATGATGCATAGCATTGGGCTATAACTCCGTAGTAGAGGTGTAATAGTGGTGGTAGTATATTTGGTTGCCCAAGTAAATGTTCATGTTATGGAGTTGATAATGTTGTCATTGATGGATGCGCTTGCAGAATATTAGGCGAGGGCGTTTATATAACAGTCGCCATATTGCTCATGTTAGGCCTGTATTGTAACTTTCATTAGTGAGGAGAATAAGTTGATGAAGTAGCCTACAGTTCTCGCTCAATTATATACAAAAAATAAGAAAAATAAAATAATCATTAGTTTTTCTACAAGTAATGTAAAATGTATGTAATGTGATGTAGTTCTGCTATTTTTGAAGCCAATGTGCTTGAATAGTATCTTAGACCTGTCACAAGGCCAGGGATAGGCTATTCTTTATAATACCATTCATTGCCACCATCTACATTACATTTTTTAGGGCTTTCCCGTAAGGTATAGTGTTCACTCAGTTTTGATACATGTTTGGTTGTCCTCTGTGTTTGCAGGTACACGAGTTATGCGATAATTTCTGTCATCGATACATCAGCTGCTTGAAAGGAAAAATGCCGATCGATTTGGTCATAGACGACAGGGACGGTGGAAATAAATCCGACAGTGAAGATTTTACAAGATCGTCTGGGCCTCTTGATCAGGTAAGCTCTTGCCTACTACGTGCGTATTAATACAAGTGTCGTCTATTAAGTGCATTTGAATTGTAGGCCTATACAGAGAACACGTCGCACGCGTTTTATGCTGTCTAGATCGTTTAATCAAAATAGATAGGCCTATGGAAAAAATATAATTTAGGAAATTGTTGGCCTCGTCTTAGTGATATAGATTGATAAGTGACTTTAAAATAAATCAAATATCAAATGTAGGCCTAACATTTGACAAAATGACCATGAGAACAAAGTTTCTATTCCATTTAATTTCAAAGCATAATAAATGGTTTCATCTTTTTTCGGGACATGACCATTAATATGTTTTGGAAAAAACTTGTTTGAAGTAAGGATCCCAGTAAATAGTTGCTTGGCTTTTATTATATAACGTCTTGAATAAGTGCTTTGGGGGACTATGGGAAACATTTGAATTGTTATTATGCTATTTTATGGTGTTTTTATGTGTTAATTATGTTCATTGTGCTGCATGTGCTTGAAAAAGATGCCATTGATCAAAAAAGGGACAAGAGGTGAAGAGTCAAGTCTGCTCCTTTTTCGTGTGAATGCAACCAAGCCAGTTTTCAAGTCACGTTGCACCCACTCTTTGAGCAAGGCTTTAACAATATGGAATCCCTTCCTCCGAGTGCCATGTCAGCCACACAGCATTTTGTTAACCATTTAACCCTTTATTTACCAAAGCAACGAGGATAAACTCAGGCTTCCCTAGCCTATGTTTGCCTGTTGTTGAGACGTTCTGAGTGTCCTATTCACTGTACTACAAGGCTCCAAGCTCTGTATTATCAGATAATCCTCTATCCAAGTCTATGCTGTATTCTAGTGTGAATCAAACTACTATGTATCCACTTATGAACATGTATCCCCTTCAGTCCTCTCATTTCCCTCCAGTAGTACTTCGATCACATCTTCTGATTTGCACTTTGACGGTCGTCTTTGATTGCGCTGTCACCCGCCAGAGTGTTTTTTTTATTATTATCGATCAAACAACATGATCAATGATGAGCGCAGGTCCCCTGAGTCTTATAAGCACTCTTGATTTATGCTTTTGATTTAACAAATTGTGTGGCTCAGTTGGTAAGAGTGTGGCGCTAGCAAAGCCTGTCGTGGGCTCGATTCCCGCTGGGGGTTACATATACTAACACGTAAGTCGCTTTGGATAAAAGTGTCTGCTAAATGGCATAAATTATGAACCAGCACACTAAAGTGTAGCTCCTGAATGTGGAGGTCAACCCAATAACCAGTCCCACCAGCCTTCAGTCTCCTACCCATAAGTCCATACATGGTACATCACCCACCCGCCCGACACCCACCCTACCTTACAGGCACTTTGCACCCTTACCTCTAGCCCAATAGTGTACCATTTTCACACTTAATCCCACACTTAGTTTCTCTTCTCAAGTGGGGCTGCATAGGGAGTACCTAACACTGGTTATGGGTGAATAGTGGGAGGTGGTGGCGGTGTGTGTGAATATGCATGTGTGTGTGTGTTCGTGTACATGTTCGAGTGCATGTGTGTGTGTGTGTGTCTCGGTACTTGCCACCCTCGGTCTCTCAGGAGCGGTTCCATTCTGATTGAACCAATCTCTTCAGTCCTGTACGCACTCCCTCTCTTCTATCCCCCTGGCTCATTTTGTTGGGAGCCCCTCTTGTTGGAGTTGGCCATTGCTGCTTTAACCATTTGTGTTCTGAGCATATGTTCCAGATTACCACAGCCTGACGGCATTCTCTTGGTATGCAGCGTAATACATGATATATATTTTTCATTTTTTTCCTTCCCAAAGAGGACTTATTGTTATTCATTTGCTGAATAATAGGGTTTGCATTTTGACCTGGAGTTAGCATTGAGTTAGCCACGATGCGCCGCCAACTGAGGGGAGTAGCTAGCCAGTGTGTACAGGTTTGTTTGGCTGTGTGTTTGATATGACTACAGGCTACAGTATTTCTCCTTTCCCCCCCCACATGATATGTACTGCATATGATATGGATATGATATGTAAGGAAACTAAGAATGCGGCTTTTGTGCCGACATAACTTGGGTCTCCATCCACATCTCTTTTAATCAGTCGGCCGTGGATTATTCTTTATGACCCACTCCTCTCAAAGCCCTTGGTTTCTATATGACGCATAGACCATTGACGTGCTCTCTGTGGTAAATCATTTTCATACTGTAGTTTCTTGGCTGATTTTTGGTGTCCTGTCGTCCAATCAGATCTCGTGGAGCAGAGACCACGATGACACGGCGTCAGTTCGCTCGGCGGGGACGCCCGGGCCCTCCAGTGGGGGACACACGTCACACAGTGGGGACAACAACAGTGAAGAAGGTAAGGATTCACTAATAGGTAAGATAACAGGATAGGTGTCCATCACCTTTGCTTTTGTCTTTCAAGTATACTGTCATATCAGTGGGAGGAACGAGGAAGCTATTTTAGCCTTTTGGGACAGATCAGATTCACTTACAGTAGACATACTAGAAAGGTGTCCACCATTATCGCTGACTGATCCCATGTCAAGCCAATGAGTGAGTGTCACGTGTTGTCGAGTTTGGATTTGGATGTAACGTTGAATAGAAAGAGAGACAGCACGGAGAAAGAGAGAGTGAATGATGAGGGTTGACAGAAAAATGTGAATGCTGAGCTCAGCCTGGGACTGGATCTGGAAGAAAGGGCGCATTATGTTCTTGTCGACTGAGCGACGATTTATATACCAGCCTCTGCGCCTCTTTTATTTGGACACGGGGAAAGAGTAATAACAGAGAGCAACACACACACACACACACACACACACACACACACACACACACACACACACACACACACACACACACACACACACACACACACACACACACACACACACACACACACACACACACACACACACACACACACACACACACACACACACACACACACATTAAATGCTAGGCTAGCTCCTAATGGTTGAGGTAGAGAAGAAGACTAAAAGGGACTCTCTCTCCTCTGCTATTGGCCGTCTTTATGAGCAGGGCTCTGGGTTTGTGGACTCCCACCACACTCTCCAAATAGTTTCAGTCAGATGTGTATCACCTATTACCAGGGCCATTTGCAAAGTGCTGTTTGTGTGCCAAGTGCAACAAGCGTTCAGGGGTTTTGTTATCTCCCGAATACATTTTCAGTTTAGCACCGCCACGGGTGGACTGCTTCGGGGACATCTGTGTGTTTTAACTCCCGGGCACAAATACATTCACACAGCCAGAACACAAGGCCCAGAACACAAGGCCCAGAACACAAACAACCATTATGTCCTTTTTATTCCCCATTTGGATGGTTGGGGAATTGTGGCTCCTTCAAGGGAAGTATTTGACAGAAACATATTGGTTGAGCTTCTGTTGGAAAGTGGATTCTTGGTTGATGTAGTCCAGTGATACCTTAACACTGGTTCCTTGCATCTCGTAGATAGTCCTAGAGGACCACAGAAGCTGCCATTGGATAGTCATGGTTTTCTGACTTTTCAGGAAAAACCTGATACATACCTGAGGAGAGATTTGTTATCTCCCACTTTAACTGAAGGAAAAACTATCTCTCACCTGTAGGAGGGGGGGAGGTGTCATTGCCGGGAAAAAGAGGAGGAAGAAAGAAAACAAAGGGAAAGCTGGTAAATAATGTCCCAGAGAAGGCAAACCGTTTCAACGACTTAGTTCATCGCTATGGGGATGTCTGCAGTTTGGTCAAACGTTTAGCTTCTGTTCATTTGAACTTGCAGGTAGCCAATAGAGAAAGTCCATCCAAAGACAAGTAGTCAATTCATCTCAATCTTTTCTTTGTGCATTGTCTGTGTTTTGTTGTTCATGGTTGCTTGAAGTTACCACAAGCCTGACCTGGGCAGCGAGGCCATTCTTCACAGACCCTTGGATTGGCCGACAATGGTCACATGGCTACCTTGCTTCTATAGGGAAGTCCGTCTTACAAGAAATTACCAATGGTGGAAGCCTGGTGCAAAATAAAAGGTCCTCTCTCCTCCCAGGCCCCTTGCACCAGACCATGGCCAATAACATGTTGTGCAAACACTTGTGAAAAGCTCAGCAATTGAGCAGGCCAGCAGCTGCCGCGAGCGCCGAGCTTTGACAGCTTGACTTATAATGTTTGCGTGAAAAGTGCAAGTGGATTTCTATGCCTCTTAATCTTGATGCTGGAAGAGAAAGGAGCAAGCAGCGATATTGAACGGCAGAAGATAAAAAAGGGTGGAAATGGAATGAGGGCAAAGGGAATAAAAGAAAGAAGAGGGAGAGAGAGGGAAAGAGAGCGAGGGTGAGCAATGAATCCTTTTGGTTTGGCGTAGGCATGGTCAAGACTGCATAACCACAGCTGAGCTGACTTCATGTTCAGAGTTTTTTTCCGGGGCAACAAATTCCTTTGTATGGCCTCACTCCTCCACTGGATGCCAGACAGGAAAGCAAAGCGTAGCAGCGACTTCCCTTGCCACTACCACTTTCTCCGGACCTCCCCAAGTCACTGCATCGCTTTGCTACTTCCTTCGTCTTTTAACACAACCCCCCTTCACAGTCACACATAGCTGGATGTAGAGGAGGAGGATTTGACATGTGCAGCTCTAGTCACTGTAGAGCGCGTGTGTCCCGTCCCCGTCTCCATCTCCACCCGGTACACAAGTTGTCGCTGTGAAGCTCGGAGGTGTCACAAACCATTAGCAGGTTGGGCCCAAAGTCACCCCAGCGGCGGCGTATCTCTCCTCGTGGCGTTGGGCTAGCAACACGGCGCAGTGCGGAGTGTAAATCAGCCTGAGGTAGCCCGCCGTCGTCCTCCTAATGAGGCCGAGAGCTTGTTTATGGACTTCAGCATAATTTTTATGATTATTTCCACCTTCTCAGACTCTTGTCGGTCCCAGTAGAATCTCACCTCTGTTTTGGCGGCGGAGGTAATGGCAGAAGAAGACTAAGCGAAGTCAACCTCCAAGCTAGTGAAGTCACCACTGATATTATACTAATGTGGTCGGTAGTTGCTGCCATATGCCTGCTCTGCTTTAACTGACTGTCTCTAACCTTGCCTGTTGCTGTTAAAAGGGGGGAAATTAAATAAAATTAACCTCATTACATGGCACTTGACAAAAATACTGCATATGGCATGATTTGTAATTGCATTTGGTGAAGAGGTTAGCAGTTAGTGGGGGCTTTGCTAAAGATGAAATGGACTTAATGTTGGATCGAAGGAAGCCTGGTCCCAGATATGTTGTGCTGTCTTGCCTACTCCTATGATAGAGTTGGCAAGACAGTACAGAGAGATCCAGGGCCAGGCTACCTTCAATCCAGCATTTCATCCAGTTCATCTTTAGCAAAGCCCTCGGCGTGCCCCGAACAATGACCATAGGAGTTGGCAAGGCAGCACAGACCGATCTGAGAGCAGGCTAGATCGAAGGAGCATTCACTTCCAATGAGACATCTTGGATTATGAACCCAGGGCCAGCAGTGTAGCTCTCCCAGGCCAGATGGGAGCTAAGTAAACATAAGAGGCGAACTTTAGCGGAAAAAACAGCGAGAGGAACAAACTGGGTATTAAATCATTGGCTGGTTTTGGACTGCGTTTGCGTCCCAAATGACACCCTATTCCTTACATAGTGCAGCACTATGGACCCTGGTCAAAAAGTAGTGCACTATGTAGGGAATAGGGTGCCATTTGGGACGCACTCTAGGTCTGTGATATCTCGGAGATGTACTGTATGGATTTTGGGGGTGGATAGATGGTGCTCTGGGTGGGTCATATCAACCCCACAGTACAGTGAGTCAGAGAGTTCAACTCCTGTCTTAAAAGCTTTCTGAGATGTATATTCATAAATCTTTACAATATATACAGTATATATATATATATATGTTCTGGGGAGGTTTGGTGCATCACGTGTACCGTACACGAGAGTGTTTTGTATGGAACATTGAAGACTCAACCTATTCGTTCAGACACTCTCTTCTGATAAATATGTGAAGGTTTCTTGGATGAAGATGTTGATGAGTCAATCGTTTGAAACGTAGCGAGAAATAGATTTTTCACCAGATCCATCCATATTTCAACTTTAGAGCTTTCTCCTCGCATTCTGAAAGACTGTGTAGCAGTAACTCTATTACGGCATCCTGCAGTTTGATCAATATATTCAGAGCAGTGATAAAACGGGGTAAAAAGGGTCGAATTTCTGAAGAAAACACGATCAGTTGCTGTCTTTTGCCCAAGATGCTGTAGCAGAATTCTCTCCTTTTGGTTGAAAACGTTTGTCTTTTAATGCACTAACTAAACACATTCAGCTAAACAAGGCCAGGAAAGCACGATCGCTGGCTAATCATGCAAAATATAAAATGAGTCCTTCCACAACCCAGAGAAGCTATGTTGAAAGGTTAGAATTCCTGAAGCAAAATGAGCAGTTGTTGACTGTTGTCCAAGAGAAGATAGTCGGTTGCCAGGTTGGAGCCAAAATGTCCCAAACCTCCCTCCTTAGCTCCCTAATGGAACCACTCACTCACACTAACTGTTGGCTTTGTTTGTACAGGTGACTGCATGGACAACGGGGTGGCCTCTCCCAGCACTGGGGACGACGACGACCCTGACAAGGAAAAGAGGGATCGTCACAACAAGAAGCGAGGCATCTTCCCTAAAGTGGCCACCAACATCATGAGGGCGTGGCTCTTCCAGCACTTGACGGTGAGTAGAGTGGTGGATCACCATTACACTTCTTAGAAGCCAAGCAGTGGGACCTCGATACCGGTGGCCATTTTGAGCTCCAAGTCATGCCCTTTAGCCTCAGTTATACTTTATGGGTGTTTAGGGTTGTTGTGACAAGTCTGAAATGTAGCAATGAGGGAGGGAACTTTTCCACTGCTGCCTAGCAGGCTTAGGAGGATTCGCCTGTTGAAATGACTTTTGAATTGACTCAACCGAAGTTGTCAAACTGAGCCATGCATGCGGGTGTGCACGTGTGTGTTTGTTTGACAAGGCATATCAAAGCTATAGTGAAAATTATTTCGTAGATAACTTCTCCCTAACTCTCCTGTCAGTCGCTACGAGTGAAGTGAGTTGTGATAAAAGACTTTGATTAACATTCAAATCAAATCAAACTTTATTTGTCACATGCGCCAAATACAACAAGTGTAGACCTTACCGTGAAATGCTTACTTACAAGCCCTCAAACAACAGTGCAGTTCAAGAGTCAAGAAAATATTTACCAAATAAACTAAAGTAAAAAAATTAATTAAAAAAATTATAAAAAGTAACACAATAACATAACAATAACGACGCTATATACAGGGGGTACCAATACCAAGTCAGTGTGCTGGGGTACAGGTTAGTTGAGGTAATTTGTACATGTAGGTAGAGGTGAAGTGACTATGCACAGATAATAAACAGCGAGTAGCAGCAGTGTACAAAACAAAGGGGGGGGGGGGGGGGGGGGGGTCAATGTAATAGTCCAGTGGCCATTTGATTAATTGTTCAGCAGTCTTATGGCTTGAGGGTAGAAGCTGTACCGAGCAGTTGCCATACCAGGTGGTGATGCAACTGGTCAGGATGCTCTCAGCGGTGCAGCTGTAGAACTTTTTGAGGATCTGTGGACCCATGCCAAATCTTTTCAGTCTCCTGAGGGGGACTTTTGTCGTGCCCTCTTTACGACTGTCTTGGTGTGTTTGGACCATGATAGATTGTTGGTGATGTGGACACCAAGGAACTTGAAACTCTCGACCCGCTCCACTACAGCCCTGTTGATGTTAATGGGGGATTGTTCGGCCCGCCTTTTCCTGTAGTTCACGATCAGCTCCTTTATCTTGCTCACATTGAGGGAGAGGTTGTTGTCCTGGCACCACACTGCCAGTTCTCTGACCTCCTCCCTATAGGCTGTCTCATCGTTGTCGGTGATCAGGCCTACCACTGTTGTGTCATCAGCAAACTTAATGATAGTGTTGGAGTCGTGTTTGGCCACGCAGGGAGTACAGGAGGGGACTAAGTACACACCCCTGAGGGGCCCCAGTGTTGAGGATCAGCGTGGCAGACGTGTTGTTGCCTACCCTTATCACCTGGGGGCGGCCCGTCAGGAAGTCCAGGATCCAGTTGCAGAGGAAGGTGTTTAGTTCCAGGGTCCTTTGCTTAGTGATGAGCTTTGAGGGCACTGTGGTGTTGAACGCTGAGCTGTAGTCAATGAATAGCATTCTCACATAGGTGTTCCTTTTGTCCTGGTGGGCAGTGTGGAGTGCAATTGAGATTGCATCATCTGTGGATCTGTTGGGGCAGTATGCGAATTGGAGTGGGTCTAGAGTATCCGGGAGGATGCTGTTGATGTGAGCCATGACCAGCCTTTCAAAGCACTTCATGGCTATCGATGTGAGTGAGAGCTAGAATGACGTAGCAGTAAAAAGGGAGGCCATATTATCTGTGTCCATAGCCTCACGGATACATACTGTTAAAGGGAGACATATCTGACATACACAGAAATATCTCATTTACAGCTTTGGCCAAAGTTAGCAAGCTAGTCAATTGGCCAGCAGGCACTGAGTGAGAAACACTGAGAGGATTTTGCTATGTAGGCATTTTCCCCCCTTTTTCTGTCCAGGCTCCATACAAGGAGAGGCTAAATCGGGATGTCTCGATGGGGGTCAAGGTGGCTGCCAGGACCCACCACTGAACCTGGGTGGCTGCAGCCTGCAGCAGATGGGATGTGGGAGAGAGGGAGGAGAGATAACCCAGGTAGAGAGAGAGAGAGGGAGGAAGAGAGGTAGGGAGAGAGAGTTGACCATAGACATTCCCAGGTTCTCTGGAGAGTAAAATGTTTGTGTGTGTGTGTGTGTTTGTGTGCATTGTCAGTTAAGTGGTATTTAGAACTATAAGCACAATATCTTCCATTTACACCGTATCGATTCTCAAGGACTTGGTAAAGGTTCATGCATGTGGTCTAGCAAGCTGGCTGCGGATGTGTGTGTGCGTGTGTGTGTGTGTACCAGGAATCCTGGTGATAAATGGGGCAGCACTCTTGCCCCTCCAGCAGGGAACCACGGGCCTTTTCTTCCTCTTTTCACCCCCCACATCTCATCCTCCACTCCCTCTCTTTACCCACTCACACAAATGGTATTTTCCTTTTTAATTGATCAAGAAATTAGTGTTAAACGAAAGCCGTTGCCCCGAAAAGCCCAAAGGAGACCCTGACTGCATCCCAAATGGCACCCCATTCCCTATACAGTGCGCTACCTATAACCAGGGCCCATTAGAGCTCTGGTCAAAAGTAGTGCACTATGTAGGGAATATGGTGCCATTTAGGAAACAGACCCCTCTGCTTTTTTTCTGCACACGGGGCTCCCCAAAGAAAAGGTAATTATGTGACAGGGGTAATGGGACGAAACCCAGGCGTTCAGATTGTTGCCATGCCCACTACATTGTGGGAGGATCCACTGGGATTTCGCGTGTCGTTACCACGTTGAGGGGGATAGGAGGCGGGGTGAGGAGTGAGGGAGGGGTTAGCAAGTTCCCTCCCTCATTTTTTATTAATAATTCGTTTTTTTCCATTTGAGATTTTTTCTTCTTCTCTTAGTTGTGCACAGAATATTGAAGCCTGCGAGTGAGAGGGGAGCCACAGGTTGTAAAAGAGAAACCACCGTGGAACGTGCTGTTTTCTTCACATGTTTTCGCTTCTCTTTTTACAAAGTGTTTCATGTAAAAAGCAAAAACCAAGTGGAAGGCATAATCCCTGTTAGTGCAATTAGAGGCTAATTTGCCACCCTCTTGCTCACAGATGTGCTGCAATAATAACACGTGCTTCAACCCTGCAAGCACATTCTACCCAAACCTGAGCAGAAACAGGTGGGAAAGAAGTTGTACTGGGTCGCTAAGCGTACTGTAACTTTGTTTATTGAAGTTGAGGTTTGAATAAATGACAAGTTACCTGTAATTAAAAAACACCCAAATCTGTGAGTTACGGAATGCTTTGGTTACACAGAGGTGAAGAGAACTTCTGAACTGGGGTGGAGATGGCCTAATTCCCGAACCTTAGAGTTCGTAACCCGTGCAATGCAGAAACATTTTCTATCCTGCTTTCCTGTCCTCTGGAAAAAGGAATGCCCTCCTAAGCAGAAAAAAAGAGGAGTCTGGCTAGCGTTTCACAGGAAGCCCCTGGAATGACCTCATCCCCTCTCGCCCTGGGATCATCAAAGGTCAAAGTTTGACAGGCCATTTGAACCCATTCGTCATTGGTTGTTTATTGCCAGAGCCCCCTTGGATGTTGACGTGCCAATCACCCATGGCAAACTATGGTGTGCCACACAGCAGCCTATACGCTGGCTGGGAATCCCTGTACCATGCCAATGGCAGCCAGCCATCCCTATCCCCGTCCCCCCGTCTACCCAGAGGCACATTTATAATGCGGTCTTGCCCTGATGTCTGATGTCATTAGATCTGGGACATGAAATGATACAAATTAAACATTGACTATGGCCTGACTGGTCTCTCCTGCCCCCCCCCCCCCCCCCCCCCCCCCCCAGCCTTACACACTGTGTATTTACTGGCCTCCCCCCACCCCCAAAAAACCCCGACTAGCGCCACTCATGTACGTGTGACGAATCCATCTATCCATATTCATATTTGTAAATTAAATTTAGTCCCGGGACCTACGGTTCCTGATTATACCTTAATTCTATACAAGCAAGCACTCAGAATCGTTGGCGCCACCCAATTAAAGAATAAAGAACATTACACATGGTGTATAATCACGTCTTGGCTTCTCGGACTAAAAATATGACCCTCCCTTTTTAGCTGAATGCGCCTCTTTGTTGGGGTAGCAATATCTGAAGTTCCTCTTGCCACTGTTTTAAAACTTTCTTTTAGATCCTTTTTGTTCTCGATGCCCATTTGAGTTATTTGAGTTATTTGAGTTATTTGAGTTCCAGGGAAATATTTGGAGGTAATGAGAAGACGATTATTGGAGTCAGTGGCAATCCAATTCCCTACATAGTGCACTACTAGCCCATATGGCTTTGGTCAAAAGTAGTGCACTATGTAGGGAATAGGGTACCATTTGAGACACATACAAAGAAGGGAGGAGCAGAAAGATGGGGCAGCCAAACAGGATATTTTTAGGAGACCTGTGGGGCATCTGAGTTCATTTATCCAATGCTGGCGCCCCATTGTGTCAGGGGATGGTCTTCGCTCTTTCTCTGGGTCCCTCACCCTGCAGTGAAAACATCATCCATTACCTTTTTGACAGGCCCCCAGGGACCTCCAGGGGCTTGGGACACAGCGCCCAGCGGGGGTCGCCTTTATTGACCTCCCCAGAAATCCAGCATGTGGTCACATACATCACTGGCTGGGGCCTTTTTCTCTGACAAGGTAAATGGGCAGTGTTTAGTCCCGAAAAGATAATGAGGTGAGGAGAAGAGGGCCGATGGAGCGAGGACATTGGAGGAGATTGGCAGATGGCAGTACACATTGAACGGGGGAAGCTTTAGTTTGATTGGGGGTGCACTAGAGACGAGTTCAGCAGTTAAACCTGACTTGTTGGTGTTGCTCTGCAATCCATCTTTTGTCTTGATTGCTTTCCCCTATAGCAGCTGGACACACATTGGATGCATTTTTTTGTAGTGTCCCTCTCCTTACCCTTGCCAAAATGCCACAAATGGCAAAATGCTAACAAATCTGAGTTTGTTAAGAGCACTGGATTTTGAATTATTTGTGAAGTTTAGCATTTAGCCTTACTGTAGTTCAATGACACCCCATCTAAAGCTATGGGCTCTCTCCAGGGATGTAGTGTTAAATAAAGATGGGTGAACTCTGCAGATCGAGATGATGGTTCATATCCAGTACGTTTATCCTCCACTATTTCGCCGCTCCTCTCACCTCTCGCCCCGTCCTACTCAGCTGTGTCCGGTTGTGGGCGCGCTGGACCGACCGCCCTCGGAGCGGCTCCTCACTCCAAATGAGGAGTAATTACAACCTCCTAACAGGTTTACTGGTCCAGTAAACAACATAATCACCCTTCCGAAACTTCTCCTGAATTGGCTGATCGGTTCAGTCGTGAACTCAAAGAGCTCGCAGCTCAAACCCCATTGGCTCACAGCAACCCTTCCCTCCAACCAGCAGGTGTGGAATAGAGTGGCAAGCCAACTTGCCTCCCCTCTTACCCCATAGCCGTGAAATGCCACGTATTCTGTTACTGCTGTTTACTAATGAGATTGGTCAGTAGTAGGTACTCCCACTCATTAGAGGCCCTTGTTTGGGGGATGGGGTTGGTTGACGTGCTCCATCGCTGGGGCTAGCAGCAGAGGAATGTAGCCTGGGGCTTTGGGACCTGTTTAAGGCCTACATTGGCCTGCCTGCCTGGCTGGATGGATGGCTGCTAGGTGGGAGACTGGTACAGCTGGCCTGTCACCACCTAGGCTGCCTCACAACCCACAGCCCAGCAGCAGCCACTTAGTGGTCGACACCAGGCAAGTCAGGGCCCACTATGTGAGTTGTAGTGTAGTGTATTGTAGAAGGGTGGAAGAGTGTATGATGTGTTTGTGTGCGTGTGTGTGTGTGCGTATGTGTACATTATGTCCGTGTGTGTATGTGTGAGTGCGTACGTGCATGCGTGCATTCTCGCACGTGTGCATGTGTGTGTTTACCAAAGCCCTCTGACCAACACCCCTCCAACACGGACTCTCTCGCCAGTTTGACAGTAAAGCCCCCTTTCCATTTGATGTGATTAGACCTGCCTGCTAGGATCGGCCTGGTTGACGATGCTTCCCTCTGTTGCTGTTAATGTGGTGCTGAAAGGCATGGTGACGAGGTGTTCCCCTCGGAGTGGTCAGGCTGGCTGGAAGTGGAGCGCGAGGGAAATAGAGGCCTGTTGACTGTTGGTATTCTCGGTATCCCATGCTAACAGTTGAGTAGAAGTGACATTCATTTTCAGGCAGACTCAATTGTGTTAGAAGCTAAGCCAAGTTATATTCATTTTCAGGTAGAGTTAGTTGTTTGTAAAAGCTAGTTGCTTGGAAGACAAGACAAGTTACTTTCAGTTTCAGGTAGAGTCAGTTGTTTGTTAATTCTAAGCCAAGTTAGGCTCATATTCAAGTTAGTTGTGTGGAAGCTAAGCCAAGTTACATTCATTTTCAGGTTAGTTGTTTCAGCTAATCCTTAGCTCAGCTCTGTTGCCCCTGAGTATTTGTGTTGCTCTGCACTACTTTTTTTGATGTTGGTGTCTTCTGTCTCCTTGGAGATTTGGTGTCTGTTAGCCATTCACCTGGAGGGCATGGTTTCATTCTGTCCCAGCATGCTAGAGAGCAGTTCTTGCCTGAGCATGGAGTGGCTGCTAGCTGGCGGCAGATCTGTGTCGCCATTCATGTCAGAGTGCTCCGAGTATAATGTCCCTATAGGCACAAATCTAGGATCAGCTTTAAATGCAATAATCCTAATGGTAATCGTTATAGTGAAAAATCACAAACTGACCTTGGATCAGCGTTGAGAGGCAACTTCATCTTCCTTGTGTCAGAGCCAAGGGTCATGTCCAGTAGGGAGAAAGCTTTTGAAACAGAGCAAAAAGGGGAGATACTGAACTCGTCCAATATGGACACATATTTTACGTTTTCGGTTGCAATGCGTTTTTCCACAGTGTACCCTACTGAACAGGACCCAGGCCTCAGTGCTGATTACAGGGTTGGGGATGGCCCGGCCTTAACTCTGGGGTGGTTAGCTCTGGGTCGGTTAGAGCCGCTAGTCCTTGCTAACAGGATTATAATTCATAATGAGCGGGTGGGTCGGGATTGGGGCCCAGAGTGGAAACTCTGAAATTAGGCCTGAGGTTACCAGCCTTTCCTATGTGTGTGTGTGCGGGAGTGTGTGTACGTGCATGTGCATGTGTGTGGCTGTGCTTTCACTTTTGTGTTCCTGGGAAGATGTTATGGTATCTTAACTTGTTTTTCCTCATGAATGTCATTGTAGAGATTGGTTCAAGGCAAGTTTTTTTTCAAATTGTCTCATAAATGTTTTGCTGCTATTTTTCCTTCTCTTAGTTGATAGAATTATCCACGTTATTCAGGAACAAAGGCCACTTGGAGGAACATGGAACATGGCCGACAGACAGCGAGGGACAATTTGATGAGGCGACACTGAGATTATCACTTTCTGTGGCGAATTAGACTCCGTTTAGGCCAATTACCTACAATCAAATCACATGGAAAGAGGGAAAGGCATCCATTACCAATTGATTCAGCGTCAATGGAAAAAAAACTCAGTAACATCAAAGACCCTCTCCCTGTCGCCACAGAAAAAGGATGTGGTCGATAAATATTCTCCAGGTGTAAAGTGTGTCATTTCTAGCTTTGTGCCTATGTGGAATTGGCCTGCAGGTGTATGGCATCTCAGATGGTTTGAACTGGTCACAGTGGAGGTCTGATTTCTAATGTTAAATAGCATTAGATGTCATTTTAAAATTTTAAAATTGAACCTTTATTTAACTAAGGCAAGTCAGTTAAGAACAAATTCTTATTTACAATGACGGCCTACACCGGCCAAACCCAGACGATAACGGGACAATCGTGCGCTGCCCTATGGGACTCCCAATCACGGTCGGATGTGATACAGCCTATGAAGGGTTGGGACAGTAGATGTTCTGACCTTTTCCTCTTCTGGTCAATCCATAGTTTGACCTCCTTTCCTATATCGTAGCTCCCTTATTCTCACTGACTTGACAGGTCTGGAGATGGTTGAAAGCTATAGGCTTGGTTTAGTTACTGACATAGTGCTCCCCTATCCAGTTCTTTCAGATTAGGGAGTAGGAGTGGAAAGTAAATAGAAAAGGGAGCGCTGTTAAATGCATTGGGATTCTTCCCGTGTGACTTACACTCCCATCTCTACACACACGCGTACACACACGCGTACACACACACACACACACACACACACACACACACACATCACCCCTAATTAATATAGCTGTTTCTTCACTCGGGTAAACTCTTTAATTGGCTCACACACACACACACACGCACGCACGCACGCACGCACACACACACACACACACACACACATACACACACAAACACAAACGCAAACACACACACACACACACCGTTAATTATGATTCCATCTCATATTGCCCTAATGAGTCTTTGGAGCCACACCTCCGTTTGTTCGCGCTAATTAGCAGCTGCCGCTGCTAGCACAGCCACAACACAAACAACACAAACAACACAAACAACACAAAAGCCGTTTTTTGGTTTTCTTTCAGTTACTATTTCCTTTATATTCATAATGTTCTTTCTTTTTCTTTTTCTCGTTGAAACAGCATCCTTACCCTTCGGAAGAGCAGAAGAAACAACTGGCCCAGGACACGGGGTTAACGATCCTACAAGTCAACAATTGGTGAGTTGGATTGGGGTTGTTTGGTGTCTGCATGTGTTTACATTGCAGTAATACTTAGGCCGCGTCTTAAATGGCAACCTATTCCCCATAGGGCTCTGGTAAAAAGCAATGCACTATATAGGGAATGGGATGCCGTTTGGGATGCTGCCTTAGTTAGTTTACTCCACCCCAGGCAACCTGCGTCTAATGATCTGAATGATTAATTCCTCTGGGAACACCCGAAAATATCCCGCCTTACAGTCTGTTGGCTTCAGTTAATTGGAATGAGAGGAAACCTGTGGAATAGTTCCAGTGTTGCGGCGTGCATTTACTACAGTATTTACTAGTCTGAAAGAAGAAAGTAGGACATTTCACTGTACTTTGATCTCTTTTATGAATAAATATCCACAGTTATTAACAAAGTATGAGGTAATAGCCTGCAATGTGTTTAATTCTGGCTGGTTATGGAGGCAAAACATAGACGAGAATGATGATTCAACCACTCTACGTGAAATCTAAATCTTCACATGTACAGATGTACAGACATCCTATCCAATTTAACCCTAGCCTAGGCGAATATACGCAGCAATATACATGAGCAAATACAGAATACAGAAAATGCAATCGATGGTTTATGGATTAACTCTACACCATTCCAACTACTGTTTAGCCTTTATATGCATGCACTATGCACAGTATTTCCCAATATGCATCTGTCAAAATGAATACCCACGGAACAATCCTTTGTCAATTCTACAGCTGTTGTATGCGCTAATCATTTGCCTATGAACCGGAGTTATACTGTGAGCACTGAGGCGGTGTGCCCTAGTAGGACGTCCACTGTGTGCAGCTCACTCTGCACTAACAGCTCAGACATAAATATCACTGTCATGTCTACCTCTGATAAGCCTCCCAGTAAAGCGATAAAAACAATCACGAATTCCAGAAGTGCTAAAAATAGCCCACATTAACATATGTAGACTAATGACATTCATCACTATTGCAGTTGTTCCATGTATATTATAACTTTTTTTATTACAATTTGTATTGTTTATATTTCAATCAATAGTCATGGTGCTCCCTGATGGTCATTCCACCCCACCACACCCCCTCAATAGTCTTTACTCTGCCTCCACCTCAATGAACATTTATTTATTCATCGCTGCCACAGTTGTTATTATGTTTATAGTGCTATTTCTATTTCTATCGTTGTTGTTTTATTGCCATTTTCATTCTTTTATTTCACTAAGTCCTGCATGTTGAAGCGCGAAGCCTAAGATTTTTACTGTACCCTGCAATCCCACCTGCAACCCTGTACACGTGACTATTAAACACTGCATCTTAATCCGAATCTGGAACAAGGTTCATGTTATCGATAACTTGCTCGTAACAGATAACATTCATTGACTGACTATCTCTGAAACTCACTTAGATAATACCTTTAGTTATACAGTGGTAGAAATAAATGGTTTCAACATTTTCAGAGGAGACGGGAATGCCACTGGTGGAGAGGTTGCCGTTCATGTTCAGAGTCATATTCCTGTAAGGCTTAGAGAGCATGTCATGTCAAAGGCTGTAGAAGTAATGTGGCTACAGGCTCACCTGCCTCACCTAAAGCCTATTGTTGTGGGAAGCTGCTATAGACCACCAAGTGCTAACAGTCAGAATCTGGATAATATGTGAGAAATGCTTGATAATGTAGGTGATATCAACAGAGAGGTCAATTGTTTTGGGTGATGTAAATATTGACTGGCTTCCATCAAGCTGCCCACTCAAGAAAAATATTCAAACTGTAACCAGTGCCTGCAACCAGGTTCAGGTTATCAGTCAACCTACCAGGGTATTTACAAACATCACAGGAAGGAAATCATCCACATGTATTGATCACATCTTTACCAATGCTGCAGAAATCTGCTTTAAAGCAGTATCCAAATCCATCAGATGTAGTGATCATAATACTGTATAGTATATCTAGGAAAACCAAAATTCAACATGGATTATAAAGCAACATTAATTATACTACCAAGAATAGCAAAGCACCCTTTACTGGCTCAAACAGCCGACCAATCAGTCTGTTACCATTTCACAGTAAAGAAATGAACAACATATTTTCAGCACACTTATAGGGAAGGGCATTCGACATGTACGGCACTTAAACAAATGACTGATGATTGGCTGGGAGAAATTGAGAATATAAAGATTGTGGGAGCTGTTTTTTAAGACTTCAGTGCAGCTTTTGACATTATCAATCATAATCTGCTGCTGGAAAAATGTGTGTGTTATGGATTTACATCCCCTGATATATTGTGCATCGAGAGTTACCTGTCTAACAGAACACAGAGGGTGTTCTTTAATGGAAGCCTCTCCAACATCATTCAGGTAAAGTCAGGCAATCCCCAGGGCAGCTGCCTAGGGCCCTTACTTTTTAAAATCTTTACTAATGACCTGCAACTGGCTGATTGTCACGCCCTGGCCTTAGTATTCTTTGTTTTCTTTATGTTTTTTAGTTAGGTCAGGGTGTGACATGGGGAATGTATGTGTTTTGTAGTGTCTAGGGGTGTTGTATGTGTATGGGGCAGAGTAGAGTATAGTTGTCTAGTTATGTCTATGGCTGCCTAGATTGGTTCTCAATCAGAGACAGCTGTCATTCATTGTCTCTGATTGGGAGCCATATTTAAGGCAGCCATAGGCAGTAGGCTTTTGTGGGTAGTTGTCTATGTTGTACGTTTGTAGCTTGTGTTTGCGCTTACGTCTTTAGCTTCACGATCGTTTGTTGGTTTGTTTCGTTTTGTAATAGTGTTCGTTGCGTGTTTTTTCCTCTTCTAAATAAAAGAGATGTATTTTGCACACGCTGCGCCTTGGTCCACTCTCTCTCACGAAGACGATCGTGACAGAACTACCCAACCAACCATGGATCAAGCAGCGTGTGAGGAACCAACAACAGAGGAGAAAAAAAACAGGACTCGTGGACATGGGAGGATGTTTTGGAAGGCAAGGGTTGCTATACATGGGAGGAGATCCTGGCTGGAAGAGATCGCCTCCCATGGGAACAGCTGGAGGCGATTAGGAGAGCAGAGGCAACCGGAGAGAGGAACCGGAGTTATGAGGGTACGCGACTAGCAAGGAAGCCTGTGAGTAAACCCCAAATTTTTTTGGGGGGGGGGGCTAGAAGGGAGAGTGGCGAAGTCAGGTAGGAGACCTGCGCCTACTCCCTGTACTTACCGTGGAGAGCGAGAGTACGGGCAGACACCGTGTTACGCAGTAGAGCGCAGGGTGTCTCCTGTACGTGTGCATAGCCCGGTGCGGTACATACCAGCTCCTCGTATCGGCCGGGCTAGATTGAGCGTTGAGCCGGATGTCATGAAGCCGGCCCAACGCATCTGGCCACCAGTGCGTCTCCTCGGGCCGGCTTACATGGCACCAGCCTTACGCATGGTGTCCCCGGTTCGCCTACATAGCCCGGTGCGGGTTATTCCACCTCCCCGCACTGGTCGAGCGACAGGGAGTATACAACCAGGTAAGGTTGGGCAGGCTCAGTGCTCAAGGGAGCCAGTACGCCTGCACGGTCCGGTATTTCCGGCGCCACCTCCCCGCTCCAGCCCAGTACCACCAGTGCCTACACCACGCACCATGCTTCCAGTGCGTCTCCAGAGCCCTGTTCCTCCTCCACGCACTCTCCCTGTGGTGCGTGTATCCAGCCCAGTGCCTCCAGTTCCGACACCACGCACCAAGCCTCATGTGCGTCTCCAGAGCCCTGTACGCACTGATCCTTCTCCCCGTACTCACCCTGATGTGCTTGCCCTCAGCCCGGTACCACCAGTGCCGGTACCACGCACCAGGCCTATAGTACGCTTTGAGAGTCCAGTGTGCCCTGTTGTTGTTCCCCGCACTAGCCTGAAGGTGCGTGTCTTTAGCCCGGTACCTCCAGTTCCGGTACCACGCACCAGGCCTACAGTGCGTCTCAGCCGGCCAGAATCTGCCGTCTGCCCAGCGGCGCCTGAACAGCCCGTCTGCCCAATGCCGTCTGAACTGTCCGTCTGCCAAGCGCCGCATGAACTGCCCGTCTGTACTGAGCCTTCAAAGCCGCCCGTCTGCCATGAGCCTGAAAAGCCGCCCGTCTGCCATGAGCCTTCAGAGCCGTCCGCCAGACAGGAGCCGCCAAAGCCTTCCGCCAGACAGGATCAGCCAGAGCCTTCTGCCAGACAGGATCAGCCAGAGCCTTCTGCCAGACAGGATCAGCCAGAGCCTTCCGCCAGACAGGATCAGCCAGAGCCTTCCGCCAGACAGGATCAGCCAGAGCCTTCCGCCAGACAGGATCAGCCAGAGCCTTCCGCCAGACAGGATCAGCCAGAGCCTTCCGCCAGACAGGATCAGCCAGAGCCGTCAGCGAGCCATGACCAGCCAGAGCCGTCAGCGAGCCATGACCAGCCAGAGCCGTCAGCGAGCCATGACCAGCCAGAGCCGTCAGCGAGCCATGACCAGCCAGAGCCGTCATCCAGCCATGACCAGCCAGAGCCGTCATCCAGCATTGAGCCATCATCCAGCCAGGATCCGCCAGAGCCAGCCAGCCAGGATCCGCCAGAGCCAGCCAGCCAGGATCCGCCAGAGCCAGCCAGCCAGGATCCGCCAGAGCCAGCCAGCCAGGATCCGCCAGAGCCAGCCAGCCAGGATCCGCCAGCCAGCCAGGATCCGCCAGCCAGCCAGGATCCGCCAGCCAGCCAGGATCCGCCAGCCAGTCCGGTGCTGCCCCTCAGTCCGGAGCTGCCCCTCAGTCCGGAGCTGCCCCTCATTCCGGTGCTGCCCCTCAGTCCGGTGCTGCCCCTTAGTCCGGTGGGGTTAATTTGGAGGGTGGCCATTTGGAGGAGGTTACCAAAGCGGGTATTGACAATGGTGGAGTGGGGGCCACGTCCCGCACCCGAGCCGCCGCCATGATGGGGCCCACCCCGTACCCTCCCCTTTCTATTTCAGGTTGTGCGGTCTATTGCAGGTTGTGAGTCTGCACCTTTGGGGGGGGGGGGGGTACTGTCACGCCCTGGCCTTAGTATTCTTTGTTTTCTTTATGTTTTTTAGTTAGGTCAGGGTGTGACATGGGGAATGTATGTGTTTTGTAGTGTCTAGGGGTGTTGTATGTGTATGGGGCAGAGTAGAGTATAGTTGTCTAGTTATGTCTATGGCTGCCTAGATTGGTTCTCAATCAGAGACAGCTGTCATTCATTGTCTCTGATTGGGAGCCATATTTAAGGCAGCCATAGGCAGTAGGCTTTTGTGGGTAGTTGTCTATGTTGTACGTTTGTAGCTTGTGTTTGCACTTACGTCTTTAGCTTCACGATCGTTTGTTTCGTTTTGTAATAGTGTTCGTTGCGTGTTTTTCCCTCTTCTAAATAAAAGAGATGTATTTTGCACACGCTGCGCCTTGGTCCACTCTCTCTCACGAAGACGATCGTGACACTGATGACTTAACACTATACATGTCAGCTACTGAAATGACTGCAACACTTAACAGATAACTGCAGTCAGTTTTAGAATGTGTGGCAAGAAATATATAAGTTAGTCCTAAATATTTAAAAAACTAAAAGCATTGTATTTGGGACAAATCATTCCCTAAACCCTAAACCTCAACTAAATCTTGTAATGAATCATGTGGAAATTGAGCAAGTTGAGGAGACTAAACTGCTTGGAGTAACCGTGGATTGTAAACTGTTATGGTCAAAACACATTGATGCAACAGTAGCTAAGATGGGGAGACGTCTGTCCATAATAAATTGCTGCTCTATCTTCTTAACAACACTATCAAGGCAGGTCCGACAGGCCCTAGTTTTGTCGCACCCGGACTGCTGTTCAGTAGTGTGGTCAGGAGCCACAAAGAGGGACTTAAAATTGGCCCAGAACAGGGCAACACGGCTGGCCCTTAAATGTACACAGAGAGCTAACATTTATAATATGCATGGCCCAAAGTAGAGGAGAGATCGACTTCATCACTACTTGTATTTGTGAGAAGTATTGACATGTTGAATGCACCGAGCTGTCTTTTTAAACTACTAGCACAAAGCTCAGACACCCATGCATACTCCACAAGACATACCACCAGAGGTCTATTCACAGTCCCCAAGTCCAGAACAGACTATGGGAGGCGCACAGTACTAAATAGAGCCATGACTACATGGAACTCTATTCCACGTCAAGTAACTCGTGCAAGCAGTAAAATCTGATTAAAAAAACTAATAAAAATACACCTTATGTTACAGCGGGGCCTGTGAAGAGACACACACACAGGCACAGACACACGCATACACACACATGACAACATACGCACTATACACACACTTACACATGGATTTTGTGTTGTAGATATGTGGTAGTAGAGTAGTGGCCTGAGGGCACACACTTAATGTGTTCTGAAATCTGTAGTGAAATGTAATGTCATGTTTTTAATTGTATATAACTGCCTTAATTTTGCTGTAACCCAGGAGGAGGGGATCCATAATAAATACAAATACAAATACATGCGCCACAAAGATCTGAAATCTCAAACTCGCTCTTCCCTGAATAGTGCAGTAATAATTAGCAAAAACTAGTGAAGATGGCCCGCGGTGTGCCATACTGCCATGGTTATTGGGCGGAAGGTAATGGCTCACACAGAGAGGCCAGGTGCTGAAGCCAGGTAGAGAGGAGCACCCAGCGTGTTCCTGCACACTCAGCTGCAATCAGCACTTATGCCTGCCTGGGTCCTGTTCAGTCGGGCACACCGTAGAAAAATGTCTTACAATGGAAAGTAAAATCTGCATTGTTTATTGGACAGTTCACAGTAGTACCTTCCCGTTTCACTCTGTTTCAAAACTCATACAGAAAGGACATATGCTGTAGCCAGGTAGAGCGGAGAACCCAGCTTGTTGCTAGTGCACACTCAGCTGCACACTTTTCCTCTTTCAAGGACGGTGAGGTCGTGAACCATTGTGTGTGTTCCAAATGGCACCCTATTCCCTTTATACTGCACTACTTTTGACCTGTGCCCCATGCACTACTTTTGACCATAGGCTCTGGTCAAAAGTCGTGCACTATATAGGGAATAAGGTGCCATTAGGGACACAATCAGGATAGGCTCTCAGGGGCGTTGGTTAGCTGCTCAACCTAGCATGCAGGTAGTAGTACCACACAGGCCCCATGGGAATCAGGGGTGTGAGAGAGGTGGGGTGGGGAATGGAGCGAGAGGAAGAATATAAATAGAGGGGTAGATAGGATGTTTGCACATTCTGGATGGGTGGTGAGGGGTGGGGTATGGGAAATATTGTTTCATTTGATGGAGATTGATGACTTCTCCTGCTATTAGTGTAGCAGCAATGCTAATATTGTGTCATCTATTATTTGTCTGTTACCGTGGTAACTTGGCTGGCGAGCTGTTTTTCAGAGGGAGTCCAGGTTTTTCTCTTGTATTATGCTGAGAAATACAAATGAATTTGCAAGTTTAGCCAACTTTGCTTTCAGAAAACTGCAAATGAGGCCTTCTTGTTGGTGTCTCTCCCATGTATGCTTTTAAATGGACTTGTGCGTGTGTGTGTGTGTGTGTTTCTATGTTCTACCAGTATCTGTGTGTGTCTGTCTGTGTATGGAGAGATGGCGGGTTCACAGTTTAGTTAATGGAAACACTCCTCTGAGTTTGGCGAGAGGGTAGTAAGGGGGGTAAGGGGGTTTAGTGATGAGGTAATGGCCTCCCACTGTTCAACAACAGAGCCTAATGTTGCCGTGGGGAGTTGTAGGCGACCCCCGCGTATGTCCTTTTCGTTAAAAGCACCAACCTTTGAATCACACACACACACACACACACACACACACACACACACACACACACACACACACACACACACACACACACACACACACACACACACACACACACACACACACACACACACACACACACACACACAAACACACACACACACACACACACACAGAGAGACATGCATGGTTGTGCGTATGCACGTATGTATGTGTACAAGCACGCTGGCACACATGCGCACGCACGCACACGCACACGCACGCACGCACGCACGCACGCACGCACACACACACACACACACACACACACACACACACGTACAGTTCTTGGAATCGCCGGCTGCGGTGGAACGTTACAGATATTCGAGCGTGTGTGTAGGAATTCAGAGCCGTTTGGCCTCTCAACTCAGCGGCTGGCGCTGACGTTTTTTCTCCCATTTTTTCTATGTCCTCTCTGGAATTTATGTGGTGGAAAAAGTACTACATTGTCATACTTGAGTTAAAGTCAAGATACCTTAATAGAAAATGACTCAAGTAAAAGTGGAAGTCACCCAGTGAAATACTACTTGTGTAAAAGTGTAAAAGTATTTGGTAAAAAAATATACTTAAGTATCAAAAGTAAAAGTATAAAACATTTCAAATTCCATTTACTGTATTAACCAAAGCAGGCGACACCATTTTCTTGTTTTTTAATATTATGGATAGACAGGGGCACACTCCAACACAATTTATGGGTGTTTAGTGAGTCCGCCAGATCAGCGGCAGTAGGGACGACCATGGATGTTCTCTTGGTAAGTGTGTGAATTGGAGCATTTTCCTGTGCTGCTAAGTTTTCAAAGTAGTTTTGGGTGTCAGGGAAAATAATGTATGAGTAAAAAGTACATTATTTTCTTTAGGAATGTAGTGAAGTAAAGGTAAAAGTTGTCAAAAATAGAAATAGAAAAGTAAAGTACAGATACCACAAAAAACTACTTAAGTAGTACTTTAAAGTACTTTTACTTAAGTACTTTACACCACTGATTTAAATGAAGCAGCAGCACAGTCTATTTCCTCGACATACACATGCATTGCATAGTCATCGTTCAATTGACATTGCTGTTAGTGCCTTGAATATAATGTACATGCACGGGCTCGTTTGTCAGTCACATACTAAGTGCAGTAGGATAGGTTGCGGAGAGGTTGTGGAGAGGTTGCCGAATTGGTTGCCGAAGCATTTAAGTCCCCCCTACCTCATAACAGGGCCATATGCTGATTGGAACAGGTGAGAAGGGGGGGGTGATGTCAATGACGTTTTCACGGCAAACAGCTGGACTGGTTTATTCAAACACACCCAAGGGCGGGCGTGCAAGGGGGGAGTTGGGGGGGACCGAGGGGGAGGGGAGGGGGGTTAGGGGGAAGCTGACCTGAGAATGACACCCGGGGAGGTGGGTTTAGGGGCCATTTTACGACCAGGGGAGCCCAGACTGGAGGGGAGCGGTCGTTTATTTTAATCCTCACAGGAGAGGCGTTTCACCGTGCTGAGGCTCCAGCTCTGCAGCCTGCAGTGGACGAGAACAGATGCCGCCGCATCAAATTAGCTAAAGGAGGATACTTCAGTTGTTGGGGTTGCTCTTTCTTGAGGGCGTTACTTTAAACAGAAAATGCTTTTCGAGCTGTGTTTTTATATGTACATTTGATGGTGGTTGGTGGTGAGGTAGTATTTATAAAGTTGTGGATCAGGGTTGGGGTCAATTCCAGTTCAATTCAGGGAGTGAAAGTAAAGTGAAGGCTTTTCAATGCAATAGTTCCTGAGATGATTGAATTGAAATGGAATGGACCCTAACCCTATTGTGGATACCCTGGCTGCATCTAGAAGTGCTTACTTCACTACATGCTAAGCGTACAAGTTCATATCACACAAAGCCGTCGTAAACTAATGTTTTTCTTCAGAAAAACAACGCTTTTCAAAAGTGGAGGGTTTTTACAACACGTCTAGTCAGAAGAATAGGCCTCTATTGTGGGAGTGGGAGCCAGAGAGGGGTGGATGGTCGCACTTATTGTGCGGTGGGAAGCGGAGGGCTGAAGCAGGGCCATAAACGCAGTCCCATGGTGTGAAGGGTTCGCGGAGGGGTGAAACTTTTAACTCCCTAACAGAGGACGCAGCCTTGGCCGCGCCACATGGCGCTCTATTCCCCCTTTCATTGGCTGCTTAAAAGGCGGAGCTAGGGGGTGTGTGGTGGTGCCCGGGCTCTCACACAAACAGTGCGCCCCACGGCCTCTGCACCCCTTTCTCTCCCTCTATCTCTCTCTCCTTTGAGACCCCTAACACTACATACCACCCCTGTGCTCCCCACCATGATTCGTCACAGTATCATCAAGGAAATGTCCTTCTTGTGGTTTTTTGTGGAAGCACTCTGGCCTAAGGGACTTTGCGCCTCATTTGTCAAGGCTTTGTTGATATGAAAGTGATTGGTTCCCCTTTATTTTTATGGTTCAATCACCCAAAACATCACCTAATAGCCATAATTTATTGTCTGATAGATATACAGTATGTTATTACACTGAAAAAGCATGCAGCTCTAGAAAGGCTTCATCATATGACTCGGTTTTCTAGTTCAGTTTGGGCCTCTTCTCCTCACTTCTCTCTTAGTATCTTCTTCTCCCCCTCATCTTCACCCCCCCCCCCACTCCTCCTCCCACTCCTCCGCCCCCCCTGCCGCCCCCTGCCTTTTTTCGGGCCCTGCTGAAAGGAGTGTTGTGGCTTTTGTTTCCCTGAAAAGGAAACCCGTTCCTCCCCTTTTCTCTTCTCTCTTTTTTTCCGAAGAAAAAGATGAAATGGAACCATCCCGCCAGGGGTAAAAAGGCAGGGGGACATAAATCAAGTTGGAACCACTGAGCTTTCACTCCCTGGGTCGGCAGGGGTCACGGGGCGGGTTCACAAGGCTTTAGGCTGAGCAAGACCAGAGTGCTCCTCTGCCGAGGGCGCTGGGTCACGGGGCCGCCAGGGTCAAAGGTCAGGGATCATGCATACCAGAATGATGGCTTTCAAGAGCACAATTATACTTAGAGGGGACGTGTATGAATGTAGGACAACTCTCTGCAAACATTGCTATTCCGTAATGCACCTAAGGTATCCCACAGCAGAGAGATTTAGTTGTATGAGCTTTGTTTGGATGTGTGCTAAGGGGATGGTACACTAAAAATCTATACTAGTATTTGAGGACTTTACTTAATCAGTGCTTGGTGTATTTTATGTAATGAAAAGCTAAATAGAATTTTGCTGTGACATGAAATGTTTTGGACTTAAAGGACCAACATTTTCAGAGACAGTATATCAAGTGTCTACTGTATTGGTAGATATCAAAGAAGTGTATGCTTCCACCAGCAGCGGCCATTTTCTATGAACTCATAGATATTCTAGGTGTTTGGTTTGATAAGAATCACAGTTACTGTCCAAGAAGCCATTTTTCTCTTTGAAAGCCACAGTTTGAGAGGAAGTTGAGGTTTCCACGTTCTTTTAGTGAAGTGTAGACCAGATGCCTGGACAACGTCAGGCAACCATCGCTGACAGCGAGCATTTTTTTTCTTCTCGTAACGCCAAAGTCGAATGAATGCTTTTCCTCTGTGGTCCCAAAACAGTACATTGAAATCATATGCTGCTCGCCAGGCCTCATTTATAACGTGTTGCTGTCTTCTCTCTCCTCCACTGCCCTCCCCCATTCCCTCCCTCCCTCATTCCCTCTCTTTCAGGTTCATCAACGCGAGACGAAGAATTGTACAGCCCATGATCGACCAGTCCAATAGAGCAGGCAAGTCTCCCGTCAAATTTGAGTGGTTTCAATTCATGTGGTAAAGTTGTTTCAATTCATGTGGTAAAGTTGTTTCAGTTCAAGTCAACGCAGGAATATGAACTCGTCAAGTAAGCAGGTCAACATAGATAAAAATACATATTAAAACATCTCAACATTTTTACATGAATTAAAACATAAATTAATCTGTTGTGAACTTCTCCTGCTACTATCTCCAGTCTTGCCCCTTCTGGTCTTCGATGTGTTTAACTGAACGGACGCACGGGCTTAACTACGGGAGTGAAGGGCCACTAAAACCCAGAGGATTAGCCCAGACAAAGACGCTAATCACTTTGACTAGCCAGTCCATTGAAAGTTTAACCTTGGATTTAAAACAAACAAGGAGCAAAAGTGAAACTGAAGCTAAAATATGACCAGTTGTTTTCCTTTGCTTTTTAACAAATTAAAATTTAATTTCAGAATTAAAACTTTTTGATAGAAAAACACATTTTGTCTACTGTAAAAAGTTGTTGAGTGGGACTTTGGTTTACTTCATTAGTCTCTCTCTCTTTCCCCCTCTCTCTCTCTCTTCCTCTCTCTCCCTCTCTGCTAAAGACAGAGCAGTCCCCTGGCACATGCCTTGTTTTGGAGCTGCTGTAAAATTTATGACCTGTGATGAGGGTTAGGGGTTAGGGTTGCATTAGGGGAACTCTGTAAAGTTCAAAGACGGACCGAGGAGCTTGAACTGTTGCTCCGGCTCATGTAACCAGAACCAGCTTCTCTACCTGAGGCTGCCTACACTTTATGATATGAGGGAGACAGAAAGCCGAATCACAGCCCCTTCCTCTACCACTAATTGTTCCATAAGCGATTGTGGATGGATTAAATAGTAACCTGGTGGAAAAGTAGTTCCTTAATTACGTACTATAATCATGGTTAATCGGTTCGCTTAAAGGCGTGTTTAATGAGTCAAAGTGTTGTTATAAGTTACTTATCTCCCGTTTACAGTGCTGCTGTGTATATCGAGGTAATTACGTTCAAGTTGCCAGAACAGTAATCTATTTACTAATAGTAAATCTATTTACTAAGTTGCTCTTTCACAGCATAAGCCATAAGGACAACTTGATATGAACTCTTACCAATACATACGAAGTCATTTGTTAGTAATTAAGCCTGTTGATGAAGAAAATTACCTCCCAAATAATCTTGTAATTAGAGGATAATAGTGAGAGAATAATGAGGACAGACCAATCCATGAGAGGGAACGTTTTCTGGGGGCGCACCGGTAATTAAAACTTATGCAATATTCTAATTAGCATTTCCTTCTGTCTCGGCCTGTGTTTTTTTCGCCAGTGACTGGAGGAGGGCCCTACACCCCAGATGGTCAACCAATGGGAGGGTTCGTTATGGATGGCCAGACACACATGGGAATCAGACCACCTGGTAAAGACTCCTATCTCTTAACTCCTACGTCTCAGACACACACATACACACACGCACACACACATGCACATATGCACGCATGCACGCACACACACACAAACACACACACAAACACACACTAACTTTTGAGTCCCTCAAACACACGCCATGGACCTGACTGGTTCCCATTCACCCCTCCCCTGTCACAGTATAATTTACTCACCCTATCTCCCCTGCCCTCCCTCTCCCCCTACAGTCTTGACCAGGTGTGACCGGTCACATTGCAATATTTGCATTGCCTCACCTCACTGACCCAAATAATAAGTCTTTGTCCTCTTTATCTCTGTCCCCCTTCTCTTCCCCCATCCTCACAACTCTCTAATGTGTCCCTCTTCTCTCCCCGTAGGGCCCATGGGTGGGATGGGCATGGGTATGGGCGTGGAGGGACAGTGGCACTACATGTGACCCCTTGCGGACTTAAGCACAGAGCCTAAAGGGACGCACTGTAAGTATCAAGCATCCACATTAATGTAGACGTGTTTAGAAACATATTCTATTCGTATTTACAATAAAAGGGACTCCAAAATATCAATCCATGATTTACCATTCATTTCTATCGGGCACAAAATAATCTTAAACACAATCAAAACAAAGTCACAAGCTTGATGTAATCATCGCGTACTAGGAATATGGGACGAAATACTAAACTTTTGACTACTTTAATACACATATAAGTGAATTTGTCCCAATACTTTTGAACTTCTAAACGGCTCACCCGATATGGATGAAAATACCCTCGAATTAAAGCTAACCCCGTATTCATTGTATCATTTCAAATCCAATGTGCTGGAGTAGAGAGCCAAAACAACAACAAAAATGTGTCACTGTCCCAATACTTTTCGAGCTCACAGTATCATGAAGAATGTATAAGGCATGCATACTAAGTGGTATGCTAGCACGGACACACGGAGGAAAAAGTCTACTGTACATAAATGCAGCATTAAGCTACTGCCACATTGCAGCAGGATGAAAAAGCTGGCAAAAGCTAATTGACTTTGTCTAAATTAAATATGTATACGCCAGTGGCGTGACCAATTGATTTATTTGACTGGTCATGTGGACAGCAATAACGACCTTTCATTGCTCCCGCTTCTCACACGCACTGTGGGAAAGGACTTGTTATGGCTGTCCACTGTCAAAGGGTCAACCATCGAAAAAAAGAGAGCGTAGTCTACTTCTCAGATGTGCATATTTGATGTTTGTTTAGAAACAACCAAAGGGAATGCTCGATGAGAAATCATAGTAAAACCATAGTGCTAACGACTTTGTCACGTGAAAATTGTTAATGGGGTAGGAGGTGGCATCCGAAATCCTATGGGAACAGAAGTAAGACGGACATAGACCAAGAGTCAATCTTCCTCTGCCGTCTATTGAGTGATGGTGGCATCCAGCTCCCTCACAGTTACATTTCGGCCTTATCGAGTGGCTAATTAAGGTAAAGTTCTCAAAGATTGCAGGGTCAATTAATCATAAGAGATGAGCAATATTCTTTTACGTCCCATTGAATGAATTTATCATTAACGAGGGACATGAAATGGTTTCCCCCCTCTTATTTGATTAAGGGCTCCAGTTCCTTCATAAGATATTTGCATTAAGCCCGGCGAATGGGGAAGATTAAGCGAGCCGCTTACGGCCGAGACTGGAGAGAGACTCGAGACTCGGCGGGTTTTTCTAATACGGTCACTCGGCGACATTACTTCGAACCAAAGTCAATTAAAGACTCCTCAGAAGGAGCATTACGGTTTCTTCCCCTTGCGATTATCGAGCTTATGGGTCCTTGGGAAACAATGCACCTGTCAGTTCGGATCCGAAGCAAGCCATGCAGAAGCCCCCGGACCCTTCTGCACTGCAGAAAGGACTGTTCCCTGGTCGTTTGGCCCCCTTCTTTCTTTTCTTCTTATTCCGCAAAATTAGCCAAGGCTGGGCAAAATCGTCATTTTCCCTTCCCAGACAATAGGCGATTACGAGCCCACAAATTAACGAGCGTACAGGATTATTTCCCCCCCGTGCAAAATGTTTCTCTCTACCCAGAAACCCCCTCAGGCATCCTTTGGTGAACTTCCTCACTGACCCCTGTGCGTCGCCCTAACACCGCTGGAGGCCATTGTTTAAAGGAGCCTCTCCGCCAATTATTCGGCCGAGGTTTGCTAACATCCATCCGAGGGGTCAGGGTTGCAATCTTTTGCGGGGAGGACCGGTAAAGGAACTCAGGAGAAAGAAAGAAAAGGAAAGAGAAGAAAGAGAAAATAAGGCTTCGGGGGCATTTAGCCTCTGCTCTCCATCGGGAAGTAGCGCCTGTTGATTGGGTCCCCTGGTGTCAGTGAAACAGAATGGGTCAGCCACGCTGCTCTCTTGCTCAGCCGCAGAGTGCTGCACTCTAGCCGGCTCTAAATTGCTCGACCAATGGCCTCTTTTTCCTCCCTCCTCCTCCCCTTTCCTTCATGAACACTGATCTAAGAGTTAGTGGGATAGGTGTAATCCATTTGTCCCGACATGTCACCCCATTGTAGTGCCGCTTCACTGCACACAACACAACTGCTTCACATTACCTATTCTTTATGTATAGTACATGTCTCTGTGGGAGTTAAAGTAACACTACACAGTGTTATAGAGTTGAAGTAACACTACACAGTTTTTTTTTGCTAAAGTAACTTGTACACACTGGTGTTGTTTTCAATTTTACTCATTGTTTGTTTTCCCAGCAGAACTGCCAGGTATTCCCGAGGACGGCGTGTCCCATGGCGATCGGATCAGCACGGATATGGGCATCGCTCTGACCTCCACTGGTGCCCCTACCCTACCCTACCCTCACACCAACCAGCCCCACCACTGGGGCATGATCTCTCAGTGTTGCCCCTCCCTCCGTGACTCTTCCGTGACCCAGCGACATCGATTGCGCTGGTGCCCAGCCCAAACTTACCACCATCACCTGACTGTTTGTCAGTAGGGCTGGTGCCCCCCCCCCCCCCCCCCCCCCCCCTTTTCCAACTCCCCCCATTTCCTTCAAGTGGTCCAGTCTGAGTAGCCACTGTTGCTGAACCACCACCCTGACTATGAGAGGCCTTGGAAACCCCCTCATGCCTTGTGAGGACTTCTGACGTTGTGAGGACTTCTGACGTTGTGAGGACTTCTGACGTTGTGAGGACTTCTGACGTTGTGAGGACTTCCCTTCTGGCTACAATTACTGGAGCTCTCCAGTGGATACTTCAATACTCTGTTCATTCAACCAATACAAACAAACACTTAGTCCTTCACTTTTCCCCCCTCTGCTGCATTGCATGGACAGTTATAGAGGGTGAAGATACTCTTGTCTTGGCAGTGGACTTGTACCAAGAGAAGAAGCTGATGTCTGTATTTACTGGGGGGTCTTTTTAAAACAACAAACACCCTAGAAACTATTCTTTTTTTTTTATATAATGAAATTGTTGTAATTGTGGAAAATTACAATAAGGTGAGGCAATAGTGTCCTGTTTACAGTTTTACCACAAACTCTCTACGGACAAGTAACGATAACTATTGCAAGTTCTCTGGTATTGCTTTGCCGTACTCTGCTGTTTTTCAAAAAAGGACTCGACTTGTCTAATTCACACTATGTGTGTGAGTCTTTTTTCATAGACTTTTATCTCCTAACCCCACGAATCTCTTTGCGTTTGAAAATAAAAAGAACTTACAGGACCAGTTTCTCTCAGTTTGCTGTATGAAAACAGAAAGGAACCATTTCAATGCTTTGAGGTCCTGTCACACAATTGATATTATGTGGTAAAGAGCTTTGTAACACTTACGTAACTAGAGTGTAATTACAGATTTCCTTGCTACAGGTAGCCTATAAGAGTAGTAATTACAGGGCTACTACACAGGTATGAGTGCAACTCAATGTAAAGTGCTACCAAAACCCCAGTTAGTAACCCGGACAGTTAGTAGGAGGGTACAGCTTGGTACAGTACAGTGATGGGAAAAATTACACAGTAGATTTCCTGCCTTGCGGCTGCCCCCTTCCCTGCTTCGCCTGGGTAGCTCTGTATTTACTGACTAATTACTTCGTTTGACTCGCCGACTGTGGTGGAAAGGGCTTATGCAGACACAGATTGTGTCCCAAATGGCACCCTACCCCCTATATGGGGCACTTGTTTTGACTAGGTCTCATAGGGCTCTGGTCAAAAGTGCCATATATTATATGGAATGTGGTGCCATTTGTGATGCGTCCTCAGTGTTGGTGGTGTGGGTAAGAACAGAGAAGGGTCGCTATCTCTCGCTCTTTGGCTTCTCAGCTGCTGTATGAGGTGTGGCTGAAGGAAGCAGGCTGCTGAGGCCAAAAGGTTACTCTGCATGACGGACGTTGTTGTCACGTCCGAACCCCGACGAGAACAGGCCAGGTGGGCTTTGAAGGTCCACTAAATGAATAAGCACATTGCTCTAGCGTCTTGTTCTTGTCTTTAAATATCTTGGAATAATACATTATAAACTTGCCTAAGACCTATAGTCTCTCAGGTTTGAATCACAATAGGTTTGACCAAAATCAACTGTTGTGTCGAATAGAATGTTTGAGGATACTTGAGGATTTTTCTTTATTTTGGAAGAATAGAATATGAATTGAGGTTATACAGGGAAGCATAATGTGGTATAGATGTGGAACTCATCACTACTAATAAAATATCTGCTGAAATGCACTTCACTGAAATCCAACCCCTCCCAAACTGTGGCTACTTTTACTCTTGCTGCAACAGGGACAAAAAATATGCTGACGCTGAAACATGGTCTTATACTATATATAGAAAGAGGTCTACTATTTATATGACATATTGTTATTGTGCATCCTCCAGCATGAGAAAAATGGCATACACTACACTATCCACTACCAAAGATGCTTAATAGTGGGAAGGCCTAGATACAAATGAGTCTTGCTTGGAATTTGAGGGACTGAAAATATGCTAACACTTACTAAAACATGATCTTCTACTATAGACATAGGCCTACCATTTATATGATACCCTTTTGTGAGACTCTCCAGAGACAAATTATATCCACTATCCACTACCAAGATACTCAATAGTGAGAAAGTCCTAGCTATATACAAATGAGTCTTCCCTGGAATTTGAGGGAGAAAAAAGAGATTTGCGTAAATCTGCCCCAAACACTTAAATGGAGTGATTAGTTCCTGCTCACGCTCTACTTCTCCTTCTCAAAAGATGCACTCTCCCAATCCTCTGGGAGTTCCCTAGATACACCTTATTTCAAAGCCGGCGGCCACAAAAGGAATCATTTATCTTCCTCTTAAAATCAATTACTAATTTGGTTTGAGGACAGAAGGATATTGTGGAATTTTCGGTTGGTTATCGACTTTATCATAAGTGTTTCGAGATTATGGGAGAATGAGGCTGCCACAAATCTTATTTTTTGCCACAAATGTCATTTAAAAAAAAGAAAATAGCACCATAATGTTTATGAAAATGTAACTCTTTCTTGTCAAGATTCCCCCCTCATCTCTCTGCTCCTCATGATTCCACTGCAAGTCTCACATTCCTGAGTGACATGGCTGTCTACTCCGATAAAGCCAACGTGAACTAAGTCCCATGTTTGACTGCCCTCTTTAGGGGATTTTGGAAACTGCCTTCATCCGACTGTTTCTCCCAACTAAGGTAGCGTTCCAAATGGCACCCTATTCACTACATAGTACACTATTTTTGACCAGGGTCCATAGGCCTCTGGTCAAAACTAATGCACAATATAAAGAATAGGGTGCCATTTAGGACGCTAGTTAAATGTGTGATTATAGCAGATTTCCTTCAGCTGAGGATTCATCATGCCACTTCGTAACCACTTCATTAAATATGCTTAAAGTGCTGTGTAAACAACAAATATAAAATACATAAAGTTTGTGTGGGGCCACTTTAGGGATTATGGTGTGTGGCAATTTCAGTGTTGATTTATTACTTTGTAATAAGTGAGCTAAGCTAAGCTAAAATCAATCAACAAAGTAGTGATATACAGTGCCTTCAGAAAGCATTCATACCCCTTGACATTTTCTACATTTTGTTGTGTTACAGCCTGCATTTTAAATGGATTTAATTTAGATGTTGTGTCACTGGCCTACACAATACCCCATCATAATGTCAAAGTGGAATTACGTTTTTAGAAGTTTTTACAAATTAATTAAAAATGAGTCAGTAAGTAGCACGGCTGACCCATTCTGTTTCACTGACACCACTGACACCACTGACACCCAGTCACTACAAAGATACAGGCGTCCTTCCTAACTCAGTTGCCGGAGATGAAGGAAACCACTCAGGGATTTCACCACTTTAAAACACTTTAAAACAGTTACAGAGTTTAATGGCTGTGATAGGAGAAAATTTAGTATGGATCAACATTGTAGTTACTCCACAATACTAACCTAATTGACAGAGTGAAAAGAAGGAAGCCTGTAGCCTATACAAATATTCTGTTTATAATAAGGCACTAAAGTAAAGAAATTAACTTCATGTCCTAAATACAAAAGCTTTATGTTTGGGGCACATCCAACACTACACATCACTGAGTACCACTCTTCATATTTTCAGGCATGGTGGTGGCTGCATCATGTTATGGGCATGCTTGTCATCGGCAAGGACTAGGGAGTTTAAAAAAAAATTAAACAAAACGGAATAGAGCTGAGCACAAGCAAAATCCTAGAGGAAAACCTGGTTCAGTCTGCTTTCCAACAGACACTGGGAGACAAATTCACCTTTCAGGAGGACAATTATCTAAAACACAAGGCCAAATATACATTGGAGTTGCTTACCAAGACGACATTGAATGTTCCCGAGTGACCTAGTTACAGTTTTGACTTAAACCGGCTTGAAAATCTATGGCATGACTTGAAAATGACTGTCCAGCAATGATCATCAACCAACTTGACATTTTAAAAATAATAATGTGCAAATATTGTACAATCCAGCAAAGCTCTTAGACTACTCAAAGATGTAATGGCTGTCAAAGGTAATTCTAACATGTATTGAATACTTATGTAAATGAGATATTTATGTATTTCATATTCAATACATTTGCAAAAATGTCTAAAAACATGTTTTCACCTTGTTATTATTCAAATCTATTTAATAAATTCTGAATTCAGGCTGTAACACAACAAAATGGGGTATACGTCGAGGGTAATAAATACTTTTTGAAAGCACTGTATCTAGTCCGTCTAATCTATCACAATTAAGTTTCATTTTAATTTAGAGCTTTTAACAAAGTAATTTGTCACAAAACGTAAAACAATGAAACCCAGACTTAAACAGAATAAATCAGATGCACACAAGTAACGCTAATGGGAATCAAGATGAGGACTGTCGACATCTCAGAGCCAGTGTGTAAATAGCCTTTGTATTTGATGCAACTAGGAGAAGCAGTCACCCTGAAACAATGGATGGAATCAGCAGGCCACGACCCCTGGGGCGCAGGGGGCCCGACATGCAGTGACGGATGACTTGGTCTCCTGAGGTGGGTCACGGCTCTGGGTCTCAATGTGTCAGGGTGCTGCAGGGGCCAAGGCATGGCCACCACCTCACCTCAGCCTGGACCTACCAGAGGAGAGAGGAAGAGGAGGAAGAGGAAGATTTCCACTGACCATGTAAATACTTTATCTGGGGAGTATTTAATTTAGTTCACTTCAAATAAATTAAATTGTATGAAATGAATTTCTGTTCATTTCAATTTCAATTCACTAAAATTCAATTAGATTCCATTCAAATGCATATCACAAGTTCAGAGCAACTGCAAACCATTGAAAGCTACATGACTAGTTTTGCCTTCTGAATTCTCCTTATAGTCACATGCAGCGATTTCACAAGTCTTGACTAGTAAGGGTCAATATCTCATTACTAATGTTGTTAAGTTCAGAAGTGAACATTCCGTTAAAGGTACAGAAGATTTTGACATAAAAATTCCTTGCAGACTGACATGCAACTATGGCATGCTGGTACAAGCAGCAGAAACTTCCAAAACATTGAGAGATGGTTAGGTAAAAGTTGTTATCGGGTTCCGAGTGATGAAGTGAGTTAGGCTGACAATGTTATCTCTGTGAGGACAGATAGAGCGGCTAATATCTGTGCTGGATGGCCACCCAAGGCAACTAATACCTTTATGCCCTCAAGAAAATAATTTGGTCTCGGTTTCAAACATGCACAAAAACAATCAATCACTCTTGTCTGTGTTACATTTACACGGCCCGTTTTTAAAATTAAATGTAAGGAAGGCTAAAAGAAAAATGCAAAATGTCCGAAAAAATTGTGGAAGAGGTTTTTATGTTGAATGTGGTACTACTGCGAAAAAGGTCCTGTACAGTCAGATCACTGTTATATATTTATTCAAAAAATAAAATTGATCAAATAAACCATTTTCCTTAACGATGCACTCTCAAATGTTTGTATAATTTCGGACAGTAGTTTTGAAAGTGGTGCTCACGAGCCAAAACGGACCCAGTTTTTTTGTGTACTACATCATTCATTTCGTGTGACGCGTTAAAGCTACAATATGTATGTTTTTGGGCCACCTGACCAAATTCACATAAAAAATGTGAGTTCTAGATCTGTCATTCTTATTAAAAGCAATTCTAAGAAGCGGTAGATCTGTTATATGTGCGCTATTTCTATGCTTTTTAAGTTTCGTTACGGAAAAGATCTGTCACAGTGATTTAGATGGTACAATGATTCTCTACACAATGACTGTTGTTTTGTCACATAAACTGAAATTAGAATTTTTGCAACCAGGAAATGGCAGATCGATTTCTGCACAGTGCACTTTTTAGAAATGTTGCAATGTTTATGATATCATATTCATTTTGCAATTATGTTACGAATCCAATTTGTTAATATGTCACAAATTTGTTGCGCTTAAGATTCAGGTCTTCATCTTTAACATGTATATGCTTACAGATTCAAGATGTCATACTCTTGGATTTCCAACCCGCCAACCTGAATAAACAAGGATGCAGTGATGGAAAAAGTACCCAGTTGTCATACTTGAGTAAAAGTAAAGATACCTTAATAGAAAATGACTCAAGTAAAAGTGAAAGTCACCCAGTAAAATAATACTTGAGGAAAAGTCTAAAAGTATTTGGTTTTAAATATACTTAAGTATCAAAGTAAATATAATTGCTAAGATATACTTAAGTATCAAAAGTAAAAGTACAAATGATTTCAAATTCTTTATATTAAGCAAACCAGATGGTGCCATATTATTGGTTTTTATTTATTTACGGAAAGCCACGGGCACACTCCAACATTCAGACATCATTTACAAACGAAGCATGTGTGTTTATTGAGTCCGTCAGATCAGAGGCAGTAGGGATGTCCAGGGACGTTCTCTTGATAAGTGTGTGAATTGGACCCTTTTCCTGTCCTGCTAAGCATTCAAAATGTAATGAGTACTTTTGGGTGTCAGGAAAAATGTATGGAGTAAAAAGTAAATATTAAAAAAATATATAAATAGTAAAGTAAAGTATAGATCCCCAAAAAACGACTTAAGTAGTACTTTAAAGTATTTTTACTTAAGTACTTTACACTACTGCAAGGATGACAAGTTGAGATTAATGAAAGGCTGTCGGTGACAGGGCCATTTCTTACGAATTACTGAGGATAATAGTGGACGATATTGCCACTCCTATTCGCCATATTTTCAATTTGAGCCTAATAGAAGGTGTGTGCCACCAGGCTTGGAAGGTAGCAAAAGTCCTTCCGCTACCTAAGATTAGTAAAGCCCCCTTTACTGGCTCAAATAGCTGACCAATCAGACTGTTACCAACCCTTAGTAAACTTTTGGAAAAAATTGTGTTTGACCAGATACAATGCGATTTTACAGTAAACAAATTGACAACAAACTTTAAGCATGCTTATAAGGAAGGACATTCAACAAGCACAGCACTTACACAAATGACTGATGATTGGCTGAGAGAAATGGATGATAAAAAGATTGAGGGCTTTACACCCCCTGCTATATTGTGGATAAAGAGTTATCTGTCTAACAGAACACAGAGGGCGTTCTTTAATGGAAGCCTCTCCAAAATAATCCAGGTAGAATCAGGAATTCCCCAAGGCAGCTGTATAGGCCCATTACTTTTTTCAATCTTTACTAATGACATGCCACTGGCTTTAAGTAAAGCCAGTGTGTCTATGTATGCAGATGACGCAACACTATCCATGTCAGCTACTACAGCGACTGAAATGACCGCAACACTTAACAAACAGCTGCAGTTAGTTTCAGAGTGGGTGGCAAGGAATAAGTAGTCCTCAATATTTATCAAACTAAAACCATTGTATTTGGGACAAATCATTCACTAAGCCCTAAACCTCAACTAAATCTTGTAATAAATCATGTGGAAATTGAGCAAGTTGAGGTGACTAAACTGCTTGGAGTAACCATGGAATGTAAACTGTCACGGTGAAAACATATTGATACAACAGTAGCTAAGATGGGGAGACGTTTGTCCATAATAAAGCGCTGCGCTGCCTTCTTAACAGGACTATCAACAAGGCCCTAGTTTTGTCGCACCTGGACTACTGTTCAGCCGTGTGGTCAGGTGCCAAAAAAGGGACTTAGGAAAATTGCAATTGGTTCAGAACAGAGCTAATATTAATAATATGCATGTCAATCTCTCCTGGCTCATCACTACTTGTATTTCTGAGAGGTATTGATATGTTGAATGCACCCGAGCTGTCTGTTTGAACTACTGGCACACAGCTCGGACACCTATGCATACCCCACAAGACATGCCACAAGAGGTCTCTTCACAGTCCCCAAGTCCAGAACAGACTATGGGAGGTGTACAGTACTACAAAGAACCATGACTACATGGAACTCTATTCCATATCAAGTAACTGATGCAAGCAGTAAAAATTAAATACATTTAAAAAAATTATAAAAATACACCTTATGGAACAGCGGGAACTGTGAAGCAACACAAAAATTGGCACAGACATATGCATACACACACGATAACATAGGCACTATACACACACGTACACATGGATTTTGTACTGTTGATATGTGGTAGTGGTGGAGTAGGGGCGGAGTAGGGGCCTGAGGACACACGGTGTGTTGTGAAATCTGTGAATGTATTGTAATGTTTTTAAAATGGTATAAACTGCCTTAATTTTGCTGGACCCCAGGAAGAGTAGCTGAGGCAGCAGCTAATGGCGATCCACAATAAATACAAATACAAATACAACTATGGTGTTATTCAGACCCTTTTTTGTACTTCTTTTGATCAGAGCCCTATGTAGTGCACTACATTTGACTAGGGCCCATAGGGCTAGGGTGAAAATAGTGCACTAGATAATCGCATGCCTTTTCAGACACACCTTAGGGACTCTAGAATAGTGTCCATGGAATAGCTTCAATGTAACGTCATGTCTTCCAATGACTTGGATTAACCATACTCACGCTACACTTACTTTAGCATACTTTTTTCAGTTGGTTTTCTAATCCTCTGCTAATGCTGTGGTATGGAGGCGTGTCGATACAGGCAGTCAAAACATCATGCAGTATGCCTCCCAAATGGCACCCTTTCCCCTATATAGTGCACTACTTTTGACCAGGGCCCATAGGGCTCTGGTCAAATGTAGTGCACTATATAGGGAATAGGGTGCCATTTGGCACACAAGCCCACAGTGTGTACATTGTAAACCTATAGTCCTCTCTAACAGATAATAAGTCTCTGAGAGTTGATGGGGTGTATGATGGGATTTTGTCACCCTTTCGCAGGAGCGCAATCGGTAATGCACACGTAACCACTGGCCCAGGAGGTATGGAGATATTTTACTAGTCCCAACGTTGGAAAAAAGTGTCACGGGACGGATAATGAATAGGTTTGCAGTGTTTTCCTTTTTGGCGGCTTTTCCGGTTACGCTAAAGGCTAGTGCATTCCAGAATTCTCTCCATAAGGCACTTTCCCTCCATAAGTCCCTCAACGGCCTCTTGTCTGACAGGTCCGTCGTACTCAACAGGCTTTGGGGTGGAGGGAGGGAGAGAGGTGTGTGTATGTGTGTTTGTGCACGTGTGTATGCGTGTTCATATATGCACATGTCAGTGTGTGTGTGTGCGTACTGTTCATGCATGTGTGTGTTTGTGTGGTGAACTTTTGATTTGAAGCAACGCTCTGAGGCCCTTCTCCCCGCATTGTGCGTTCGCTCAATGGGAAAGAATGCGAGAGACACAGACGGAGATATATATGCCTTCAAAATGATGGGAGTAGTGAGTGCCCATGGGATGACCCCTCTCTGGCTATAGGCGAAGAGCCCAGAGAGAGGTAAGGGGTTTATATAAACAAAGCAGCTCCTAATTTGGACTCACATAACCAACATTAGTCTGAACATACCCAAATTCCAGCAAGGCATCAATCTAAAGAGCAAGGTTTTCCCCTTCCACTCCTCCAGGTCTTGGTCTGGGTGCGTGACCCAGCCCATCAATAGTCTGCTTTAGAATAACACTTGCCATGAGCTCATTCCCACTCTTGAAAAGTGTCCAATGTCTTTGTCTCTCTGAAAGTCTAGGACGTTTCCCGGCCGCCTGCAGAATCCAAGTGCGTTCAAATAAAAATTGGATAATTTATTACTCTTAATTACATTCTTGATTTAAGATGGGATTAAATGTTGTACCGCCTTGCGCTAGTGGAAGGGGAAGGTATTGGATAACGGACAGAGGATCAAGGAATCCAGGGAGGCATGGATCATGGTTACCCCCGGGAGAGGAAGGCGGGAGGTCGGGTTACCCCAACGGGAGACATTGACCCAGTAGGCAGGAAGTCGCTGCATTTAAAGGAACAATTACAATGATTTACACACCAAAGGCAAACATATCAAAGATGGCTGCCATTCCTGTAGGGCATACAGAGGGCAGCGGTACAGAGTGTGGTTTGAAATGAAGAAGAAGTTATAAAGCTTATAGACAGGCTGGTTGTTTAGCAACAAAACCGACACCTGTGCAACTACGGGGCAAAACGGACAGGGTTGGATTAGATTGTCAGCCAACCCGTCTTTATGAAGAATTTGTATATTACGCATGTAATATATAAAAGTTTCAGAAACCATTCACAAGCTACCATGATACTTTAGTAGAGTGTTATGGCACACGATGGTGATGTTATGCTTGTCTAGTGTGTGCTACTGTAACCTACATTTTTGTGTATATGCCTATGGAAAAAAGCATTACAGGTTTAAAGAGCTCACATGAAATGTGCAGTTCAAAATGGCCGCCATTCATTGGCACTTCTAAATCACCATCCCTTCCAGTTAATGATTCCTCCTTAGTTTGCACTCCCAGTCTGTCTAGACTCCATTCATTTTTCCTGTTTACCGATACACCTAATGACACCAAATTACAAATAATCAATAGCTAAGAGGAAAACTGGCATGCGGGGAAACTCAAATTAATCTTACTAATGACACTGAGTGCCTTGGCCCAATGCTTGTCCATTTACCTTTAGAGATGGCTCAATTAGGTAAGGTAGTTAGCTCAAAAGCAAGCTTTGTCAATAGAAACCAAATATCCCAGAAGAGTATTCATCTTTTGTCGCCTGCAGTGTAATGTGAGTTAAGAGATGTTTGATATCATATATGCGGAGAATATACTACTCATACTACTTGTTTGATGGTACTAATTTAAAGTAGGTGGGACTGGGAGTAGTAGGCCGACATGCCGCCAGTGAGTTCAAATAGCCACTCAACATGGGTGAATGAGTGAAGGCAAACAGAAGGGGGCAATGGTGGGGGGTGACTGTAACACAAGCGCAATATAGAGTGTATATAATAAAGCACTGCATACATAAATAATCACCAGAATCAAGGTAATTAAGCTAAAAGCTCATAGAGTGCACACACACACACACACACACACACACACACACACACACACACACACACACACACACACACACACACACACACACACACACACACACACACACACACACACACACACACACACACACACATGGTCTCGCAAGTACCACTGATCAAAGGCACATCACCCCCTCCCCCCTTACTCCTCTGGACACCACAACAAAGAGCCATATCGGGGCTCAACGAACAAACGACCTTGGGGCTGATGACATCACGTGCCGCCGAGCGGAGTAGAGAGAGAAATTAAGCCATTAGCCCGGTGGCAGCCAGCCTTGCTGTAAATCAAGCCTTTTTCCAATAAGACTGCCTCACTTTGTCATCCATCACGCGAGTGGGCGCAGGCGAAGCATGGCGACACAGGAGCTGGGCTGGCCCCGGGATGGAAGAGACATAAACAGTCATAATGACCCCTGTCGAAGTGGGTCACTGCCTGCCGCCGCCGCACCCGCTGCAGGAAATAGAAGCACCGTGGTGGGTTCTGCAATCTCTGATTGCGATATAGAGGTGATATTGAAAGGAGGAAAGCTTGTGGAGCCTTTGACTGTGTCAAACAGGGCGAAAGGCATGTAGTATGTATGGTTTGAGCAAAAGTTTTATGCATATCAAGGTAGATCTTTGCAGCTTTGATGCACCATCCCATGTTAAGTTTATCGTATTGCTTGTAATTGATTGGATATGGCATCACATGTAACCTCGTCCCCAGGCTAATTGCTATTCCAGATAGAGAGCCGGGCTGGTGGATGAGACGGCACAACATGTACTATTAGAAACCTAAACCTGTTGCAATAGCATTATGCTGCAAAATGTTTGTAGGCTATAGCAGGACAACACCCCTGTTCTAAAAGTCATCCTTTCTGTAAAGGAAGTTCATTTCCATTGGCTTTTTACATCTCTCTGATGGTAGCGCACTTTACGTTCATCTCTCAGGGGCGCCAGCAAGTGGAGAAATAGTGTCCATAAAAGTTGCACAGATGGATGAAACAGTCTTATGAAGACCAATATGACATGTGTGGGAAATGTAATATCTCGAAGCTGTACAGTCAAAATAAAAGCAACTATTGCCAAAGACGGGATCATCTCAGCTTTTCATTGCAGTGCAAGTGATTGCAGGCTGTTTCCCGATAGTCCAGTAAAGATTCTCCATAAATTGAAACAGCCCTTGTCCTGGAACAGCCAAGCAGGCTTTACCTTGCCTCCGAAAGAAGTGTCCCGGGAACCAGATATGAAATTAGTTTGGGAAACAAGTTATGCTGCTGTACAGACACAGTGCTCAGTGGAACCTCTCAGAGTAGATCTGAGTCTGTATTCATAAAGCAACTCAGAGTAGGAGTGCTGTTCAACACTCAGGTTTCCCCAGTAACGTCATACATTATGATCTAAAAGGCAAAACTGGTGCTCGATCAGCACTTCTCTTCTGAAATGCTTTATGGATACAGGCACTGTAGGTGTCAGAACATCACATCACAGGTGGTCTGGACGTTCAATAATAATGGTGCTTCATGAACATGCTTTAGTGCAGACCCTTGCTATTGCAGCGTTTGTTGTTTTTAATGAAGTCCTAACAAGCTAATTTGATTGAAATGGGTTCTGCTGCTATACTGTAATGTATCCTAGGATGTACATGTTAGGAAATTAAACAACGCCTAAAATAACCAGGTTCTCAATTATCCATCACATGTAGGACCTATGTGCTCTGTTAAGAGTCAAGTTTGGACACTTTCTGCTTGCAGTGGAGGAGTACTGTTTTAGCCAAACTCAAACAGGGGCAGCAGGGTAGCCTTGTGGTTAGAGTGTTGGACTAGTAACTGAAAGTTTGCAAGTTCAAATCCCTGAGCTGACAAGGTACAAGTGTGTCGTTCTGCACCTGAACAGGCAGTTAACCCACTGTTCCTAGGCTGTCATTGAAAATAAGATTTTTTTCCTAACTGACTTGCCTAGTTAAATAAAGGTATACATTTTATTTTAAACGCAATAAGGCAATTCCTGTGCATGCAATGTCCTTTGCTTTAAGCATAGTTTAAGGATGGTTGGAGATCTCACTGGCACCTCTTGACATGACTGACAAATGCTGCCCTTTTCCCTCAGGACACACAACTTTGTTGAGTTGTGCTCTGTGTCTCCCATTCATATTTCTCACAATACTAGGAACTGAAATCCATATGACATGCATTACATTGCATGACATTACAATAGAACAGACCAGTCAGTGGCAATAAATGCACGCATATTTTACAATGAAGCGAATAAGTGGGCACTTTTAGGGGTAACTTTTTGGAGCTCTTTCAGTTGGATCTGACTGAGCCACTTATTATATAATTTATGGTTCGGTAATGAAACTGTAGTCGAGAGTCAATTGCACACATTAAAGTGTGTGTTGAAGTGGAAATCTAAAGGGGGCTCTCGAAACATTATATTTCGAGTGCAGCGTGCGTAAACGGTACGCCAACGCTCGGGGAGACTTAACAAATGTGTTTATTGATGAAGTTCCGTGTCAAGCGTGGCCAAGGGCTTAGCTGCACATCTCCCACTATTAAAAGTGATTCCTATAGTCAAAGGAAGACATTCAATGCGGTTGTGACATTGTGTCTGCTCTGTTTTGTTTTTTATAGCTTCATCTGGCTTCTTTTCTGAGTCAAGTGCCAACACCCATGTTTCATTGAGTTAAATGTTTTTCTATGAAAAAGTGCTTCATGCTTTTCTCAGGCGACATTCTTTCCAGAAATATCATTTTCTTTCAGTAGTTAAGCAATGACTCCACTGTTTTGAATTAAGAAATCTTTATTTCTGATCACTTAGAAAATATTTTTTCTTTCTTTCTGGATGACACAATTTAGGGACAAATGTTTCCATGGAAGCAGACATTTTCCAGTTTGGGGGAATTCTGAGACTCTCAAAGGCAGCAAACCGCAAAAGCTGCCTTTACTAAACAGTATTTTTTTTCTACAAAGCACCCCATTTCTCATAGCTGTTAAATTGCCTAATTTTTCTCATTTTATTCTTCAAATAAATGTGGCCGAAACCCATTGACAGTTTCTTTGTGGCTCGGTTAAAAATACCAGGAAAAACTAAAGTAAACCTGTTGCAGCTCCCCGGAATAAATCTTGTCCACAGAGACTGTTACGTTGATATACTTTATGAGACAATCGTTACATCCCCACAAGCTTTGGGGGCCCCCAACCAAAAATAAAAATATATTTTTGGGGGGGTTGGAGTCCCCACAGAGTTCAGGTCCCCCAGATAGCATGTGAACACGTCATAAGCCATGAAAGACATTTTAAATGACAGGAAATTAGCTTTAAAACTGCATATTTTTCTCTCAGCCTGATGGCAAAATGTGTAGAATTTCAGGAAATTAGCTTTAAAACTGCATATTTTTCTCTCAGCCTGATGGCAAAATGTGTAGAATTTCAAGAAGTTAGCTCAGATTCTTGAAACTCGGGACAATCCTTGTCCGGTAGGGAAACTTTACTTTTACAGTTGAACAAATTAGATTTTATTGCATTATTTGAGCTTAAATTTTACATTTAGGAAAAAAATTTAAGGGAAAGATTTGTTTGGGAATTTTCTAAATGCTATTATTATTCACTTCCATGTCGGCTCTATGCCTGGAAACTCTCCCAAAAAAATTATATTAACTGACAAATTATCTTATATAGTTTCTTGCAATAGCCCTCTGTGACTTTAAAGAATATTTCTCTCAAAACTGTGATTCCTAAAAGACGTGTCCGGATATTTGTGAACTCCGTCAGATTTGTCTAAAATCCTAAATTACACTGAACAAAAATATAAACGCAACATGTAAAGTGTTGGTCCCATGTTTTCTGAGCTGAAATAAAAGATTCCAGAAATGTTCCATTTGCACAAAAATCTTATTTCTCTCAAATTCTGTGCACAAATTTGTTTACATCCCTGTTAGTGAGCATTTCTCCTTTGCAAAGATAATCCATCCACCTAACAGGTGTGGCATATCAAGAAGCTGAATAAACAGCATGATTATTACACAGGTGCACCTTGTGCTGGGGACAATAAGGCCACTCTAAAAGTTGCAGTTTTGTCACACAACACAATGCCACAGATGTCTGAAGTTTTGAGGGAGCATGCAATTGGCATGCTGACTGCAGGAATGTCCACCTGAGCTGTTGCCTGAGAATGTAATGTTCATTTCTCTACCGTAAGCCTCCTCCAACACCGTTTTAGAGAATTTGGCAGTACATTCAACCAGCCTCATAACCGCAGTCCATGTGTAACCACGCTAGCTCATGGCCTCCACATCCTGCTTCTTCACCTGCGGGATCGTCTGAGACCAGTCCCTGGACAGCTGATGTAACTGAGGAATATTTCTGTCTGTAATGAAGCCCTTTTGTGGGGAAAAACTCATTCTGATTGACTGGGCCTGGTTCCTCAGTGGGTCGGCTTGGCTCCCAAGTGGATGAGCCTATGACCTCTAAGGCCCACCCATGGCTGCGCCCCTGCCCAGTCATGTGAAATCCATAGATTAGGGCCTATTGAATGTATTTCAATTGACTGATTTTCTTTATAACTGTAACTCAGTAAAATCATTGATTGTTGCATTTATATTTTTGTTCAGTATATAATAAGGAATGAGCAGGGTCAGCTATACCATAAAGACCCCTTATTCATGTCCTCATTACATGTAGTATAAGAAGACCACTCATGGTCTGTAGATTTTTTTTTAAACAAACAATATGGTGGTTGGGGCTTTGCTCAGAGTGGGGCCTTGTCCTCTATGTAGGGTTATTCAAATAACCCATATGGTACTACCTAGAACCCTCTATGAAGGGTTCAGCCTAGAACCCTCTATGAAGGGTTCCACCAAGAACCCTTTTATCTTTGGAGGGTACTTCCTAGAACCCTCTATGAACGGTTCCACCAGCCTTATTATCCTTTAAAATGTGATTATTTATGACAATACATTACATATATTATAAGGCCTTTCTTTGAGGGGGCTAGTGATACCCTAACACAGTGGTGTTAGGAATCTCCTGGTTTACAGGCCACACCAGGCCTTCAAGTCACATTATGCTGGCTTGCAAAGTGATGTGTAATTCCATTTGGAATCCAGCCAGAGTTAGGATATCCAACAAGTGGAATTGTTAATCACTCGCAACCTGCATTCAGAACGACTGCCAGGGTAGGAAATATTAAATACAGAGACTACCTCAATTATCTGAACTGGAACAACCATCTCAGTAACGTGTGCAATAAATCCAACAGATTGGATTAGTTTAGAAAACTCTATGTTATTTATCTTTGTGTAGCAAAAAATGTATCAACCAATCAATGTACATGCAAAAACACAGATACTACAGTAAAACAAACAATTTGGAAAATCTCCCTGCGATAGAGCATGCTGGGAAATATAATATATGGTTCTATGTAGAACCCTTCTTGCCTTCCAAAGAATCATCAAAGAACCCTTCCTTGCAAAAACAGTTCTTAGGATGTTAAAGATTTGGTTCTTCTGATCAAAATGGTTCTTGGTAGAACCCTATCCCTCTGCAAAGAACCCTTTTGGAACCTTTTTTCCTGAGAGTGTAGGCCTATGTAAACAATGATTGGGGAGAGATTACAGAACATCATCTGAGACGGCTCTAAAGAGATCTGCTAACCTGGATGCTCTGTGCTCTTTTATTAGAGCCTGGGCCATGGTCATGGCTCATATTTTAAATGTTTTTTGGGGGAAACATGTATTTAGCCTAGCCACTCTAATGCAAAAAACAGGTAGGTACCTTTTTCTCTCTGACAGCATGGCGATGGATTCTTTTTCAGTGCATAGAAACACAAAGTTTTCTTTAGCACAGCAGGGTATTCTATTCCGAGGCACCCTCCATGAAATATCGTGCATATCTGTCCTTGGACAGGAGCCAGTTGCTGTGGTATGGCATTTCAAAGTGAAGGGATGTTGATGAATGCTAGGGGTTTTCGTCACAGTCCGGTATCACCAAGGGATACATAACTAACTCCACCCTCATTGGAGGCTCAACAATGTGTAAGCACACAAAATTAGCCTAGAGGAGCCAGCAAATATTTGGCATATTCTATGTGTCCAGAATATCACCCATTGTTGCCTGCAAGGAATGACATTTATCTGTATGCTTATATCTTGCCCTTTGAATTTAAGGCCCAGTGGTTTCTGATGAACCCCCACACCGCTAGTGACAAAGCACTCAGGCACCAGAGGAGCAGACGGTGCTGGGGTTCTCTCTGAAATTCCACCAAACTACCACAGCTGTTACTGTGGTCTGCAATATGCTCCATTCACACCAATGACATTCCCCTAATGAACTCACCAATTAGGTGCTTCGACATTAGGTGCCATATAACCACCTATGGCTAGATAAACAAATGAAGTAAGGACAATGTGTTGAGGTGTGGGGCTCTGTACAGTCATGGTATTCCCTCCAAGGCAAATGACATTTTGGTTTAGAATTTTCCAACAAAAGAGGCCACCAAGGCATCTCCTGGCTGCGGGTTTGATGCTTCATACCTAAATTGGAAGTGACGGGCCAATGGCCCCTGCTCTTTCATCTCACTATCATTTGGGTGGAGTGTTCACATTTGGTGTGACAGAGGGTGTTACTGTGACTTTTCACCGTGCTGCAGCAGCAGCAGACATTGCCTCCAGTCTTTTCAGAGAAAGAGCCTGATGAGGTGCCAGGACAAAAATGGGAATACAATTCATACAATACAATTTCTCATAAGTTATTATTTTTTCAAGAACAAAAAGGAATGTCCATTCTGAAAGTCATTGCTCCCCCCCTCCCCTTGGGTGAAATGCAAAAAAAAAAAAATAGACATTATCCATTTACATTACATTCAAGTTACATTATAAAATCTATCATAATAACAGTAGGCCTAGTTAGTTAAGGGGGCAGGTGGGATAATGGGCTTGATGATAACCCGGCACTGTGGTTTCAGAGAAAGCTGTGCCATATTAAGATCTAGACCACATAATAAACATGGACTATTGAATATATAGATACATAATAATAATTATAAATAAATAACAATTTAATGTATACTTTATTTAACAAAATTTTACAAAATAATTCATAACAAAGCTAACATTACAATTCGGAACAGGAGCTATTTTAGTTGTATGTTGTCGTTGTATCTCTAAGCATGCTTGTATGTGATGCGCAGCAACAACGCAAATTGGATACCCTCGAAAAAAATACTTTCTGAAACGGAAGTGGAACTGAATCATGGGAACAACATGGCGGAATGTTTGAATCTCTGATGTTTTTTCGCTATTACACGATGTATCTAAAGACATTCTGGTACCTACATATCTTTATATAAAGTTTCATTATAAATGCCAGTTACTATCCCTGCGAACAATATGACAGAATGGCGAAAATGTTGTGATACGTCCGCGTCGGGAATGCCAGCTGGTTCAGACGAGAGCAAGCAAGGTGGAGGGAAACCGAAAACAAACAGACTGAGAAGAAGCCTCAAACAAACGCAGGCAACTCCATCTCTCATTGATTCTCCAAAAACATGTCAAGGTCGGTAGCTTGCAAGCCATGAATGATGTGTTGAAAAAATCAGTCACTGATTCAGCTAACTAGCTCTTCCTGTAGCCCGTAACGTAAGCAATGAAAATAGCTTATTAGCTGTTCACCGTGCCTAGCTAACTAATGTGCAGTGTTGATCTACAAACGTTGCTAGCTAGTTATATAACGTTAGTTATTTTCTAGTTAGATGGTGCCTAAAGCAAACTAGCTAGTAACGTTAGTGGACTAAACTCCACTCTATGTTGAAGGAAGTTTAGTCCGCTGACTAGCTAGGAGTTAATGTCATGTAGTTAGCTACTTTTTTCTTTTGTTTAGGTAGTTAGATAACTGTTACCACGTGAGCCAATTACAATGACATAATCATTCACATATCTAACATCAGATTTCAAGAAGCCAACTCGTGTGACAAGATCAAGATACAACAATGTATTCAACAAAGGAGAGTCGCCAATGAATGAATCAGAACTGGATATCGTTTGGGATGCAACTTCCCCTTCACCCCATAGGACAGGCAATTATATTTACATGTGAATATAACTATACATGTTGCCAGGCTAAGCAGTGATAATCAATTTTGAATGTTTACCTAACCTCATCTGTCTTAATTTTTTAAATGCTCCTTCTTAGTTAGCAAAAGAGGCAAGAAGTACTCTGCAAATGTTGGAGTTGTGGACATTGCCGAAATCGTCAACAGAATAGCTCCCAAGGTTGGTAACACTCTGGCTAGCTAGCCACAAGTGTGCCATCAAATACATGTATTAAAATGTTCAAACTAGAACAATGTTCATTACTAGACCCAGTGATGTGATTTTTATCATACTTCATCATATATCCACTCTTTTTCATTGGGCTCCAATACTCACAGATACTATGTTATTCTGAAATATTTACTGTAGTAATATTATTATAATTGATCTTATTTAAGCATGGGAGACCTGTAGTTCCAGAGTCATCCTTGCTCCAGTGGATTGGAGACAGTGCTATTCCCTGCACACCAGAGATGCAGCAGCCCAGGGCCAAGAAGAAATCCCCAAGGTAATCCCCAAGATAACATACTCCCCCTCTCTCCTACATTGTACAATTATTAGAACAGAGCTTGTCACTTGCAAATATTTATTAAAAAAAAAATTCCCAACAGGACAAATGGAGTGGACGACCTTTTAAAGTTGGCGAAACAGTTTGATTTCAACATGTTTCGGCAAGACGAAGAACGAGTCAATGATATGCACAAGCAGAGTTTGGCGCTTTGGAGGACAGACTCGGAGGACATATTGGATTTAGGTGGCAACGAGAACCAGCCTCCGCCCTTACTGAGTAATGTCTCACCTGAAAGCACACAGTCCGCCCTTAAAACAAACAGCATGAGAAACTCCAAAGACCAGATACCTCCTGACCATGAGATGGAAGATGATTTGGATTTTTTATTTGATGGACCAACTCAACACATAAGTGGTAACTTAAGTCAGAATTCATTGCCTCGGTCCTTGGAGGTGAAGACTGCTCCCACTGTGTCCTCCAAAGTCATTCCTGGAAAATATCCAGATTCCATACATGGCCACACTTCGACCGTCTCATCGCATCCTGTCAAAAGAAGCTCAGCCAATAATAACTTTGACGACGACTGGGAAAATGACGATTTGCTGGATGACTCGCTGGTATTTGAGATGACCCAAAACCCAGACCTCTTTGCCGCTCCTAATCATTGTTCGACCCAAAAAGGGTCGAATGAAACAAAACACGAAAACGACAACCCCTTGGCCATTTCCAAAAATGCTCTTCAAGGAAGTAGAGACATAAAACCAGCTGTGTCTAAAGGACAGAATGAAACTGTGAAAAACCGAAAAACATTCACGCTTGAAGCAAGTCCTAATGTGCACTCAAAAAGTATCCTCTCAGAGGCATTACCAAAAGTAGGGAATGTCCCCGACACTGTCAAACCAGCACCACATAGGAACGTACAGCAAAAGCAACCAAGTCTCTTTCCAATCAACAAAGCTCCGTCAATGGAGTCCAGTTACCAATTTAGCCAGCGAACGCAGCACCCGTCTAATGGAATAAAGACTTGGCCGCTGGTGCCTCTTTTTCAAAGTACATCAATCTCAACCAGCTCAAGCACATCAAACTTCACCAACTCTTATTCAAAGTGGCCCCTTCAGGTTGAGAATAGCTCTTACCACATGCCCACAGAGAACAACAATATGAAGGGAACAGGTATCATCAAGGCCCCAGCTAGCCACAGCGTCATCCCAGAGGACGACTTGGACTCTCTCTTTGCTTCTGACTCCATCTGGGATGACAAAGACGATGACCTATTGTGCCAGGCATGTGATAACCTGGAGAGCCAGGTACAGAGCATGGAGGACCCTGTTATCACACGCGCCCAATTCTTGCCCAGTAATCAGACAGAAAGACAGACGTTTGTCCCTGTCTCTGCACCTTTGAATAGCAGCAGATACAATGTAAATCAAACGACTGAGACCACACAATCCAAATATCCCAACATTTCAGCTTATTCACAATCGGCCCCCTGGAACGGTACCACTTTCCCCCACTCTCTCAATAACAACAAAGTACCTGTTACTGTGGTCTCTGGTTCTGAAAGACCGAGTTACATTGCCTCAGCTGGAAATGCTAGAGCTAACTCCACGTATAGGCCACAGAACCCTGCAGCAGGAGAAGGGTCATACGAAAGTACTCGGGTCAAAAGCACTCGTGTAGCTGGGAGCACAGCTAGTCAAAAAGGCACTGGGAGTGAAGCAGCTGGGAAATGTTCTGTGGTAGAGATTGAACTGAAGAAACAGCGGGCCATGGAGAGGAGACGGCAACGGGTGCAGACGGCCCACAACCTAAGGGCTCCAACCTGAGGCTGGTACAGTGCACACATACAAGAAGATGCCGAATCCTAGTTGGACAGTGTTGGCTTACTCTAAACGCTGACTTGTGCTAGACTGACCATACAGAGCTCTTGAAAGTAGACTTACTATAGAGTTGTTGTAGCCTCGTACTACCATCCTGATCTCGTAGCAAAACAGAATGTAAGCTCGCTAGTCCAGGATGGTTGTACGAGGCTAGAGCTGCTGTGCCTTTGTCTGTGTTCCAACTCATAATTTACATCACTCAATCCATTCCTGAATAAGATTTTAAGTTTTAATATAAATGTTCTTATTTACGTTAATCTATTAACTGTTAACAAAGGAACTTAAAAAAAAAAAACGATAACCTATTTTCAGGGAGTATGTTACCAATTGTGTTTGCAGAATAGGCTAAGCCTGTCCTGTCACTTTTTCATTATATCAGTTTTGTAAATTACCATAGCATTACAACATGAGCGGTTTTCTGATAAAAACACGAGTCGCCTTGTGCTGTCAGAAAAACTATCATATGTTTCTACATTATGTTTATCTGTCTTTTACATATTTTTTTTACATTGTTTATATGTTTGTCATTTGCACAATAATGAAACTGCCTCAAAAGATGTGGCACACAGATATTAAAGTTGTGAAAGGATTCCCACCCACCCTTTCCAGACAATACTATCTTGTGTACAGCAGTGACATCTAGTGCCCTTTTGTTTCTGTGTCATGTAGGGTCACTCTTTCTTTAGCATACCATCATTGATTTTTGTGGAATACAACAGAGCTACTGTCACGAAGCACAAAATAACCAGTTTGATGCAACAGTCAACACAGTACGAAGAGCTCCTTTAGGACCGGCACACATAGTAATGAGTAGTGCTTTCAACAGAAATGGGGTACATCCCAAACAGCACCCTATTCCCTGTGTAGTGCACTACTTTTGACCAGGGCCCATTGGGAACTAAATAGGGAGTAGGGTACCATTTAGGATGCATTCCATTTAGGATGCATACATTGTTGAAGCCTTGTTTATACCTGGTGCTAACATCTATCCTTTCTCTTCATCCTATCCACATTCTGATTGTGCCCACATAGCCGTTGCGTCTACACATGGCAGCAAAATGTGTATCTTGTCTGTCCACATTGTGACCAGATATCCTGGTCCCTCCCTGTATGCACATTTTTTGACAGATATTCTTTCAAAATAATGTTCATTTATTCCTTTTAAGATAATTGATGCCATAAGCCAGTGGTGCTACCTGCCAATTAATTTAGAGACCTGTATAATGGTGATTTCAATAGTTTGATCATCCAGATCTGTATACACTTGATTGATATCCAGATACAATGGGTCCCCGACTACCTCCGGAGTTGGTCAGGAAGATCTGATCAAAATTAGATCACAATGCGTCTTTTAATTGTCTACACCTGTCTAAAAATGTGGGGACAATCAGAATGTGGACAAGATAAGAACACATTATGCGTGTTAGAAACAGGTATAAACAGGGCTTTAGAAAGGTTTTGAAGTGGCTTTGCCTTCGACTACACCACACATGCAGTCTGGTAGAGCGTGTGAGTAGAGACCTGAACCCTTTCAGGGTCCTGTAACTTGGGATCTTATGAATCCTTCAGCCATAGTCGAATATCAGTTTGCACCGTGGGAGCCTCAGGATCTGGCCCTGACTGAACAGTCCGCTCGTTTGGATTTGGCCCCACTTCAATCACATCCACACCATGTATCACTTTATTACATAGATCCTTTACACTCGGTTATTCGAGGAGCTGTGTTGGTCTGCCTGCAAGCTCTGCTCACCGTCTTGATGGGACAAACCATAGACATTAGAGACAATAAAGGAATCTTACTGTAATGTCTATGGTGAACCCTTCAATCCAGCGCAGACACACACACACCACTCAATACCTTGAGGGAGTCTTACTGTTAAAGTGTTGCTCCAGGGATTTTGTATAATTTCACACAGTCATTTTGAAATGGGTCCCCAAAATTAATTATTTTTTGTTGCAATTCGAATGTGTTCTAAATTTGTAAGTGCTTAAGATCCGGAACTGCATCTTTAAGTTTATGAAGATTGGCAAACCATTCAACCCAGCACACACACCACTCAGTGCGTTTCAGTTTCCTCCGAGGAGTGCTCCGAGGCACCGTGTTCAGCAGCCCAGCCTATGCAGTCAACCCATCCGGACGGACTCGTCAGGTCTCTTCATTAGTAGGCTGGCAGCTGTCTGATGGAGAGATAGGCTTGCTACCCACTCTGGCTGGGGCACATGTAAGGAGAGTCGCGTTATCATCAGACAGGTGTGTAACTGTACCGGTAGTCTGGGTGCACAGCATTGTTGCTGCAAATCAGTGGCACCAAGATGCCAATCTTCTACCTACCGGACTTAATCACAATGCTATTGTCTCACAACGCTGTTTAATTTAAAACAATTATTTGTAAAGGGATTTGACTAGACCCTCCCTTGCCAAATGTAAATAACAATATTTCACAGTTCACTATTGCAATTCTTTGTTGCGTTGATATCACCCCCTACACGACACCTAAGGGGAACAGTTTGTGGTTTTATGGCCCACCTGACACCTAGAACAAGATGGCCGAAAGTGTTTACTGCCAATAATGTTTCAGGTGAAATTACATTATCTGAGAATTGCAATGAACTCCCAATGACCCCTTCTTTGCCCCAATTCACAGTGTTCCATTAATTAGTCTCATCCCAATCAGTGAGGACATTGATACTTCTAGGCTTCCTTCATCCCAAATAGCACCCTATTCCCTATAAAGTGCACTGCTTTTGACCAAGGCCCATAGGGCTCTGGTCAAAAGTAGTGCAATATATAAGGAATAGGGTACCATTTGGGGCAGACCTACACACATTGTACCGGGCATCCCGCCAGAGGCCATATCCCTCTCAGACAACGGTCGGGCATGAGGACGGAGAGGGAATATTCACTTTAGGGTCCTCTGTCTTGATATCCTGTAATCTCTGTCAAGTCACATCCTCGTAACATAACTCTTTGTTGCTTTGCCTGAAACAACTGATCAGTCAGGGAAACCTGAAAGCTTGCAAGTCCTTTGAGCAGTATCAAATCTCATTGACATGGGGTGCTGATAGTGTTATTATCTCACTGGGTTAATATTAGGATGGATGCCGAGACCAAGTTTATTCTTGATAGATGGTAATTCATGTATTTGGTCTCTTTAACGCTGCATAGTCAAGGAACTATAGACTTTTGGTACAACATTTGCTGACTAAACTCAACTCCATGGTGCAGGGTTTCTGATTAACTCCACCAATGGAGTTGAGCAGAGACCAGACTTTGTGGAATTCATCTCAGAATATATTGATTCGGCCAAGGTCAATAGTAAAAAAATTAAATAAAAAGTAAATTATGAAATGCTTACCTTGTACCTATGTTTGAAATCCATACTTTTTTATTAAACGGTAATCAAATACAAGCACCGACTTTGCTCGTTTCTGTTTCTCGATGATGGCAACTTTACACCGTCTGTAGAACGTGTGATTTTATGAGTACTTGGAGACAGACCTGCGTTATCGGAGATTGAATTGGCACATGCACATTCACACTGTTGCCATCCTCGAGAAAAATAAACTAGCAAACAGTCGGTGGATGTATTTGATTAACGTTTATTTAAAAAGAATGGATTTCAGCAAACAAAAAGGCACACAACTACAAAGGACAAACATAGGTACAAGGGAAGCGTTTCATAATTGATTTTTTTTTTTTTAAGTATTGACCTAGTGCAAATCGATATAGTCTGAGCTGTATTCCACAAAGCCTGGTCTCTGCTCAACTCCAGTGGTGGAGTTCATCAGAAACTTTCTTCACCTTGGAGTTGAGCGTAGTCAGCTAATCAAAAATAAGTATTTTGGATATTAACGACCATGGTTCCCATGCGAGGTGAAGAATCTTGAAGGCTCAATCAGTAATTCTTATTTCCCAACTTATTGCTTTTATTGTACAGCAAACAAATATACAGGTCATTTGATGAAAATTACTTTTGAACACACATAGGGCACAGGCAACTTACGAGCGAACCTCATTAAAAGAGCTGGAAAACCGACATAATCATTAAATTAACTATTGGGTTGCATGACATTTAGTGGAACTAAGTAGCCCAGAGTAATCAGAACCACATGAAGCTCAGCTGGGAGATCGGTCAGAGTGGTTTTCATTAACAGGGAATCTATCACCAATGGAGTTGGGTTTTTGGAAAGCTATACATTCTCTTTTTGGGGGGGAATTCCATCACACGATTCAAGAATGACACATTGATAAAAAAACTACTTTTCTCAAAGGCTAATATTTTTTTCCCCAAATTCAATGTCAAAGCTTGAGAGATGTGTCGTTCCATTACGATCAACAATGTGTACTTCACCACATTTCAATTTTAATTGACCCCAATCCTGTCAAGCAACTCTCACCAATCTCTTTCTATATTCTCACTCCAAAGCCAACCGACAGTAACTTTCTCTGTTGCTCGGCCATTTGCTTCAGGTTGAGCTATGGGTTCTGGTCTGGAAGTTCTGGTTTAGTCGTTCACACCTCAGAGAAATTGATTCTGACACCTGTACAAATGAAGCTGATTTTCCCCCCATGCTAGTGTAACTGTAGGATGTCTGGAGTTCATTCCAACTTGTGCTGTCCCTTTTCACATTGTGGCATTTTCAGTAACCTGAGCTACTAAGCCTCCCAGAGGTTTTCCTTACAGTATAAAGGTCCTCAAGATCAACCAGAGGTTCTAATCGAGTACGGTTTCCTTTCATAAGAATAAAGGTGTAACAGTTGGCGCTTCTTCCACGGGTTATCTATCCAAGGCCATCAGTACTGCTGAGAATTACTAAGAACAACTATGGTCTTTGTCTAATGTTCAATGAAAGCTTTTAGATGCAAAATGTTTAAACGTTCAATAAACTGTGTTAGGTACCATAAATGCAGTTGATGCATTTTCATACTCAGGTCAATTTTCATTGTAACCTCCATCTAAAGAACCATGCAATGGAATCGACTTCACACTTGTCCAAAAAAAAAAAAAAACTCTAGACCTGTTGAAATCAAGGGAAATTCGCCCCCTCAAATAACACGTCTGAAATTACCCATTGGTCGTAATTGTATTTGTGTAGGGTTCAGCCATTTGGCAAGATTATTTGGAGGGGCCAAAATGGCATTTTTGAAGTTGGCTCTTGGTGTCTTTCATGTTGGGTTGTGTAAAAATAAATCTGGAGACTCGCTGAAAGTCCAAATCACAAACAGATGAGCAGGTTCCATGAGAATGGCAGTCTTTCGGAGGTCCATGTGTGGCTCGGCGGAGGAATACAAATGGGAATTTTAATTGGCAGTGACGGGCACAACTGGCCACATTCTGCATGAGCTCAATTAGGCCCGTTCAGGAAACAGTGACACGTTATCTGAGGGAGGGGGAATCTAGTTCACTGGTGATGTATGTGTGAGCGCACACATCCATGGGTATTTTTTGGGGTGTAAAATAAAGGGTATCTGATTACAATTGATGGTTTTCCAGTGGCCTTGAGCTTGAAATCAAACCCAGCTTCCGAGACATTTTCTGCCTCTTTTCCCCGTAAAAAAAACAACTAAACTGTAGGGTGCAGTGCTTGCATGCAACAGAAGGCAATGGGAATCGAAGATGCAGCACTCAAGATGACGCTGCTTTAATCTTTCATTAGTAAGTCTAATTCATTCTGATCTTATTCATAAAGTGTGTCAAGATATTAAGTCCGGGGCAAGCTCGTGATAGCCGTTCGGCAACTAATAATCAAATCAAATTTTATTTGTCCCATGCGCCGAATACAACAGGTGTAGACCTTACAGTGAAATGCTTACTTACTAGCACTTAACTGCATTGTTGGTTCAGAAAAATAACTAAAAAGTAAGAAATAATTAAAGAGCAACAGTAAAATAACAATAGCGAGGCTATATACATGGGGTACCAGTACAGAGCCAATGTGCAGGGGCACCGGTTAGTCGAGGTAATATGTACATGTAGGTAGTTATTAAAAAGTGACTATGTATCGATAACAGAGAGTAGCAGCGTAAAAGAGGGGGGAGCAATGCAAATAGTCTGGGTAGCCATTTGATTAGATGTTCAGGAGTCATATGGCTTGGGGTTAGAAGCTGTTTAGAAGCTTCTTGGACCTAAACTTGGCGCTCCAGTACCGCTTTCCGTGCGGTAGTAGAGAGAACAGTCTGACTAGGGTGGCTGGAGTCTTTCACAATTTTTAGGGCCTTCCTCTGACACCGCCTGGTATAGAGGTCCTGGATGGCAAGAAGCGTGGCCCCGGTGATGTACTGGGCCATACGCACTACCCTCTGCACTACTCTGAAGACACACGGTCATTTCGCCTCCTAAAAATAAGGCCTGAGGGAATTAACCATTTTGAGGAGACAAGGAGGACACAAGGAAAATATTTGAGATTCGCCCACACTCAATAGCAATTCTTTTTTGTTATCTTATGCTGCCATCTAGCGGTCAGTTTAGAGTATAACAATAACATACCCATGACCATCTGTGCATTATGCTCCTGCTTGGTTGAGTGCATTTTTCAGTACAATAGAATTATGGTTGTCCTATTAATGAAAACAGTGTCATACATGTGGGGATACTAATCATCAATATAAAAACATATTTCCCCTACTTTCATAGGACAAATATCCCTTTGTTGCTGGTCTTTAACAAACCGGCTGGCATTCTATCAAAGCGCATTCACACATATTCTGCAGTGTGCCATCCCAACTGCATTCATTCTAATTTAAGCGCCACCTTGCAACGGTCACAACGCATGGATACATAATGCACACAGTACATGTGTTGTCACACAATTCACAGCCTCTGTAACAACTTTCAAATGGTTTATTTCTCTTTTTCATGTATGAAGTTTCAAATGGTTCCCACAGCAGATGCAGCATGCAGAGACGGATAAGAAGAAAAGTCAAACCTAAGACTGAAAACATTTTTTTTTTTTTGCCTCCACCCTTTACCACCCCGTAATAAAACACACCCTATACGGATCCCTTTCCTCCAATAGTGGACACATTTAGCACAAACCTAAAAAACAAACAAAGAAGGGACCACTAATACTACCATGTTTCTAACAAATATCTGTTAAAAAAATGAAATGTACAAAAAATAAAATAAAACATCTCGAATGGTTACCCCCTGAAACAGAGCTGGTAGTCTACTCTGGGGCATAAGTGAAGCTTTGCTGGAATAGAAGTGACAGAGATATCCAAAAGATTATAGTTGTTTAGAATAACAGTTACATGTAGTGGAGTTACTTTTAGTCATTTCCATATTTATTCAACATTTACCAATTTTTTTTTTGTTGCCAACATCCATATATGTCATTTTCATTTGTTATAATATATTAACATTAAGATTCATATGTAAACATACAGATTTTCAAAAAAATGGATCTACATGCACACAAAAGAAGAAAAAAAGAACCCTTCATGTCATGCAAGCACATCACAAGACTTCGGGGCCTTTTAAGATCAGATAAGAGCCGTCGTCGTGCAGCACGCCATTGAAGAAAACAGCGGTGCGAGGCGGGCGCATGCGGCACAGGATCACGCGCTTGGAACACCCGCCCGTTGGTGCATTCAGTTGGGCAAAAAAGCAGAGCCACAAACTTAAAATACGTTTAAATTCCAATAAAATGTATAGATACAAATTAAACCTGTTCTGTCTTGTCCCCTCTCTCTGTGTAAAGAACATTGGTAGCTTTATAATAAAATGCCCTTGTTGGTTGCAATCTTCTCAACAAAACTCAAGAGAAAAAAAATGATGTTCAGGAGGTAGGGAGGAAGAGGGACAGCCCACCTGTGACCTTGCACTATTACGTCAACTCACGGCAAGTCCATACAATGTTTGAGAAACCGAATTAAAAGATGTTCATGAAATAGATGCAAATTACATTGTCAAGAAGGCAAAATGTGTACGTTGAAATCACCGCCTCTCATAAGCCTAACCAACTTAACATCCCTCAATGTCCTAACTATAGCCTACTTACTGTAAGTTACCTCAGCTCTGCCTGCAGTTAAGTTGTTAAATGCAACCCCAAAAAAGCTAGATTTACCGTATCACCAGCATTTAAACAAAAAGCACTCATCTCTACTTCTATTTGATAGTCTGTAACCAATCCATATCTGTAACTTCACATGGCTGACAAAGCAATAAATACAAAACACATTAACGAGAATATTCTAATGGCCTGTGATGTCATACCATCCAGAATGAAGACGTGCTTTTTGTTGGAATAAGAGACTAAGGTGAAAATTATTCGCATAACCAACCAGTGACTCAAAAAAGACTTGCCCTTGAAGTAAACTTGTATGTGCAGAAATGTAAATATTATTTTCTCTACTCCACTGCATCTTCAAAGCAAGATGATAGATGTCCCTGACAATATAAACATGTATAGTACACAATCCCCCTTATTAAGAAAGCTGTCTTACACGATCTTAAAAACTTAGCTGCTCAAAATACTGAGTGAAAGAAGCAGGGAAAGCATTTGCCCTGAAAATGTAATTGGATTGTTTGAATCGTGCTGTATGCACATTGAAATAAGCAATTCTACCGAATGTTGATAGAAAAAGATAGATACCATTATATTCAACCGGTTTATTATATGTTCTGATTGGCACTTCATGCTCTATTTTCGTGTTGTACGAAATCAAGTACATCAAGTTACATCACAGCTAACTACACCCCCCCCCCCAAAAAGCCAAGACCAAAATAAATATTTAATAAATCCCAACTGCCTCAAAATGAAAGAGAAACACACTAACCTTCCTCCACCAAACTGAAATACTCGCTCAACGATAAAAAGCTGTCCTTCAGGCTCTTAAAGTGTTACACCGGGTTATGGAGAGAATTCATGTTCAATAACACTTACAAATGGTTGGCTTTCAGAAGGCTCGGGTTGAAAAAAAAAGGTGGCTTCACAGAGAAAAATACTTCCATTGAAAAATACACAGAGAGCGTTGCTGGATGACGCCTTGAGCAGATCCTCAGAAATGGAGAAGAAAGCGAAAAGGGATTTTTGAGGGGGCCCGTGAGGTCAGTCACACGTCCACAACCATCTTTTTGTGTATGTCTAATCCTCCCACCACCTAATGGAAGACAGAGGGGCAAGAAACTGTCACGGACGCAACAGAAACCTTTGAATTTGAACAGAAATGATGCACCGCGATCATAGGAATATGATTGCAACATTTCAGATAAGTTCTGAGTTTTTTTTGCAGAAATCCTTGTTGGAGGATTTCGTTCCAGATCATTCCCTACTGGTTCCGGAAATCCTCCAAATGGGATTTCTCAAACTTGTGAACATTTTATGGAAAGTTTTTAGGAACTGTACAACCCTATCACAGAGTAAAACTTTGTTTCTTTGACTCACCGCACAAAACTCCTCAAAGGATATTCTCCCATCGCCGTCTTTGTCTGCGTTGATGATGGTTTTGTCAACAATCTGCTGAAGCTGGGTGTCCTTTAAGTTGTTTCCCACCATCATCTTGAGGACCTGGAAGAGTTCTCCATTGGATATGTAGCCATCCTTGTCCATGTCATAGATCCTGAAGGCAACTATAGGACAAGGGGAAGATTGTGTCAGACCTCTATTTGATGAGGTTTTCATTGCAGCGTCATTGGAATGATCTGCCAATATGCATATTTCGAGCGATTTTAACGGAAGAACGTCTGAACATCCAAGAAGGTGGATCATTTTTCATACAGAAAATCTAAATCACAAACATTTGCTTTATGAGCTCAGCATCGGTGTATCAACAAAGGTGGGTCATCGTTTTTAAAAAATGGGGGAAACTTCACAGTGAAAGCAGTTGAGATTAGTCGGCACGATACTTACAGCGCAATTTCATCTCTTTATCACCTTTGACACTGAACTGGGAGACACCCTCAATGAATTCTGTAGAAGAATGTGAAGCCATTTTGAATCAACCAACAATTAAAAAGGACAGTAACAAGGACATGAATACACATTGGATCTTTATTTCATTCACTCAGTTGTATAAGAGCTAGAGGGTGCTTTCGAGGAAAATGCCCAACGGCCCAAAACTGTTAAGGCATTTCCTGATTTAAGTTGCTCAGCATAACATCATATTGCAGGCTAACACTTCTTAGAAAAAAACATTATACATTTAAACATTTGGTTGATGATTTAATTTCAAGGTGAAACAGCACTGGTCATTATCCACAAGGATAGCCTACACAAAGACACCAGACTAAACAGACAACAAAGGCTCTTTTGAAGTTATAATTTGAAAAAGGTGAATAACCCCATATATCAGTCTTACCTTTGAAGTCGACTTCCCCATTGCCATCTGTGTCAAATATATCGATTACTCGCTGTACAAGGGGATTCTGTTGGAGTTCCGGTAAGGACATAAACTCTTCCACGCTCAAGGAGCCAGAGTTATCTAGGTCGAGTTTCTTAAATCTCTTTCCTAGCCTCTTAATCTCATCAGCATCAACTGAAATAGAAAAGGAGAGAGCGAGAAAGGGTGGCGTTAAAACCGACCTATACACATATAGGGGGAACAAAACTTCCACAGCATACTCCAATTTCTAGGGTAGCTACCACCACCACCGGGTTTCGGAAGCACACTTTCAGCACATGGGGAAAAGAAAACGGGCCGACCTGGTCACTTACATCTGGTGTTATGGTCCTTTGCTGCCTTTAGAATCGATTCACCCATCCCCGATTGATTCTTCCCCGACTTCTTGCGAGCGCTGGCCATAGCATAGCCGTCCCAAGCTACCGCCCACCTAGTGGAGTTTGATACTGGTGGCCAACATTGAGCTACAGTAGCAGCATACCTCTCGGTTCCCAACTCTAAGCTCTTTCACTGTGTCATGTGACGCCTCCTTTACACACTAATCACCGGACTGATATCCATTAATCGTAACGTGGACACAACAGCATGAAGTGGACTTAAGTGAGACTAAGTGTGAGCCGTAATGTGGGCGGGATTTCACAAAATGAACCTTTCCCCTGCTGCTGTGCACAATCCTTTAAACACCATATCATTTATAAGGCTTCCAACCAAGGACTATCAAATACGTATAATTCTACAGATATGATAAAGAATATTCCAGTAGTTTGTTAATATGATCAACCTCGCACTAGTATTAAATCACCTACAGAGTCTCACTGTAAATAACAAGCTATTTTTAATCAGTCTTAGTGGCACAATTCATATCTACAGACTCAAAAGTATTTTTGCATCAGCTTTATTTGACAGTTACAGGCAATCCGGAGTTTCTCTCTGACCCGATATGGCTTGGGTTTGCTGAGGCGTTCCTCTGGGCACCTCGACGTGGCAGTTGTGTTTTAGTCAGCAGTGTTGTACCATGATGACAGGCTTAACAAGTAGGAACCAACTGCTGCCATAACCGAGACCCACCACTAGATGTACCCCAAAACAAGTGAGTGGGGTGTCACAAGAACTCCAATATTACTATGGCGGCTATACATTATGGGGTGCTGCCAATACGGCACTACAGTGAAAACGGATGCCCTTTTACATCTATTTGTGAGCAACTCTCTGCAACATGTGTCCTACCAAATTGGGAAACATAAACACGCAGTGCCTTTCTACGGGCATGTGGGGGAGGGTTCTTGAAATCTAACATCCAATCAAAATGTAGCCGCTTAATTAAGCGACCCATTCTAGGCGTTTTAGCCAACAGAACATTTTGGATGGCTACGTGAGACTACCTGGCAACAGGAGCTTACGCATTGGTAATTTCATATCTCTACATTTAGACCCTTATTCATTACATGGGAAATGAATTGAAGACAAATCAATATAAGCCGGAAAGTGATGCCTTACGCACTTTTTTCCAGCCCCCAAAAGCCATTCAGTAGTCGTCTGACATGGAGACAAGGAAGGATGCCATTGAAAATAATTTGGATATAGCCAGCCCAGCCCATTAATAATTTCAGCGTTAATGATGGACTTAACTCTTGTATATAAGTTGCTAGACGAACTGAGAAAATATATATATATATATATATTTTTTTAAATACCTCAATAGCTCCTCCCCTGACACAACCTCTTTATCGGGGGCCACAAAAATGTAGCTGCAGAGGCACAGGCCCCAACAGCACAGCATTAATTCAATTACACTTGCACAACAGTATATGCCAGACAGTGCTGGGTACCATTCTGTCCGTGTATCCAGTCCACGAGTGTAGATCAAATAGATGGAGGGGGAAAGTATTTATAGCCACAAGGCAGAGAGAAACACCCCTCACTCCACACACAGCTAAATGGCTGGTGCTGCCCTCCCCTTGGGAAACCCCTAGCAACAAGGAAACCCAACTAGCAAACATACAAAACGGGGGGGAGGGTATTTTGAGAGCTGCAGTCAGACAGCCAGCTGAGCTAGAGGGTGCTTTCAACACAAACTGAGCTGCAGGAGGAGACAACACGTTACATTCACATAGGTTTCATAATTCGCCTCACTGGGCCTCATCTCCCTCACAACCAATGACCACGCATACACAACGGCAAGTAGGCTAATGCTGAAGCTTGAGAGTTCCGAGACTGTCTTCGAGTCTTCATGAATCAAGCCCCGGTTATGATATTTTAGGAACAGTGTTACCACCACAATTGGGTTATCAACAATGTGTTATGTTAGTGTTACTAGCATTCGGGCACGTGTCAAGATTTAGCCCCATTTGAGTCTAAATAGTAATTCTAGACACTGCTTTGCTCTAGAGACCTGTAAACAAATCATGCCCCCCCCCCCCCCCCCCCCCCCCCCAGAGAGATATAATGGCTACGCAAGCTAGCCAATGAGCTAACCAATATCACACCTATAAACCAAACACGCATCTGACAAGAGGCAGATAATGAGGAAGCGTTGCCATCGCACTTATTTCACTGCTGCAGAAACACAACCCCCCACTTACATGTGGGCGAGTCACACCGCTGATCTCACTGAAAAAGCGTCCCCCACTGGGGCGCATCAAAGCACTGCAGCTCTCCCAAACAGCCGAATAAATTCTCTCAGCTCTGTCTCTATACAATATACGGAAGTTAATTTGTCTTGATGTGCTGGTTTGTAGCTCAATTTGGATGGTTTATTATCTTGTTGTTTAAAAAAAAAAAAATTATACATCATGCGTTTGTGAAGTTTTTTGATTGGAATGTGCCTGTGAGAATGTGTCTGTGTACAAGAAACAAGTAAATACAACCTGTCTATAGATGCAGATACTCGTCTAGTTTGAGGAACAGATCACGAATTGCTCCAAAGAACACGGTAGCCAATACATGGCCGTCTGTGTGCATGCATATTTGTGTGTGGGTTCGCATGCATGTCACGTTCTGCTGCATCACCATGATTGACTGGTGCTCCTTACGACACGCCCCAAAGCTCTCAGCAGATGCTAAAGATTGCCACTTAGAGATATGCACACTGTGTTGAGACTTCAGTCTAAGTGGGGGGAGGAAGGGGGGGGGGTGGGTACTAGTGGGTACAACTACAGAAAAACACAAGGTGTTAAGCAGGGAGTCACCATGTTCTCTTGAAGCGAAAACAGTCTTTGCAGGGCCAGTAGTTTTGTCTGTTTAGCCACAGCTTCAGCCTTGCACAGGGAGTCACCTAACCCTCCGAGTAGAAGTTGCCCCTCCGCTAGGATCAGCTTCCCCCTTCCCCATATCCAACCTTTACCATTCGGGGTAAAAGATAGAACTGACTAGCATTCTAGGGGTCTACTAACGAACGCCCTGACTAGTGGACCAGGACAGGGATCTGGCTGAGCGACCAGTGTTCGGACCCTGCCAGCTCGGAGCGCACAGCTGATTTAAGGTTGTGCGCCTTCTTGACACGGTGAACAGCTGCCCCACACCCTGCTCCCAGGAGTGAGGGGGTGGGTAGAGACTCCCCAAAATATCCCACTGCGGGGAAGTCCATCGGCTGGCTGAGGTTTGAGACCTGTTGAAGGCTCTTGTTTTTGATTGTCCTGCAGGTGCGCAACCCAGGCGTGACTCTGTTTTGATGGTGGTGGTTGTGTCAGCTGGTCCATAAGCATCAAAGTAGCAAGTCTTTATGGAAGTGGGACCCCTAAATCAACACCAGAAAGTAGAACTGTCTACTTGCACCCTTGACAAAGTCCTACGTTAGTCTGGTCTCTCTCAAAATGATTGAAAACCTAGCATTTGGCATTTGCCTTTCCAGCCAAACACATTCTGTACAAGACTGGGCGGGGAGAAAGAGAGAGAGGGAGATTTTTATGGGTTTCAAGGCAAGTAAATTAACAAGTGCCGTCGTAAATCACGGCCCGACGGCCACCCCTGTGACACCTAACGTAACAGCTCGTTAGGGAGGTGCAGAGGTGGGCCCCCTGCGCTGTTTTCCCATCCCCCCCAGAACACACTCGACACCGGCCAACATTGACGTCTGAGCTCCGGCTCTGCACGCCACAATCCTCCACAGGAGGGAGTTCCCGAAAAAGTAGAGCCTGAAAGTTCAGTCCTGAAACTCTAATTAGCCCCATTTTCTCTTGAGGGGTGGGTGGATTGATGAGGGTGGAGGGATGGCGCAGCAGGGTGACAAACCAATTAAAAATGGACTATTACTCAGACTAAAAATAAATAAGGCTCTCCCACCAGCCCTGAAACTGACCTTTATGAGGGGGGAGACATTTTTAGCTGTGGCAGCAAAGTGCTCACGCCTCCCAGCAGCGTCTGAGACTGGGTCACACTGTGAAGGGCTGAAGAATGCAGTGTCGCGTGTGGTGATGCATATATTGGTCTGCTCAATTCCCCCCGACCGGACCAGTTGTTTACCTCTTAAGTGTCCCGGACTTTTGTGAACCGCAAAGCCTATGGTAGATTCTGGCCTTTGAGTTGACTGGGCGGTCACTCTTTAAACCAGAGACAATGCAATCCCGTAGCCTAAATTTTTTACCTCAAAATTGTTCTCGGTCAATGTATTTACATGCATACATTATGTATTTACATGCATACATTATGTATTTACATGCATAAATTAAGATTAAATTCCAGTCATATATCTGAATATTACATGCAGGACAGCCCACAGCGGATATTGTTTGAATCGCAGCAGCAGTATTGGAGAAGTTGCCAGTGATCACCTCAAATACTTACAGTGTGTACACATCTCCAAGGGATAACTTGCTTCGTTTCCCTAGAAAGAAAGAGGGGGGAAAAAATTGTGAGAATGACGACCCAACCTAATGTCTATTCAGAAATGAAGACAGGAAACCATAGCATATAACATTTCACCATTAAAATCTGGATTTGCTTCTTCAAAATATAGGAATTGGTTTGCTATAATAAGATGGCATTTGCACCAAGGGTCTGAAATATTGCCATTTACCATTGATTACATTGTAACAAGTTGAGTGGTGACAATCTTATGTAAAGACCCGATTGTGTGCGCCACATAGAACAAACGCCATACCGATTCTTACATCAGGGGTATACTACTATCTCAACACTGACACATGAAAGTGATGATGGGCCAATATGTTGATGTGAGCTTGGTACGTTAATAGGGAAACACAATGAACACTACAGAGTGGCACAATATCCTGCCACCTGCCCCTAAAACGGCAGGTAGATTTGAAACCCATTGTCGGTCCATCCCACTCTAGGCATTTTGTTTATCCCTAAGAAGTGGCATTCTCCATTATGCATGAGAACAACAGAATGAACTGGATTCTGTCAGAGCTGGAAATTAGGGCAATCCACTGCCTTTGCCTTACCGCATCTCAGTGGGACATAAAGGAATTGAAAAAGGCCGATAAGGCCTTATTAGATAAAGACTTGGGCCATGACTGAACGGCTAGCCAAAAAAGGGGCACGGACTATCCTAAATGCCTCTAAATAACTATCCATTTAAATCCAAGTTAAAACATTTATCTCCTGAATATCATAGAGCACTTCTGTGGCTCAGTTGGTAAGAGGCATTAGCAACGCCAGGGTCGTGGGTTCAGTTCCTGCTCGGGTCACATATACAGTGCATTAGTAAAGTTTTCAGGTCCCTTGACTTTTTCCACATTTTGTTACGTTACAGCCTTATTCTAAAATGGATTAAATACATTTTTATCCTCATCCACACACACACACACATTTACATTTTAGTCATTTAGCAGACGCTCTTATCCAGAGCGACTTACAGTAGAGTGCATACATTTTATTACATTTTACATACTGAGACAAGGATATCCCTACCGGCCAAACCCTCCCTAACCCGGACGACGCTATGCCAATTGTGCGTCGCCCCACGGACCTCCCGGTTGCGGCCGGCTGCGACAGAGCCTGGGCGCGAACCCAGCCCAGCCTGGGCGCGAACCCAGAGACTCTGGTGGCGCAGCTAGCACTGCGATGCAGTGCCCTTGACCACTGCGCCACCCGGGAGGTCACACACACACAACCCCATAATGACAAAGCGAAAACAGGTTTAGACATATTTGCAAATGTATTAAAAATAAAAAACTGAAATATCTTATTTACGTAAGTATTCAGACCCTTTGCTATGAGACTCGAAATTGATGCATCCTCTTTCCATTGATCATCCTTTAGATGTTTCTACAACTTGATTGGAGTCCACCTGGGGTAAATTCAATTGATTGGACATGATTTGGAAAGGCGCGCACACACACCTGCCTATATAAGGTCCCACCGTTGACAGTGAATGTCTGAGCAAAAACCAAGCCATGCGGGCGAAGGAATTGTCCGTAGAACTCTCTAGACAAAATTGTGTCAAGGCACAGATCTGGGGAAGGGTACCAAAGAAATGTATGCAGCATTGAAGATCCCCAAGAACACGGTGGCCTCCATCATTCTTAATTGAAGAAGTTTGAATCTACCAAGACTCTTCCTAGAGCTGGCCGCCCAGCCAAAGTGAGCAATCGGGGGAGAAGGGACTTGGTCATGGAGGTGACCAAAAACCTGATGGTCACTCTGACAGAGCTCCAGAGTTCCTCTGTGGAGATGGGAGAACCTTCCTGCAGCACTCCACCAATCAGGCCATTATGGTAGTGGCCAGACGGAAGCCACTCCTCAGTAAAAAAGGCACATGACAGCTTACTTGGAGTTTGCCAAAAGCACCTAAAGGACTCTCAGACCATGAGAAACAAGATTCTCTGGTCTGATGAAACCAAGATTGAACTCTTTGGCCTGAATGCCAAGTATCACGTCTGGAGGAAACCTGGCACCATCCCTACGGTGAAGCATGGTGGTGACAGCATCATGCTGTAGGGATGTTTTTCAGCGGCAGAGACTAGAAGACTAGTCAGGATCGAGGGAAAGATGAAAGGAGCAATGTACAGAGAGATCCTTGATGAAAACTTACTCCAGAGCACTCAGGACCTCAGACTGGGGCGAAGGTTCACCTTCAACGACCCTAAGCACACAGCCAAGACAATGCAGGAGTGGCTTCAGGACAAGTCTCTGAATGTCCTTGAGTGGCCCAGTCAGATCCCGGACTTGAACCCAATCAAACATCTCTGGAGAGACATGAAAATAGCTGTGCAGCGAAGCTCCCCATCCAACATGACAGAGCTTGAGAGGATCTACAGAGAAGAATGAATGGGAATGGGAGAAATCCCCCAAATAAAGGTGTGCCAAGCTTGTAGCGTCATACCCAAGAAGCCGAGGCTGTAATCGTTGCCAAAGGTGCTTCAACAAAGTACTGAGTAAAGGTTCTGAATACTTATGTAAATGTGATAGTTTTTTAAATCTTTAATCCATTTGCAGAAATTTCTACATACCTGTTTTTGCTTTGTCATTATGGGGTATTGTGTGTAGATTGATGAGGAAAAAACTAACAATTTAATCAATTTTAGAATAAGGCTGTAATGCAGCAAAATATGGAAAAAGCCAAGAAGTCTGAATACTTTCAGAATGCACTGTATGAACAGTAAGTTGCTTTGGATAGAAAGCAAATGTTAAAATGGCTAGCCAGGCTACCTGTGTAAATCCACACATCATCCAGAATGTGCTGATGAGGACTCTGTTGCAGAATCCGAATCGGGATTGCAAGCTGAAATTCCTTTTCTCTGTGATGAATACAAAACAGCGAAAGTAGGAGACCTGTTTCGACTTGCTGCTGACCACAAAGCCGGTCACAACCCAAGACTGATCATTGACGACCAGAAAGACATGGCCATGTCTTTCCATCTAGCTAAGCTTTGGATACAATACCCAAAAAATTACGTTGTGCATATAGGCTCCATATCCCCATCATTTGAAGTCATAAAATAGTGAAGGAAATGTCAATAAAAGTATCATTCCATTTGTTTCATGAACAGTATTTTAGGGATTAGGCTCCAACGTCCAGGCAATGTGACTTTTGTCACTATGACTGGTGTATGTTACTTTTGGTTTGGCAAACATCAACATTTTATTTCACACTATCTTAATTTGATATAGGCTAACCTCAACTCCAAGAATCCCATAGATGTCCATGCTCGGTGTTTTCAAATCACTGACACAGTAGTGTTGATGCTGCAACAGTCCTGTGCCTCTGACTTCAGGTCACACAGAGCATTACATTCAAGTGGATTGAGGGGTTTAGGGTTACACCATTTACTTGGTGTAAGGTCATGTCTGTGTGGTGGGAGTTGTAGAAGTAAAGCTAGTTTTGTAATTATAACATTGCAAAATGGTGGGAGGGCAGATGGGTTGGATTTAGGCCTAACTCAGCTGCGTAATTTGTACCACAATTGCCAGTCCAAACATATAAAATGAACAATGATCTTTGTTACTTTCTTTTCAACATCCTTTCCTTCAGGCAACTAATTTGTCACTAACGATTCATTCAACAAATTTTTTTTTGTCTAGGCCTATTCAACATTGTTACCAGTTAGTACTTGCATTACTAGAACTGGGTTTGGAACTTGAAGAGTATTTTCTTCCAAATCCATCTCCTTTGTTGATCTAAAACATCTGTACTAAGGGTTAAGAAGAAGCAAGCCAGTCTCCCGACACGCATTGTATTGAAACACTGTCACAGTATATGCCAAGGCTGGTAGTAAGCTACACATTTTGCTTTTGAGCACCATGACAGCATTATCTGTCAAGCGCTGAGAACTTAATACATTTGATGAAAATGTGATATATTGCAGTGATAGCCTAATACACTTGACTTCCAACAGTTCTCACTGAGGGCCTGCTTACAATTGGAATGTGGTTTCAAAAAGACAGCTAGAGTGTACAATCCATCTCCCGATAGAATCCATTAAAACCAAATCAGCGTCATCCCAAGTCCTGGCTGCCTGCAGCGACAGCCTATAGGAGGAGTATATAGTACACTGAACAAAAATATAAAACGCAACATGCAACAATTCAAAGATTTTACTGAGTTAGTTCATATAACGAAATCAGTCAATTGAAATAAATGCATTAGTTCCTAATTTATGGATTTCACATAACTGGGAATACAGATATGCATCTGTTGGTCACAGACCTTAAAAAAAAAGGTAGGGGCGTGGATTAGATAGCCAGTCGGTATCTGGTGTGACCACCATTTGCCTCATGGAACGCGACGCATCTACTTCGCATAGAGTTGATCAAGCTGTTGATTGTGGCCTGTGGAATGTTGTCCCACTCTTCAATGGCTGTGCGAAGTTGCTGGATATTGGCAAGAACTGGAACATGCTGTCATATGTCAATCCAGAGCATCCCTAACATGCTCAATGGGTGACATGTCTGGTGAGTATGCAGGCCATGGAAAAACTGGGACATTTTCAGCTTCCAGGAATTGTGCACAGATCCTTGCGACACGGGGCCGTGCCTTATCATGCTGAAACATGAGGTGATGGCAGCAGATGAATGGCACGACAATGGGCCTCAGGATCTCATCACGGTATCTCTGTGCATTCAAATTGCCATTGATAAAATGCAATTGTGTTTGTAGTCCGTAGCTTATGCCTGCCCATACAGACATGACAGTTTGTGCAGAAATTCTTTGGTTGTGCAAACCCACAGATTCATCAGCTGTCTGGGTAGCTCGTCACAGACGATCACTCAGGTGAAGAATCCGGATGGGGAGGTCCTGGGCAGGCGAGGTTACACATGGTTGGTGGTTGTGAGGTCGGTTGGAAGTACTGTCAAATTCTCTAAAATTACATTGGAGGTGGCTTATGGTAGAGAAATTAAGATAAAATTATTTGGAAATCCCGCAGTCAGCATGCCAAATGCACACTCCCTCAAAATTTGAGACATCTGTGGCATTGTGTTGTGTGACAAAACAGAACAATTTAGAGTGGCCTTTTATAGTCCCCAGCACAAGGTGCACCTGTGTAAAGATCATGCTGTTTAATCAGCTTCATGATATGCCACACCTGTCTGGTGGATGGATTATCTTGGCAAAGAAGAAATGCTCACTAACAGGGATATAAACCCATTTGTGCACAAAGTTTGAGAGAAATAAGCTTTTTGTGCATATGGTAAATTTCAGGGATCTTTTATTTCAGCTCATGAAACATGTGAACAACACTTTACATGTTGCGTTTATATTTTTGTTTGAAGCAATTATTCAGATCCTATAGCGTATTTAAGGTTGATGCATTTGTGTTCCTTTTCCTGAAACCACTATGCACACTTGGTCTGAGCTAAATGCGGGCGCTTCAGAAATGCATATAGGTCCAGTATGCATGTTTAACAATCAAGTGGCCTACTAACCCCCCAAACATGGGCTATGCATGTACAATTAATGTAGGCCTATGACCGTTGGAAATTGGGAGGAACAGGAAATAGGTCAGTGAACTACAAGATATCAATCTTTTTTAAATGGAACTCTGATGCAAATTGATATGACTGAGGTGGTATGAAACTCTGGCTTTCTGCAATGCATGTCATTTTAAAGCCATTTATTCAGATCCCTGTACTGGGACTGGTAAAAAGAAAATACAAATAATGTAACAAGAGGTAATATAGAAAATGTAATAAAAGGTGGCTCTTTGGGAAGCAATTGTTTCTTCCTGGAAATGTAGTTTAACATTTATAATGTGGCTGACTAACTAGAACAGTCCTGTTCATTTTAACACGAGTAGTTAGCTAGTTGTATTGATTGGGAACCACGTTAACATACCGTGCAGCTCTCTCAAGTTACAAACAGGAAAAGTGCCCATTTGCTGTGACTATGTAGTATGTTTTAACTAGTGCTAGTCCAGCCTTGTTGGACCTGCGTTATAAAGCCGAATAATGCCGACACAAGTTGACAAGCGCATCTAATTTATGCACAAACTAAGGCGTGACAGCCTATCGATATTGTTAGTGTTGCCTGCTTGCGGGTTCGGAAACGATACGATGTTTCACTTTTCCCCCACAAGCTCGCGCCATTATTCATGTGCCTATAGCTTAGCTAACTGGCTAGGTTGTTGGTTTAGATACTTGTCACACATTTTGAGAAGTCTCAATATAGCTTTTCAGAACACACCAGAATGCGATAAACCACCAACACATAACGTTGGCCATATTGTCATATCTGTAAACATGAAATTGTGCGTGCAAAAAGGTAACGCGATAAACGCTTTCAAGCTCATTTGGTCGGGAAAATAAGAACGTAGTGCAACGAGATCTTGGATAGCCTTGAGTGCTATGCATGCATGCATATGGTGTAAGATTTTATACACATTTGGTTCAACACTAGAATAGCTAGCTATAGTTTTCCTTACCATTCTGTCGGTTGGGTTTCTTCACCTGGTGCGCAAGGGAAACACTTTGAAAGGACGACGTTGCACAATCAATTTTAAGACTGTTCCAGGGAAATATTTCTGGTTGTAATAAATATAGACCAGCTTGACTTGCTCTCGCCTTTTCTCTTTACGGATGACGGATTCACTGCAGTAGCTACAGTGGATCCGCAGAGGAGGTTGTGTTGGTGTAGAGAGCGAGCGAGGTTGAAAGGCGAATAGGGGGAGGTGCGGCTATACAGTACATCCGGGTACCCTGTCTATTTCTTTTAATGTATGTATGCCAACCATGTATTGTGACATTTACATAAAATTGTAGCCTATCCATCAATACAGTGTTTAAGTGATGCGTTTAATGCTTTTCGGCGTAGGCCTATTTCCTCATCCAGTTTCTAAATGTAGACCTATGCAGTAATGTTTAAGTATGTGGAAAAATCGACCAGTGAATATGAATGCCACACCTACAGGCTTGCCCATAAAGATGCATGGTTGTAAGATTGACTATTGCAGATTTATCTTTCACAGGCATGAATAGCCATACTGTACTAGATGTAAAAGACGAGGCCTAATTTGTCTAACCGATTGGAATAGGATGTGCAAGTGGGCATGTGAATAAGGGGGCTTACACTGCTAATGAGGACAAGGAAGCAATGGCACAACTGTAGTCTGTAAGCAGGCTTCTGAAATGAGACATGAATCATAAACACTTTCAGTGTAATGAGTGTCTTCAATAGGACAATTTAAACAGCAGCAACAACAAACTCCTTATTCCAATTTATTGTACAATTATGTTAATCAAGTACGCTAGTAACTGGTATGGGTTTATTTACTTCCACACTTTTCAATTACATATATAACAGAACTGAACATTTTAGGCAATCTGATATCATTTTGCATCTGAAGAACAAAACCTTTAGGCACAGGATTATTCAGCCATGCATTTACAGACAAAACTGAGACAAAACAATGATAGTGATCCACAACATTACAAGAATAGAAGCACTTAATAAATTATAAGAATATCTCCATAAAATAATATAGAAGTTTTAACAAAAAAACTGTCTCACCCCTTTTATAGGCTAATCACAATTGTGCTGTTCAGAAGTAGACAGCTGTTCCAAAGGCTTAAACAACACTAGAACACATAGGATGACACAAATATGTAAATGTATTCATATAACTCACATCGCACACACCGCACACGTAATAAATCAGGTTAGATACATTTCCACCCGCAACTGTCTTCAATCCTGGTCCAGGAGGGCCAGAGCTGAGAGTCAACACAGCGGATGTTGTATAGCTGTGATTCCCAATGATATAGCTGATAACAACCTGACTACGTGTCTTGATTGAAACCAATCAAGAACAACCCCCGAGATCAGACCGGTAGATAACTGCCCCCCTCTCTCTAAAACAGACAATTATGGTGCTCAGTGACTTGAAACGCATGCCTACAGTAAGGCTTTTTCCTCTTAAGTTGATGGTAAAAGAGTTATTGTGTGCATCGCATCGCCTCTGCTTGTTTTTCTTCCGTTACTGGGCATTGGAAGGAGGAGTTTAATTTGTGTTCCTCAATTATACGCCTCTTTGTTGATCCACATCAGGCTGCGCGTCTCATTGGGCTTGCATTCGTACTCGATATTGGTGAATTTGTTCCCAAACTGGCATTGGTCTCGCTTGTAGTAGTTATAGTACTTCACTTGCCATATCGTCTCGAATTGGCCCGCCTTTCCAAACTGACACAAAAACACAGAGAAAAGAAAGACATTCGTTGAAGGGACTCAATCATACGATGCTGAAGATGACTTTAAATCAATCGAACTGTATTTACTGTCAATAGCGCATTTCTTACAACAAGTGCATTTTAAAATGTCTGAAAATAGTTTTGATAAGAGAATTGATGAGTTATTAGTGCTGATAATATCACTATTTTGAGTTGGGTCTAAATATGAGAAAATGTACATTTATATTGCCGAGAAGACACCACTTAATTATCAATAACTCAGTTAGTTACAGCTTAGTTATACAATTAGGATGAGGTATTCTACTGGATTACCTCTATGCTGACTTGGACAGGTTGCCTGTCCCCACTCTTGGTGTGAGGCACTCCCTCTGAGTCATAGTGTCCATGGTACACCACTGACTCCTCATCTTTGGACTGCTGCTCTAGAGGGAGAGTGATACCTCCGATGTTCATGGTGCTGGGAATCATGAAACAAACCCTTTAGTTAGTGGGCATCATTCCCAACCCCACCCAATGGGCCTGTAGTCTACCATGGCAGTGAATTGTTGAGACGTGAATCAACACGCAAAGGACGCTTTCTGTCATCGCCCTCTTTGGTGTGATTAAAAATGCATTCACACGCCGCGTCAAGACATTATTTATTAATGCAGAATATCGGGTAGGGGAAAGGTAGGCTACTATAGCCTATCCATAGTAGGCTGTAGCCTATGCATTGTAAAATAGCCTGTAAGATATAGGGGGTATACAGACATCATTTGCAGTCAACCCATTTCGAGATACAGTAACATGCAGATACATAGGCCTATACGTCAGAAAAATAACATTTGATCAAACACTCAGGGGAGGCAGGATATAGCGCCTTCATCAGGCTGCATCCACAGACGCACTGTAATGGGCTATAGTAAGACTGACAGGTGAATTTGAGTGTATTGTACACGAATTCAATATTACTAATGCAAATGTCCAGTGCTTTTCTTGATATAGTCTTTTGTACTTACGCGGCATCAGCATTGCCCGGCTTCATAACCACTTCAACCTTATACTTCGACCCTGTAAGCAATTTTATTGTCCTGCTCTGGCCGAATCTGGTCCCATCCACCTTGAAAAACACCGGTCCATCATTCGGTTGAATTTTTAGAGCGATAGAAATATTTATAATCGGTGGAACATCGTCGACCATGATTGAAATATAGCCTATTATTGTCTCGGGGGCAACCTATAATTATTAAAGAGAAAGCGGAATGATGCAGCATTGGTGCATTTCCAACCGCACCAGAGAGGATGCTGTGACGTGTACAACTGGCAAAAAGGGTAAAATCACTAACAATGATGGCTGCATTCCCCCGACACAGTTCCTCACTGAGGATAATCAATATACCGATTAAAATGATCCATAGCCTTCTGCCATAGATAGTCCTACAAATAAAGATCTGATCTGAATGCACGTAATTATACACTGAGTGTACAAACCATTAGACACGCCTTACTAATATTGAGTTGCACCCTCTTTTGCCCGCAGAACAGCCTCAATTCGTCGGGTTATGGACTACAAAGCGTCGAAAGCGTTCCACAGGGATGCTGGCCCATGGTGACACCAATGCGTCCCACAGTTGTCAAGTTGGCTGGATGTCATTTGGGTGGTGGGCCATTCTTGATACACACGGAAAACTGTTGAGCGTGAAAAACCCAGCAGCGTTGCAGTTCTTGACACACTCAAACCCGTGCACATTGCACCTACCTCCATACCCTGTTCAAAGAAAGAAAGTATTCACACCGCTTGAATTTTTCTAAAATGTGTTGTTACAGCCTGAATTTAAAATAGATTACATTGAGATGTTGTGTCACTGGCCTACACACAATACCCCATAATGTCAAAGTGGAATAATGTTTTTACACATTTTTACAAATTCATTACAAATGAAAAGCTGAAATGTCTTGAGCCAATAAGTATTCAACCCCTTTGTTATGGCAAGCCTAAATAAGTTCAGGAGTAAAAATGTCACACAAGTCACATAATAAGTTGCAATAATACAGTGGCCACCCATCATTCAGGGCAGGTGGACTCCAATCAAGTTGTAGAAACATCTCAAGGATGTTCAATGGAGGAAACAGGATGCACCTGAGCTCAATTTCGAGTTTCATAGCAAAGGTTCTGAATATTAATTTAAATAAGTTATGTTTTTTTATGTTTTATAAATTTGCAAACATTTCCCAATTTTTTTTCTCACTTTGTCATTATGGGGTATTGTGTGTAGATTGATGAGGAAAACAATGAATTTAATCCATTTGAGAATAAGGCTGTAATGTAACAATGTGGAAAAAGTCAAGGGGTCTGAATACTTTCAGAATGCACTGTAAATGAAAGAGTGAAAAGAAGGAAGCCTGTACAGAATAAACATATTACAAAACATGCATTGTGTATGCAATAAGGCACTAAAGTAAAACTGCAAAACATGTGGCAAAGAAATTAACTTTATGTCCTGAATACAAAGGGTTATGTTTGGGGCAAATCCAATACAACACATCACTGAGTGTTACCCTTCATATTTCCAAGCATGGTGGTGGCTGCATCATGTTATGGGTATGCTTGTCATCGACAAGGACTAAGGACGTTTTTTAGGATGAAAATAAATTGAATAGAGCTAGCACAGGCAAAATCATAGAGGAAAACCTGGTTTAGTCTGCTTTCCAACAGACACTCGGAGACAAATATACCCTGGAGTTACAAAGATGACATTGAATGTTCCTGAGTGGCCTAGTTACAATTTTGACTTAAATCTCCTTGAAAATCTATGGCAAGACTTGAACTTGGCTGTCGAGCAATGATGAACAACCAACTTGACAGACCTTGAACAATACAAAACATTTGAACAAATATTGTACAATCCTGGTGTGCATAGCTCTTATGACTTACCCAGAAAGACTCACAGCTGTAATCGCTGCCAAAGGTGATTATAACATGTATTGGGGTGTGAATACTTATGTAAATGTATTTCCAAATAAATAAATAAATACTAATACATTTCTAAAAACATGTTTTCACTTTGTCATTATGGGGTATTGTGTATAGATGGGTAAGGAAAAAAATGTAATCCATTTTGAATTCAGGCTGTAACACAACAAAATGTGGAACAAGTCAAGGGGTATGAACACTTTCTGACTGTAAATCTTTGTCTTGCCCATTCACCCTCTAAATGGCACACATACACAATCCATGTCTCAATTGTCTCAAGGCTTAATAATAACGATTCAACCTGTCTCCTAACCTTCATCCGCACTGATTGAAGTGTATTTAACAGGTGACATCAATAAGAGATCATAGCTTTCACCTGGATTCACGTGGTCAGTCTATCTCATGGAAAGAGCTTTGTACACTCAGTGTATTTTGTTTTCAGGGTTTCCTATGGTGTTCCTGGTTGCTATAGGCTTGCATGGACATACCGACAGGATGTAGGCCCACACACTGTATTAAACTATAAAACAACAATTAACAATGCAGGGTGAACTACCGTAATGTGCAATGTCCGAATATTGTTGGCTATCCCTGTCTGAAGTGCTGACATTGGATCTTGTTAGAGACCTTATAAAGTCTGTCAATTGATTCGAGTTGACCCTGTCCAGGCTGCGGAAATAGTGGAACTTTGTTATAGAACCTTCAAAAGTGTAGCCTGAAGTTTCTTTGCTGTTTAATTTGTGGATATGGCTTTTGATACAGTGGCAGAGTTTAAATATGGCAATTGACTTTGTCTTTATAATTACGGTACTAACTACAATCATTTAATTAGACTATTAAAGATGTTATGCACCACACCAGATTTGTTTGTGCATCAAAATCATGTCTCTCAATGAATGTATGGTGATCCGTGGTCTACAGTGAGTGAGTAATACATGAATTTGCATGGATGTACATAAAGTGAACAGTCATGTCAAAATGAATTGAAATATTGGGTTCCAGCTCCATATATCTGATACAGTGCATTATGAGTATTTTGTATACAATATAACTCAAATTAGAAGTCAACCAAAGGTGTTTAAATAGCTCATAAATACTGACAAATAGCAAAAGTACTGCACTTTAATGCTATACTGTAAACAAAGACGTGAACGCAAATTATCTTAATGACCCCACTTTATTCAGTGTAGTGAAGGCACAATTGTATCACTGATGTAGGAATCCATTAAAGAGTATCCATATTTTACTAGAGTGTAGCCTACCATATATTAATGTATAACAAAAATTATATACAAGTCTGTGATTTAACCATAATCATATTTAAAAATGGTATAAAGGTATAAAACAAATCAAGTGCTTAAGACATAAGTATAAAAATAAAATCTAAAGAGTTCACTCATATCTCTTTATAGCATTGCATCTATCTCTCCAGCTCTGCTTCCAGAATCTCGCCCCAAGTCTCCACATCCAATGAGCACATGTTCCTGTCCAGTAGTTCATCGGCAGAACGAATGTTGCTGTATCGTCCCCTTAACCATTCCCTCTTCAGAAAACCTCTCCTGTAGCTCCGCACCAGGGTGACCTAATAAGAAACAATTCAAGAATGACAAAGGCATTTGTTATTGAGATAAATGACACACATCCAAAGAGCATTATTGTATTAATGTTTCGTAAGGGATGTCGTATGTGATGTCTATGATACGTCTATACTTGCAATCTGGCAATGATGTTATAGACAGTCATTCCAGTAGTCTAGCATAATTGAGGTGAAGCTGTTTAAAAACCAACAGATCCACCTTCCACGACAGTCCATACTGTCTGTCCCCATCAATCTCCAGTTGACAGAAAGCTTGCACAGTCAGGCAGTGATTCCTCCAGAGGTGGTCACTGTGTTCAATGATGTGGTGCCACAGTTTGCAGGTCAACAATGCACTACATAAGCTGTCAATGTCCAGTTCGCTGAAAATCTTCAAGCTCATTTCCGTGGGCAATATTTCAGCAAAGTTGTGTGGGCATGTCTCTTTGGCGGAGGTCAAGGTGGGACTTCTTTCACAGACAAAATAGGCAATGGAGTTCCTTTTGGAGACATACTGCATAGTTCAGTGTTCCACACCTTGATTTAACAGTGGCCCTGTGCTGTGAAAAAGTATGACAATGAGCAAGTGGTGTAGCAGAGAGGGCAAGCTGCAGCAAAAACAATGCTTATAAAGGCTTAATACCTATACCTAGCTACCTGTCCAATTAATGCAGGTCTAGTGTCAATGGCTCGGGGTTGTTTCTGTACAGGGCCATATATAGGTCTAGCCATGGTTTTGTTAGCCATTTAGCTAGAAAACATTGACCAGAGTCTCTATATACTGTATAACGTTATGACTCTGGGTGTACGGTAGCCAGCTGGCCAGTTCCGATTCGATTGTAATTTACTCGACGTGTGTAGCGTGGTAAGTTATTTCGTTGTGTCGAATACGACAACAAAAAATATTACGACAATTGTCCAAGCTTGATCAGAGTCAGACTAGATATGAATGTTATATTCATCATTGTGTTATTAGATAGCTACCTGTTCAGATAAAAATGTATGAAATAATTAATCGTTTACCTACCCTAAATACTATGTCGACTTCCTAGACAGCTCACGGTTTAAATGTCTCTCTTTCAGTTCAAAGCTACGATGACTGATATGGGACAGCGCATGCGTGCATCCTAAACATGGGCAGTAATGAATGCAAAATGTGTATACACCTTTACCATGCATAGTTCAATTTAAAGAACTACTCAGTACTGAAATCAACATATGCATGGCTAATTTGTTGATGTTTTTGATAAATTAAATAGCGCAATCCTGTTTTTATCGAACGTCGCTTCCACACAAAAAGGACGCGCGCATGCACTACAACAGCCCGGAAGTTAGCTACTGAAGAAATCACTGATCAAAGTTTACCCGTTTCTCAGCCTCAGTACCGTAGGTTAGTTCGAGTGCAAGTAAAAAGCATTTATGGAAATAATTTAGCACTTAAGAAGTGTACATTTCTATGGTTGATCATAATAACTGTCCAAGGACCAAATGCAGTAAGTTAGAAAGCTCCCTTTACCTCCGAGGGAGAGTCCAAGAATAAGGCAGACAGCTGTCAGTTTAATGAAGTTATGCTAACAACAATTTGGAAGAAAACATTTATTCTCAACTAACGAGAAGCAATTGGTCATTCATTCAAATGTATCCACCACCCACAGATGGAGGGGTTCGATCTCGTGCCTGTAGACGGTGGCAGTCCTATACACCTGCCCGTGGGGGAGACACTGCTGGGAAGGGGTCCATTCCTCGGCGTGAGTAACTTTAGTTGGAAAGTTTTGACTGGTAGAGTTAGCTACGTCTGTAGTCCTCAACCCTGGCCATAGAGAGCTACTACAGGATATGATTTTGATCCAGACAACCATCGACACACCTGATTCAACTTATTTGCTAGTATGCATCTTGGTTAGTTGAATCAAGTGTTCTAGTGTTAGACTGGAACAAAAGCATGCATCCTCTGGTCTGTACCTCTCCAGGACTAGGGTTGGTGTCAATTGCTCTAACTAAACGCTATATTGGTTGAATCTGCAATTATATCCCTGAAATGAATTATGACCTTTCCATTTTATGTAGTACCTCGTACTCCAGTACACTAACTCGGTAGCGGTACTCCTTGTATATAGCCTCGTTATTTTATTGTGTTACTATCTTTTTTTAATCTATTTGTTAATTTTCTTACCTTTTAACTGCGTTGTTGGGAAAGGGCTCGTGAGTAAGCATTTCACGGTACCGTCTAAATTTGTATTCGGTTCATGTGACGAATAAAAGTAGATTTATTTGATTTAGGTAGAATTGCATGCAATGCAGTGCTCACCAAATTGTGGTATCACCCAATATGACAGTAAATGGGATATTACACACAATGGCATTGGCACACCACATCACTCAATGGCACAAAACGAAGGTTATGTACAGTTGAAGTCGGAAGTTTTACATACACTTAGGTTGGAGTCATTAACTCGTTTTTCAACCACTCTACAAATTTCTTGTAAACAAACGATAGTTTTGGCAAGTCGGTTAGGACATCGACTTTGCATGACACAAGTAACATTTGGCTAAGGTGTATGTAAACTTCCGACTTCAACTGTATGTAACCACGGTTATGTGAGCTTTATGGATCATATTATGTGAGCTTAATGGATCACATAACCGAGGTGAGGATTTATAGATTTACTTCCGTGTACACCCGTGTCACGGCTGGGGTCCGCTACTATATTTTCATCAGAATTTCCTAGTGCTCTGTTTGTGACATGGTTTTTCTTCCGGTTCTGATTTCCCATTTGATAAAAAATATATATATATTCAAGTCAGTTAAGAACAAATTCTTATTTAAAATGACGGCCTACACAGGCCAAACCTGGACGACGCTGAGACAATTGTGCCCCGCCCTATGGCACTCTCAATCACGGCCGATTTGTGATACAGCCTGGATTAGAACCAGAGTGTCTGTAGTGACGCCTCTAGCACTGAGATGCAGTGCCTTAGACCGACTGGCTCTTAGTGTTTTACTGAAGTGCATTTCAGTTTGCGGTGGCAGATGTTCAGACTGCAATCAGGTCAGTCATACAGCACAATATGTATTGAATTTGTTCATGACAATGCTTTGACGTGAATTTCAATTTAAGATCAGTACTTAGGATCATCTTTTGAATGTGAGTCACATATTATCAACATGCACTCCGAGCACTATTTCAGCAGCCCAAAACATATTATGCTCAGGATTCAGGACCCTTTAGTATGGAATTGCCCGTCTTAATTTTTGTTATTGATTTGTACTGTCCGGACTACCTACCTGCTGAATGCCCATTCTCTCTCAGGTCTGGGGCTGTATGTATCAAGTGTCTCAGAGAACGAGTGCTGATCTAGTACCAGGACCTCCCTGTCCATATAATCTTATTCATTAGTATCTAAAAGGCAAAACTGGTCCTTCTCAGCACTCCTACTCTGATACACTTTAGACATTTTGCACACGGGCCCTGATCTGAGAGTTCATTCTCTGTGTGTTTCAGGTCAGTGACAAAAGAGTCTCCAGACACCACGGCCTTCTTGAGAACCTGAATGGCCAGCTGCGCATCAAACCTGTAGGCTTAAGTAGAATTTATTATTTTTTTCAGAGTAGACTATTTTCTCTCATCTAGGGCTCAAGTGCATGCTGACCCTATTAAGACAGCTAAGTGCCAAGGCGGGTTATTGTGCCAAAACGACAATCCTTTGAAATCAGACATCAATAGTATGTTCAAGAAGGTCCCTCTGTAATGTTTTCTTTTTATGTGTTGCAAGGGTTCTTGAACCATTTAAGAACCTGTAGATTTGTACCCCAGGGAGACGGTCTTGTGTGGTCTTACCACACCTTACCTTTATTAGAAATACTTTTATTTAAGAGTCTACCGAGTAAGGGAGAAGGGCACAACACTTATACATTCAATCGTTTTTTTTTAGTTGTGAAGTGTATTCATTTTCAATAACGGTTTTGTCCAAAACCCCTCCTCAGGCTGATTGTAAGAGGACAGAGATTCTCTCCATTTTGTCAAAGGTCACAGCCTAAGGATGTAGTAAGGCCTTTGGACCGCAACATTACTGCAGATGAATTAGGTTAAGAAAAAAAACATGAGAACATTTGAATTAAAGTAGTTGAAACCTTCTATTTCATGTAATCATCTTACTGAGAGTTAGGGAATTACCACTCAAGGGCAGCACTTACACAACATTAAAGGGATAGTTACATTTTGGCAATTAAGTTTTCTTTTCTACTTCAGATGAACTTACCCTGAGTCAGTTTCTGGAGCAATTGCTAACTAGAGTTAGCACGCTAGCCCTTTAAAATGAAGAGTGGTGGGAGAAAGACACTTTCTTGAAAATACCACTAATTGTTTACAACTAGCTGTTGTGTGGAAATAACAAGTATATCCAACTGCACCTCTTGGCCACCAACACCGGAGTCATAACTGAAAGAATGCAATTTTTATTCTGTAGTTTACCAATAAAATAGTCTGACGGTGAAGTGGACATACTCGGGGTTCATATCCTGAAAGAAAAAAATTCATTACAATTTTTTATTTTTTAGCAAAAATAGATAAGCTCTTGCTACCGTGGAAAGGAAAATACCTGTCTATTTGTGGAAAAATCACCTTGATTAACGGTTCGTCCTTTATTTGAAGGGGGAGATCAAGCTGATCCTAACTGTTATAGGCATATTTCTATATTGCCCTGTTTATTTTGCGGCTTTTTTTTATTGACTTGGCCAAAGCTTATGATACGGTAGAGACAATTCCATTCTTGTGTGCCGGCTAAGGAGTATTGGTGTCTCTGAGGTGTCTTTGGTCTGGTTTGCTAACTACCTCTCTCTCAAAGAGTGCAGTGTATAAAGTCAGAACATCTGCTGTCTCAGCCACTGCCTGTCACCAAGGGTGTACACCAAGGCTCGATTCTAGGCCCCACGCTCTTCTCAATTTACATCAACAACTGCTTAGGCAGTACTAAGCTCTCTCATCCATTTACACTAAATGTTCTTGTTTTTGAAAGAAAAGCAATTTTTTTTGTCCATTTTAAAATAACATCAAATTGATCAGAAATACAGTGTAGATATTGTTAATGTTGTAAATGACTATTGTAGCTGGAAACGGCAGATATTTTTATGGAATATCTACATAGGCGTACAGAGTCCCATTATCAGCAAACAGACGGCCAGCATCCAGGAGTCGCCTTTTCACTGTTGATGTTGAGACTGGTGTTTTGCCGGTACTATTTAATGAAGCTGCCAGTTGAGGACTTGAGGCGTCTGTTTCTCAAACTAGACACTCCAATGTACTTGTCCTCTTGCTCAGTTGTGCACCGGGGCCTCCCACTCCTCTTTCTATTCTGGTTAGAGACAGTTTGCGCTTTTCTGTGAAGGGAGTAGTACACAGCATTGTACGAGATCTTCAGTTTCTTGGCAATTTCTCGCATGGAATAGCCATCATTTTTCAGAACAAGAATAGACTGATGAGTTTCAGAAGAAAGTTCTTTGTTTCTGGCCATTTTGAGCCTGTAATCGAACCCACAAATGCTGATGCTCCAGATACCCAACTAATCTCAAGAAGGCCAGTTTTATTGCTTCTTTAATCAGAACAACAGTTTTCAGCTGTGCTAACATAATTGCAAAAAGATTTTCTAATGATCAATTAGTCTTAAAATTATAAACTTGGATTAGCTAACACAATGTGCCATTGGAACACAGGAGTGATGGTTTCTGATAATGGGCCTCTGTACGCCTAAATTCAATCAATCAATCCTGACCACCCTTAGACAGATTTGGAAAGAAAAGGATTGTTCTCTGGCACTGTCATCAGACGATAGCTTAACTAATTGATTTGCAAATTACAACATTCATTTGCATTCATCTAAATGTTGTGCCTTTCATCTCCCCAAAACAGGCTAGACTGAGTGTACTGAATAGGAACAAATACCACTGTCTTTTATCTCTTTTTATGTAAAACCAATATCTAAGCAACATTAACTTATGTTGTATTTTTGAATTGGTCTTTTGTCTCTGAATTTTTACCCTTCAGGTTTTTTCTTCCTGTTACGTTTTTGTTTGAAGCTTACATCAAAAGGATCCAAACCAGACACTCAAGTCAATTTAGCTCCTGTCTACTGCCTACACTAAAGAAGGAACATGCATGACTCATGTAGCTCGTGTTTGCAATAAGTTGTCTCTCCCTTGCAGAAACAGTCAAGCTCTTCAAGATGAAGACGAGGCTGTTATTAAGTTTCCTACTGCCTCTCCTGAACCAAGCGACAAACCTGCTTACCCCACTCGACAGGGCAAGGGGTGGACACCAAGCTCCCATGTACAAGAATCTAGACTGGGAGGTAGTGTGGACCAGAAGGAGCCAGATGAACAGCTACCCAACGCACCTACCTCAAACCAGGTCAGGAAATCTGTCGTGTTAGCAAAAGTTTTATCTTGAGATGTAACCTACTGTTGGCAATTTTCCTGGGATCCCACTGCTGACACCAATTACGCTTCATATTCCACTTCTGACACCATTTACCCTTGTAATCCCTTACCTAGCACCATTTACCATTGGAATCCCACTTGTAACAGCAATTCGCTTTGGGATCCCACTTTGGACATCAATTTCCCAGGGAATCCCATTCGTGACTCCAATGAATGTGTATTTATATATGTTTTCTGTGAATGTGGTGGTACCAATAAACCCAGTTTGCGTTGTGGTTGTGTACTCACAGACGGAAGCTGGGGTAGCTGAAGCAGAAAATGACAAGAACGAGCAGAAACTCGAACCAAAGAAAAGAGTGTTACCTGCTTGGATGACGGTACCCATTGCAGTTCCCAAGAACCCCACCACCACCACCACCACCACCACCACCACCACCACCACCAAAGGTATCACTCCTATTTAGGGCTGTGACATAATGGAATTTTGGGTAACAATTCATTGTCATGCATATGACGGCAATTAACGTTATAATTGTTATCATTACAAAAGTTAAGAAAAGATTCCTCATCAAATGAAGGATGCTAAGGTTGGAGTGGATTTTGACATTTGACTGTTGACACAAGGTTAGTGCATGAGAGAGATGGGATAACCTAGGTGTCAACTGCTGTTGCTAGTTCTGAAAAGGTCTAACTAGTCCGAGGCATCCACCATTTTTATAGAAGATGGATATGTTTATTCTCCCTCTCGATTCGCGCACTGACTGAACTGCGCCAGAAGCAGTAAGCTGAGCGGTATTGAACTGTAGTTCTATGTCATATGTGGAAACAAAGCTGGAAAAGCATGAGAAATAGCGTGTCTGTGCTCAAATCATTTCAGAACAATATGTTGGCTTGCAAAAAAAGAAAATCGAATGCATTAAGTGACGAGTATTGTTGATATTTACCCTGCGAGCTTTATAAGGCTCCGTGTTAGGAATCCTACTTAAGTGAGTGATAATATAACCCGTTGTAACCCCTTAACAGGATGCACTGCATTGGTTTTAAACTCTTACTTATATTCAATGAAACTTGAGGCCAATTGCTTGTTACTATACATATAGCCACCCTTTAACTACATGGAGTTGGGAGGTGTGTGTGTGGGAGAGAACATTTACGAAAGGATGCTGTATCTGCACACACATCGCTTACAAGGTCTTGTACGACAGCAGCAGAGGCCAAGCCATAGCCTTTTCTTTTATTTATTTATTTTTTAAATAAATTTGACCCCCTTTTCTCCCCAATTTTCGTGGTATCCAATCGCTAGTAATTACTATCTTGTCTCATCGCTACAACTCACGTACGGGCTCGGGAGAGACGAAGGTCGAAAGCCATGCGTCCTCCGAAGCACAACCCAACCAAGCCGCACTGCTTCTTAACACAGCGCGCCTCCAACCCGGAAGCCAGCCGCACCAATGTGTCGGAGGAAACACCGTGCACCTGGCCGCCTCGGTTAGCGCGCAGTGCGCCCGGCCCGCCACAGGAGTCGCTGGAGCGCGATGAGACAAGGATATCCCTACCGGCCAAACCCTCCCTAACCCGGACGACGCTAGGCCAATTGTGCGTCGCCCCACGGACCTCCCGGTCGCGGCCGGCTGCGACAGAGCCTGGGCGCGAACCCAGAGACTCTGGTGGCGCAGCTAGCGCTGCGATGCAGTGCCCTAGACCACTGCGCCACCCGGGAGGCCCGCCATAGCCTTTTCTATTGGCAATCACTACTCACTAGTTGACAAATGGACAACTTTGGAATTTCTAATCTCGAGTCGGTAAGGGATCTTGAGAGCTAGGCCTACATTACCTCAACAGTCGCTGTCATGTGTAATTTTGTAACTTTGTTATTTCCTCATATCGTTGCCCTAGTTTCCTTAAAGTTCCCCTGAAAGTTTCAACTTCCTCATACTGACTCACACTGGAGTCTAGTGACCCATTTACCATGGGTGCATCCCAAATGGCACCCTATTCCCTATAGAGTCCACTACTTTTGACCAGAGCCGATAAGACTGGTCAAAGGTAGTGCACTCTGTAGGAAATAGGATGCCATTTGGGATGAAGACATTGTTTCCAAATGCTAATTTAGGCTACATAGTGCTGACGTTATAGTCAACAATGTCAAAAAGGTTATACATTAGGCTTTAGATTTGTAAATGGTGCAGACATTGGCCTGCTCTGATTATTGATAGCCAATGCCTCTGTGCAAGCCTTTTGACAGGGACCATCAATCTATATTTTCGGTTACATCAATCATGGTCAACAGCACATACCCTTTTTCAGATACCTAATTTCCTATCTTGAACTTGATCTAGGATCAGTTTTCCCTTTTCAATCATAATGAAAAGGATTACATGGACAGGGGGGACCTTGTCCTAGATCAGCACTCCTGAGACGCTTTGCGAATACGGGCCCAGGTCTGGGAGTTAATGGCATTAAGGGAATAATTAAACTCCAGGGAGAAACTGAAACCAGTGCACACTGCAGCCCCTGGGCCCAGTTTAAAAAAAGTTATTTATCAAGATTATGCCTATCTGATAGGATTAAATGCAGAAAAATAGAATGGGAGTCCCCATTCAAGTCAGTGATTCGTCCCGTCTATTAATTCTCCTCCTATGGATTTAATGCTATCCAATAGGCAACTTTTGAAAAACTAAACTGGACCCTGAGGATCAGAGCTTCCCATCTCTGCTGTTGTCATTGTGATCTGCACCTGGCGTCCCTTTATCAAGGATGGGCAACTCCAGTCCTCGGCAGCCTGAATGGCGTCACACGTTTTCACCAGCCCGAGCTAAAACACCTCAATAAGCTAAATGTATTCTAAACTGGAGACCATGATTATTGGAATCAGCTAGGAGAACTTGAGCAAAAGTGTCACAAATCAGCCCCCCTAGGACTGGAGTTGCCCATCCCTGCTTTACATGACCAGAGAGGTAGAGGCGAAGCGAGAGGATTTACTCAGGCAAAAGTCTGTCTGTGTGAGATAAACCCATTTTTGTTTTGGATGTCTATGAGAGATGTCAAATTACATGAGGCTTATTTGATCGAATAGAAGTTTCGTAATGTTTAGGCTGTTACAAATATACTGCTATAAGTGGATGCACTTGGCATTCCGGCAACTTTGAGAAAAACAACTTAGTTGTGCCTGTTGATTACACGCATATCTGCCCTCTCATTGGCTAGAATGTTCCCACTTGATCTGGCTGCCTCTTGCCTGCCTTTCATCTGTAAGAAGATATATTTCCATTGTTATAGCAGTCACTCGACTATCTTGTCAATATAATAGATAATCTTTGACAGTCTTCAACCCGTTAACCCAGAATCCTATTAGTTTTAGGAGCTGGAAATCGAGGCAGAGGAACCGCAACCCCAACCATAAGCACCAACCAGGGCACTGCCAAACGGGCCAGGGACGCAGCGCCCTTGTCAGGGGAGGAGGAATCTGAACACAGCGAGCCGGAGCCAATGCCCAGGAAGAGGGTGAGGAGGAAGAGTGATGAGGACGATGTGTGTGCGCGCACGTTTGGATACACCTACTCATTCAAGGGATTTTCTTTATTTTTACTATTTTCTACATTGTAGAATAATAGTGAAGACATCAACACTATGAAATAACACATGGAATCATGTAGTAACCAAAAAAGTGTCAACTCATTGCCTCTTTGCTTGACATCATGGGAAAATCAAAAGAAATCAGCCAAGACCTCAGAAAATAAATTGTAGACCTCCACAAGTCTGGTTCATCCTTGCGTACTATTGTTTGTACAGATGAACATGGTACGTTCAGGCGTTTGGAAATTGTACCCAAGTATAAACACCATGGGACCACACAGCCATCACACCACTCAGGAAGGAGACACGTTCTGTCTCCTAGAGATGAACGTACTTTGGTGCGAAAAGTGCAAATCAATCCCAGAACAACAGCAAAGGACCTTGTGAAGATGCTGGAGGAAACAGGTACAAAAGATATATATGCACAGTAAATCGAGTACCATATCGACATAACCTGAAAGGCCGCTCAGCAAGGAAGAAACCACTGCTTCAAAACCTGCCATTAAAAAGTCAGACTACGGTTTGCAACTGCACATGCGGACAAAGATCGTACTTTTTTGAGAAATATCCTCTGGTCTGATGAAACAAAAATAGTGTTTGGCCATAATGACCATCGTTATGTTTGGAGGAAAAAGGGGGAGGCTTGCAAGCCGAAGAACACCATCCCAACCGTGAAGCACGGGGGTGGCAGCATCATGTTGTGGGGACTGGTGCACCTCACAAAATAGATGGCATCATGAGAAAGGAAAATTATGTGGATATATTGAAGCAACATCTCAAGACATCAGTCAAGAAGTTAAAGCTTGGCAAATGGGTCTTCCAAATGGACAATGACCCCAAGCATACTTCCAAAGTTGTGGCAAAATGGCTTAAGGACAACAAAGTCAAGGTATTGGAGTGGCCATCACAAAGCCCTGACCTCAATCCTATAGAAAATTTGTGGGCAGAACTGAAGAAGCGTGTGCGAGCAAGGAGGCCTACAAACCTCACTCAGTTACACCAGCAATGTCAGGAGGAATGGGCCAAATTTCGCCCAACTTATTGTGGGAAGCTTGTGGAAGGCTACTTGAAACGTTTGACCCAAGTTATACAATTTAAAGGCAATGCTACCAAATACTTATTGAGTGTATGTAAACTTCTGACCCACTGGGAATGTGATGAAAGAAATAAAAGCTGAAATAAATAATTCTCTCTACTATTATTCTGACATTCTTAAAATAAAGTGGTGATACTAACTGACAGGGCATTTTTTACTAGGATTAAATGTCAGGAATTGTGAAAAACTGAGTTTAAATGTATTTGGCTAAGGTGTATGTAAACTTCAAATGTATTTCGTATATTTTTGTCAAAAAATGATAAATGGAAATAGTTAAACATTTTTTAAAGTTTTCTGAAATTTACTGAGGAGGATGGTCCTCCCTCTTCTGAGGAGCCTCCACTGTTGTGTAGTGTTGTCTGTAATGTGCAGTATTGTGTTTGTTGTGTGTTGTTGGTTAATGTTACAGTGTATGGTATATCACTCCTCAGGCATTTAAAGCCAGGCAGCCGGTGAAGCCTAGTAAAGTAGAGGAGAGCGAGGAGTCGGACCACTCTGACGTGGAGGAGGAGGATGATGAAGAGAAGAGGAGAAGAAGCTTCCACAGTGAAAGACAGCAGCACTTCTACGAGCAGAGCGGAGGTCAGCGAGTCCGAGGACAGAGGGAGACAGCCTCAGAACAGTCAGAAGGTCGGCAAGGGGCCTCAGGGGTCAAGTGAAGTTTCAGGCCCCGCCCAGTCCAAAGCTTGGCTCAGGACGACCTGCCCCTTTGAAAAGGACTGTTACAGGTACATCCCTACATAACATTGTCTGAACAACAACTGTTAGAAATGCACTTCTGAGAACATGAATTTAGGCCGGCAAAATGTTCCAACAAATAATTTAATTCAAAAACTTGCTATATTATATGGATATTTTTATTTTATGTTGCTCCGGGTACTAAAGATGAGATAAGTGCACTTTATATGCATGTTACAAAACAAACGTATTCTATTCAAATTGGTTCCATGGCAGCTCTTCCTGATATCAAAGAACTGAACATGTACCATATGTTTTTCCCCCCAGATAGTTTCTCTTATTTAAGGTTTTGCTTGTTTTCAAACCGCTGATAGTTAACGAACAGCTACGTGAAGCCTGGGTTACACGACAGTATTCTCCAAGACGAGAGGTGTGTTCCAAATGGCACCCTATTCCGTTTATAGTGCACTCTTTTTGACCAGGGCCGATTATGGCTCTGGTCAAAAGTAGTGCATTGCATGTGTATATATAGGGAGTAGTGTGCCATTTGGGACGTACACAAGGATTCGCCTAGATAGGGACTCAGTGTCCAAAACTAAATGGCAGAGAGCAGGTTCAAATTTAGATTCTCTTTGAGGCAAATGAAATGAGCAAAGAGAATGTGCTAGCTCAAAAGCTAAATGCTCTTCAAAGAATACCAATCAAAACGGGATTGACCATAACTTTCAGTGAGTGTCAATGTTTTAATAGTGACCTTTCAATGATTTTCTTCTCAAAATTGTTATTTCTATCAAAGGAAAAACCCAGTCCACTTCCAAGAATGCAGTCACCCCGGGGACAGCGACTACGAGGACGATTCCGCGAAAGACGAGAAGGAAGAGGAGGACGCGGACCGACCTGAGTGTCCGTACGGCACAGACTGCTACAGGTAGGATGCACACCACCATGTAGTCACCATTACGGGATATAAGAAACTGGTCATCGTGTCTCAAGACCATTTATTGTCAGTGATGGCAAACATCAGAAAAAAGTAGCCTAGTAGCTCCTACAATTTCAACAGGAAAAAAGAATATAACCTATTTATTAAAGCCAGTTCTCCCCTGTAAGAGGTACTATGACCTCCATGGAACTTTCTGGATACAGGAAGGTTAAATAAAATAATTAAGGCAGTAATCAGGACTCGAATGACAGGAGATTGTCTGAGTGGACTCAATTTGTCGGCCTCCATTTTAACCTTGAGCAGTTGACATCAGCGACCAAAGTGCTTGAGCAACAGGAGAGGCTGACATTTTAGCCTCATTGGCATTTGACAATACCAGTAGTTCTTGGTAGTAAATCAAACAATTTCCCATGTTTTCTTTCCAGGAAAAACCCTCTTCACTGGAAGGAATACAAACACACCAAGAAGACTCGAGGTATGTTCATTTATACCTGAGGGAGAAAGACATGCTAACCTCTCACCACCCCTGAAATGTTTCTTAGGTTCCATTTTTGGTCCCTCTTCAATGCAGAAAATAATCAGCCGTACATCCAATGAATCCAACTGGTATGCAGAGCAGAGATATAAGAGAAACCTTTGATCTGAAGCAATGCTATAAATACATTTATTGTGCAGATGCCCAACCATCTTATCTGGGCTATTGAATTCAGTTTGTTTTTATTTTTCCAGATTTAGTCAGACAGCGATATGTATCCATATCCATCCACTGTAGCACTAGTGAATACACTGTACAAACGTATAATCCACATTCCCCTCCAGAGTTTAAAGAAGCAAAAACGATGAAACCAATTGCCCTCCGTTTCTCTGATGTGACGTCAGCAGGATCTATAAACTCATTCGGAAACATTGACTTTCTGTAAGGGAGGTGTGTAACTCAATTTGTATTGCCTCTCAGCTTACAGACTCATAGTTATGATATTGAACATAGCTGCCATTACCAGAAACCTGGAGTAGGATGACGTTGCCCCTAGACACTGATCTTGTGTCAGTTTAGCATTTTCCCCACTAATGGTTAAGGTAAGGATTGGGGAAGGGGATGCTGATCGTAGATCACGTGTGGGCAAGCTTTTTGTCTCGAGGGCCACATCAGGATTTAGAAATTCATTGGAGGGCCGCACAGATTTTTCTTTTTTAATTTGTTTGTCAAAATCCGTTTAATTATAATTTATATATACCTCCCACCCCTATTCTAGGTCATTACTAAGGGAAACTTCATCCCGGAGCGTAGGTCACAGGTTGGGTAGGCTACTTTCTAAATGCAATCCATTAATTACTAGTTACCTGGCGCATTACTTTCAGTTACTTTTGGATTACTTTCCCCTTAAAAGGCATTAGAAGAAGACTTGTGGTCGGACTCACTCAGGTGGAACAAACTTAAACTTGCCCCTTTTTTCAATGCTGAATTGAATGATACCTATTTGAATCCTGTTATGAGTGAATGTAATAAAATGCTGTGCTGTTTTTGTGGAACGTACCATATAATATTGATAAAGACACAACCAATGTCTTGTGCTAGCATCAATGGAATTATACAGCACGTTAATAATACTATAAATGGCCATTAATAATTCTATACAATCCCTTCTGCAGCGAAAAAGCCGGTATCATACAACAACAATGATGATGAGTTTGGGGACGATGACAGCTTCCTCAATGATGAGAGCGAGGACATAAGTGAAGACTCTGACTATGAGCCACCTGACTCAGACGACAGTGGCAAGGAGGACCTCAAAAGGCTCAAGAAAGAAGCCAAGGCCTTCACAAATCTGAAATGAACTATTGGCCTAAACTTGACTAATCTCCCCTTGCCTGTTTTAAACTAAGCATGCTATTTAAGCAGGGTTGAAGCGCATTTGGGTATACCCTTTTTCCTCTTTAAACACACTTGGAATCCAGCAGGTCTAGAATCTCAAATAATATTAGTCTCCCTGTGCTGGGAAAATAGTCAGCAATTTACCCCATCAGTTGGGAAGAATCAATAATAGAATTCGTGACTGATTTAAATTGTTTGTGTATGATGATGTCATATTGCTGACTTTACCTTTTTTAAAGTATTTTAATTTATGTGTAATACTTTCTTGGATAGTAATTCATCACTAGCATTTTTGAGGTGTAGGTATTCTTGATTATTGGTTTGTTTGATTAGTATGGACAAGCAGTTACATTTTTTTTTTTTTATCCTTTAAAAATCATTGATCGGTGCCTTCAGAAAGTTTTCACACCCCTTGATTTTTTCACATTTTGTAGTTATAAAGTGCAATTAAATTGTCATTTTTTGGTCAACTATCTACACAAAATGTTTTGTAATTTCAAAGAAAAATGCTAAATGTAGTATTTATTAAGGGTAAGTCTCTAAGAGCTTTGCACACCAGTATTGTGCAATATTTGCCCATTATTCTTAAAAAAATGATTCAAGCTCTGTCAAGTTGGTTGTTGGTCATTGTCTGTTGGAAAGCAGACTGAACCAGGTTTTCCTCAACCTCCTTCCCTCAGTAAGAGAATTGAAGATGGGTCGTGGCTGGGTCTTCCAGCATGACAACGACCCGAAACACACAGCCAGGGCAACTAAGGAGTGGCTCCGTAAGAAGCATCTCAAGGTCCTGGAGTGGCCTAGCCAGTCTCCAGACCTGAACCCAATAGAAAATCTTTGGAGGGAGCTGAAAGTCCGTATTGCCCAGCGACAGCCCCGAAACCTGAAGGATCTGGAGAAGGTCTGTATGGAGGAGTGGGCCAAAATCCCTGCTGCAGTGTGTGCAAACCTGGTCAAGAACTACAGGAAACGTATGATCTCTGTAATTGCAAAGAAAGGTTTCTGTACCAAATATTAAGTTCTGCTTTTCTGATGTATCAAATACTTATGTCATGCAATAAAATGCAAATTAATTACTTAAAAATCATACAATGTGATTTTCTGGATTTTTGTTTTAGATTCCGTCTCTCACAGTTGAAGTGTACCTATGATAAGAATTACAGACCTCTACATGCTTTGTAAGTAGGAAAACCTGCAAAATCAGCAGTGTATCAAATACTTGTTCTCCCCACTGTATGTGAGACGGGCTAGTCATTCAAAAATCATGTTAACCACTATACCACTATTATTGCAGACAGTGAGTCCATGCAACTTTATGTGATTTGTTAAGCAAATATTTCCTCCTGGACATATTTACGCTTGTCATCACAAAGGGGTTGAATACTTATTGACTGAAGCCATTCCAGCCATTTTTGTTTTCATTTGTAAAACATTCTTAAAAACCCACTTTGACATTCTGGGGTATTGTGTGTAGATCAGTGACACAAAATGTAGTTCTTTTAATCCATTTTAAATTCAGGCTGTAACACAACAAAATGTAGTTCTTTTAATCCATTTTAAATTCAGGCTGTAACACAACAAAATGTAGTTCTTTAATCCATTTTAAATTCAGGCTGTAACACAACAAAATGTAGTTCTTTAATCCATTTTAAATTCAGGCTGTAACACAACAACATGTAGTTCTTTAAACCATTTTAAATTCAGGCTGTAACACAACAAAATGTAGTTCTTTAATCCATTTTAAATTCAGGCTGTAACACAACAAAATGTAGTTCTTTAATCCATTTTAAATTCAGGCTGTAACACAACAAAATGTAGTTCTTTAATCCATTTTAAATTCAGGCTGTAACACAACAAAATGTAGTTCTTTAAACCATTTTAAATTCAGGCTGTAACACAACAAAATGTAGTTCTTTATTCCATTTTAAATTCAGGCTGTAACACAACAAAATGTAGTTCTTTAATCCATTTTAAATTCAGGCTGTAACACAACAAAATGTAGTTCTTTAATCCATTTTAAATTCAGGCTGTAACACAACAAAATGTAGTTCTTTAAACCATTTTAAATTCAGGCTGTAACACAACAAAATGTAGTTCTTTAATCCATTTTAAATTCAGGCTGTAACACAACAAAATGTAGTTCTTTAATCCATTTTAAATTCAGGCTGTAACACAACAAAATGTAGTTCTTTAATCCATTTTAAATTCAGGCTGTAACACAACAAAATGTAGTTCTTTAAACCATTTTAAATTCAGGCTGTAACACAACAAAATGTAGTTCTTTATTCCATTTTAAATTCAGGCTGTAACACAACAAAATGTAGTTCTTTAATCCATTTTAAATTCAGGCTGTAACACAACAAAATGTAGTTCTTTAATCCATTTTAAATTCAGGCTGTAACACAACAAAATGTAGTTCTTTAATCCATTTTAAATTCAGGCTGTAACACAACAAAATGTAGTTCTTTAATCCATTTTAAATTCAGGCTGTAACACAACAAAATGTAGTTCTTTAATCCATTTTAAATTCAGGCTGTAACACAACAAAATGTGGAAGAAGTCCAGTGATGTGAATACTCTCTGAAGGCATTATAAATACTGTATAATACCAGTAGAAATGTGTTTAATTTACAGTAGTTTGTCATGATTTGTATGCTCGATGCCAGTGTCATGTTTTTCTACAGTAAATATGCTTTTATAGAACAATATTCATTGTCTGTCTCAATGTAGAAAGATTTGTAAATAATACACAAGATGAGAATGCAGTTGTACATGAGTTTGAACATCTTTGTTGTATGCTGAATGATGATCCCTCACTTGGTCACTGTAAAGCATTCTGAACCGGACACATTCACTTCCTTATTCATGGTTCCAATTACATGATCACCTCTGGGATCATGAGAACCCAGAGTGTAATAGTGTTTAATTATACATGTTGGTTTTTTTGTGAGCAAATTATTTATTTTGTCGTCCAGTTTGACCACTCATTTTGTGATCCAATCCACATGCGTTCATAAACAAAAACACAGCCTGACGGCCTCGTGTTTTTCATCCGGGTAGCGGGTTTAACATCTCCCTCACAATTCACCCTCTTTTGTGGACAGCATCGCAAAAACAGGTAAACGCAGCTCCATACATTGTAAAAATATATTCTTAAATGTTCATACGGTGAAAATACTGAAAGTATCCTTCATGGCATGTTCTCCTTTCACATTTTCTGGAACCTGCTGGAAAAACATACATAATGCGGAGGCAGGTTGTTGGATTTCTATGACTAATTCGAGCCTAGAAGTGGTAAGGGTTCTGACTTGAATTACTGCAAATGCCAAGCGCATGTCTCATAACAAGTACAAGCTAACTGGAGAAGAGCCTCCTGTTGGTCTCGTAGCATAACAAGCAAGGCAACAAACAAAAAATGATGCTATTACAAATGTAAGAGCCCCCATGTATGGCGCTATCATATGGAAACGTTAACAGCAAATTTGTAAAAGAGTAAGAAAAACTGGTAGGCAACAAAAGTGACATGCTTTCCATAATTTATTTACTCCTAAAATATAGTTTTGATTAAACCTAATGGTTTATAGTTATCGTCACCCTTGATATCCCAAAAGGTAGCAGTGAGAACTGAAAAGTAGCCTGAGGAATTTCAACGCCAATATGAACCTGCTGGTTTCAAGATTTCAAATCAACTTTTTATTTCTCCCTCTACTTGAACAGATTATCATTAGGGAATTTCTTTCAGCCATTTATTTGACATTACAGATTGAAACTGAGGTGAACTTCATTGATAGCGAGAGAAGCAGCGACGATGTCACCAAAATATCCTCCCATGCTTTTGAAGCTGATCTGGGACCAGCACCAACTTGGAGTGGTTATTTCCCCCCAATCTCACTCCTATCACATGCTAGGCTTTACAGTGTGACCCCTCCGGTAGCCAATGTCATATCAAATTGTGTTTGTCACATGCGCCGAATACAACGAGTGTAGACTTTACAGTGAAATGCTTAATTGGTATTGTGCCAATTTGGTAGCTGGCTTGGTACTTTAATTATGGGATTATGTTATTTGGTAATGGTGCTCCACTACACTGTATTCTCCACTTGGTCTCATGATTACCTGCACTAAGAGCACTGTCGTGGAGGTGCTGGTGGGGAATGGCATGTTAGAAAATGTCAAAGTAAAGTAATGTGTCTGGATTTGTGAATGGAATGTTATTCAGTCTTGTGTTTTGAGAGTATGTATGGTAAAAAAAAGTGTCATATGTAACGGATGTGAAATGGCTAGCTAGTTAGCGGGTACGCGCTAGTAGCGTTTCAATCAGTTACGTCACTTGCTCTGAAACCTAGATGTAGTGTTGCCCCTTGCTCTGCAAGAGCCGTGGCCTTTGTGGAGCGATGGGTAACGATGCTTCGTGGGCGACCGTTGTTGATGTGTGCAGAGGGTCCCTGGTTCGCGCCCGTGTCGGGGCGAGGGGACGGTTTAAAGTTATACTGTTACATTGATGCTGTTGACCCGGATCACTGGTTGCTGCGGAAAAGGAGGAGGTTGAAAGGGGGGTGAGTGTAACGGATGTGAAATGGCTAGCTAGTTAGTGGGTACGCGCTAGTAGCGTTTCAATCAGTTACGTCACTTGCTCTGAAACCTAGATGTAGTGTTGCCCCTTGCTCTGCAAGAGCCGCGGCTTTTGTGGAGCGATGGGTAACGACGCTTCGTGGGTGTCAGTTGTTGATGTGTGCAGAGGGTCCCTGGTTCGCGCCCGTGTCGGGGCGAGGGGACGTACTAAAGTTATACTGTTACACATACAAGAAAGCATCTCTAAATTAATTGATCCATCTTGATCTATCCTAACTCTTAATTGTCTAGCTCGTCCCACGTCACAGTAGATTTATCTTAGATTCTTTGATTCGATAAATCTGCTAGTTTCGGTTGGATTATATTTATTTTAAAAGAAGAATAGAGAGCACTCTTCTTATTATTTAAAAACGATGTATATTTCAAATACAAATGTATATTATAAAACACTACAAACGGATCAGTTATTTATTGTAAGACATAGACTTGAAATAACCTGTTTGTTTAGTAACCTCCAGGATTACATCAAATCAAGCCTCTTGAATAAATACAGGCAAAATCCCTTCAAAGTCGAATACCCTCCTCGTGAGTAATTCCACATTGTGAAGAAGTTCTAATTCCATTAAACGTTCAAGTTTTTTCAAAATGGCTTCCGTGGTATGGTAGCAGTGACAATGTGAGGCGTTGTGCCCGTATGAACTTGGCAGGGCATTGTCACTCTGTGTTGGGGCTGCACAATTAATACAATTCACATCAAAATTCTTCCCACATACAAAGCCCTAACCCCTGTTACTCGAACAGTGCAGTTCTTCCTCCTCGCTGTTAGATTCACTCTAAGGTTGCATGCTGTTCTGTTAGGTCAAATGCAGTCAAAGCATAAGAACAATGCTGCTTTCCACTTTGCTTCTTAATATAAATCATTTTATTTGATTTATATAATTCACCAAGTGTTTTGATCTACTGTATATCGCAAGTCAAATCGCAATATTTGGTCAGAAAAATCACTGTTTTATCCGATTTTTTTTGCCATTATCATGCAGCACTACTCTGTGTCAAGCAGTCTGGACCTCTTGTCCAACGCCAAACCGTTCCCTTGACTCAATCTTATATCTCACTCTTTTGGATCTTAAAAAACAGGAAAAGTGTGCAACCTCCCAGAATCCACTTAGTCTACTGCTGGTTCTACCTTTCGATAGAGGCCCAATCCTGAGATGATCGTCTCTATCTCAGCCGTGTGCAGTCAACATCCTCTGTCACGCGCAAAGACGAGGTGTGCTCATCCACCGTCTTTCCCGCTGCACATTTGACAGACTTCCAGCGCAGCCTGGTCACTGTCCGCATGCACTTGGCGTTGTTGCGGACGCTCACGAAACACAGCGTGTTGATGACCCCGTTGCTCATGGCGACGCACTCGATAATGTAAAAGGCCACCAGGGAGTTCCTGTCCCTGGAGATCAGGATGGGGTGGAAGTCCCGTACCAGTGTGAAGCCGTAGTACGGTGCCCAGCAGAGCACGTAGGCAGCCAGCACCAAAATCAGCACCACCACCATCCTCCGCCGTTTGTGCAGCCGCTTCCGGATCTGCTCTGTCTGGAAGCCGGGCACGCTCTTGAACCACAGCTCCCGCAAGATCCTGGCGTAGCACACGGCCATGATGGCCACGGGCCCGGCGAACTGCAGGGCGAAGATGAAGAGGAAGTAGGAGCGGTAGTAGAGCTGGTGGTCCACAGGCCAGATCTGGGCGCAGAAGGTCTTGTGGCTCTGACTGGAGATGCGCGGGTATGTGGTCTCGGACGCAAAGTAGGCAGAGGGGACGGAGATGACGATGGGTACGATCCAGACGCCCAGGATCAGGCTGTAGGCCGTCTGGTACTTCATGCGAGGCTTCATAGGGTGGACGATGGCCATGTACCTAGGAACACAAGGAAAAGACAGGCAATGCAAAGAAACCAGTTGGATGGTTTGAGTTATGAGTGTCAAGGTGTTTTATGTCAAGCTTTATATGCCAGGGAGTTGGAAAGACCAAGTGATCTCTCTGAGGATATTGAATGATCTTGGATGTTCTCGGACGATCTTGGAAAATCTGTCACAATGTAGAAGAATTTAATTGTTTGGACTGTAAACTAGGGTAAATTATTAATATCTAGAACCTGAAGTTATATTATGGAGCTTACCGTCTCTTGGCTTCCTAGCAAACTCTGCACATAGCAATAATGGGGAATTTGGAAGTGCTTTAGCATTTTGAGATGATGGGAGATTATCCATCTTCATAAATAGCTATTTTTACATAGTTGGGCATGTCAGCAATGATTTATGGGAGCACGTAGCCTTGTCCAAGTAACTTCCTCCCATATGATCCTAAAAGGGCAGTGTGATAGGACTAACTTAAAGAAGGTGATGGATTTTCGGTGGGCAACCCATTGGTGTTGCTCAATTGCTCTTACTTCACTGGGAATGTTATGTTACCACAGAACATGGCTATCTGTCATTGTTATAAAACAAATACTTTGCTATATCATATCTTAGTTACTCTGGATAACGATGTATATTCCTATTCATGCATTAAATGTGCATTCTGTGATGACAGTAAGGTGATTTTCTTATCTAGGTTAAGTTTGTGGAACCTTTTTTTGGTCATGATTAATTTGACTTCATTATTTTGGAGGGAAATTAACAGAATGATGGCACTTTGAAAACTTTGTTTCAACTGGCTTTTGGTCTTGTTTAGAGTGAAATGAAAATAGGTAAATTGATGTGATGAAAGCAGATTAACTGTCACACTCATGTTCAAAGGTTTTCAGTCTATGTTTGCTGGCATGTATCGTGAGCAGTAACAGGACCCAGAACAGCTTCTTCCCCCAAGCCAGAAGACTGCTAAATAGTTAAATAGTTAGGCCTGCTAGCTATTTGGTTATCTGCATTGACCTTTTTTTGCACTAACCTTTTTGACTCATCACATACGCTGATTCTACCGTTTATTATCTGTCACTTTATTCCTAGTTATATGTACATACAGTGCATGAGGAAAGGATTCAGACCCCTTCCCCTTTTCCACATTTTGTTATTCTAAAATGGATTAAATCAATTGTTTCCCTCATCAATCTACACACAATACCCCATAATGACAAAGCGAAAACAAGTTTTTAGAAATGTTTGCTAATTTATTAAAGATAAAAACAGAACTAACCTATTTACATAAGTATTCAGACCCTTTGCTATGAGACTTGAAATTGAGCTCAGGTGCATCCTGTTTCCATTGATCATCCTTGAGATGTTTCTACAACTTGATTGGAGTCCACCTGTGGTAAATTCAAATTTGGAAAGGCACGCACATGTCATGATTTGGAAAGGCACACACGTCCATATACAGTAAGGTCCCACAGTTGACAGTGCATGTCAGAGCAAAAACCAAGCCATGATGTCCGAGACAGGATTGTGTCGAGGCACAGATCTAGGGAAGGGTACCAAAAAATGTCTGCAGCATTGAAGGTCCTCAAGAACACAGTGGCCTCCATCATTCTTAAATGGAAGAAGTTTGGAACCACCAAGACTCTTTCTAGAGCTGGCTGCCCAGTCAAACTGAGCAATCGGGGAGAAGGGCCTTGGTCAGGGAGGTGACCAAGAACCCGATGGTCACTCTGACAGAGCTCCAGAGTTCCTCTGTGGAGATAGGAGAACCTTCCAGAAGGACAACCATCTCTGCAGCAATCCACCAATCAGGCCTAAAGACTCTCAGACCATGAGAAAAAGATTCTCTGGTCTGATGAAACCAAGAATGAACTCTTTGGCCTGAATGCCAAGCTTCACATCTGGAGGAAACCTGGCACCATCCTTACGGTGAAGCACAGGGGTGGCAGCATCATGCTGTGGGGATGTTTTTCAGCGGCAGGGACTGGGAGACTAGTCATGATCGAGGGAAAGAGGAACGGAGCAAAGTACAGAGAGATCCTTGATGGAAACCTACTCCAGAGCACTCAGGACCTCAGACTGGGGCGAAGGTTCACCTTCCAACAGGACAATGACCCTAAGCACACAGCCAAGATAATGCAGGAGTGGCTTCGAGACAAGTCTTTGATTGTCCTTGAGTGGCCCAGCCAGAGCCTGGTCTTGAACACGATCAAACATCTCTGGAGACCTGAAAATAGCTATGCAGCGACGCTCCCCATCCAACTTGACAGAGCTTGAGAGGATCTGCAGAAAATAATGTGAGAAACTCCCCAAATACAGGTTTGCCAAGCTTGTAGAGTTATACCCAAGAAGACTCGAGGCTGTAATCCCTGCCACATGTGCTTCAACAAGGTACTGAGTAAAGGTTCTGAATACTCATGTAAATGTGATATTTCATAAATGTTTTATACCTTTGCAAAAATGTAAAAAAAACTATTTTCGCTTTTTCATTATGGGGTATTGTGTGTAGATTGATGAGGGAAAACATTTTTTTAATACATTTTAGAATAAGGCTGTAACGTAACAAAATGTGGAAAAAGTCAAGGGGTCTGAATACTTCCCGAATGCACTTTATCTACCTCAATTACCTCGTACCCCTGCACATCGACTCGGTACTGGTACCCATATAGCCAGGTTATCGTTACTCATTGTGTATTTATTATTACATGTTTTACTTTTCTAGTATTTCTCTGTTTTCCATCTCTCTGCATTGCTTGGAAAGTGCCCATAAGTACAATATAGGATATGTTGTTATTAATAATAATAATTGATTGCATTTATATATTTCCTTATGCTCAAAGTGCATATATACTGTATTATTACATGTTGCTAGGAAAGTAGGTACATATGTGTCACCTGAGATGTTTATAGCTGTACATTATAGGTTTTATGAGAAATATAAAAAGTTCACGAGGAGATATGGACTTGAAATTGACCCCAAAAAATATATCAGATGAAGATTTAGTTGACAGAATGGTAATAGTGGGATTAATTTTCTGTTGTGTGAATATGGATAAACTGTTTGCTATGTTCTGTGACTGCGAGGGATGAACCTACAAACGCCTCACCCACCTGTCCACTGCGATTGCCAGCAGCGCGTTGGTGGACACATACAGGGACACCGTGCGTAAATAGTTGATTGAGGCGCACAGGACAAGCCCATGGTCCCATGACAGCTGCTTCACCACATAGTAATCCAACAGAAACGGACAGCACACTACAGCCACCAGAATATCCGACACGGCCAAGTTAGCAATGAGGAGATTGGTGAGGTTACGGAGTTTTTTGTAGCGCGCCAGAGAGGCAATGAACAGACAGTTGCCAATGCCACAGATTAATATGATACAGACCAGGACCATGGCTATGACAATGGTGGCCACAAAAAACGCACAGCCCTGCGTTGTATCGGGTATCTCCTCCCGTGGAACTCCATAGTCCAGTTCGTAGCTGGCATTGAAAGAGTCAGGACAATTCTCCGGCAGGTCTTGCGTCATGGAGAAGCTGCTGTTATTGTGACATTCACCCATGTTGGATTAACATATTCAACCAAGGTTAACTGCAAGGCAAATCACAACGATGTTATTTTGGTTTAATAAAAACAAATGTGAAATTCAATTGGTTTGCATTCTAGCCTGCCTACACAAGGGAAAAATGCCAGTAAAATTATAACAATTCAATCATAAACACCAACTAAACCTTTAGGGTAATGTATGTTTCCCAGGAGATATGCCCTATATGCTAAAATTATAACTACATCCATAATTTACACATAATGACTTTTTCTAACTTTGCAGTAAAAAAGTAGTAAGAAAATGATGCCTGGATTTTAATACCGCTTCCCATTCACTGCCCCCCTTTGAATGTGTGTAGAAGGTTTAGCATAGGGATCTTACAATGACATAGTGGCACAACGTTTTAAGTGGCACCGTATTTTAACATCAGTGATGTAATAAATCCGTTGGGAGGGAGAACACGATGATGTGCAACATAACATTTCTCAGATGTTGAGGTAACCAAATGTGGATGCACTGACATTTTAAAGACCACACAATCGTTTGTTCCTTAATTTGCTTGAGTTTTAAAGCACGAGGTAGGCCTATGCTGTGTTCCTCGTGTCAGACGGAATCAAAATGTTTTAGAGTGATCCCAAATCCAAGGTATCCAAATTAGGTTACCAGTTGCTTTTCCATATTTATTTAATCATAATCGATCTGAATACGAAAAACATATTTGCAGACTAAATTAATTCAAATACGTTTTGTTATTTAAATAAAGTAGCCTATTTGATCCGTTCAATTGATATGTTCAAACTTTGAGAGTCAACAAAACTGTGAACGTGCTAAAATAGTTGAGACCAGAGAAATATTCTATCACACTTACCAAAACTTCAGCGAGAAGTGACTTTCCTTTTCATATTAAAGCACCGCGTATTCTATGTAAAAATAACATCGAGGCCGCGCGGATGCGCTCTTTCCATTCCTGCAAGGAGAATGGGCTCAAATTGGAATCGGCGGTTGGGTATCATCTCCGTTGTTGTAGATTGTAACCCTCCTTTCCCCCTCTAGTGGCAATGACATGCTATTCAGTCAGTGCGCGCACCAACGCGCACTCCACTCTCCAACCACCGTGCACTGAGTGTACAAAACATTAGCAACACCGTCCAATTATTGAGTTGCACCCTTAGACTTTTTCACTTCACAATAACAACACTTACAGTTGACCGGGGCAGGTCTAGCAGGGCAGAAATTTGACCAACTGACTTGTTGGAAAGGTGGCATCCTATGACGGTGCCACGTTGAAAGTCACTGAGTTCTTCAGTTTGGTTCATTCTACTGCCAATGTTCGTTTATAGAGATTGCATGGCTCTATGCCCGATTTTATACACCTTTCAATAAACGGGTGTGGCAGAAATAGCCGAATCCACTAATTCGATCCACTAATTTCAAGGGATGTCCACATACTTGTGTATATATAGTGTGTCCTTGTCCTCTCTTTGGTTGATTTAGGGGGCATCTTATAGAACAAATTTAAACAAATAATTTAAATCAGTAATAACCATAGTAAGTCACATAATTAGACAACAAAATCACTCAATCATCCTAACATAATACAACATGCAATGGTCTTATTTAGCAAATAAGTGTTCAATTTCAACTTAACCATGATCATATATGTAATTTGTGTCTTTTCAGGTCTTATGGTAAGTAAAACTATGAGCTAATACATTTTGTCATTACCACCACATTCTGTCCTTACCATTACAGTTCTTTATGTGCTGGTAATGAGGTGCGGTGGGAATGACATTTTCACAGTATTTGGTCATAAATAGCAGGGATTCTAGCATGCTAACTCCAGTTGAACAGCTAGCATACAATGTACCCCAAATACACATAATTAAAATATAATTTCTAAAATCTAACATAATTTGATGTAATTATAGCCAATTTGGTAATGACATACAATAAAAATATTATCTCAAGTCATATTTACCTTTATTTTTCAATAATTTCCTGGCATCAAAATTGGAATTCCCCTCCATGACGTCCATGTGCTCCACTGTCACTATTCATATCCATGGTAACCAAGTACACAAACTTTTGAAAAAAGGTTATTATCATGTAATTTGCTTGTCTTGGTGGTAATAACACAATACTTAGAAAGGACTGTGTTCTGTATAAAAAAAAGTATCAAATGGCTTATGCACATCTAATATGTATATAGTTTCCATTTATTATACTTTTTCTTTTTAACTGGTGCATTAAATATTTTGTCATTGTCAAGACTTTTGCACGTGTAATACATCGAAGAATGTCAAAAGTATGTGTGTGAGACAGGACAAAAACAGTGCAAAACAGTTGAAATCCAGACATGAAATGCTTTAGAAAATGACATTTTAGAAACATTTTGAAAGCTGAAAAATAAAGGTTGAGTTTATTTTAGTCTGTACTTAATGGCTGTACAATAAAAAAAAAACGAAATGAACATTTTATCTTAAAAATCGAACCCTGAGACACACGTATTTGCTAAATCGCCCATTATATAATTGTGTTAAATGGCATTTACTCATCTAGAAAGCACTTTCAAATAACTACAAAATACTATTTTTTTTGTGTGTATTATGACCTTAGAAATAGTATATGGCAATAGAGCAGGCTACAGTTGAACAGGAACTGTCTTCAACCATATGTTTTATCAACCTTGATGTGTTCACACAAGTGATACTTCTATCTGTGAGTGAATACAGCAAGATGAGTGTTTCCCCTGATACTTCTATCTGTGAGTGAATACAGCAAGATGAGTGTTTCCCCTGATACTTCTATCTGTGAGTGAATACAGCAAGATGAGTGTTTCCCCTGATACTTCTATCTGTGAGTGAATACAGCAAGATGAGTGTTTCCCCTGATACTTCTATCTGTGAGTGAATACAGCAAGATGAGTGTTTCCCCTGGTACTTCTATCTGTGAGTGAATACAGCAAGATGAGTGTTTCCCCTGGTACTTCTATCTGTGAGTGAATACAGCAAGATGAGTGTTTCCCCTGGTACTTCTATCTGTGAGTGAATACAGCAAGATGAGTGTTTCCCCTGGTACTTCTATCTGTGAGTGACTACAGCAAGATGAGTGTTTCCCCTGATACTTCTATCTGTGAGTGAATACAGCAAGATGAGTGTTTCCCCTGATACTTCTATCTGTGAGTGAATACAGCAAGATGAGTGTTTCCCCTGATACTTCTATCTGTGAGTGAATACAGCAAGATGAGTGTTTCCCCTGATACTTCTATCTGTGAGTGAATACAGCAAGATGAGTGTTTCCCCTGATACTTCTATCTGTGAGTGAATACAGCAAGATGAGTGTTTCCCCTGGTACTTCTATCTGTGAGTGAATACAGCAAGATGAGTGTTTCCCCTGGTACTTCTATCTGTGAGTGAATACAGCAAGATGAGTGTTTCCCCTGATACTTCTATCTGTGAGTGAATACAGCAAGATGAGTGTTTCCCCTGATACTTCTATCTGTGAGTGAATACAGCAAGATGAGTGTTTCCCCTGGTACTTCTATCTGTGAGTGAATACAGCAAGATGAGTGTTTCCCCTGGTACTTCTATCTGTGAGTGAATACAGCAAGATGAGTGTTTCCCCTGATACTTCTATCTGTGAGTGAATACAGCAAGATGAGTGTTTCCCCTGGTACTTCTATCTGTGAGTGAATACAGCAAGATGAGTGTTTCCCCTGGTACTTCTATCTGTGAGTGAATACAGCAAGATGAGTGTTTCCCCTGGTACTTCTATCTGTGAGTGAATATAGCAAGATGAGTGTTTCCCCTGGTACTTCTATCTGTGAGTGAATACAGCAAGATGAGTGTTTCCCCTGGTACTTCTATCTGTGAGTGAATACAGCAAGATGAGTGTTTCCCCTGGTACTTCTATCTGTGAGTGAATACAGCAAGATGAGTGTTTCCCCTGGTACTTCTATCTGTGAGTGAATACAGCAAGATGAGTGTTTCCCCTGGTACTTCTATCTGTGAGTGAATACAGCAAGATGAGTGTTTCCCCTGGTACTTCTATCTGTGAGTGAATATAGCAAGATGAGTGTTTCCCCTGGTACTTCTATCTGTGAGTGAATACAGCAAGATGAGTGTTTCCCCTGGTATTTGAATTGCGCTTGCGGCAGTAGAACAGTCTATACAAACAACCATGGTTAGTGTCATCTGGACAAATGGACGGAATGTTCTGCATGGAAATAAATCACATCCTTCATGTGCAATGAACAAAAATATAAACACAACATGCAACAATTTCAAAGATTTCACGGAGTTACAGTTCATGCAAGAAAATCTGTCAATTGAAATAAATTCATTAGGCCCTAATCAATGCATTTCACATGACTGTGAATACAGATATGCATCTGTTAGTCACAGATACAGTGGGGCAAAACAAGTATTTAGTCAGCCACCAATTGTGCAAGTTCTCCCACTTAAAAAGATGAGAGAGGCCTGTAATTTTCATCATAGGTAGTACACTTCAACTATGACAGACAAAATGAGAAAGAAAAATCCAGAAAATCACATTGTAGGATTTTTAATGAATTTATTTGCAAATTATGGTGGAAAATAAGTATTTGGTCACCTACAAACAAGCAAGATTTCTGGCTCTCACAGACCTGTAACATCTTCTTTAAGAGGCTCCTCTGTCCTCCACTCGTTACCTGTATTAATGGCACCTGTTTGAACTTGTTATCAGTATAAAAGACACCTGTCCACAACCTCAAACAGTCACACTCCAAACTCCACTATGGCCAAGTCCAAAGAGCTGTCAAAGGACACCAGAAACAAAATTGTAGACCTGCACCAGGCTGGGAAGACTGAATCTGCAATAGGTAAGCAGCTTGGTTTGAAGAAATCAACTGTGGGAGCAATTATTAGGAAATGGAAGACATACAAGACCACTGATAATCTCCCTCAATCTGGGGCTCCACGCAAGATCTCACCCCGTGGGGTCAAAATGATGACAAGAACGGTGAGCAAAAATCCCAGAACCACACGGGGGGACCTAGTGAATGACCTGCAGAGAGCTGGGACCAAAGTAACAAAGCCTACCATCAGTAACACACTACGCCGCCAGGGACTCAAATCCTGCAGTGCCAGACGTGTCCCCCTGCTTAAGCCAGTACATGTCCAGGCCCGTCTGAAGTTTGCTAGAGAGCATTTGGATGATCCAGAAGAAGATTTGGAGAATGTCATATGGTCAGATGAAACCAAAATAGAACTTTTTGGTAAAAACTCAACTCGTGGTGTTTGGAGGACAAAGAATGCTGAGTTACATCCAAAGAACACCATACCTACTGTGAAGCATGGGGGGTGGAAACATCATGCTTGGGGGCTGTTTTTCTGCAAAGGGACCAAGACGACTGATCTGTGTAAAGGAAAGAATGAATGGGGCCATGTATCGTGAGATTTTGAGTGAAAACCTCCTTCCATCAGCAAGGGCATTGAAGATGAAACGTGGCTGGGTCTTTCAGCATGACAATGATCCCAAACACACCGCCCGGGCAACGAAGGAGTGGCTTCGTAAGAAGCATTTCAAGGTCCTGGAGTGGCCTAGCCAGTCTCCAGATCTCAACCCCATAGAAAATCTTTGGAGGGAGTTGAAAGTCCGTGTTGCCCAGCAACAGCCCCAAAACATCACTGCTCTAGAGGAAATCTGCATGGAGGAATGGGCCAAAATACCAGCAACAGTGTGTGAAAACGTTTGACCTCTGTCATTGCCAACAAAGGGTATATAACAAAGTATTGAGAAACTTTTGTTATTGACCAAATACTTATTTTCCACCATAATTTGCAAATAAATTCATAAAAAATCCTACAATGTGATTTTCTGGATTTTTTTTTCTCATTTTGTCATTTTGTTTCTCACGGGGTCTGCGGTTGTGAGTCCGGTTGGACATACTGCCAAATTCTCTTAAACGATGTTGGAGGCGGCTTATGGTAGAGAAATGAATATTCAATTTTCTGGCAACAGCTCTGGTGGACATTCCTGCAGTCAGCATGCCAATTGCACACTCCCTCAAAACTTGAGACATCTGTGGCATTGTGTTGTGTGACAAAACTGCACATTTAAGAGTGGCCTTTTATTGTCCCCAGCACAAGGTGCACCTGGGTAAAGATCGTGCTGTTTAATCAGCTTCTTGAAATGCCACACCTGTCAGGTGGACGGATTATCTTGGCAAAGGAGAAATGCTCACTAAAAGGGATGTAAACATTTCTGGGATCTTTTATTTCGGGTCAAGAAACATGGGACCAACACCTTACATGTGTTTATATTTATAAATGACATCCGGCTTAATTTAAGTGCACGTAGCCTTAACACAAATAGATGGATCCAAAGCACAAGGGATGTGTTCTGTCTGAAGTGGAGTCTCATTCAGAGAGGTTCAAGGCCATGGTACAATGGGGGAAGGAGGGAGGTGTGTAGGGAGGATGGGGGGAGCTGGTGGTGAAAAGAGGACTATTGCTCTCTTTCTCTTCTCTCTCCTTCTCTCGCTCTCCCTTCTCTTTTTCTCTCTGCTAGGTCAGAGAACGATAAAGGAGTGTGGTGAAAAGTACATGTACTGCTCTTTTCTCTCTCCCTCTCTCCCTCTTGCTTCTCTCTCGCTTCTCTTTCTCTCTCACCTTCTCTCTCTCTCCCTATCCTTCTCTATCTCTCTCTCTCTCAATGTAGAAGTGTTTAGAAACATATTTTATTCTTATTTACAATAAAAGTGACTCCAAAATAGCACAATACATTATCACAATACAAAATCATCTGAAACACAACCAAAACAAATAGGAAATGCATCCAATAAGTTTGTAGAGTCACAAGCATGATGTAATCATTGTGTGCTAAGACTTTGGGTCCAAATACTAAACGTTTGACTGCTTTAATACACATACAGTATAAGTGAATTTGTCCCAGTACTTTTGCTCCCCTTAAATGGGGGGACAATGTACAAAAAGTGCTTTAATTTCTAAATGGTTCACCCGATATGGATGAAAATACCCTAAAATTAAAGCTGACATTCTGCACTCATAGTCATTGTGTCATTTCAAATCCAAAGTATTGAAATACAGAGCTAAAACAACAAAACAGTTGTCACTGTCCCAATACTTTTGGAGCTCATTGTATATACCTCTCGAACTCAATTCTTGACCTTGAAGCCAGTTCCACTGCATTTTTTCATTGTTACCTTCAAATCGGGGACTGCTTTTAGACCTGGAACACCAGGTGGGTGCAGCAATCAGGTTGCAGAGAGCTCAGGCTCTGTGGTGGCGAGAAGTAACAACAGACGTACTCTTCATATTGCAGATGGCCTGTGGGTACCTTGATACAAAAATAGATTTCTGCATAATCAACAATCATCCACCGCATTCACTTTTATTGTGAACAGCTGTGTAAACCCACCATAACATTTACTTCAGAGAGAAGGCAAGAGTGTAGTAGTACATTAAAGGCCCACTGATATTTACAGCCGTTTTCAGTCATTTAAATCAGTTTTTTTTTTTTCATCCTGGTCCCGTGGACATAAAGGGATGCACATTTCTGCTTTTGCCCTAGCGCTACACAGCTGATTCAAGTGATCATCTTTTCATCAAGCTTTGATGATTTGAATCAGCTTTAATATTTCATTGTTTGCATCATTTCTAATCCCCCTTATATCCATTGCCCCGTTTGACGTAGACTTCAAACGTTGTACGTGTCTTTCCTCATGCTGAAAAAGTTTGCCTCAAGGACACAATTTTATTCCATCTTGGACATTTTGGAAAACCTTTGAAAAATGTCTCATGAACCATAATTCCAAAATAACTTGTAGGCACATGGCACATCCCTTAACTGAAAAAAAGTTAAGGGATTGGTTAAGAGATGGCTGAGTTATTGATAAATAAGGAAATCCGATTTTACTTCTCCATTTAAATCCTTTGTAAATCTACTCCACAATGGCCTATCAATTTGAAACATTTTAGGGTAATCAAAAACATGACCATGATGAAAATTGTAAAGTTTGGCATTGACATCTTAAGAGATAAGGAAACTATACAATAACCTTTTTTTGACTAACGTTAAAACTTAAAATAATCACATAAAATCTTCTCATGAACTAAAAGCCAGATTCACTCCAAAGTTGGTATTTGGACTCATCACAATAGTCCCTAAAGAGTTTGAGAAAATAACGTTGACACATTCAAAGACTGCCACACTACCAGTAGATGCATATTAGTACATTCGCTAATATACTAAAACATGCAAAAAAGACATGCAAAAAAAATTAACCACAGGACCAATGGTACATGGCTTAACTTTTAGAAGAGCTAAGGGATTGGTTAAAGTTGCTGAGTTATTGACAAATATAAAATCTGATTTGAGGTATCAATTTAAACCACTGTAAATCCACTAAACTGTGGCCTATCAACTTGAAACTTGGCATCACTATTATGGATGTCCCTAGAAGGAACCAGACTGGATTTGGTAATGATATCTGAAAAAACAAGGAAACTATTAACTAATTCTTTGCATGTGTAATGCTGATGCTCAAAATCCTCTGCAATCATCTTCTCCTCATGAACCATATGCAGGATTCACTCAAGATTTTGAATTTAGACTTATTGTCTTTAATGGTTTTGAGAAAATAGTTGCTGCATTCAAATATGGCCGCACTTTACCTATAGATGCACATATGCTAATGCTAAAAATAATTTACAAATGACCTTCTCATGAACCATGAGTCAGATTCACTCCAGATTTGGTATATAGACTTAATGAATTAGTCTGTAATGAATATGAGAATGATTAGTTGCTGCAATCAAAGTCAGCCACACTACACCACATTTTTCTAACCTTTATTTAACTTCTACTTCATCACAAACCCGGATCCGGGAGCACCCCCATCAGTAAAAAAGCTGACTAGCATAGCCTAGCATAGCGTCACAAGTAAATACTAGCATCTAAATATCATTAAATCACAAGTCCAAGACACCAGATGAAAGATACACATCTTGTGAATCCAGCCATCATTTCTGATTTTTAAAATGTTTTACAGGGAAGACACAATATGTAAATCTATTAGCTAACCACGATAGCAAAAGACACAACTTTTTTTTCCCACCATTTTTTTCCTGCATAGGTAGCTATCACAATTTCGACCAAATAAAGATATAAATAGCCACTAACCAAGAAACAACTTAATCAGATGACAGTCTGATAACATATTTATTGTATAGCATATGTTTTGTTAGAAAAATTTGCATATTTCAGGTATAAATCATAGTTTACCATTGCAGCCACCATCACAACTCTCACCAAAGCAACTAGAATAACTACAGAGACCATCGTGTATTACCTAAATACTCATCATAAAACATTTCTGAAAAATACACAGCGTACAGCAAATGAAAGACAAAGATCTTGTGAATCCAGCCAATATTTCAGATTTTTTAAGTGTTTTACAGCGAAAACACAATATAGCATTATATTAGCTTACTACAATAGCCAACCACACAACAGCATTGATTCAGGCCAACAATAGCGATAACGAATAAACCAGCAAAAGATATTAATTTTTTCACTAACCTTCTCAAACTTCTTCAGATGACAGTCCTATAACATCATATTACACAATACATATAGAGTTTGTTCGAAAATGTGCATATTTAGCGGCACAAATCGTGGTTATACAATGAGAAAAGTAGCCAAGCTGCCAACAATATGTCGGGAGAAATCTTGGGAGAGGCACCTAATCTAATCAGTAACTAATCCTAAACTTGACTAAAAAATACAGGTTGGACAGCAAATGAAAGATACACTAGTTCTTAATGCAATCGCTGTGTTAGATTTTTAAAATTAACGTTACTACGACATACAGCGTGCGTTAAAGCGAGACCGCACCGAGATTAATGGCGGAATATGAGTTTAACATTTTTCAACAGAACAACGAATTAACATCATATATAGTTCTTACTATTTGATGAGCTTCCATCAGAATCTTGGGCAAGTTGTCCTTTTTCCAAAAGAATCGTTGCGCGGTTGTAGATTGTCGTCTTCAACGTTGGAATTAGCAGTAAACATTAGCCATGTGGCAAAGATGTGTCCAACTCACTAAAACGCACCACTAATAAATATCCGAAAATCGCAATATACTGATATAAACTGATATAACTCGGTTTAAAATAACAACATTATGATGTCTTTAACACCTATATCGACTAAAAACAAAGCCGGATATATCTAAGGGCTATAACGGGAGCTTTCTAGAACGACACCCAGAGGTCCTTTTTGCGTCATGGCGAAGAGAACAAAGGGAGTACACCACGTTGCCAGCCCATTTATAAGCTCTCAGATCTGCCCAGCAACTCCATTTCAATTCTCACTATTCGCTGACATCCAGGGGAAGGCGTATGCAGTGCATCTCAACCAATAGAAGACAGGCAAATTAATAAACCGACCTCAGAACAGCCAGCAGAATTCAGCATTCTCACATCCTCATAGGAAAATTGCTCTAACTCCAGTTCTGTTTTACTCACAGATATAATTCAAACGGTTTTAGAAACTAGAGAGTGTTTTCTATCCAATAGTAATAATAATATGCATATTGTACGATCAAGATTTGACTACGAGGCAGTTTAATTTGGGAACGAAATTATTACAAAGTGCCAACAGCACCCCCTATTTTAACTAGGCAAGTCAGTTAAGAACAAATTCTTATTTACAATGACAGCTGAGGAATAGTGGGTTAAACCACTGCTTTGTTCAGGGGAAGAACTGCGTTGTTCAGGGGAAGAACTGCTTTGTTCAGGGGAAGAACTGCTTTGTTCAGGGGAAGAACTGCGTTGTTCAGGGGAAGAACTGCTTTGTTCAGGGGAAGAACTGCTTTGTTCAGGGGAAGAACTGCTTTGTTCAGGAGCAGAACTGCTTTGTTCAGGGGAAGAACTGCGTTGTTCAGGGGAAGAACTGCTTTGTTCAGGGGAAGAACTGCTTTGTTCAGGGGAAGAACTGCTTTGTTCAGGGGAAGAACTGCTTTGTTCAGGGGAAGAACTGCTTTGTTCAGGAGCAGAACTGCTTTGTTCAGGGGAAGAACTGCTTTGTTCAGGAGCAGAACTGCTTTGTTCAGGGGAAGAACTGCGTTGTTCAGGGGAAGAACTGCGTTGTTCAGGGGAAGAACTGCTTTGTTCAGGGGAAGAACTGCTTTGTTCAGGGGAAGAACTGCGTTGTTCAGGGGAAGAACTGCATTGTTCAGGAGCAGAACTGCTTTGTTCAGGGGAAGAACTGCTTTGTTCAGGAGCAGAACTGCTTTGTTCAGGGGAAGAACTGCTTTGTTCAGGAGCAGAACTGCTTTGTTCAGGGGAAGAACTGCGTTGTTCAGGTGAAGAACTGCTTTGTTCAGGGGAAGAACTGCTTTGTTCAGGGGAAGAACTGCGTTGTTCAGGAGCAGAACTGCGTTGTTCAGGAGCAGAACTGCTTTGTTCAGGGGAAGAACTGCTTTGTTCAGGGGAAGAACTGCGTTGTTCAGGGGAAGAACTGCGTTGTTCAGGGGAAGAACTGCGTTGTTCAGGGGAAGAACTGCTTTGTTCAGGGGAAGAACTGCTTTGTTCAGGGGAAGAACTGCGTTGTTCAGGGGAAGAACTGCTTTGTTCAGGGGAAGAACTGCGTTGTTCAGGGGAAGAACTGCTTTGTTCAGGGGCAGAACTGCTTTGTTCAGGAGCAGAACTGCTTTGTTCAGGGGAAGAACTGCTTTGTTCAGGGGAAGAACTGCTTTGTTCAGGGGAAGAACTGCTTTGTTCAGGGGAAGAACTGCGTTGTTCAGGAGCAGAACTGCTTTGTTCAGGAGCAGAACTGCTTTGTTCAGGAGCAGAACTGCTTTGTTCAGGAGCAGAACTGCTTTGTTCAGGAGCAGAACTGCTTTGTTCAGGGGAAGAACTGCTTTGTTCAGGGGAAGAACTGCGTTGTTCAGGAGCAGAACTGCTTTGTTCAGGAGCAGAACTGCTTTGTTCAGGGGAAGAACTGCTTTGTTCAGGGGAAGAACTGCGTTGTTCAGGAGCAGAACTGCTTTGTTCAGGGGAAGAACTGCTTTGTTCAGGGGAAGAACTGCTTTGTTCAGGGGCAGAATGACAGATTTTTACCTTGTCAGCTCAGGGATTTGATCTAACAACCTTTCAGTTACTGGCCCAATGCTCTAACCACTAGGCTACCTGCTGCCCCTAATACCAAAACCAATACCAATTACCCCACCGTAGAGGTTCTATATCACACTAGGGCTATAAGAACTTAACCAATGGACATGGGGCCATGACATTTGGTATGTAAAACTTATGTATATGTCCTTTAGAAGCTTTGTGAATATAAAGACCAGTTGGTGGCACTACAGCTTTCATTGGCACCAGTGGCACCACAGGATACTAGAGCAATAACTTTTGATCAACTGGACTTTGTCTCATGCAAATGAATGTGAGATTTAAATCATGCAGATGACCAATGTGAAATATCGTATTTAGTATATCTGTATAATCACATATTCTTGCCCTGTTATGTGGTCTGAATGTAGTGAAAAGTGGATATTTTATTCAGGAAACTTAGAAACCGGAAATCCTACCGCTTGCGCAGTCAGCGTATTACAGCTGTGAAAGTATTTTGGAACGCTAATGTTGTTAGGTGCCTCCTAAGAAGAGGTAGGTGCCGGAGTCAGGAGCAGGAGAGCAAGGAATTCCAGTTGGCACAGTCGTTTATTATAAGTCCCAACCCACCAACAACAGATGGGGAAAATCACAAAACACACGGAGGAGAAACCTCTACTCCTAATACAGTACCAACAGTACAACGACTGTGAGGGGGGGGAACCCCTGTGGCGCAAACACGCACCCCCAACAGAGCTAACACAGCAAAATAAACCCGCACAAAGACTAGCAGGCAGTTAATAAACCCACCGGAATTAACTAATCAGACACAGGTGATAACAAAAACAGACAGACACAAACGAAAAGGAAAAATGGATCGGTGGCAGCTAGTAGGCCGGCGACGACGACCGCCGAGCACCACCCGAACAGGGAGAGGAGCCAACTGAGATTAAATCATTTACACAAACATATTTTGAGAAAATAAAGTCCCAGAATTCAAAGATTTCCGCAATAGACCTATACACTGACACTGAAAATATTTCACAAAACTTAACATAAACCATTAGTCAAATTTACTCCAGAATTGGTACATAAACTGAATACATGAAGTAATGATATTAACCCTTTAAACCTGTGGGAATTGCCCTACGGTATAAAGATAACTTTATCCCATTACTCAACAATATGAAAGAAGATCTAATTAAATGGAACAATCTTCCCATAAATCTTACAGGTACAATAAACCTCTTCAGAATAGCAAGGTTCCTAAAATACCAATTACCCCACCGAAGATGTTCTATAAAACGCTATACTTGGCCATAACAGATTTTATGGGCAAATAAAACTCCTAGAATAAAAAGGACATTTTTAAATCTTCCTAAGTCTGAGGGTGGTTTTAACCTTCCAGAATTGGAATTGTATGAACTCGCCACCCAAGGATTTTACTTGTGACAGTTAAATGCAATAAAGAGGAACAAAGGGTACATATTGAATTTGCGCATGCTCATCCCCAGAATATTTTCAGGTGTCTATTTTCAGAGGATATATCTAAAATGTCACGCCCTGATCTGTTTCACCTGTCTTTGTGATTGTCTCCACCCACCTCCGGGTGTCACCCGTTTTCCCCATTATTCCCAGGGTATTTATTCCTGTGTTCTCTGTTTGTCTGTTGCAAGTTCGTCTTGTCAAGTCAACCAGCGTGTTTTTCCGTGCTCCTGCTTTTTTCCTTGTCTCTGTTTTTCTAGTCCTCCTGGTTTTGACCTTTTGCCTGCCTGACCATTCAGCCTGCCCTGACCTTGAGCCTGCCTGCCTCCCTGTACCGTTTGGAACTCTGACCTGGTTAATGAGCCTTTGCCTGTCCTTCGACCAGCCTCTTACCTGCCCCTTGTTGTTTAATAAATATCAGAGACTCTAACCATCTGCCTCCCATGTCTGCATCTGGGTCTCGCCCTGTGTTGTTATGTAAAAACATTAACAACCTCATAGTTAAGAACACTATAACAATATAGAAGAAAATGAAACATATTCTACAAGAACCAATATCATTTCTTAAAAACACAAACCTATTGAACAATCCTTGGATAGCTTCTCAGAATTCTCCTATAAATTGGTCCACATGGAAAACTAAAGGCATAGAAACTGTACATGACTTGGTAGTACGAAATACATTTATTTCCATGACTGAATTAAAAAGCTATTTGACCAGTGTAGATATTTTCAAATACATGCAACTTAAGATGTTGATTTTGAAATCTTTTGGGCATCATTGTAATCTTGAGGGAATCCTATTTGAGCCAAAAAAAAGGATATTCATATGATAGGTAAGATATACAAAAATGTTGTGAAATAGCACAGTTACAAATAGAAATCAAGCTGGATGGACATCAGAAATAGAGGAAGAACTAAAAACAAACAAAATATAACTATTGTAATATAGATTGTGTCTGTAAAATGTGTATAATATGTATAAACTGAAGGTAGAAGCCTAAGTGCTATTGTTTATTAGTTTACTCCAATTGGGGGAGGTGTGGTAGGGTTAGCGGGTAATAATAAAGGTATATATATTCTAAAAAGGGTATGTATAAGTATGTACAGTTGAAGTCGGAAGTTTACATACACCTTAGCCAAATACATTTAAACTCAGCTTTTCACAATTCCTGACATTTAATCCTAATTAAAATTCCCTGTCTTAGGTCAGTTAGGATCACCACTTTATTTTAAGAATGTGAAATGTCAGAATAATAGTAGAGAGAATGAATTTTCCCCCCCCATGATGTCAAGCAAAGAGGCACTGAGTTTGAAGGTAGGCCTTGAAATACATCCACAGGTACACCTCCAATTGACTCAAATTATGTCAATTAGCCTATCAGAAGCTTCTAAAGCCATGACATAATTTTCTGGAATTTTCCAAGCTGTTTAAAGGCACAGTCAACTTAGTGTATGTAAACTTCTGTCCCACTGGAATTGTGATACAGTGAATTATAAGTGAAATAGTCTGTCTGTAAATAATTGCTGGAAAAATGACTAGTGTCATGCAAAGTAGATGTCCAAACCGACTTGCCAAAACTAGTTTGTTAACAAGAAATGTGTGCAGTGGTTGAAAAACGAGTTTTAATGACTCCAACCTAAGTGTATGTGTAACGGAATTCTTCGTCCTCCTCTGACGAGGAGTAAGAAATGTCGGACCAAGATGCAGCGTGGTGAGTATCCATTTTAATATGAATACTGGAAACAAACAAAATAACGAATAAACGAACGAAGACAAAACATTCCTGTAAAGTGACAACACAAACACAGGAACACAGTAACAGGAACAATCACCCACAACCCACAATACAAAACAGGCTACCTAAATATGGCTCCCAATCAGAGACAACGACTAACACCTGCCTCTGATTGAGAACCATATCAGGCCAAACACATAGAAATAGACAAACTAGACATACAACATAGAATGCCCACTCTGGTCAGGGTGTGATCTAACAAAACATAGAAACATACAAAGCAAACTATGGTCAGGGCGTGACAGTACCCCCCCCCCCCCCCAAGGTGCGGACTCCGGCCGCAAAACCTAAACCTATAGGGGAGGGTCTGGGTGGGCATCTGTCCGCGGTGGCGGCTCTGGCGCGGGATGTGGACCCCACTCCACCATAGTCATTGCCCGCTTCAGTGACCTCTTTGGAGCGGCGACCCTCGCCGCCGACCTTGAACTGGGAACCCTAATAAAGGGCCCCACTGGACTGAGGGGCGCCTCTGGACTGAGGGGCGCCTCTGGACTGAGCGGCGCCTCTGGACTGAGCGGCGCCTCTGGACTGAGCGGCGCCTCTGGACTGAGGGGCGGCTCCGGACTGGCGGGCGGCTCTGGCGGCTCCGGACTGGCGGGCGGCTCTGGCGGCTCCGGACTGGCGGGCGGCTCTGGCGGCTCCGGACTGGCGGGCGGCTCTGGCGGCTCCGGACTGGCGGGCGGCTCTGGCGGCTCCGGACTGGCGGGCGGCTCAGGCGGCTCCGGACAGACGGACGGCTCAGGCGGCGCTGGACCGGACCGTGAAAGCACACTAGAGGTCTCGAGCACCGAGCCTGCCCAACCCTACCTGGCTGAATGCTCCCCGTAGCCAGGCCAGTGCGGCGAGGTGGAATAGCCCGCACTGGGCTGTGCTGGCGAACCGGAGACACCATGCGTAGGGCTGGTGCCATGTACCCCGGCCCGAGGAGACGCACTAGAGACCAGATGCGCTGAGCCGGCCGATACGAGGCGCTGCTATGTACCGCACCGGGCTCTGCCTGCGCACCGGGGACACGTGCGCCTCACGGCATAACACGGTGCCTGCCCGGTCCCTCTCTCCCCACGGTAAGCACGGGGAGTTGGCGCAGGTCTCCTACCTGACTTCGCCACACTCCCCTTGTGCCCCCTCCCAATAAATTTTTGGGGCTGCCTCTCTGGCTTCCAGCCGCACTTTCGTTTCTGACTGCTGCTAGGTGACCTAAACTGGAACATACTTAAACCACCTGACCAAGTCCTAATGCAATGGGACTCCCTAAATCAAATCAAATCAAATGTATTTATATAGCCCTTCTTACATAAGCTGATATCTCAAAGTGCTGTACAGAAACCCAGCCTAAAACCCCAAACAGCAAGCAATGCACATCTTTCTCAGATTATTGCTAATCCCACAAGGTATGACTCCAAACACCCAGAAAAGGCTACTCTCCTCGATGTTACAGTATCCTCACAAATAATCATGATAGGTATCAGTCTGGTGTTAGTGATCACTGTTTTGCAGCCTGTGTTTGTAATGGCTGCTCAGTGAAACGACCTGTACAGATTTGTCATAGACGCTTGCTAAAAAACTTTAATGAGCAAGCCTTTCATCGTGACCTGGCCTCTGTAAATTGGTATAGAATCAGCTTGATCCCCTCTGTCAAAGACGCCTGGACCTTCTTTTTTAAATATTTTCAGTGATATTGTTAACAAACACGCCCCTATAAAGAAAATGAGAATTAAAAACAGGTTCAGCCCCTGGTTCGACCGGGATCTTGTTAATTCACCTCAAGAATTGCATTTGGCGAAAGGCACACGATCAGGCTGACTGGCTCTCGTTCAGGCAAATGAGAATAAGTGCACTCAGGCTATCCGGAAGGCCAAAGTTAGTTACTTTAAGGAGCAGTTCTCTCTCTGTGGGTCTAACCCCAAGAAGTTCTAAATGGTTAAAGACCTGGAGAATAAACCCTCCTCCTCACAGCTGCCCATGTCCTTTAAAGTTGATGATTTGGTTGTTACTGACAAGAAGCACATGGCTGAGCTTTTTAAATCACCACTTCATTAAGTCAGGATTCCTATTTGACTCAGCCATGTCTCCTTGACCGTCCAACATTTCCTCATCTCCCACCCCTTCTAATGCGACTAGCTGGGTCAGATGGTTTAGACCCTTTCTTCTTTAAGGTTGCTGCCCCTATAATCGCCAAGCCTATCTCTGATCTTTTTAACCTGTCTCTCCTCTCTGAGGAGGTTCCCAGTGCTTGGAAGGCAGCCACGGTTCATCCTTTATTTGAAGGGGGAGATCAAGCTGATCCTAACTGTTATAGGCCTATTTCTATTCTGCCCTGTTTATCAAAAGTGTTGGAAAAACTTGTCAATAATCATCTGACTAGCTTTCTTAATGTCTATAGTATTTTCTCTGGTATATAATCTGGATTCCGCAAAGGTTATGGATGTGTCACTGCAACATTAAAGGTCCTCAATCATGCTGTAGCGATTGTCGTTGGTGGAAGGAGAAGAGGACCAAAGTGCAGCGTGGTACGTATTCATAATAATTTAATAAAGAATGAATACTGAACAAAAACAACAAACCGACAAACGAACAGTTCTGTAAGGTGCAACAAAAACACAAAACAGAAAATAACTACCCACAACCCATAGTGGGAAAACAGGCTACCTAAGTATGATTCTCAATCAGAGACAATGATCGACACCTGTCTCTGATTGAGAACCATACTAGGCCAAACACATAGAAATATAACGACTAGAACAAAACATAGAAAAACAACATAGAATGCCCACCCCAACTCACGCCCTGACCAAACTAAAATAAAGATATAAAAAAGGAACTAAGGTCAGAACGTGACACATGTCACCATTGCCCTTGATTCTAACCAATGTTGTGCAGCTATTTTTATTGACTTGGCCAAAGCTTTTGATACGGTAGACCATTCCATTCTTGTGGGCCAGCTAAGGAGTATTGGTGTCTCTGAGGGGTCTTTGGGCTGGTATGCTAACTACCTCTCTCAAAGAGTGCAGTGTATAAAGTCAGAACATCTGCTGTCTCAGCCACTGCCTGTCACCAAGGGTGTACCTCAAGGCTCAATCCTAGGCCCCACGCTCTTCTCAATTTACATCAACAACATAGCTCAGGCAGTAGGAAGCTTTCTCATCCATTTATATGCAGATGATACAGTCTTATACTCAGCTGGCCTTTCCCCAGATTTTGTGTTAAACGCTCTACAACAAAGCTTTCTTAGTGTCCAAAAAGCTTTCTCTGCCCTTAACCTTGTTCTGAACACCTCCAAAACAAAGTAATGTGGCTTGGTAAGAAGAATGCCCCTCTACCCACAGGTGTGATTACTACCTCTGAGGGTTTAGAGCTTGAGGTAGTTACCTCATACAAGTACTTGGGAGTATGGCTAGATGGTACACTGTCCTTCTCTCAGCATATATCAAAGCTGCAGGCTACAGTTAAATCCAGACTTGGTTTCCTCTGTCATTATCGCTCCTCTTTCACCCCAGTTGCCAAACTAACCCTGATTCAGATGACCATCCTAACCATGCTAGATTACGGGGACATAATTTATAGATCGGCAGGTAAGGGTGCTCTCGAGCGGCTAGATGTTCTTTACCATTCGGCCATCAGATTTGCCACCAATGCTCCTTATAGGACACCTCACTGCACTCTATACTCTTCTGTAAACTGGTCATCTCTGTATACCCGTCGCAAGACCCAATGGTTGATGCTTATTTATGAAACCCTCTTAGGCCTCACTCCCCCTTACCTGAGATATCTACTGCAGCCCTCATCCTCCACATACAACACCTGTTCTGCCAGTCACATTCTGTTAAAGGTCCCCAAAGCACACACATCCCTGGGTCGCTCGTCTTTTCAGTTCATCTAGCGACTGGAACGAGCTGCAACAAACACTCAAACTGGACAGTTTTATCTCAATCTCTTCATTCAAAGACTCAATCATGGACACTCTTACTGACAGTTGTGGCTGCTTTGCGTGATGTATTGTTGTCTCTACCTTCTTGCCCTTTGTGCTGTTGTCTGTGCCCAATAATGTTTGTACCCTGTTTTGTGCTGCTACCATGTTGTGCTGCTGCCATGTTGTGTTGCTACCATGTTGTTGTCATGTTGTGTTGCTGCCATACTGTGTTGTCATGTGTTGCTGCCATGCTATGTTGTTGTTTTAGGTCTCTCTTTATGTACTGTTGTGTTGTATCTCTTGTCGTGATATGTGTTTTATCCTATATTTTTTATATAATTTATTTTTATTTTTAATCCCAGGCTCCGTCCATGCAGGAGGCCTTTTGCCTTTTTGGTAGGCCGTCATTGTAAATAAGAATTTGTTCTTAACTGACTTGCCCAGTCAAACTCTGGAAGGTTGTGAGAGGAAAAAAGATCATGGTGAAAGTAATAGGGTGTTAGCTAAACATAATCGGATAGGAGGTATAGTGCAGCAACAGAGAAGTCATTAATGGTATAAAGTACAAAAAAGTTGTGTTTTTTCTTTACATTGTCATCACCAGCTACTCGAACACTGACTTTACTATACCCAACTGTAATCTCATCCCCCGACAGGAAAAGTGGAAGTTACACTATTACACACGTAACGCACACACAATTACACATTCGCGTCTCACCAAGAACTTGTTTGGCGGAATCTGTTGTGATATGTGTAACGGATGTGAAATGGCTAGCTAGTTAGCGGGTACGCGCTAGTAGCATTTCAATCAGTTACGTCACTTGCTCTGAGACTTAAGTAGTGTTGCCCCTTGCTCTGCAAGGGCCGTGGCCTTTGTGGAGCGATGGGTAACGATGCTTCGTGGGCGACCGTTGTTGATGTGTGCAGAGGGTCCCTGGTTCGCGCCCGTGTCGGGGCGAGGGGACGACGTAAAGTTATACTGTTACATTGATGCTGTTGACCCGGATCACCGGTTGCTGGTTGCTGCGGAAAAGGAGGAGGTTGAAAGGGGGGTGAGTGTAACGGATGTGAAATGGCTAGCTAGTTAGCGGGTACGCGCTAGTAGCATTTCAATCAGTTACGTCACTTGCTCTGAGACTTAAGTAGTGTTGCCCCTTGCTCTGCAAGGGCCGTGGCCTTTGTGGAGCGATGGGTAACGACGCTTCGTGGGTGTCAGTTGTTGATGTGTGCAGAGGGTCCCTGGTTCGCGCCCGTGTCGGGGCGAGGGGACGACGTAAAGTTATACTGTTACATATGTAATGGTTGGGGTGAAAATCTACCAGAGAATATATCTCTAGGATGGTTGGTGACCACTGCCTCTCACACACTACTAATGTGTCTTCAAATAGTCATACAGTCAAACACAGGTAGATGTAGGCCCTACCTATTGACAATTCCTACTAATTGGTTATAGGGCACGGTTTAACCACTACACTCTGAAAAAAAGTAATAGGACAGGGGTGATGTGCTGCCAGGACTTGGTGTGGGTGAGAAGTTGGGTTGCAGAGTTTGGAACCATTTGGAGTTTCAATTATGCTATTTAGGCCTACATTGCATTTGCAAATTCATCAACAGCTATTATTTCAATTCAATCCTGGATTCAACAAAAAATAGACAGGACATATAGGCCTATGGTTTCAAGCTCTGGTTGATTTGAAATGTAATGATATTTAATGAATCATTAGTTAATAATTTAGTTAATAATTGATATGTTGGTGTCACGTCTCATCTCAACCAAACATCAAAGTTAAAGAATATGACTAAATAAAATCTAACTTCTTTTCAAGTGCATTTGTTTTGGTTTGATTTAGTCCTATTCTTTAACTTTGATTTTTGATTGAGATGGAGAGGTGAATCGAACACATAAATTGTTAATTTGTAGACAAACTGGAATTAAAGCCAGACTAAGTCAGTGGCACAGATGGAGCTATCCATGCAGAAAATGTTGATATTTAGTTGTGTTGACAACCAAAAACAATTCAATATCACTTTTCAAATACATTAAATAGCCCATTAAGTGGTCGACAAGTTAACAAGTATATATATATATATATATATATTTTTAACCTTTATTTAACGAGGCAAGTCAGTTAAGAACAAATTCTTATTTACAATGACGGCCTAGGAACAGTGGGTTAACTGCCTTGTTCAGGGGCAGAATGACAGATTTGTACGTTGTCATGTTGGATTCATGTCTCCAAATCAACCAAAAATGTAAAGAATGACCAAAGAAACATTCTTACATTTCAGGCTTATGTTATGCAAAATGTAATATTGGTATGCAAACTCAAAACATCAGGTGTGGGGGTGGGGTGGGGGCATTGCAAATAATCTGGGTAGACATTTGATTAGATGTTCATGAGTCGCATGGCTTGGGGGTAGAAGCTGTTTAGAAGACTTGGCGCTCCGGTACCGCTTGCCGTGCGATGGCAGAGAGAACAGTCTATGACTCAGGTGGCTGGAGTCTTTGACAATCTTTAGGGTCTTCCTCTAACACCTGGCTGACTGACCCCACCTGAGTGTCTCAAATCTCCAAGGAGACAGAGGACACCAACACTAACAAAGTAGTGCAGATCAACACAAATACCTGTGGGCAACAGAGCTGTCTTGGGCAACAGAGCTGTCTTGGGCAACAGAGCTGTCTTGGGCAACAGAGCTGTCTTGGGCAACAGAGCTGTCTTGGGCAACAGAGTGGCGCAGTGGTCTAAGGCGTTACTACAGACGTGGGTTCATTTCCCGGGCTGTGCCACAACTCTGGGTCTTCCTTTCCTGTTTGCAGTCCTCATGAGAGCCGGTTTCATCATTAACGCATGATGGTTTTTGCGACTGCACTTGAAGAAACTTTTAAAGTTCTTGAAATGTCCCAGATTGACTGACCTTCATGTCTTAAAGTAATGATGGACTGTCATTTCTCTTTGCTTATTTGAGCTGTTCTTGCCATAATATGTACTTGGTCTTTTACCAAATAGGGCTATCTTCTGTATACCACTACTACCTTGTCACAACACAACTGATTGGCTAAAACACATTAAAAAGGAAAGAAATTCTACAAATGAACTTTTAACAAGGCACACCTGTTAAATGCATTCCAGGTGACTATCTCATGAATCTGGTTGAGAGAATGCCAAAAGTGTGCAAAGCTGTCATCAAGGCAAAGGGTGGCTACTTTGAAGAATCTAAAATATATTTAGATTTGTATACTTTTTTTTTTGGTTACTACATGATTCCATATGTGTTATTTCATAGTTTTGATGTCTTCACTATTATCCTACAATGTAGAAAATAGTAAAAAAATAAAATAAAAAATATGTCGCTAAGTGAATAAAAATAATAATAAAAATAAAAGCTTCATCAAATAATTTCACCAATTTAGTAATGGGCAGTTTTTTTTCAAATAGTTACACAGCCTAGATGGAAATAACAGACATGAGCCAATTATGTTTACCTGTGGAATGGAATATATTATAAAACCTCTACGATTCATTTCATTTTGCCAGTTCTACCACCTCAACATTGCCCATTTTAAACAGGGTTAAATATCTAGTTGTAGTAAAGTTCAGGTTCAGTCCACAGGGGGACACTGTGTCAATGTTAGAAGATATGTGCTTCAGACAGAAAAACATTCCCTCATCTCTTCGGTCTCAGCTAGCTAGCCAACCAGTAGCTACCGAAGTGGCTAGCCAGCCGAAGAAGCTACAGATACAAAACTCATCAGATACACTCGCTGGAAATAAACACTTTTTTAAACGTTTAAAATGTAAAATAAAAACATAATTTATTAATAGCCCTTTCTTGCTGAGAAATGACCTAGTGGCCCCATGGTTGGAATGTTATTAATATTTTTCACAATGAATAATGAATAAAAAAACTGCAGAAAATCCAGTGTTTCTATGTCAATATTGTTATATTTCAGTCTTCTGTGATATATATATAAAGTGTAATATTGAGAGACTACCAAGAAACACTCTTTTTTGACCCTGATTTAGTCAACTGGAGTAAAAGGTTCAATAACAATGACTGACACCCAATAGCTTAAGGATACTGAGCGCTAACACTAGCTCAGTAGCATTCTCCAACCCCTATCTTATTTATTTTACTAGGCAAATCAGTTAAGAACAAATTCTTATTTGGAACAGTGGGTTAACTGCCTTGTTCAGGGGCAGAACAACAGATGTGTACCTTATCAGCTCGGGGATTCGATTTTGCAACCTTGTGGTTACTAGTCCAACACTCTAACCACTAGGCTACGCGGCCGCCCCAATGGTGAGGGACACTAGCTAGTTAGCTACTAGATAGCTACCACTAACCATGCCACTAACTAACCATATTTCACTACTAGAATACCTCAGTATATGCAAACTGTAATAATAGAGTACAGAAGACAAGGATGCATTACTGAAGTTTTAAATCAATTTAAAAAACGTTATTTTATCACAACATATTTGAAAGTCAGGAGGAAGTTCATGAAGTCCTCTCTGAGCAGGAGGTGGATCAGTGGGAAGAGAGACACACTGTCTGGAAAGGGGGAACCCCTTCCTTCGGAGCGCCTCTGCCCCCAGGGGTGGGGGCATCAATCAACAGAGCATAGCATACATCTCAGTTTCATTATTTGAAATGCAATTGTTGTTTACTTTTTGTCTAAATAGTTGGGAAAGGGGTCAAAATGGCAGTTGTTTATAAAAGTTGATACAACAGAGCTGTACAAGATATTTATGTTTCAATTTCAGATTTGAATAGCAGAGAAGTAGACCAAGATATCTTACACTAAGTTTTTGTCTAACTTGTTGAGAAAGTGGTCAAAGCAGCTAATTTGTTTCAAAAGCTACATTGTTTACAATGAATGTTGGAAGTCATGATGTCACAATGGGGAGCTTCAGAATGTAGAAAAAAGTCCCATTAAAGTAAATGAAGATGGACAACTAGAAAGACAAAACAATTCATAGTTTAAAAAGTATAAAAGATATCAAAAAGTTAAATGTAAGCAAACTATTCCAGACCGTTCTACACGTTTTAAAGTGTTTTTTTTTTTACTTCGCAAGTCCCACTTAATAATAAGAAGGAGTATAGCAAAGATTTAAAGTCAAATTTTTGCTTCCCAAGTCCCACCAAATAAGAAGAAGTATGAGGAAGATTTAAAGTCAGACTTTTACTTCAGAAGTCCCATCTAATAAAAAGTCAGAAAAGTATTACTAAAATTGAAAGTTGGGATGTTTACTTTGCAAGTCCCACCTAACTACTAAATAAGACATTGCTTCAAATCTAGGTTGTGCCTTCAGATTTCTAGAAAATTAAGAACTAACAAAGATTTGTTCAGTTTTCTCATTGACTTCTGAAACCCCAAACCCTGGTCTGCTTGTTCTACTTTGTAAGCGCTCCCGGAAGTCTCGCAATGTTGCACCTCTGGGTTTAGAAACTCTGGGACTACAAGCTGGTGCGCTCTATAGACGGGCTAGTTGTTTAGCAACTAACCCGTCTATGCTAGCTATCTGGCCATCCAGAATCACCACAACACACAGCCTTCTGTCCCATTGACGCGCACGCATCGTTTTCGTGACGTTCTCAGCTAACCCATCTATTGAAAAACATTTATTTTCATTGTCAGTAAGGTGGAAACAGTGGTTATGTGATACAATGACCTTAGTGGAAAACTATCCAATACAGCTGTTCTACACTTAAGACCTTTCAAATATGTTTAAAAAAAAACCTTTAAATATTGTGTTAATGAAACCTCTGATTGTCAATTCACACCAAGCCAGATTGAGTCCTTTTTTAAAGATCTAAGAACCCCTTTTTCTCTCAACTGAGGAAGCCAGCTTGCTGGGAGCCCAATTCTCTCTCAATGAACTCAAAAGGGCATTGGAATACATGAATAAAGGCAAATCACCTGGTTGGGACAGTATTATTCCAGAGATGTATTAAAAAAGGATTTAAATACAGCACTAATTTTGCTTCATAAAAAAAAGGTAAGGACACCACCCAGTTTTCTCACTATCATCCCCTATCGTTGATATACACAGTTATGAAACTATTTTTTTTTAAATTGTCATGCCGTCTCAAAATGTACTTACCCAAATTGGTACATGCAGACCAAAGTGTGTTTGTTAAAAAACAATTACCCTTAGATAACCTCCGTCGTCTATTACATATCTTCCATTCTTCATCAAAAACCAAAGTTCATTGGGCAGTTCTATCTCTCGACGCAGAAAAAGCTTTTGATAGACTAAAATGGTCGTATCTGTGGTCGGTTTTGGAACATATGGGACTTACCTCCAATTTCATTCATATGATTAAAATACTATATGCCAATCCCTCAGCCATAGTAATAACAGGGAATACCAGCTCTGTTCCATTCAGAATAACTAGAAGTAGCAGGCAAGGTGATCTTATCTCACCTCTGCTATTTTTATTGTCTATGGAGCCCCTGACCCAGGCAAATCGACAATTGAAACAAATTACACCAATATCTCTCAATTCTACGGATCACATAATCTCATTTTACGCCGACTATATCTTACTTTATCTTGACAATGTATCTCAATCCCTCCCAAACGCTTTGAAGATCATAGACAAATTCCACTCCATCTCAGGTTATAAAATAATTCTAACAAAAATCTTCCTCTTAAAACCCAGATGGTGGACTCCATCTCTACTTATGGAATCCCAATCGTTTCCCATTTTATATATGGGAATATATATTTTCTGTCAAGGGATGACGCTGGAGAGGAGAAGCAAGTACGGGGAGTCAAACATTTAATAGGGAACGGACATTGAATGAGACAGGAACAGCGTCAGCACACAGGTAACACAGACAAATACAATCAATGCAGCAGCGGGGAACAGAGCTGGGAAACTGACAAATTTAGGGGAGGAAATAAACAGGTGATTGAGTGAGTCCAGGTGAGTCCAATATCACTGATGAGCGTGACGAGGGAAGGCAGGTGTGCATAAATGATGATGGCAGGAGTGCGTAATGCAGGGCAGCCTGGCGCCCTCGAGCACCAGGGGGGAAGAGCGGGAACAGGCGTGACATTTTAAAACCATTGCCAGAAACTTTAACGAACGCTCAAATTAATTTAATCTGACCTCATTAGATAGACTAACATCCCAGTTGCTTTAACCGGCAGAATGTCTATTGTCAAAAGTAATATATTGCCCTGCTGAATTTCTGTACTTCAATGTTTCCCTTGTCTTCCCCTTCTGGCTATTGGAATAAAATCCATAGTGTGGTTTTGAAATGTATATGGCACTAGCATTTTGTCCCATCCTAAATTGGTTTAGACATCATTCTTCTGCCCCCTGGCTGAGTATAGAGATACATATGGTGTCTCATATTGCCCTGGAAGAGGTGGATGTCGTACAGTGCCTTCGGAAAGTATTTAGACCCCTTGACTTTTCCACATTTTGTTACGTTACAGCCTTATTCCAAAAAAAAAAAAAAGAATTCCTCATCAATCTACAGAATACCCCATAATGACAAAGTGAAACAGGTTTTTATAAATTTTGCAAATTTATTACAAATAAAATACAGAAATACCTTATTTACATAAGTGTTCAGACCCTTTGCTATGAGACTTGAAATTGAGCTCTGGTGCATCCTGTTTCCATTAATCATCGTTGAGATATTTCTGCAACTTGATTGGACTCCACCTGTGGTAAATTCAAATTGATTGGACATGATTTGGAAAGGCACACCCCTGTCTATATAAGGTCCCACAGTTGACAGGGCATGTCAGAGCAAAACCCAAGCCATGAGGTCAAAGGAATTTTCCATAGAGCTCCGAGACAGGATTATGTCGATGCAGAGATCTGGCGAAGGGTACCAAAAAATGTCTGCAGCATTGGAGATCCTCAAGAACACATTGGCCTCCAACATTCTTAAATGGAAGAAGTTTGGAACCAGCAAGACTCTTCCAAGAGCTGGCTGCCCGGCCAAACTCAGCAATCTGGGGAGAATTGCCTTGGTCAGGGAGGTGACCAAGAACCCGATGGTCACTCTGACAGAGCTCCAGAGTTCCTCTGTGGAGATGGGAGAACCTTCCAGAAGGACAACCATCTCTGCAGCACTCCAGCAATCAGACCTTTTTGGTAGAGTGGCCACTCCTCAGTATAAGGCACATGACAGTCTGCCTGGAGTTTGCCAAAATACACATAAAGACTCTCAGACCATGAGAAACAAGATTCTCTGGTCTGATGAAACCAAGATTGAACTCTTTGGCCTGAATGCCAAACGTCACGTCTGGAGGAAACCTGGCACCATCGCTGAAGAATGGTGGTGGCAGCATCATGTTTTTCAGCGGAAGAAACTAGGATACTAGTAAGGATCGGGGGAAAGATGAATGGCGCAAAGTAGAGAGAGATTCTTGATGAAAACCTGCTCCAGAGCACTCAGGACCTCAGACTGGTGTGAAGGTTCACCTTCAAACAGGACAACAACCCTAAGCACACAGCCAAGACAATACAGGAGTGGCTTCTGGACAAGTTCCTGAATGTCCTTGAGTGGCCCAGCTAGAGACCGGACTTTAACCCGATCTAACATTTCTGGCGAGACCTGAAAATAGCTGTGCTCCCCATCCAACATAACATAGCTTGAGGGGATCTGCAGAGAGGAATGGGAGAAACTCACCAAATACAGGTGTGCCAAGCTTGTAGAGTCATACCCAAGAAGACTCGAAGCTGTAATTGCTGCCAAAGGTGCTTCATTAAAGTACAGAGTAAAGGGTCTGAATACTTATGTAAATATAATACTTCAGTTTTTGTTTTTTATAAATTAGCAAACATTTCTAAAAACCTGTTTTTTCTTTGTCATTATGGGGTATTGTGTGTATATTGATGAGCGGATAAAACGATTTAATCAATTTTAGAATAAGGCTGTAACGTAACAAAATGTGGAAAAAGGGAAGGGGTCTGAATACTTACCGAATGCACTGTACATCCCTTAAACAATGTAAACTATGCTTTGGTCCTATTGCTCACACAATCTGTATTTGGTGCAAAATTTAAAAAACAATGTAACTGGGAATCAAAATGGCATGCCCATACTCCAATATTTCACAGTAATGCCTTGCGATCTGGAGGGAGGCCTTTTGCATCCCCCCCAATTGTCCAAATGTGGAATCCGTACCCTTGCTGATATCATGGACAGTAATGTTTTGAGAATATTCCAAGATTTGAAAGGCATATACACATTACCAGGCAATTCCTTTTTTTTCTATATTTACAACTTGAGTTAGCCTATAAATCCAACTTCCTGAACCATCCAATGAGGGAATTTATAAATACATTAAATGATCTGTGCTCCCGAAAAGACTGCTCTCTATAATATATATTTAAAATTGGACTGACATGCAACCCTAGTTGCTAGGGGGATGGGAAGGGGTGGAAAACATGGTTTTCGGGTGGTTGAGGTATATCAGGTTACTCATTAGTTCATGAATAGGCTACATTAGGTATCATTAACCCTGTATCCACATCTTCATAACATACCAACCAGCACTATTTATAAATGTAACTAGGAGGCACCTATGATAAAGTACAGTCCAAACTGTGATCTACATGCAATGTACTGGATGTTTTGGGTGAAACAGTGGAAATACGGAAACACACACAATACAACATTATTTCTATAATTTCCATCATTTGGTAAGCTGTAAGCTGTAATGCGTGATCTATTCTTTGTGAAAAACACCTGGGCTATAAATGAACAATATCTAGTTTTAGCTACCATCTAGATAGGTAGCCTACTGCATAGTCAGTTAGCTATCCCTTCACCCACAGCTAGCCAACATTTGTATCAACTCTACCCAATTACATATTGTATCAACTATAGAACGTTATTGTGATGGAAATGTTATACATGTGCTTTTCTTATAACTCATTTCTGCATTCTATTCATGTGCTGTTCTATAAACACATTTCTGTGTTCATGCAAGTGAATGACTGAACGAATCCTCACTATCAGTAGCTGCAATTTGGCAGTACGCCCAGACCTTGTTTTGAGAACGAAAGATATCTCTCCGTTTCAAGGTCTCAGCTTAGAGAGAAGAAGCCTCGGGAGGTATTGGTCTGTCACATGTTATGAACCAGTATTGGTCGGTGACATGAATGAAACCAAACGATAATGATGAACGAATAATGCTAAAGCATGCAAATAGAACTTGTCTGTGTATAGCCGCATATAAGACAACTGCTGGGATTGCCCCAGCAGAGCTCCTGATTGACATGTGTACTATGGTGCATTGAGTTGGTTGGAACCTCTCCAGTGCACTGACAAATAAACAATGATTCATATTAAAATTGACCTTGAGTGTCCCTGTGTAAGAACTTCCACAACGTTATAATAATAAGTTACATTTGTTGAGCACTTTTCATTTCCAGACGTAAATCACAAAGCTCTTTACATTGAGAGCAATCATTCAAATAAAAAAGCTTTAATTAAAGGCCTAAAAACAAATGAAAAGATAGCTAGCGGTCTAGTACTATACAATATACACAAAATAATAAGGGAGGTGACAAGGACAAAACAATAGAACTTGAAAATAATGTTTAAGACCAACAATAGATACCACAACGTAGATCACATTTAGCGAAAGCCAGTTTGAAGAAGTGTTTATTGAGCTCAGACTTAAAGTCAGTGGTGGTCTGGGGCGCGCAGGGGTGGGGAGACAGAAGAATGCTCGGTCACCCATTGTTTTTAGGCGTGTCTTTAAGTGAACGTGAAGACTGTTTGGGGCTGAGGAGTTCACTGAGGTATTGGGGACCAGGAGCATTAAGGGTTTCGAAGACTAACAGGAGGTTTTTGAAGTTGATTCTGAATTGGATGGGTAGTCAGTGGAGAGAGGCTAGAATGCGGGTGATATGGGCAGATCTCCAGGTTCCTGTGAGGACACTGGCAGCTCTATTCTGCACAAGCTGCAGCCTGTGGATGCTTTTTTAAGGGGAGACCACCATGGAAGTCATTGCAGTAATCGAGTCGGGAGAGTTTGTATGAACTCTAGCTAGCCAGTAACATTTGTAACATCTACAGCAAGTGATATCTGTATCAATTCTATTCTTGGGAACTTTTGAAGAAAATAGCTACCATTATGAATTTGCAGAAAAATTGCATTCACACTGTCAAATTTGAATACGAGTAAAATCCAAATACAGATTAAAGGAAGTAACTCCAGAAATAGTTTGGTCTTCCTGCCAACAGGAATGAAATATCAATATGACCGGGCAGGGCCAGCAGTAGTGTAGGAGGATATATACAAGTAACATAGGAACAGTAATTGTTCTATTATAATCAGATTGCCTTGTAACGTAATGTGATGGGCCAAACCCTCCATCCCACCTAAACAGGCTGAAATTCCAGGCATTTTTTTTCTTCAAATATGTGGTTTATTTCAACCTCATAGTGTGGAAATATCATTTAACAATATATGTTTTTAACTGCATTGCCCCTGTAATGATTTTTGGAAAGTGTTCGCGTTCAGTATAAACAATAAATAAAATTAACAACTTATTTCTTATGGCACCCTATTATGTAAAAAGTGCACTACTTTTGACTGGAGCCCTAGTCAAAAGACAGGCACTAAATATGAGAATAGGGTGCCATTTGGGACATGGCCATACAGTATGATCTTTATGAAAATGATCTTAAACCAGTTGGACCATTTACCAGATTCCCCCTCATGGAAAATGTGTCCTATCTTCACGAGGCACTTAGCACAGCATGCGACAATCAAAAGCAGTAAACATCTGGACTCATGTCATGATGCCATCCCGTTTAATAAATCTTTGGGAGATAAATCTGTTTCTCATTTTACCCCTCTCTCTCCATAGCTCCAGGGAGCATACACAACTTGATGACATCAAACGTATAATTATTCATCGGGAAATTGCTGAACCCATTGTCTGCACGAGCTTTCATCAAACATTTGATCAATATGTTGCGTTCTGACTATATATTCGTAGACCACATTATTGACGTGCCTGTCTGTTGTGAAGTGTTACGAAGGCACGCAGAGTGCCAGATCCAAATAGTCTGAATGAACGGTGGAGAATTGTTGGGAATGCTGCTCAAAAGAGCTTTCTACTTACCTCCAATTCAAATTTAGGAAGTCAATCCAGCCACTTTTAAAGTATTGTTTTGGGCTAATAACTGCAGGAGAGCCCAGATGTTTCACCCAACAACAGAACTGGTTAGAGGGGTTTCGGAAGTTTCAACTGAGCTGTAATAACTGTATTCAGACTGTTAGCATATGACTGGGATGGGAACTATGACAATTTACCCACTTAATCACTGGACCAATGATTAGTCTCCCCCAATTATGTGAATTTGCAGAGAAAACAATTTCACGTTTATATGTTTTCAGAGAGTACGGATGTCGTGACACTACATTTTTACATGTTATTGGGCTTGAATAGAAAATCACCGTCTGTCCTTTTGGGGCCTTCAGGACCAGGGGTAGAAACTTGGAACATGTCAAAGGAAGCATCTTAGGCACCACAGTTACACAAAAGTTCTTTATTACTGTGCCATACAAAATAGAGAGACGATGTATAGAGGATTCTCTTCACGCTCCACCTCACAGCGACTGCACAGAAGTCAGTCAAAAAAAACAAACAAACGAAAACTCCTGGGAGATTCCACAGCCGATACAAAAAACTAAGTAAAAATCAAGGGGTCCAACCCATCTCTAACCCAGAGTCCAATGTGTGTTCCCTGTCCAGTGACGTCATTCGTGGGAACTACTTCTTGGCATAAGTGATCTTCATGGCGCATTGGGCCGTAATCCGGAAGCCCTGCAGTGCATCTTTGGCCACTCCCGCCTGGCCCTCGCTCTCAAACTCTACAAAGGAGATGTCGTGTTTGCCAGGGACGAGTCGCACCTCTTTGAAACCAGGGAATCTATGAGGAAAAAGAGAAATCATGGGTGTATTGAGAGAGGTGAAATGTTCAGAAATCAGAAATGTAATGAATAGAGCTGACATGATCTCCCTTTTCTACATGGTAGATAAGCAGGTTTGTTCTACACAATGCATTTCTATCTGAACGTTCTGTAGTTTTGCACCCTCTTGAACAGAGCCCCAGTTGCCATTCTGCAAAATATCATATATCAAAGACTTCACCACCTGGCAATGGTGAAGTCTGAATGATATAAAGCAGAGGATCTTAAACTTTTTCATCTCCAAGACCCAAACGAGAAATTGACCGTCCTCCTGTGACCCAAATTAAGAAGAAAGTGTGTGTGATTATACGTGTATTCTCATAACTCACAACCCACCTCTATCACACGCCCAGGGCTCCTACCCACATTAAGAAACCCTGATATAAAGCTACTACTGTATATTTCAGAAGTTCATGAGCCAGACTCAATAACAATTGCTGCCGAAGAATGAACGCAATCAGGCATCTAGGCGAGTTCCCTCATTTGACAACAAGATCATTCAATACTCACTGATTGAACAGCATGGAGAGCATCATTTCATTCGTTTCCTCTGGCAGGTTATTAAGGAATAAAATGTAGTTGGGTGGATTGTCCGGAACCTAAAAAGACAAAGAAATCAGTCTATAATTGTCACATAAAACCCTCCCATGGAACATTTTTGCAGCTTGGTCAATAAGCAGACCAGGCTATCTGTAGCACTCCAACAGTTAATCCAAACAGGGCGTATCAAAACAGTAAAAGACTCCTTAAGCAGTGGGAGCAGAGATTTTTTTGCAAGAATACAAGTCATTTCAACATTGAGCTTATTACGAGAGTCCATCAGCACTAGTGATTTAGTCAGTCACTCACAAGGGACATTTGCCGAGTAAACGCAACCCCGTACACATCTCAATGGAGTTGAGTTGCGATGCGCGTCGGCGGAGTGTACCCCCTATTACAGTTGGTATCAGTCGATACTTTAAAAAGAAAAATGGCATTCTTTACTGTGTAACTTGTGCCTATGTTTCTCCTGTGTAACCAGGTTATTTTCTTTGGGTGGTGCAAACCGTATTTATTATTTAAACAGCGTTTTACGCGACCGCCGCCCAGGGAGCCGTTGTCTGTTAACGGAGAAGGCGCAGCCACGTCACTGCTCGGCAGATTCTTTTTTTGGGGGGCGGGGGATGCATAGAATGTGATTTCTTATCAAAAACTAAGGATTCCAACTCTATAACAATCAGGACAAGCATTAGCATTAAATCATTTATAGAAGTATCACGTGGTAGCGCATGTTCGAAGTCACTAGCTTCACATTCTATTGGAAAACAGCGGCTTACACAGAGCAACTTGACAGACGTCACATCAAATTGGATCTTTTATCAAACACTACAGATGGCAGCAACCAAAGAAAATAACACAGATACACAGGACAAACGGTTTACTCAGCAAACGGAAAATGAACAAGTTCACTTAACATTCTGGGTTATAACTCTTGATAGGGCTAGAAAGGCTTACCTGCATGGTTGTTGGAGCATTGTTTGTGTTGGCTGATCCCTGTTAATAGAAAAGATAAACAAGTTATGAAAATAGCGTTGGAGTACAAGTACATTCAAAAGCGTACAGGATGGCTATGTGCAATATGTTGACAAATACTCATGCCCTATGGCAGGGGTAGGCAACTAGATTCAGCCTCGGGAAACATTTTGTCAAGAGCGGATGGTCGGGGGCCAGAGCATAATTATAATAATCTAAGTTGTGCCTTCTATTTCATTTTGCACCGTATCTACGCAGACTCACAGGACTCTACACACTCATTTTTATTTGACCTTTATTTAACTAGGCAAGTCAGTAAAGAACAAATTCTTATTTACAACGACGGCCTAGGAACAGGGGCAGAATGACAGATTTTTACCTTGTCCGCTCGGGGATTCGATCTAGCAATCTTTCGGTTACTGGCCCAACGCTCTAACCACTAAGCTACCTGCCGCCACTCATGCACCATGACCCTCGAACACACATAACATCTACACGCATCTATACTGACACACGTACTCGCATAATCATCATATACGCTGCTGCTACTCTATTTATCATATATCCTGATGCCTAGTCACTTTACCCCTAAACACATCTACTACCTATCGCTCCAGTATCCCTGCACATTGTAAATATGGTATTGGAACTGACCCTGTAAATAGCTTACTTACTTTCTTGTGTTCTTCTTATTTCTGTTTTTGTTCTACCGTATGTTATTTTTAGTACTACATTGACATTGATTACTGCATTGTTGGGTTTAGAGCTGGCAAGAAAGGCATTTCACTATACTTGTGCATGTGACATTAAAACTTGAAAAATGTCATGCATTGAAATACATTGAGACACGATCACATACAGTCGAAGTCGGAAGTTTACATACACCTTAGCCAAATGCATTTAAACTCAGTTACACAATTCCTGACATTTTATCAGAGTAAAAATTCCCTGTCTTAGGTCACTTAGGATCGCCACTTTATTTTAAGAATGTGAAATGTCAGAATAATAGTAGAGAGAATTATTTATTTCAGCTTTTATTTCTTTCATCACATTCCCAGTGGGTCAAAGGTTTACATACAGCATTGCCTTTAAATTGTATAACTTGGGTCAAACGTGTCGGGTAGCCTTCCACAATCTTCCGACAATAAGCTGGGTGAATTTTGGCCCATTCCTCCTGACAGAGCTGGTGTAACTGAGTCAGGTTTGTAGGCCTCCTTGCTCGCACACACTTTTTCAGTTCTGCCCACAATTTTTGTATAGGATTGAGGTCAGGGCTTTGTGATGGCCACTCCAATACCTTGAATTTGTTGTCCTTAAGCCATTTTGCCACAACTTTGGAAGTATGCTTGGGGTCTTTGTCCATGTGGAAGACCCATTTGTGACCAAGCTTTAACTTCCTGACTGAGGTGTTGAGATGTTGCTTCAATATATCCACATATTTTTCCTCCTCATGATGCCATATATTTTGTGAAGTGGACCGAGCACGCCCCCATTCTCATCGACGGGGCTGTAGTGGAGCAGGTTGAGAGCTTCAAGATCCTTGGTGTCCACATCACCAACAAACTATCATGGTCCAAACACACCAAGACAGTTGTGAAGAGGGCACGACAAAACCGATTCCCCCTCAGGAGACTGAAAAGATTTGGCATGGGTCCTCAGATCTTCAAAAGGTTCTACAGCTGCACCATCGAGAGCATCCTGACTGGTGGCATCACTGCCTGGTATGGCAACTGCTCAGCCTCCGACCGCAAAGCACTACAGAGGGTAGTGCGTACAGTCCAGTACATCACTGGGGCCAAGCTTTCTGCCATCCAGGACCTCTATACCAGGCGGTGTCAGAAGAAGGCCCTAAAAATTGTCTAAGACTCCAGCCACCCTAGTCAGACTGTTCTCTCTGCTACAGCACGGCAAGCTGTAGCAGAGCGCCAAGTCTAGGTCCAAAAGGCTTCTTAACAGCTTCTACCCCTAAGCCATAAGACTCCTGAACAGTTAATCAAATGGTTACACAGACTATTTGCATTGCCCCCCTCCACTTTTATGCTGCTGCTACTCTCTGTATAGTCACTTTAAAAACTCTACCTACATATTACCTCAATTACCTCGACTAACTGGTGCCCTCGCACATTACCCTGTACCGGTATCCCCTGTATATAGCCTCGCTACTGTTATTTTACTACTGCTCTTTAATTATTTGTAACTTTTATTTTTCACTTATCTATTTTTTTACTTAACATTTATTCGTCTTAAAACGGCATTGTTGGTTAAGGGCTTGAAAGTAAGCATTTCACTGTAAGGTCTACACCTATTCTATTCGGAGCATTGGACTAATAACATTTGAAAATGTGATTTGATATACTATACTAGTCTCACCAGTGCTGGTTTCTTGGCCACGCTGGCCACTTGATCTTGAGCCTTCTTCTTCCTGTCCTTCTTCTTGTCCTTGTCGCCAAATGTGCCTCTGATTTTGGAGATCACCTCAGAGTCTGTCTTAGCATACTGAATGCGCTGAAAATAAGAGACAAGTACAATAAGAATTTTTCTTAGCACAGACCTGGGTCTTATTCACTAGAAACCAAATGGTAGAAAACAGACCGAAAAGCTGAGGAACTGCCTGAACTTGTCCACTAAGAAACTCCCCATTTTCACAGCAAAATGTTTAGCCGCTACGGTGCAAAAAGTTTTGCTCGTATATGGTAATGAATATCACCCTGTACTACTCCCATTTGTGAAACTAAGTAGTAACTTACCATGGGCTTATTGTAGAAAGGAAAACCTTGAAGTTGACGCAGTGCGTTCGTACTTGAGGCTAGCTCTTTGAACACCACAAACGCCTGCCCTCTCATCTTCATGGTTTTCATGGCAACAATGTCCATGACTTGCCCAAACTGAGAGAACAGGGCATAGAGTGACCGCTTCAGTTCTAGAAGGCAACAACAACAAATGTTACTTAACTGTTGTTACTTATAGACAATTGACACAGACAAAGAAATATATGTAAACTTACTACAGCTCCAGTACAAGAGGATAAATAGCTATCTAGCCCTGAAGGAACGCTGTAGCTAGATACATGATCTTGGAACAAAGTTGCACTGTGATTCTTACCATCCTTCTTGATCTTATCATTTACATTATTGATGTAAATGGTGTGGTTTGGTCGAATATCCATGATTAACAACTTTCCCCTGTCGCTCTTTCACCTGGAACAACAAAACAAAAACATAGCCACATTAGCTGGGTACAATTTTTTTTAAACAAAATTTACAAATAAAGAAATAAATGGGGGAAAAAAGCTGGGTACTTTAGCTTGCTAGCTAGCTTTAGCTACTACTGGCTAGCTAGTACAATGAATGAAGCGGTGAGGCACGCTAACTAGCATTAGCTAGCTAGTTAACATTTCTAGTAAGCTTCCTCACCTCGAACTGATAGCTGGTGCCGCTGACCAGACAAATGTACAGCTTAAACAGATCAATATGTATATGTGTGCAAACAGAACATTTCCTGAGCCCTATTTGCAGATAAACTGACTTGAGACTGTGAGAACACTCACCTGTCTCTACACACTTTCAAGAAAACACAGGAAGTAAATGTGTGCGCGCTGGTTCATCATGGTTCTTCTTCGGTTAATCAACAGTTCTCTACCGCCACCGTCTGTACAGGAGTGTAACTATTTTCCCCACGAATGTAATTTGTTCTCTCCGAGTACCCGTATCAGCTTTGTGATTTACGATCGTATGACACTTTGTGTGTTTGATCATTTTTTCTGTGACGGTAATGTTAGCAGGCTAATATAAAGTGCACGCTCAAGTCTCAGGGAGACGCATAAAGTAGCTAGCCCTCTTCTTTTGAAAGTAAACTTGGCTCTGTGTGTAACCGGTCGGGTGGTACAGAGGAAATTGGAAACAGACTCAAGATACCGAAACGCGCTTAGCCCACTGGTTTTGGGTGCTAGCCACATTTATTTGTACTTCACACGATTGGGTTGTTCCTTTCAAGGATACCTGGATCTAGTAGCAGGTGACGCCGACACAACAGGGATGTGCAATGGCATCGGTGCGGGTGGCTGTCCGGCTCAGGCCTATGAACAGACGGTAAGTAAAGAAAAAAACATGCTAAACAAAAACGGCCAAATTATGCTATTGTTGTTGTTAATGGTTATATTGTTTCCTTTGAGGAGAGGCGCCCGGCTGGCTCACTGTGATACATTGTAACCATTTCGAACTTCCAACAGTTTAATATACTCTCATTTGAATGGCCATGTTGCAGTAACACTGCTTATTATATTTTGTCATAACATGCATTGACGTTGCCACAACTGTCTCTTCCAAAATTTAGAGGGAGACAAAATTTGGGATTTAAATGCCAACCCCACTCATAGGAGCACGAGCCCACCACACACCCCATTGCTAATCTACCAAAAAGAACGCAGACAGCTGACAAGGTGACGGGTGAACAGTTAACAGTTAACCAACAAAACAAACATGAAGAATAGGAACTAGAGCTACCATGGCTGTGCTGTGTCCGGTATTGGGAGTTAGTATTGGCAGCCACCCAGGGATTATGGGATACTTTAGTAATTTTTTGACCTCTATCAAGAATTGCATGGCATTCGTTTTTTTATTTTTTTATCACAAGCTATTTCCTACAGTAAATAGGATACATACATAGCTGCATGACAGAAGACAACCACCCTGCCACTTACTCTACACATCTATGCTGGGGCGGCAGGTAGCCTAGTGGTTAGAGCGTTGGTCCAGTAACCAAAAGGTTGCCAGATCGACTCCCCAAGCTGATAAGGAAAAATCTGTCGTTCTGCCCCTGAACAAGGCAGTTAACCCACTGTTCCTAAGCCGTCATTGTAAATAAGAATTTGTTCTTGACTAGTTAAATAAAATAAAAATGTTAAATGTAGGTGTGTGAAATATTATGTACAGATTCCAAGTAAGATCCACTATGAACCTGTAGAAAAACAAGGAAGGATTCTGAAGGAAGTAACCTTTGACACATTTTTATACCAATTGGCCCAGAGTATAACCTGATCCAGTTGGCATTGTGTTAATGGTAATCTGTTAGGCACCAGAAAGTACGGTTTTATTTCATTACAGTATGTCATACTGGAAAGGCCACTAATAATAAAAGCTTGAACTGAATACTTCCACAGAGAGACTAGGAATAGTAATACCAAGAGACATTTCCTCCAGACTTTTAGTGATCAATATGAACTAAGAGGATTCAGTTGGTATTCTTCCCGACCCCAGACGGCATACACTAGCCCGATCTTCGAGAGAATGTAGTCTTCTGATTGATTAATCACAGTAAATGTATGTTTACTTTACTATGTTGTCTTTTGTTGCTAATGTAACGGGTACCTTTCTTGTTGGTCCAATTTGGGAACCACAAAGTACTGCAATTTGGTAATATTTTTTTTACTCTGATGCTCCTTCATTGGTTCACTGTCTCTGTTGCATCCTGGTTTGGCTCAAAGAAAGGGAAAGCTTAGTTATTTGGAAGTATTAACCTGTTTTATGTTTTGATTTTTACAGGGAGAAGGACTTGACTGCCAAAAACATAATTGAAATAAAAGGGGACAAGACCACCATTACAAACTTGAAGGTAATTTTAAGTTTTAAACAGCCTTTCTATTGCAATAATAATCAATTTACCCATAGCTAGGCCTGTATTTCTTTCAACTTGGCAGATGTTTAGCATAAAGTGTTATTGAATATTACTTTTTAATACTAGTTCATCAGTTCATTTAGATGAATTGAATACATAATTCAATTATTTGGTCATAACATATGATCAGTGAACATGCCTCATGCCCGGGGTTCTCGGCACTGCATCTCAGTGCTAGAGGTGTCACTACAGACCCTGGTTCGATTCCAGGCTGTATCACAACCGTCCGTGACTGGGAGTCCCATAGGGCAGCGCACAATTGGCCCAGCGTTGTCCGGGTGAGGGTTTGGCCGGGGTAGGCCGGGGTTGTCATTGTAAATAACAATTGGTTCTTAACTGACTTGCCTAGTTAAATACAATTTCACTCCACTTTGTCTTTACAGTATATTTCATATTATTTTGTTGTATTTAATTAGATACCAGATGGCCTTACCGGGGATTCGATGAGGGAGAGTAAAAAGACCTTTACCTATGACTTCTCCTATGACTCCGCCGACAGTAAAAGCAACACCTTTGTCTCTCAGGAAAAGGTAAATGTCATATTTCAGTCGGAAAACGTGATCTGGACTAACACTTTCTGTTTTTATTTTTTAAGTTTCTCTAATGTTTTTGTTGTTGTTGTCCAAATCAGATTATAGTCAAAGCAGCTTACATTTGCCTCTGTTCAGTGGTCATTTACATTTTTTATTTATTTGTAGGACATTTTGTTATGGATGGAAGTTCATTGAGTCAAAACAGTTGGCTTATGTTCTGATAGTCTAGTCCACATTGTGACGGCCCTGAATATTTCTGAACTCCCAAGCTTCAGACATAAGATATGACTTACTGTTGTGCAACCTTTAAAAAAGAAAATCATAATATTGCATCACACAGGGGTCAAAGTAGATTTCATTTCTTACTGGTACAGTACCTTATCACATGCACACATTTTTTGGGAGGCTGAAACAGAATTACTTATAGAATCCCTGTTAAGATTTCTGTGGGCCTTAAAGTAAAGATTTGTTGTTCCATTTGAATGTATTGCCTTTTTTAATGTGTCATTAACATAAACAGTCATGACGTTTTCATGTGATTGTCAAACAATTAGATGACAACGCTCCTGTAAGCCTGGCTACCTGCGCACGTTCCTCCACTTTAAAATAATTCCTGAATGCATACAGTGCACTGTGCACCCGCCATTTGATGAATGGAAAGAGACCTCAGTAACAAAACACCAAGAGGTGTAATGAATGACATTCAGTGATTTGTTTTTGATTAGGCTTACACTTGTAACCTGAATTGACGCGTCCACTGTCCAAGTGCGTCTTGGTCACAGCCACTCATCTCTGCCTGTGCAAAAATGTGTTGTCGCCAAACCACATCGCATTTTGAAGCGTATTGCACACATTTGCCAACTTTTCATGTGGTTGACATGCGGTAATGATAAATAATATTGTGGAGGTCTACAGTTTTCTTGGAATCTTTGTTTTAATTATTGTGATATGTTCAACCGGTACAGTGTACCCGCACTATTTATTTTGACGGTTCTCTGTCCTGGACCCTACCGGCTTACTTTCACCCCTGGCATCATGTCAGTGCAGTATCAATAGTAACACAGCCGATGAGCTAACTGTTATAAATGTGTTTTAAAACTATGCATACATAAATTCCATATTTTCAACTTTGTACTATATTGGCTAGATTCTTACTTTCACTGACTGCTTACAGCGAGATCTGTTTGAGGTAGTTAGATCTGGGACCTGTTCAGGAGGTACTGTTTGGAACAAATGAGTCGCTGTCATTGTGAATCATATCAGCTACATTACATTCCAATTTGCCAAAGCTCTGAACATTTCACCTTATTGAACAAGCCCATGTTTGCCATCTTCCTTTGCAGGTGTTCAAAGACTTGGGCTCAGATGTCCTCAAGTCTGCGTTCCAAGGCTACAACGCCTGCATCTTTGCCTATGGCCAGACCGGCTCGGGGAAGTCCTACACCATGATGGGAAATCCAGTGAGACAAACATTCCCTTTCTTGGCCTGTGGTCATAAAACATATCGGAGTAGGAGTGCTGATCTAGGATCAGGTCTCCCTTGTCTATATAATCTTATTCATAGTTATCCTACTCTGAGACGCTTTATGAATACAGGCCCAAATCAGACTGGGCTGTGTTCAGCAGGGCACAACGATGTGGAATGATTAAATATACAGTACCAGTCAAAAGTTTGGACACACCTACTCATTCCAGGGTTTTTCTTTATTTTATTACTATTTTCTACGTTGTAGAATAATAGTGAAGACATTACAACAATGAAATAACACATATGGAATCATGTAGTAACCAAAAAATTGTTTAAAAATCTAAATTTATTTTATATTTGAGATCGTTCAAAGTAGCCACTTTTGGCGTTCTCTCAACCAGCTTCATGAGGTAGTTACCTGGAAAGCATTTCAATGAATAGGTGTGCCTTGTTAAAAGTTAATGTGTGGAATTTCTTTCCTTAATGCGTTTGAGCCAATTAGTTGTGTTGTGACAAGGTATACAGAAGATAGCCCTATTTGGTAAATGACGAAGTCCATATTATGACAAGAACAGCTCAAATAAGCAAAGAGAAACGACAGTCCATCATTACTTTAAGACATGAAGGTCAGTCAATCTGGACAATTTCAAGAACTTTGAAAGTTTCTTGAAGGGCAGTCGCAAAAACCATCAAGCGCTATGATGAAACTGGCTCTCATGTGGACCGCCACAGGAAAGGAATTCCAAGAGTTACATCTGCTGCAGAGGATAAATTCATTAGAGTTAACTGCACCTCAGGTTGCAGCCCAAATAAATGCTTCAGAGTTCAGGTAACAGACACATCTCAACATCAACTGTTCAGCGGAGACTGTGTGAATCAGGCCTTCATGGTCAAATTGCTGCAAAGAAACCACGACTAAAAGCACACCAATAAGAAGAATATACTTGCTTGGGCCAAGAAACACGAGCAATAGACATTTAGATCGGTGGAAATCTGTCCTTTGGTCTGAGTCCAAATTTGAGATTTTTGGTTCCAACTGCCATGTCTTTGTGAGACACAGAGTAGGTGAACTGATCTCAGCATGTGTGGTTCCCACCGTGAAGCATGGAGGAGGTGGTGTGATGGTGTGGGGGTGCTTTGCTTGTAACACTGTTGGTGATTTATTTAGAATTCAAGGCACACTTAACCAGCATAGCTACCACAGCATTCTGCAGCGATACGCCATCCCATCTGGTTTGGACTTAGTGGGACTATCATTTGTTTTTCAACAGGACAATGACCCAAAACACACCTCCAGGCTGTGTAAGGGCTATTTGACCAAGATGGAGAGTGATGGAGTGCTGCATCAGATGATGGCCTCCACAATCCCCCTGGCCTCCACAATCCCCCGACCTCAACCCAATTGAGATGGTTTGGGATGAGTTGGACTGCAGAGTGAAGGAAAAGCGGCCAACAAGTGCTCAGCATATGTGGGAACTCCTTCAAGACTGTTGGAAAGCATTCCTCATGAAGCTGGTTGAGAGAATGCCAAGAGTGTGCAAAGCTGTCATCAAGGCAAAGGGTGACAGAATCTGAAATATAAAATATTTTGATTTGTTTAACACTTTTATTTGTTGGATACTACATGATTCCATATGTGTTATTTCATAGTTTTGATGTCTTCACTATTATTCTACAATGTCGAAAATAGTAAAAATAAAGAAAAACCCTTGAATGAGTAGGCATTTCCAAACTTTTGACTGTATAATGTACAACAATCATGCCTCTCTGACATGGAGATAAGGAATCGGGTCTACTCTGTTCATGACATTTCTGGAACTTTCCACAACATTTGCCTACCCAACAGGGCTGTTTTTGTTATCGGACTATTGGGACTTCAATCAGTCGTGGAGACCCTAAGTAAATATCCCAGTAACGAAAAAGGGCTCTGACAGTCCTGTTTTGCTTTCATAAGTCTAGGGGAAAGTGATTAGGGGGAAGTACAAGTCAACGTTCAGTGTCAGTTTTCTTTGTGGACTCTTGTATTGGAGAAAGACTAAAGACATGTGACATATTTAGAGTTTTCCCTGTAATGAGTAATGGATTATTTTATGATATATTCTGTAACATATCAACAAGTTCCCTCAGTCCAGTCCTCCACTGAACAGGGTCAATTATTGTCAGCCTTAACATCAAATTATCACCTGCGTTTGATTAAGTGTTTGATCTACGGATGTATTTTTCATCAGGGAGATGCTGGTCTCATTCCACGGATCTGCGAGGGTCTGTTCAGCCGGATTGCTGGGATGACTCGTTGGGATGAGGCCTCCTTCCGCACCGAGGTCAGGTAAGAAAACTCTGTCATTCTCTGGAATTAAAAAAATAAATAAGTATTTAACCAGGCAGGCCAGTTAAGAACAAGTACTCATTTACAACTGTGACCTGGCCAAGATAAAGCAAAGCGGTGTGACACCACAAACAACAACATAGAGTTACACATAAACAAATGTACAGTCAATAACACAATAGAAAAAAATCTATGTACATTGTGTGCAAATGTAGATGAGTAGGGAGGTAGGCAATAAATAGGCCAAAGAGGCAAAAGAGCAAGAAGATAAATAACAATATGGGGATGAGCTAGTTGGGTGTGCTATTTACAGATTGGCTGTGTACAGTGTTCGGTAAGCTGCTCTGACAGCTGATGCTTAAAGTTAGAGAGGGAGATATGTCTCCAGCTTCAATTAAGAAGCTTAATAAAGGAATAATCCACTCAAAAACAATACTTTTGGTATTTGTTGCATTAGTCCACTGTTGATACTGTGCCAAAATGTTGTGCATGTCAGCAATAAAGTTTTCAAGATTATATAACTTTCCAAACACACATTTTCACTGCCGGTGTGATGCGTTTTGCATCATATGATGCAAAACTCGTCATACACTGGCTGTATTTCTACCTGTTTGAACGGCAATAGGTCCAATACACACAAATTACCCTAGGAATCGATAGAACATTGCTCAGAGATGCACAAAAATTATATAACATAAAAAAATTGAAAATCTTTCCTTTTTTAGTGGTGGCTCAATGATCCTTTTTTAAATGTAATAAAAAGTGATTGCACATGATCAGTAGACGATCCAGCAATTCGTACCTCATCCAAGAGATGACAAAAAGGGTCCCTTAATAATAATTGGTAGATATCATCAGGCTAAACTTGACCTCTGAATGACCTCTTTATATCCTCTCAATATCATCAGCTACCTGGAGATCTACAATGAACGTGTCAGGGACCTGCTCAGGAGGAAGTCCACCCAAACCTACAACCTGAGGGTGAGGGAGCACCCAAAAGATGGACCCTACGTGGAAGGTAAGACAACATTATGGTTTTTAGATCATAATGAATGAGATTATAGGCACATAAGGGACCTAATTTGGTATTTTCTCTATTCATTCTGAGACCAATCCCACACCTGTCTGTAAGGCAGAATGATGGCTCCCAAGCTCATTATAACAGTGGAGATCTCTCTCTATTATGAACTCATGTGTTAATCCAATCTGACCCCAGACCTGTCCAAGCACCTGGTGCAGAACTACCACGACGTGGAGGAGCTGATGGAGGCGGGCAACATCAACCGCACCACGGCCGCCACGGGCATGAACGACACCAGCAGCCGCTCGCACGCCATCTTCACCATCAACTTTACCCAGGTGGGCTGCTAGGCAAGCTAATGCTACAGCTACCGCTAGGCTAGCTAGCTACTGCTACTCCAGAAATGCTCAACTCCAGTCCACAAAGGCCACAGTGTAGAAGTCCTTGTTTATTAGTTAGAGACTGATTCAGTTACCAAGTGAGTGGACTCCTAGCCAATCAATGACATTGATTGAGAGAAATAAAAAGTAGCGGGACTGTGGCTTTGGAAGACTGTATGCTGCATTATAAGCTGCATGTTAACCCTGGAAGGGGTTGCCACTAATAGCTTCTGTGATGGCAGTTATCCATATTAGGACAAATTAGATGCATAGTGTTGATTGCACCCACAGTTTAAGTGCAACCTTTCGACTCAAAGTTCTTCATCAGACTTAACAATATTAGCCTTTCAGCCTCTTTGACATCCTTCAGGGTTTTTACGTGTTTTCTCCCTCCTCTCTAGGCTAAGTTTGACGCGGAGATGCCCTGCGAGACGATCAGTAAAATCCACCTGGTGGACTTGGCGGGCAGCGAGAGAGCGGACGCCACCGGTGCCACTGGAGTCCGGCTCAAGGAGGGCGGCAACATCAACAAGTCACTGGTCACCCTGGGCAATGTCATCTCCGCTTTAGGTGGGTGACTGTTACACCAACTGTTATATCATCGAGACAGCAGATATGAAGGCGTATTCATTAAAGTCGCATAATAAAAAATGTTGTATGGAATGAAACCCCTTATCTGGCAATGTCTTTTAGCTTGAATATGCAGGCCACAATAATACGTTTTCCCCTTACAATATTTGAACCACACCAGTGTTCCAATGTCTGTTGATTTGCCCATTGATCAGACCTGGATTCAAATACTACTTGAAATCTTTCAAATACTTTGAGTGTTTGCTCTAGCCTGCCTGAAGTGGCAATTATTTGTCTAATTGATCGATTGATCTGAAATCTTTTCCTTGTCTTGGTCCAGCGGACCTGAGCCAGGACGGAGTGAACACCAACCTGAAAAAGAAGCAGGTGTTTGTGCCTTACAGAGACTCTGTGCTAACGTGGCTCCTCAAAGACAGCCTGGGAGGCAACTCCAAGACCATCATGATCGCTAGTAAGTCCTTAATAATGCGAAATGTCTTGCATTTAATCAAATGTTTCCAATCCTCCCCTTGAAAAGCCCCAAATAGACCGGACTAGGAACCTTGGTTTTTACCTGTCTACTTCAGTATATAAGAGGAAACCTTGAGTCTCATTCACCTATAGATCAGATCCTGAGCCCAGCCACGCGTATTACTGGGATTAAACAACGGCTTTGCTGCGGATACGACTTTTCTGGACCCTTCTTCCCGTCAGCTGAAGGTTCCAAATGCTTCTGCACATGTGGGCGGGATCCTCTACTTTAAAGACAGTCTGCTCTATTCATAGACGCGAATGGTGCTCGTTTAATGAAGTTGGATAAAAGCTTAATCAATGTCTGCAAGATATAGTATAATGTTACTTTAAGACAAAAAAACACTTTCTTATGAGATTTTATGATGATTGTGCAAAAGATCAACATTTTTTCTCATGTGGCCAAAACTCAACAGCAAGTCCCACTAGGCAAAATATGTGCTTTGATTTAAACTAAACACAGGTAGACTATCCTATAGGTTAACACCATTGGCTCATTGTAAATAATAAAACAATAACAGAATGATTCTGAGACCCTGGGTGACCAGTGACTTGTTGATGTTGCCGCCCTCTTTGAGCCGGACTCCCGTGGCACCGGTGGCGTCCGCTCTCCTGCTGCCCGCCAAGTACAACTCTATGCAGAAGGACTACTTTGAACAATTTCCACATACAATTTGACAAAAACACATTTACTTGAACAGTGCGATTGCAAAGTTTTGTAACAGAATGACAGTCTGTGTCTCAGCATAATTTTGTTACTGTGGAATTTCCCATATCCCCATAAAACTGATTGAGATCAAATGGTTGAAGAATTAACATTCACAATAGACCGTAAGAAATGTGAAGGGAGGGTGACCACAAAAAATGTGTGCGTAAAGAAACGCATGCGCTCGGGCTGTCAAACAATAGAAAAATGTCATCGAGTTATTAATCGCAAATTCAGAATTTGTTCAACGTGAGCTGTAATTTACGATTTTTCTCACATGAAACATTACAAGAATATAGTAGTCTTTTGTCTAAAGTAATACTTAGCAAAATTAGGTAGATTAAGAAAGCACACTTTTTGTTTAACCACGTTTCCATATCATAGAAGGGGAAAAAAATAAAGACATCTGTGATGGAAACAGGAAGTTTCTATACAATTGTATACATGTCAACATAATTTGTTCGTTTGTCAAATTAATTATGTAAGAAATGGCGGTGGAAACGCCTTTGTGCGCGAATATTGATATAATAACCATCATATCGAAGTAAACTTGGGAGTCATGCGATGACATGGTGTGTGGTTCTCCCACTACAACTCAGGAAACCATGCAGTTTATTAGGCTACAAATCAAATAAGTTCTGATGAACTCAAAGCGTGGTGAAAGTGATGCTCCTTCCAAATGAATGTCGAAGGGTCTGATTCTGGTGACATGATCGATGCTCGACTGCCGTTTGACAAATGAAAATATTCTCGCTCTCATCCATAATAATCACATGCTGCTGTTGGCTGGAGCGCACGTGCCAAGACCAGAGTAGGCACATTTGCTATTTAACGCCACAGTTTTTGTGACAAAACTATCCGTAGAGTTGAAAATGCGATGGAAACATATCTAACTTTTAGATAATTTTTTTTGGTGCATGAATACTTAAGCGAAAAAGTGAATTTTGTGCGTACTACGTCATCACGCACTGATTTTTATCTGCAACAAGTCCGTTTGGTGGAAACACGCCACTGGTGTGAAAATATGCACATTTTCTTTGAAGATTTTAGAATATTCTCATTCAAATCTGTCGCCAGTTGGATGGAAACCTAGCTACAGTCAACATGTTTTTACATGGCATTGTACATTTTAGCTGTATAGATGATATATTTTGGATGTTGTCAGTGTGTTTTCAACGCACTAAAATTACACAACGTTAATTTAACTGATTTAACTCTGGCAGTCCAAGCATGTGCAGAACGTGTTTCGGCTCTTCAGCTCAGGGTAAAATGGATCCAGGGGGGGGGGCGGGATGGGGGTGGTTACCTAGAGATCTTCAGCCCTAAAACAATAAGGACCCCAATTTTTTACAGTTGTACCACAGCAGGAATCATGAATGTGCTTTGCAGACATTCTTGCGTTCCTAGTCCAGTATACTTGGTGCTAGAATTTGAGAACATGGCTTTCTAAACCCTTGTTAAGGCTGACTTTATGTATATGATTCTTAAGTGTGGCGAGTGGCCATAAACTAAATATCTGTGGCATGTTTGCAGTCAAAGATGTAGCATTAGAACACGGCAATTGTAAAAGTGTTTTGTAGTACGACAAAGGTTTCAAAGATGTTTTGCTCTCGTTTGCGGCAGCCGTCTCGCCTGCTGACGTCAACTACGGCGAGACGCTGAGCACTCTGCGCTACGCCAACCGCGCCAAGAACATCATCAACAAGCCCACGATCAACGAGGACTGCAACGTCAAGCTCATCCGAGAGCTCAGGGCTGAAATTGCCCGACTGAAGGCCCTTCTGGTCCAGGGAAACCAGGTGGGGATTTGTCACACTGACCTGAATTGTTTTGTGTGTGTGTGTTGATGGTTTAGGGCAGTGGTTCTCAATCCTGGTCCTGGGGACCCAAAGGGGTGCACATTTTTGTTTTTGCCCTAGCACTACACACCTGATTCAAATCAACAACTCCTCATCAGGCTTTGATGATTTGAGTCAGGTGTGTAGTGCTAGGGCAAAAACAAAAATGTGTACCCCCTTGGGTCCCCAGGACCAGGTTTGAGAACCACTGGTTTAGGTCATTGGAACTCAGCTATCCTGTCCACTACAACATTTTCTCTGTATTTTTTTAATTTTAATTTTTTATCTCTTATTTAATTAAAAAAAAAAAAAAACAGCTCTACAATACACTGCCTTACAAGTTACATAAAAAACTGTTATAGTACACACATGGGTATAGCAAAAATGCGTTTTGTTAATTTATGGGCACATTTTTATAATGCATAGCTAGTACATTATGTTTTATTAATGTCCACCTTTCCAGCTACTGGCCTATGACCTTGTTGTGTTTTAAATGTCCCATCTTATCTAACTAGGTCGCACTGACTTAGGGAGTATTGATGTGTGATTCAATAATGTATTGATTGTTGGTTTGGTTTTCATCCTTCTCAGATTGCACTTCTGGATTCACCCACCGCTCTGAGCATGGAGGAGAAACTACAACAGAACGAAGCTCGAGTAAGGCCATGTGGATGGTTCCCTTACGAGTAAAAATGAACACGATTACCCCAAATAAGCTATCGATACTTTGGAAGTGCAGTGTTCTATTCTTCGAATCCATAAACGAAAAAGTCGAGCATTACAGCAAGTTAATGACGTGACCTCGTCTTTGATATTCAAGAAAAATATTTTTTGCATTTTCTGTCATAGGTGTTGGAGCTAACCAAGGAGTGGACTAACAAGTGGAATGAAACTCAGAACATTCTCAAGGTGAGTGGGTATATATTTGTATAAAATGTCAAATTCAATTTAGTTCACAGAAGCACTCTGGTTATATGCCTTTTTATATTATAGTCAGCTTTGAAATTTCATTGACTTAAGTCAGAATCATCAATCAATTCCTAATGACTGACAATTGATCTCGGCTTTACAGGAAGAAACCCTTGCCTTGAGGAAAGAGGGAATTGGTGTCGTCCTCGATTCGGAGTTGCCTCATCTAATTGGTATTGACGACGACCTCCTAAGTACTGGCATCATCCTCTACCATCTAAAGGTTATTAATTTGACTCTTTAGTTATTTTTACAATTCTCCGATTGCGTCACATAAGTTCATTTGTCCTCCTATTAAACTTTAAATAGAAGTTACATGGACTTGGCATACTGTATCGCTTTCATTTGTTTTTCTAGGAGGGCAGGACGAATGTTGGTCGAGACGATGCGTCGACTGTTCAGGACATTGGTGAGTGGCCTCTGTTACATACTCTATCCGCTGTCGTACTTTGCTACAAATCAAGACAAAGAAACAATTGATAATGCTAATGCATGCACACACACACACACACACACTGCCTTTCCCTCTCTCTCTTCCCTAGTTCTCCATGGGCTGGACCTAGAGAGTGAACACTGCATGTTTGCGAACCAGACCGGCACTGTCACACTGGTTCCACTCAATGGGGCCCAGTGCTCCGTGAATGGAGTGCAAGTGACAGAAGCCTCTCCACTAAACCAAGGTATACACTTTTGGTGGCACGTTATTTTGATTGTCTGGATTTTCCATCTGTAGATGCTCTACAGATGGTCATAGGCTACTATCAACAAACTGTTGATAAGCAACTGCTTGCTACGGTTACGGTTAGTTAGGTTTAGAATAAGGGTGTGGCATATCAAGAAGATTATTAAATAGCATGATCATTACAAAGGTGCACCTTGTGCTGAGGACAATAAAAGGCCACTCTAAAATGTGCAGTGTTGTCACACAATATCACAGATGTTTTGAGGGAGCGTGTAATTGGCATGCTGATTGCAGGAATGTCCATCAGAGCAGTTGCCAGAGAATTTAATATTGATTTCTCTACCATGGGCGGCCTACAATGTTATTTTAGAGAATTTGGCACTACGTCTAGCCGGCCTCACAACCGCAGACCACGTGTATGGTGTCGGACTGCTGATGTCAACGTTGTGATGGAGTGCCCCGTGGTGGGGTTATGGTATGGACAACAGACACAATTGCATTTTATCGATGGTAATGATAATGCCCGGCCCCATGTCGCAAGGATCTGTACACAATTCCTGGAAGCAGAAAATGACCCAGTTCTTCCATAAATTGCATACTCACCAGACATGTCACCCATTGAGCATATTTGGGATGCTCTGGATCGACGTGTACGACAGCGTGTTCCAGTTCCTGCCAGCCAACACAATGACTGTTCTGTGAATGCCCAATCAGTAGTAAAACCCACCCATGTGTATTTCCCTTCCTATGTATTTTTTCCCCCCTTATTATCTTTATTCAATGTTTATTGTTCTATTGCGTTTGATAGGTGCTGTTATCCTACTGGGGAGAACCAACATGTTCCGTTTCAACCACCCTAAAGAGGCAGCTAAACTAAGGGAAAAGAGGAAGGTAAACACCAAAGGCTCTATGTCTCTCAAAGGCCTTTTTATAGAAGCCTCTTAGTGGCGGTATTATTGATTTGTTATTATTACGTGTGGATGACCTATGTTCCCCAAGGGTTTAAATCAAGTAAGTCATGACTCGTATAGCTTATTACTCATGTAGCCAAGCATTTTATCGCTGCACCTGCGATAACATCTGTGTACGTGATCAAATAACGTTGATTTGAAATAACCATCTAGTGGAAGGGCACGTTTACCCTAAGCGTTGTAGGATGCAGGCGACTTGACCAACGAGTCATTATGAGGTCAATGATCGTGTTGAGCTTTAAGTGTTGGTCATTTTTTTCCCCCAGAGTGGACTGCTCTCTTCCTTTAGTCTGTCCATGACCGATCTCAACAAATCATGTGAGAACCTCTCCACAGTAATGCTCTACAACCCAGGGTGAGTGTATGTATCACCTAATCCCGAATCGGCCCCTAGCCCCTAGCCTGCACTTGTGGCGATCTGAGAGGAATTGATAGGTGTAGGCAATATGGCGAAAACTCCACCTAGCCTATCAGAGGGCAAGGAGGAAGCTATTCCCATATTGCTTATACTAATCTATTCCTCTCAGATCTCCACAAGTGCATGGGGAGTGGGCAGTAGGGCTGGTTTGGGATTAGTCAAATGTATGCTCCAGGGCATGAATGATTCCCCCGAACTCCCTCTGCGCAGTTCCCCCTGCCTTCTCAGGAGTTCGTAAGCTCTCCTTTTCCTCCATTCGCTTCGGTCCGTTGCTGCTCACCCGCGTGACCACTGACTGAAGCAGTGGATTGGTTGTAAAATACAAAAGAAAAATTGGGCTGAAATACAATGTTACAGTGCCCAGTCAAAGACATCAGTGTTCTGATAGTTTATGTGCAGCTCAAAATGGAAATGGGGGGGAAAATATTTACTTTGGATTGGAGGGAGGTCTGTAACATTGCAACTGCTGTGACTCGAGCCAAAATCATGTGCGCTGGTCATGCTGCACGTCACAAATGCCACATCACTCAAACCGTATGGCCTTCATTGATTCTATTACTAACTCTCCAAATCTGAGCCAGAGACTAATTTTGCTTGTACAGAACCGCTAAGGAATACGTTTGTTTTGTTGTTGTACAGCACCCCTTGTGGAGGATGCAACTAGTCTTCATTTAAGTTTTGTACAGTACAACAAGTGATGCCATAGTACTTACTCCTATTTAGACATAAACCTGATTACAAAAAAAACAAACTTATCACCAACTAGGTATCTACTAGGTAGATATGCACGCACAGACAAAAAAAAACGATTTATTAATAGGTCCAGAGCAACCATGGATATTCTGAGGAATACACAGCCAGTATTTAGTGAACGTTGGTAACGGTTATGGCTGTGTTGTTTTAACTCCTTTTGTGTGATTATTGCTCTTCATTGAGTCTAATTTTGTAAGTACAGTAACTAATGTATCTCTGACCCCTCCCTCGGCAGTCTCTTCACTGAAAAGGGGCCTATCTATCTCAGGTAGACCCAACCAGAGTGTTCAATGTTCACTGCTTTGTTTTAACAATGCTTGTGAAGCATGAAACATCATTTTCACTTTGTCCCGCCACCACCATGTTTGAACATAAGCCGTCATCGTCTCGTCTTGTTTTTATTATGATTTTGCACGTCGTCTCGCTTGCTTCAATCACTGTATTGGCACAAAATGATGACATCAAGCTTTGACATCCATTGCCTTGTATGGAGCTCTTCAGTCATTCCATGTGCCAATTGCAGCCTTCATTTCTGTTATCATGCTGTCTCGTTGAGTAATACTGGTGTGTGTGTGTCCAGTCTCACTGTCATTGTTATTAAGCCAGCTAAATGATAATGGTGTACTTGCCTAGGTTGGAATTCGAGAGACAGCAACGGGAAGAGCTGGAGAAGCTGGAACACAAAAGGTGCGAGGGGAGACACTCAACAAACATGCTCATATTTTGACTACAAGTCCAATAATGCTCACTAGTCACCTGTAATGCACCACATTGTAGGAACGGTGTGCTTTAAAAGCAAATATGCTGACATTACATGATTATTGGAGACTCTTATCGTTAATACCAATCGTTCAAAAAATGCCTTGTTTACTATGTATTTGTTTGGCGAATGACCATAGCGTATTGCATAGTGTTTCATGATTTGTTTGTATTTGGTTGGGGGTGCAGGAGGCTTATTAAGGAGATGGAAGACAGGCAGAAGTGCGAGAAGGCGGAGCTGGAGCGCCTGCAACAGGAGGTGGAGTCCCAGCGCAAGGAGTCGGAGCAGGTGCAGCAGCGCATCCGCCGCCAGGAGGAGACCCTCCGCTGCCGCAGCCAGGACATCGAGAGCCGCCTGCGCGACCTCCTGGCTGAGAAGCAGCGCTTTGAGGAGGAGCGCCACCGCGAGACCAAGGAGCTGGAGCTACAGAGGCGCCAGCGGCGAAAGCAGCAGGAGGAGCGCGAGGATGAGAAGACGCAGGACGAGGAGGCGCGATGCCATAGCGAGGCGGCAGAGCGTGCCGAGCAGGCGGAGATCTTCCGCGAGCTGGAGCGGCTGAAGCGGGAGCACGAGGAGCAGGTGGTGCGGCTGGAGGCAGAGAGGCGGAGGCTGGAGGAGCGCGAGATGGAGCAGCTAGGCCTGGTGGGGCGCCTAGAAGAGCAGCTGAGGGAGCGCCACGAAGCGGCGGCTGCCCTGCTGACCCGCGAGGACACCCGGCGCCTGGACGAGGAGCGCCGTGCCTTGGCCGAGATACGCTCCGCACTGCTCCGCGCCAAGGAGGCCAGCGGGCGCTCTGACTGCGACAGAATGGGCGAGGAGGCCGGGTGCGCCGCCCAGGTCCGTTACACGGACTTCAAGGCAGCGCAGGTGGAGGAGCTGGGTCAGTTGGAGGAGGGGCTCCGGCAGCAGAAGGAGTGCCTGGAGAAGGAGGTGGCGTCAGAGCACGCTTCCCTGGCCGTCCTGGTCCACGCCCACAAGGAGCGGCAGCGACAGCTGCGAGAGACCCAGGAGAAGGGGGCACAGGACTCCTCAGAACTCTCCCAGGAGGAGCAGCGGATGCAACAGGCCGAGCAGCGCCTCCTCTTCAAGGAGCGCCGGCTAACCAGCCTAACCGACAGCCTCCTGCCGGCGGTGGCCGAGGAAAGGCAGAGGGCGGAGGAGCTGCTGAAACTCGGAAGCTCCTCTGGCGCTGGCAGCATTTCCAACATCTCCCTGGGACTAGACAACACCCTGTACCAGGTGGAAAAGGAACTTGAGGAGAAGGAGGAGCGCCTTACCTCACACTGCGCCAGCGCCGAGCAGCTTCAGCAGCTGCAGGAGACGTACGAGTTCACGGCCAACGTGGCGCGCCAGGAGAAAAAAGTGCGACGCAAGGAGAAGGAGATCCTGGAGTCGCGGGAGAAGCAGCAGCGCGAGTCTCTGGAGCAGGCGGTGGCGCGCCTGGAGAGAAGGCACTCGGCGCTGAGGCGCAGTGTCCCGCTGGACCCAGAAAGTGTGGAATCCAGGCGCAAGGCCTCCGTTCTGGGGCCCGCGCGGGAATTCGACCAAGAGAGGTGCGCACGCTTGTTATTCACTGTCACTACAGATACATCTGTAGAATCAATGAATAGTACAACATTTGTCCTCTAGTGGGAAGGTGTGCAGTAGACCCATTGCTATCCACATAATTATAGAAAATGTAGATAAGCTGATGTCAGAAAGTTTCAAGAGATGATAGATGATGGTGGTAATGAGGATGGTAAATGAGTGTCGTCGATGAGTGATGATGGTATTACCACATTGGTCAATCCCTCCTGTCTAAAATGGTGTTCGTCAATTGGTAATATGATTATGGACATGATAAATAAGTAACTCTGCCATTTTACAATTATATTGTACCATCACAACCGGACGTAGTTGGGAGTCCCATAGGGCGGCGCACAATTGGCCCAGCGTCGTCTGGTTTTGGCCAGTGTAGGCCGTCATTGTAAATAAGAATTTGTTCTTAACTGACTTGCCTAGTTAAATAAAAAAGTAGTTTTGTGGAATGAGCGTATTTAGCATGACTCTGTGGGTCGATAGACACATGACAACTCTCCATCTTCTCTCCATATCCTCAGGGTGGACCGGGAGATCCAGAAGCTGAAGCAGAGGATCAGTAAAACTGAGGGAAGTGGAAGGAGTCACACTGGGAGCGGCGATGAAAAGACCAGTCTCAGCACCCCCCCTGTCAGCCCAATCCAGAGCCTACCCCCGGTGCTGCCTATCACAGATGACGGGTACAGTGCCTTCAGAAAGAAAACCCCTTGACTTTTTCCACATTTTGTTGTTTGCACAGCCTGAATTTCAAATGGATTAAATTGAGATTTTTTTTGTCACTGGCCTACACACAATACCACATGGAATTTGTTTTTAGAAATGTTTACAAAAAAAGTAAACAATGAAAAGCTGAAATGTCTTAAGTCAAGAAGTATTCAACCTCTTTGTTATGGCAAGCCTAAATGAGTTCAGGAGTAAGAATTTGCTTAACAAGTCACATAATAAGTTGCATGGACTCACTGTGTGCAATAATAGTGATTGACAGGATTTTTAAAGGACTACCTCATCTCTGTACCCATACAGTTATCTATGTGGTCCCTTAATCGAGCAGTGAATTTCAAACAGGTTCAACCACAAAGACAAGGGAAGTTTTCCAATGCCTTGCTAAGAAGGGCACCTTTTGGTAGATATATATGGTAGATTTTTTTTTTAAAGCACACTTTGAATATCCCTTTGAGCATGGTGAAGTTATTAATTACACTTTGGATGGTGTATCAATACACCCAGTCACTACAAATATACAGGCGTCCTTCCTAACTCAGTTGTCAGGAAAGGAAGGAAACCACTCAGGGATTTCACCATGATGCCAGTGGTGACTTTAAAACAGGGTTTAATGGCTGTGATAGGAGAGAACTGAGAATGGATCAATAACTTGGTTACTCCACAGCTAACCTAATTGACAAAGTGAAAAGAAGAAAGCCTTTACAGAATAAAAAATATTCCAAAACAAGCATCCTGTTTGCAACAAGGCAGTAAAGAAATACTGCTAAAAATTGCGGCAAAGCAATTAACTTTTTGTCCTGAATACAAAGTGTCATGTTTGGGGCAAGTCCAATACAACACATTACTGAGTATCACTCTCCATATTTTCAAGCATAGTAGTGGCCGCATCATGTTATGGGTGTGCTTGTAATCGTTAAGGACTGGGGAGTTTTTCCAGGATAAAAAAGAAATGAAATCGAGCTAAGCACAGGCAAAATCCTAGAGGAAAACCTGGTTCAGTCTGCTTTCCACCAGACACTGGTAGATGAATTCACCTTTCAGCAGGACAATAAAGGCCCGATCTACACTGGAGTTGCTTACAAAGAAGACAGTGAATGTCCCCGAGTGGCCGAGTTACAGTTTTGACTTAAATCTGCTTGAAAATCTATGGCAAGACCTGAAAATAGTTGTCTAGCAATGATCAACAAACAATGTGACAGAGCTTGAAGAATTTTGAAAAGCATAATGGGAAAATGTGTGGAAAGCTCTTAGAGATTTACCCAGAAAGACTCACCACTGTAATCATGATTCTAACATTTATTGGATACTTATCTAATCAAAAGATTTTTTTGTATTTTTTTAAAAACTAGTTTTGGAACATTTCTTCCACTTTGACGTTTTGTGTAGATCGTTGACAAATCAATTTTAATCTCACTTTGTAACACAACAAAATGTGGAGAAAGTAAATGTGTGTGTGAATACTTTCGGAAGGCACTGTATGTGTCATCCTATGTAATATTCACAATGATGGCCAGAAACGGCACAGGCAAATTTGTTGTAGGTGGTGGAGAATGATGAAATGTAGATGATCAAAATAAAGATGCTTTCTTTTTTGACAGTAGGGTTGACCTGGCCATTGCAGATTTTGAGTATCTAATAAGTTTCCTTATCCGTTGACAGGATAAATGCATACATTGAGGAGGAGGTTAAGAGAAGGTTACAGAAGCTGAACCTCTTCAATGGTGACAAAAACATTGAGCTCTCGCTTTCATCTGAATCTCTGCAGGTAAGCATCAGTGATACATTGTTTTGTTTGCCTGGCAATATTAAGATGGGGATATTTCTCAATCTCAAGAATAGATTCTTGATGTTCAAACTCATAAAGTCTTAGTTACTGTAGCCTCCCATACAATGGGAGCATAATAAAGAAACCCCAATTTGGAAATTGTGGCTTTGAAAAATAGCAATTATATGAAGTTCTTCAATCCTACAGGAGGACGAAGAAGTTAATGAATCTAGCTCTGTTAGATTAACGGATGAGGTAAGCCCAGGTCCTCGACACAGGGTATACAGAATGGACTATAATCTGCATGCATTTCTGAAAATTCTCTAAAAAGGTTACATGGACCAATCAAGTGGGGTCTTTTCCCAACCTTTCTCATATTTTTTTGTATGTGGATGATGATTTGCCTGGTTTTCTTTTCTTTTCCCCAATATGAGAGGAACTCTTGCTTGCCTAATGGCAAAGTTGTCCATTTACCACAGCATATGCAGTTTTGGTTTGAAATGAATTTGACATTGCAATGTATCTTTTAGGAATTGTTTGTCATTGCTTAGAAGTGTGGTCTTATTCATTACAGGATGATGCCAAGCTGCAAAACCGTGTCAACCCTAGGAAATTGAAATATGAGGTAAGGCTTGAGTTTTTTTCTGTTGGTGATGAAGAAACTAACCAGACATTTTGAAACAATAATTTAACTTGACTGGCAATCATTCTGAATCTTCACTAACCACCACACCAACTATGAAAAAATGAATGCCGTTTGTAAAAGGCGCTTTAGGGAACATCCTGCTTTACAGGAATCCCAAATTTGTATCTGATTAGCAGAGAAGATTCCTAAACCAAGAACTTCAGACCTTTTATAAAGAAATTGCAAAAACATAAGAATATAAAAGAAGCAGGAAATTGGATAAAATACTCAATTGGCTAAATGAAACCATCACTGACAGAGGAGGCCGACTTAAGTGTAGAACATAATAAGGAGAAATGTCCAACCAAACAGGGTTGATATCTGGTTTTGTAAGCAAAAAGGAAAGGTCAAAATTGCATGGAAGCCTGGGATGTGTAATTTTGTATTCATGCTGCATAACAATCATCAGTCTCTTTAATTGCCTTTTGAATTGTAATCTTGCTCATCTGGATTTTTTTCCAATCACAACTGGATTTTTACACTTGGTGGAGGAAGAACTTAATTTACTGGGGTGAGAAGGAATACATGAAAGACTATAATTCAGAGCTGTGATCTCTGGTTTGAAGTTATAGTCATGGAATCCCCCCTTGTCCACACAGAAAGACTCCATGCCCTTGCTGTGGCGTAGCTTCCTGTGTGTCCCAGAACGTGAGACGAGCACTCACCTGGATGGGGCTACAACAAGTTCAGAAGAAGAAGGCGGCAAAGACCGCTCTGAGTTAGATAAAATTGGCAATCCAGAAAGGGAAACCAAAGTCTTGGCAGAAAATGATAGAATGCCTTATAAAGAGGGTGAAAAAGCAAAATGGTGGCAGGTGGAAGTGAAGGGGAAGGTTGACCAAGCTGAGAGCGAGAAGAGTAGCTGTGATTTTAAAACCAAGGACTGGGGATTTAGGTCTACAAACACCATAGTCGGTGAGGATGGAAATAACAGCCAATGTAGGCCAGATGAGGAAGATGACAAGATGAAAAGTCTGTCATATTATCAGTCCAGAGAAACCAGAACAGAAAACCCACTGTTGCTCTCACAGTTTGACTCTTTGGAAGGAACCAAAGACCAAGTTCAGAACACAAGCAAGACAAGTAACGACACTGTAACCGTGATAAATTCTGAAGTCCCCATACTGAGACCAAGTTCAAAGAGACAAATCTCCATCGAGGGCTACTTTGGTCTCAACAAGATCCCTAAAGAGTCTGTAAATGGGCAGGTGCAGAGGAATCTGAGAACTTCAGAACCGGATCTATTAACCAACGAACTGGGAGCCAAACAGAGTTACGTCCTTGGATACTTGGCAGGCAAGCTGTCTGGAGTTTACAACGACGCTGGACGATATCTGCAGAGTACACGGGATATCATTCGGCAGGTTCAAGCAGGAGAGACTTCAGCATTGACTAGTACATTCTCTCAGTACATGACCATAGTTACAAAACATCTTCCACTTGCTCAGAAAAAGCAGCTTGAACCTTCAATGAAACCCGACTCGAGGCAGAATAAAGTTCATTTTGCCAATTTGACAGGCAATTGCCTTTTCAATGTACCCGATAAAGGTAATGTGTCTGCAATTCCGGACATTTCATTATGGCCTAAAGGCTCTATGACTACATACAAAGACGGGGAGCCTGTAATTTATTGTCAGACGCTCGTGCAGTTTCCCATATGCCTTTTGGAATTACAGTCTCTTCCGCTTCAGAAGATGCTCTATTGTTTGTACTGTGTGATGCCCAAAATCGCTACCATTTCCCACCACCTTTTGGGTATCTACTGGCTAAGCGTTGCCAATTGCAAACAGCCTACACCACAACCAAGTTGCTTACTGTTATTTGAAACCGACATCTATGCAGTCTCCGCTGGTACTGGTTTAGGTAACAACCAACCTTTGGCAGTTTTTCAGCACTTCAGTCTCTTGCACATCAAAGAGATCCAAGTGAGCTTTGCTGGGCAGCATGTACGACTCCTGGGCTCCACTAAAGACACCATCTTGGTCATCTTCACCCACAGCAAAGAGCTTACCCAGGAGCTATGTTGTACCCTGCTGAAGATCCTTGCCCCGGCAGAGGTTCAGGAAGGCCCAGGAGCCCACCCCTTGCTTTGTGGAGACCTCTCGCGCCTCTCTCTGGACTGGAGGTCCCACGTTCCAGACCTCCTGCTGGATAGTGGCCTCTGTGTTACCTCACGTTTTAAGAGGATCATGGCTGACCTGCTCTATATCCTGCACGGCAACATGGAAGGACCCAACAAGCCCTCCTTGGCTAACATACAGCTTCTTCTCTACACTTCCATCAAGGTGGAAAACTATTCCACCTCGCGCCAAGTTGTCCTTTGCCAGTTCTTTCTTACCGACACTCACATAGGCCTGGTGCAAGAGGATGCTGTGTTCCACCCGGAACCTCGAGGCTCAACTCTGGTTCCCATCCAACCCCAGTTTCAGGGAGTAGAGCTGCGCAGACGCTCAGACATCCGATGTGTGCTTGTGAGACACATTGATAGATGTATGGTGCTTGACATCGTATTCTCCGTGACTCACAGAGGGCAGACTGAGACCAAAAGAAAGACGAGGAAAGGCTTAGGCATTGTCCCTCTACCTTCTGATTGCAGGCCCCCAGCTGATTCCTGGAAATTAACTTTCAGCTCTACCTCGGATGCAGCAATCCTAATCAATCATCTGTCAACCTGATTTAAGGCTGTGCTTACAGGTCATAAAAGGATGTAATGCTAATAGGTAATACATGGAAAGGAGTTTAACTGCCACTGCAGGCCTGAAGCGTAATGACTGGTGCCGTCCTGCTGAACTCCTCTTGTTTTCTTTCAGTATTGCACTTGAGCAAGAAAGCCATGGTGAGTTGGCTAGCTAGCGACATTCAGTATTGTCAGCCAACTGCATTTCTGAGTATAGTAATCAGATAGCTAGACTGATAACATCAGGGTTTGCATACTACAAGAGTTGAGCAACATTGTAGTAAAGATTTCACTTGTAAATCTTATTTTGTTTGAGCATGATGGTACCCTCCTACCACTTCCAATGTGTATTTAAGTTTAAATGATTTGTTTGATTAGTTGAAAATCATATTCCAAAGAAACATTATTCTTGTAACATGGTAACCATGCCTTTTGTAATTGTTAATGTATGTCCATAATGTCAGTAACATTTTATTGAAACTTCTACAGGATCCTCATGAATATTGTGTTATAAGAAAATATTCATATTATATTATATACACTGCTCAAAAAAATAAAGGGAACACTAAAATAACACATCCTAGATCTGAATGAATGAAATATTCTTATTAAATACTTTTTTCTGTACATAGTTGAATGTGCTGACAACAAAATCACACACAAATGATCAATGGAAATCAAATTTATCAACCCATGGAGGTCTGGATTTGGAGTCCCACTCAAAATTTAAAGTGGAAAACCACACTACAGGCTGATCCAACTTTGATGTAATGTCCTTAAAACAAGTCAAAATGAGGCTCAGTAGTGTGTGTGTGGCCTCCACGTGCCTGTATGACATCCCTACAACGCCTGGGCATGCTCCTGATGAGGTGGCGGATGGTCTCCTGAGGGATCTCCTCCCAGACCTGGACTAAAGCATCCGCCAACTCCTGGACAGTCTGTGGTGCAACGTGGCATTGGTGGATGGAGCGAGACATGATGTCCCAGATGTGCTCAATTGGATACAGGTCTGGGGAACGGGCGGGCCAGTCCATAGCATCAATGCCTTCCTCTTGCAGGAACTGCTGACACACTCCAGCCATATGAGGTCTAGCATTGTCTTGCATTAGGAGGAACCCAGGGCCAACCGCACCAGCATATGGTCTCACAAGGGGTCTGAGGATCTCATCTCGGTACCTAATGGCAGTCAGGCTACCTCTGGCGAGCACATGGAGGGCTGTGCGGCCCCCCAAAGAAATGCCACCCCACACCATGACTGACCCACCGCCAAACCGGTCATGCTGGAGGATGTTGCAGGCAGCAGAACGTTCTCCACGGCGTCTCCAGGCTCTGTCACGTCTGTCACATGTGCTCAGTGTGAACCTGCTTTCATCTGTGAAGAGCACAGGGCGCCAGTGGCGAATAACGCCAATCTTGGTGTTCTCTGGCAAATGCCAAACGTCCTGCACGGTGTTGGGCTGTAAGCACAACCCCCACCTGTGGACATCGGGCCATCGTACCACCCTCATGGAGTCTGTTTCTGACCGTTTGAGCAGACACATGCACATTTGTGGCCTGCTGGAGGTCATTTTGCAGGGCTCTGGCAGTGCTCCTCCTTGCACAAAGGCGGAGGTAGCGGTCCTGCTGCTGGGTTGTTGCCCTCCTACGGCCTCCTTCGCGTCTCCTGATGTACTGGCCTGTCTCCTGGTAGCGCCTCCATGCTCTGGACACTACGCTGACAGACACAGCAAACCTTCTTGCCACAGCTCGCAATGATGTGCCATCCTGGATGAGCTGCACTACCTGAGCCACTTGTGTGGGTTGTAGACTCCGTCTCATGCTACCACTAGAGTGAAAGCACCGCCAGCATTCAAAAGTGACCAAAACATCAGCCAGGAAGCATAGGAACTGAGAAGTGGTCTGTGGTCACCACCTGCAGAACCACTCCTTTATTGGGGGTGTCTTGCTAATTGCCTATAATTTCCACCTGTTGTCTATTCCATTTGCACAACAGCATGTGAAATGTATTGTTAATCAGAGTTGCTTCCTAAGTGGACAGTTTGATTTCACAGAAGTGTGATTGACTTGGAGTTACATTGTGTTGTTTAAGTGTTCCCTTTATTTTTTTGAGCAGTGTATTATATTCATAAATATCCATATTATAAATATAGATCAAATACTAAAATGTAAAGGTCTAACTCCAATGGCTGCTATTGATTTTAAAGTATTTTATAGTATATTTTAATGCTTCTCTTCTTAACATACTGCCACTGTGGTGGTACACCTTAATCAAATCCTAGTCAATCGTTAATTGTCACTTTTAAGAACAATTTTACTCACGAACCTAATTTGTTTTGTTTTGGTGTAGTTAATTAATTGGATATTTCGTAGATTTTCTATCCTACTACAGGGAATAGGGTGATCTTTTGTTTAGTCAGCTTAGCTCTCCCTCTCTGTTCTTACATGAACGCTCACATCAATCATTTATGGCCGGTAAAATTGTTTTCTTCAATCTGTTTGTGTACATGTTTATGCATATTCATTATATGGTAATGTGCAATATGATTTTGAGGAATATGTATGAGTAGTAACATGACGAATGTCTGAAGAATAATATGACTTGGGACTATGATCACTGCAATAATGTTAATAAAAGATGGTTAATTGTTTAAACAGAAAATAAAGATAGGCTTACACAGAACACTTTGTGTTGCGTGGTTGTATCTAGCTGTTCTGTTTCGTACCTAGTCACTGTTGTCATATAAATAAGACTACACCTTCCTGTCCATGTTTCTCTCTCTCTCTCTCTCTCTCCCATTTTTCTTTCATTCCACCCATGTCTTTCCCAGCAGCGATTTGTCTCTGTCCCTCTTGGGACCAACTCCGACTGCCTAAAGGACCCCGTTAAAATTAGCATCCCTCGCTACGTTCTCAGAGGGCAAGGGAAAGATGAGCACTTTGAGTTTGAAATTAAGGTAAGCTTCTCTTGTTAATTTGTTAAGTATCTTTGTTAAGTATCTCTCAAGATCCAGCATCATTGCTTTTGCTGTCTCTGGTCTTGTACACGTCCGACAGGTCCATATCCATTCTCCATTTTGAGTTAGTTGTATCAGTCTTGTACTCAGTAGTATTTTCCTCTCTCTTTAGATCACTGTAATGGACGAAACGTGGACGGTCTTCAGGAGATACAGCCGCTTTCGGGAGATGCACAAAACTCTCAAGATGAAATTCCCAGAGGTAAAAGACTTTGATAGGAATTACCACATACTACACATCCTCTCCTATTGTAGATAATAGTAATATAATTGGTACAATCTTAATGACCTCCTTCCATACCAGCTTGCAGCTTTAGAATTCCCTCCCAAGAAACTCTTTGGGAACCGAGATGAGAGAATGGTTGCTGAACGGCAGAGTCACTTGGAGGTGAGTGCTGGCATTGACACATACTATTGCGTTTCTTAAAAGTAATATAGTTTAAGTTGTAATGATTGACGGGGTTATCGAAATCTGTCGGTGACGAAAGTCTGAAGGTTTGTCATTCTCATCCATCAGTTCAGAGATCTATTTGTTCCTTGTCATACATTTAAAGCAGTAGTCGCCAAACTGTGGATCGCAAGGCATTCCTAGTCGATCACCAAACATTTCTGTAGAAAAGCCAATGATAAAGCTTTACGCTCCAATTTTTTTTTGTATTAGTCTTGCGCTGTTGGCGGTAGATGCACTTGCGCGCTGGGTAGGCAAAGTGTTCCCATTTTGAACCATTTAATTTGTCTATCCTGCGGACCAAGAGAGCTAAATCAAGTGTGCCTACTGCGCTGGCCAATCGGATAGCTCAATTCACTGTGCCTACAGCTTCAACGACCCCACAGCAAAGTTTGATACTTGCCTACGTGAGATTTCATAACTTTTAAAACCCTGACCAAAGCGAGACTGTCAAAGATACAGCTGCTGTGTTCGATTGAGTTCATGTTTAAGGCTATATTCAGCACTGTTTTTATTTAACACTTTTTTTAACACTTTTACAAAACAAAAACTTCTACTCGCGCTACAACCAGCACTGCAACTGCAATGAATCAGTAGCCAAGTGTATCGATAGGCCTGCCTTTTAACTATTTGCAGCTCGTCGTTTTTTGTTTTGTTTATATCGACCCTTTCTATGGTCATAAGAACATGAATTTGTGCATGAGGCAGAAATAATGTAGTGCGACTTGAGTTTCGCCATTAGGTGGAAGGCTGTCCCCTCTCTCTGGTCAGTCTTACCGGAGGAAAGGAGAGCGCAGGGAACTTGAGAGGCAGACCCTCTGCTGCTCTCTCCCTCCGCTGAGACTGACCATCAGATGCAGGTACCATCAGTATAGTAAAATAGAAAAGTTAATTAGTTGCAAATTATTCAATTCGTACTCAGCTGTGCCTTGCAAGTGATACAACAACTGATCTATTTTGTCATCAAAGCTCAAGTTTTGAAATATAATATAGTCTGAGAAGGCCAAGCATAGCCAATATGTTGTGATCATGTATTAGTGCACAAACCTCATTCCTACAGAAATGTTTTTATTAGGTTAATGTTGCATATGCTTACATTTTTTTGCTCCATTTTTTTGCTCCTCCAGAAATATCTGAAAAACTTCTTCAGGGTTATGATGTCACCCTCCTCGGGCTCTCCACTCCGCACTGATTCAGACTCTGAGGGTGGTCTGCAGCTGTCCAAGCACGCCATCTGTGACTTCTCCCCGTTCTTTAAGAAGGGCGTCTTTGACTACAGCAGCCATGGAACTGGTTGAAAACATTTTGGATGAGGACGGGTTGGAGCTAGTCTGGCCCTAGATATTTTTGTGCTGTTTTGCCATTTCCTACAGTCATTGGAGTTGACAAGACAGCGCCAGCAGATCTGTGACCAGGCTACGATGGAGCAGCTTTAATCCCAAAATCAAAGTGTGCGGTGCCTTCCCAGGTTGCAGTCTAGGTATTGACCTCAGTACAACCAAGTTATCAGGGGCACTAAGGAACAGATATCTAACTTACTATTCACCTTACTACTTTTTCTTCTAGCTCTCCTTCCTTTCCTACTCACTCTCCTTCCTTTCCTACTCACTCTCCTTCCTTTCCTACTCACTCTCCTTCCTTTCCTACTCACTCTCCTTCCTTTCCTACTCACTCTCCTTCCTTTCCTACTCACTCTCCTTCCTTTCCTACTCACTCTCCTTCCTTTCCTACTCACTCTCTTCCTTTCAGGTTAGGCCAGTACATTTGGAAATGGTCCTTTTTTATGAGGACCAAACGCATGAGGAATAGTCTTATCTTATAAGTCGAGTAAGTCATGTAATGACAACAGGTGTAGAATATGTGCTATTACAGTGACACAAAATGGTTCTTAAGCGGGCCTTGCAGAAAGGCAATGCAACCGCTGCCAATCTAGGAGACATTGCAAAGTCCTGGCATTAGTGACTTGCTAAGTCCATCTACTCTGCTCTCTTCCTGTTCACCACAGTTTACTCAGAAATAATGTTCTGAAGGGAGGCTTTACAACAAAATACTTTTTATGCAGCTATAATTTCGATGGCAACTCTAGTTTCTACCATTTCTGGTGATATGCAATTGAGACTGACATGTGCTGTATCTATGGGAACTGACCATTAAGGCATTACTCTTCACTACCTGTAGTGTTGATAAGGGTGGGCTGTTTCTGTATTGTATGGGTCATGGCTTCTCAAACTTGCTTAAAGTGGGATGTTCAGTATTTTATGACTTAATGTTAGATGGTTACTCATCCTAAAAGTAGACTAATGGGTTACATTTCCCAACCATGGGTAACCCAACCATGGGTTACATTTCTTCTAGCCCATAGATTACTTTCTTGGTTAGAAACCAAAAAACTGAACTTCCCCTTTTAATGTTGATATCATGTCTCATTATTGTACAATGTATCAGTTGAAAATAGTCTGAGGAGAGGTACTTTTGAGTGCAATAACAAGGACTCATGATCACTCCCAATTTTCAGAGAAATGTTAAATTGAGTCGTTTTGGTGAGATGTCGAAGTGATAACATGCTTTGACTTCACCTTTAATGGTAGCTACTACAGTAAAAAAAAAAAAAGTCAAGCTGATGTCACATGGCATTTGTGCAGGTTGAATCATATTATTCAGGATTGAGAGAATAATTGTTGAACGAAACGTGGCACATCTCTCCAGACTTCACCTTTCAACACTTAATTGGGTATTTTTTGGGCCTAGGCAGTTGGTGTGCCTACTGGTCCTGAAAGCTGTTGCTAACAGTGTTGCTCTCCATGTTTCTAACTGGGTAATAGAATTACGCTTTTGTTGACCACATGTCTTCCAAGTTTCACACGTAATACAATCACGGCTGCTGAGTTCAACACTTGACAAAACACTTTCACAACTGGACATACTGTAGGTGCTAAGACTTGTGGTGTGGATGTCAAACAGTTTACTTGGGGTTAGACTTACTATGTCTTTGTAAATCTGTAACAAAATATAATTATTTCTTAAATAAGTAATGAGGTGGTACAAATATACTACAGTTTCACATTAAATGTAGCATAGTGCAAGAACTTTAATCACTCCCCTTGTAAAGCATATTGTATACATATAATGTATATTTGAATGTTTGTGTGCATAGTTTTCTATATGAAGTGCTTGTACACACGCAATGTAAACTATTGACATTGAATGTCATAAAAGGGATTGTATATTATAACTGCTATAACTGATTTAGCTTTCAAAGGCTTTGATATCGTAATGATGTAAGAGGAGGACCAGTTTGCTTTACTGGTGTCCATTTTGAGACTCCAAGTTGAGGGATTGAAAGTCAGTCATATGTAAGTACTGTAGTAGAAACTTTTTTTTTAGTTTTTATATAATTTTTTAGAACTGGAATATAATTAGGATTATATTGATTTTCATAACTGACAGCTCATTTGTGTATTTATGTCCTGTAAAAACACTTAGCTATCTGCAAAATAATGTACAGCAAGAAACTGATTAGTTGTACCATTGTATTGAGGTTGTAACTGACACATTTACAAAATCGATACATTTGATAAAACTCCTGCAAAATATTTTGCTGCGGCATTGTGTGTTTATAACATGGATGCAACTCATAAAAAAATAGGGACAGTTTATGACCTCTTGACTATCTTACAGGAGTAATATACTTACTGGTGTAATACACAGCAAGCATATCAAACTATTTCTTTTTTATATAAAAAAAAAAAATTCAACCAGGTAGGCCAGTTGAGAACAAGTTCTCATTTACAACTGCGACCTGGCCAAGATAAAGCAAAGCAGTGCAACACAAACAACACAGAATTACACATGGAATAAACAAACATACAGTCAAAAACACAATATACAGTGTGTGCAAATGAGGTAAGATTAGGGAGGTAAAGGCAATAAATAAGCCGTAGTGGCGAAGTAATTACAATTTAGCAATAAACACTGGAGTGATAGATGTGCAGAAGATGAATGTGCAAGTAGAGATACTGGAGTGCAAGGGAGCACAAATGGGCTATGTGCAGTGATCTGGGAGATATGAGTCTACAGCTTCAGTAATTTTTGCAATTTATTCCAGTCATTGGCAGCAGAGAACTGGAAGGAAAGGTGGCCAAAGTAGGAAAAGGCTTTGGGGGTGACCAGTGAACTATACTTGCTGGAGCGTGTGCTACAGGTGGGTGCTGCTATGGTGACCAGTGAGCTGAGATAAGGTGGGGCTTTACCTAGCAAAGACTTATAGATGACCTGGAGCCAGTGGGTTTGGCGACGAATATGAAGCAAGGGCCAGCCAACGAGAGCATACAGGTCGCAGTGGTGGGTAGTATATGGGGCTTTGGTGACAAAACGTATGGCACTGTGATAGACTGCATCCAATTTGCTGAGTAGAATGTGGGAGGCTATTTTATAAATGACATCGTCGAGGATCGGTAGGATAGTCAGTTTTACGAGGGTATGCTTGGCAGCGTGCGTGAAGGAGGCTTTGTTTGCGAAATAGGAAGCCGATTCTAGATTTGATTTTGGATTGGAGATGCTTAATGTGAGTCTGGAAGGAGAGTTTACAGTCTAACCAGACACCTAGGTATTTGTAGTTGTCCACATATTCTAAGTCAGAACCGTCCAGAGTGTAGTGATGCTGGATGGATGGGCAGGTGCAGGCAGCGATCGGTTGAAGAGCATGCAGTTAGTTTTACTAGCATTTAAGAGCAGTTGGAGGCCACGGAAGGAGAGTTGTATGTCATTGAAGCTCGTTTGGAGGTTAGTTAACACAGTGTCCAAAGAAGGGCCAGATGTATACAGAATGGTGTCATCTGCGTAGAGGTGGATCAGAGAATCACCAGCAGCAAGAGCGACAAGAGTCGGCCCGAGAATTTAACCCTGTGGTACCCCCATAGACTGCCAGAGGTCCAGACAACAGGCCCTCCGATTTGACACACTGAACTCTGTCTGAGAAGTAGTTGGTGAACCAGGCAAGGCAGTCATTTGAGAAACCAAGGCTGTTGAGTCTGCCGATAAGAATGTGGTGATTGACAGAGTCGAAAGCCTTGGCCAGGTCGTTGAAGACAGCTGCACAGTCCTGTCTTTTATCAATGGCGGTTATGATATCGTTTAGGACCTTGAGCGTGGCTGAGGTGCACCCATGACCAGCTCGGAAACCAGATTGCATAGCGGAGAAGGTACGGTGGGATTCGAAATGGTCGGTAATCTGTTTGTTAACTTGGCTTTCGAAGACCTTTAGAAAGGCAGGGTAGGATAGATATAGGTCTAACAGTTTGGGTCTAGAGTGTCTCCCCCTTTGAAGAGGGGATGACCGCAGCAGCTTTCCAATCTTTGAGGATGTCAGACGATACGAAAGAGGTTGAACAGGCTAGTAAATAAGGGTTGCAACAATTGCGGCGGATAATTTTAGAAAGAGAGGGCCCAGCTGATTTGTACGGGTCCAGATTTTGCAACTTTCAGAACATTAGCTATCTGGATTTGGGTGAAGGAGAAAAGGGGGAGGCTTGGGCAAGTTGCTGTGGGGGGTGCAGGGCTGTTGACCGGGGTTGGCGTAGTCAGGTGGAAAGCATGGCCAGCCTTAGAGATGCTTATTGAAATTCTCAATTATCGTGGATTTATCGGTGGTGACAGTGTTTCCGCGCCTCAGTGCAGTTGGCAGCTGGGAGGAGGTGCTCTTATTCTCCATGGACTTTACAGTGTCCCAGAACTTTGAGTTTGTGCTACAGGATGCAAATTTCTGTTTGAAAAAGCTAGCCTTTGCTTTCCTAACTGCCTGTGTATATTGGTTCCTAACTTCTCTGAAAAGTTGCATATCGCGGACGCTATTCAATGCTAATGCAGTACGCCACAGGATGTTTTTGTGCTGGTCACTGGCAGTCAGGTCTGGAGTGAAGGGCGATATCTGTTCCTGGTTCAATTTTTTTTGAATAGGGCATGTTTATTTAAGATGTTGAGGAAAACACTTTTTTAAAGAATAACCAGGCATCCTCTACTGACGGAATGAGGTCAATATCCTTCCAGGATACCTGGGCCAGGTCGATTAGAAAGGCCTGCTCGCTGAATTGTTTTATGTAGCATTTGACAGTGATGAGGGGTGGTCGTTTGACCGCAGACCCATTACGGACGCATGCAATAAGGCAGTGATCGCTGAGATCCTGGTTGAAGACAGCAGAGGTGTATTTAGAGGGCAGGTTGGTCAGGATGATATCTATGAGGGTGCCCGTGTTTACAGATTTGGGGTTGTACCTGGTAGGTTCATTGATAATTTGTGTAAGATTGAGGGCATCTAGCTTAGATTGTAGGACGGTCGGGGTATTAAGCATGTCCCAGTTTAGGTCACCTAACAGTACGAGCTCTGAAGATAGATGGGGGGCAATCAATTCACATATGGTGTCCAGGGCACAGCTGGGGGCAGAAGGTGGTTATAACAAGCGGCAATGGTGAGAGACTTGTTTCTGGAAAGGTGGATTTTTAGAAGTAGAAGCTCGATTTGTTTGGGCACAGACCTGGATGGTATGACAGAGCTCTGCAGGCTGTCTCTGAAGTAGATTGCAACTCCGCTCCCTTTGGCAGTTCTATCTTTTTGGAAGATGTTATAGTTAGGGTTGGAAATTTCAGGATTTTTGGTGGCCTTCCTAAACCATGATTCAGACACGGTTAGGACATCCGGGTTGGCAGTGAGTAAAACAAACTTAGGGAGGAGGCTTCTAATGTTAACATGCATGAAACCAAGGCTTTTACAGTTACAGAAGTCAACAAATGAGAGCGCCTGGGGAATGGGAGTGGAGCTAGGCGCTGCAGGGCCTGGATTAACCTCTACATCACCAGAGTAGGATAAGGGTACGGCTAAAGGCTATAAGAACTGGTCTAGTGCGTTCGGAACAGGGAGTAAACGGAACAGGTTTCTGGGCGCAGAAGAATAGATTCAAGGCATAATGTACAGACAAGGATGTGAATACAGTGGAGGTAAACCTAGGCATTGAGTGACGATGAGAGAGGTTTTGTCTCTAGAGACATCATTTAGACCAGGTGAGGTCACCGCATGTGTGGGAGGTGAAACAATTCTTGCATAACTCATGTTCAAATGGGTGTAATCTTAAATACTTAGAATTATGAATTACAGTGCATTCGGAAAGTATTCAGACCCCTTGACCTTTTTTCTACATTTTATGTTACAGCTGTATTCTAAAATGTATTAAATCGTTTTTTCCCCCTCAATCTACACAAAATACCCCATAATGACAAAGCAAAACTAGGTCTAGAAATTTTAGCAAATATATTCAAAATACAAAACTGAAATATCACATTTTACTTCCCAGAATAGGCAATGCAGAAATACCCAAGGACAAGAAAGTTTAGATTTTTTTTTTTAAACTAGATGATTACCTCTTGGATTACTTTGAGATTCACAAAGGATGTTGGCAAAAAAATATATATTGGCACCTTTGTTTTCTCAATGCCATTCAATTCAGCGTTGAAAAAAGTTGCAAGTTTGTTTGTTCCATCCGAGTGAGTCTGGCCACAAGTCAGAGACGACCATGACACACCATATGCGTTTGATGGATCCTTTTTGTCTTTAATGCCTCAATCTAAAAAAATACACTGCTCAAAAAAATAAAGGGAACACTTAAACAACACAATGTAACTCCAAGTCAATCACACTACTGTGAAATCAAACTGTCCACTTAGGAAGCAACACTGATTGACAATACATTTCACATGCTGTTGTGCAAATAGAATAGACAAAAGGTGGAAATTATAGGCAATTAGCAAGACACCCCCAATAAAGGAGTGGTTCTGCAGGTGGTGACCACAGACCACTTCTCAGTTCCTATGCTTCCTGGCTGATGTTTTGGTCACTTTTGAATGCTGGCGGTGCTTTCACTCTAGTGGTAGCATGAGACGGAGTCTACAACCCACACAAGTGGCTCAGGTAGTGCAGCTCATCCAGGATGGCACATCAATGGAGAGCTGTGGCAAGAAGGTTTGCTGTGTCTGTCAGCGTAGTGCCCAAAGCATGGAGGCGCTACCAGGAGACAGGCCAGTACATCAGGAGACGTGGAGGCCGTAGGAGGGCAACAACCCAGCAGCAGGACCGCTACCTCCGCCTTTGTGTGATTGACTTGGAGTTACATTGTGTTGTTTAAGTGTTCCCTTTATTTTTTTGAGCAGTGTATATATTGGCACCCATTTTCAGTACTCCAGTACCCTTCCATTGCGAGGATAACGACACTGAGCCTTTTTCTAAAATGTTTAAGGAGACTGGAGAACACATTGGGAGGGATCTTAGACCCTTCATGCATAAAGAATCTTTCCAGATCCTTGGTATCATTTGTCTGTGCCAATGGACTGCCCTCTTCAATTCAAACCAGTGGTTCCCAAACTTTTTATAGTCCCGTACCCCTTCAAACATTCAACCTCCAGCTGCGTACCCCCTCTAGCACCGGGGTCAGCGCACTCTCAAATGTTGTTTTTTGCCATCATTGTAAGCCTGCCACACACACTATACAATACATTTATTAAAAACATAAGAGTGAGTGTTTTTGTCACAACCTCTTATAGGACCAGGGCACAAATGATAATATAATAATCAATCATTTTGCTCTTTTATTTAGCCATCTTACATGTAAAACCTTATTTGTTCATCAAAAATTGTGAATAACTAGCCACAGGTTGAGAAGGGTGTGCTTGAAAGGATGAACATACCTCTGCAGTGTTGTGTTGTATTGGAGAGAGTCTCAGTCTTAAATCATTTCCCACACAGTCTGTGCCTGTATTTAGTTTTCATGCATGTGAGGGCCGAGAATCCACTCTCGCATAGGTACGTGGTTGCAAAGGGCATCAGTGTCTGCGCGATTTGCCAAGGCAAGAAACTGAACGCAGCCCTATCGCGAAATCTGGCAGTGGCTTCTGATTCAATTCAATTTTCACAGAACCGCTTGTTGCAATTTCGATGAAGCGCTCTTGTTCAGATATCGGGAAGTGGACTGGAAGCAGGGCATGAAAGGGATAACGAATCCAGTTGTTTGTGTCGTCCGTTTCGGGGAAAGTACCTGCGTAGTTGCGCACCCAGCTCACTCCGGTGCACTATATCACATTTGACATTTTCCGTCAGCTTGAGTTCATTTGCACACAAAAAATCATACAATGATGGAAATACCTGTGTGTTGTCCTTGTTAATGCAGACAGAAAAGAGCTCCAACTTGTTAATCATAGCCTCAATTTTGTCCCGCACATTGAATATAGTTGAGGAGAGTCCCCGTAATCCTAGATTCAGATCATTCAGGCGAGGAAAGAACATCACCCAGATAGGCCAGTCATGTGAGAAACTTGTTATTGTGCAAGCGGTCAGACAAGTGAAAAATTATGGTCAGTAAAGAGAACTTTAAGCTCGTCTCTCAATTCAAAACAACATGTCAATACTTTGCCCCTTGATAACCAGCTCACTTCTGTATGTTGTAAAAGCGTTACATGGTCACTGCCCATATCATAATGCAGAAAATTCAAGGGCCTTGCTTTAACAAACCATTTTCACTAGTGTCCAACACGTCTTTCAAGCTGTCAGGCATTCCCATGGCAGCAAGAGCCTCTTGGTGGATGCTGCAGTGTACCCAAGTGGCATTGGGAGCAACTGCTTGCATGCGCGTTACCACTCCACTATGTCTCCCTGTCATAGCTTTTGCACCATCAGTACAGACACCAACACATCTTGGCCACCAAAGTCCATTTGATGTCACAAAGCTGTCCAGTACTTTAAAAATATCCTCATGTTGTCCTGGTTTCCTGTGATTTGCAGAAGAGGATGTCTTCTTTAATTGACCACCCATAAATGTAACGTACATATACCAGGAGCTGTGCCAGGCCCGCCGCCACGTCTGTTGACTCATCCATATAATTCACTGGCTTGTATGCGAAGCAGTAGTTGTTTCAAAACATCTCCTGCCATGTCACTGATGCGTTGTGAAACAGTGTTGTTTGATGAAGCCATTGTCAAATTGTTTTGGGGCCTTTTCCCCCAGCATTGTCCCAGCCATATCCGCGGCAGTAGGAAGAATGAAGTCCTCCACAATAGTATGGGGCTTGCCTGTCCTAGCCACTCGGTAGCTCACCACATAAGACGCTTCTAGCCCTTTCTTATTAATGGTATCTGTTGCTTTTATACATGTCTTACTACTCAAAAGTTGTCTTTATTATCGCTCAAACTCCTGTGGCTTATTTTTCAAATTGTCATGTTTTGTTTCTAAATGTCTGCGCAAGAGTGAAGGTTTCCCGCAAGAGAGTAACGATTAATGTGATTGGATGTTAATTATTTGGCTCCCGAGTGGTGCAGCGGTCTAAGGCACTGCATCTCAGTGCAAGAGGCTTCACTGCAGTCCATGGTTTGAATCCAGGCTGCATCACATCCGGCCGTGATTGGGAGTACCATAGGGCGGCGCACAATTGGCCCAGCGTCGTCTGCGTTTGGCCGTCGTAGGCAGTCACTGTAAATAAGAATTTGTTCTTACTGACTTGCCTAGTTAAATATTTGACTAGGCTACCTGTATTTGACATTGTGTTGTTATTTCGCTGAACACTAGATGGTTTAATTACGTACCCCCGGCGGCATTGCGCGTACCCCAGTTTGGGAATACCTGATTCAAATCATATGTTTTCAATTGGGTTCGATGTGTGCTTGGGGTTATTGTCTTGCTTGAAGATCCACTCCAAGTATCAGCCTGGCAGAGGAAACCAGGTTTTGGGTAAAATGTCCTTGTACTTTGTAAAGTTCATGATGCCGTAGACCTTAAACAAGGGCCTCAGGACCAGTGGAAGCAAAACAGCCCCATAGCATCAAAGATGCACCACCATATTTTCCCGTAGGTATGACGTACTTTTCTGCATATACTTCTGTTTTTCAACACCAAACCCACAACTGGTGTGTGTGGCCAAAGAGCTCAAGTTTCATACCATCTGACCATAGTACCGGTTGCAATCAAATCTTATGTCACATGCGCCGAATACAACAGGGGTAGATCTTACCGTGCAATGCTTACCAACAATGCAGTTCAAGAATAGTTGAGAAAAGATTTACTAAAGTAAAAGTAGCACAAAATAATGAGGCTATATACAGGGGGTACCAGTACCCGAGTCAGTGTGCTGGGGTACAGGTTAGTCAAGGTAATTTGTACATGTAGGTAGGGGTAAAGTGACTATGCATAGATAATAAACAGCGAGTAGCAGCAGTGTGAAAACAAAGTGGGGGGTCGTCAATGTAAATAGTCTGGGTGGCCATTTTGATTAATTGTTCAGCAGTCTTATGGCTTGGGGGTAGAAGCTGTTAAGGAGCCTTTTGGACCTAGACTTGGCGCTCCAGTACCGCTTGCCCTGCGGTAGCAGAGAGAACAGTCTATGACTTGTAACTGGAGTCTTTGACAATTTTTTGTGCCTTAATCTGACACTGCCTAGTATATAGGTCCTGGATGGCAGGAAGCTTGGCCCCAGTGATGTACGCACTACCCTCTGTAGCGCCTTACGGTTGGCAGCCCAGCAGTTGCCATAACAGGCTGTGATGCAACGGGTGAGGATGCTCTCGCTGGTCCAAATACCAATGCCGTTTATCAAACTCCAGGCGGTGCTATGGTCAGATGACATGAAAATAGAGCTCTTTGACCACGCACACCAGTGGTGGGTTTGGCATTTGAGTCCAATATGTTCATATTTTGAATTCCACTTCTGACAAACAGCATTACCTTCAGATGTAAACACTGTATAAACAGTATACATACAGTTCATCATCAGACACAAAGTGGAGATTTATATATCATTGCATTTATTTTAGGAACACGAAGCATGGTAAGACAGGAACACAAACACTGAATGATAAATGTATTGTAGAAATGTATGCATTTGCTATTAACTGGTGAGAAACGAATTATCTGTCATACAGCATGTATATCAGTCACTGTTAAAAAACAGTGTTGTAGCCTTTCTCAATCACTGTCTGGCTTACACTGAATCTGTGTTGATAGTATCAGTGAAAAAGTGACATCTGACTGATGTCACTGAGTGGACATCTCTTGGGAACCAGTCACCTATCTACTTTAGTAGTTCGCCAATACTTTCATTGGGGAACTTACCCCATACTTATTTCTTTATGCAATGGCTGCAGATGTTCTTTTCCTACGACTTGTCTTTAGTTGATGGCTGGCCGATCTTCGAGAGGTCCCCGAACGACACGTTCGCAGAGCCTCTTTTCGCTGGTTTCGCCTGCCAAGAACAAAACAGCATTCAACATCTTCACCATTTGTCATTGACATTATATTTCTGCAAATGTGATTTGCGAAGATCACACACCTGGGAGTCATGAGGCTTCCAGCCAATCATGTAGAGGATCTCAAATGTTGCAGGAACAGACCCATTCTCACTCCCATACATCTCTGAGGGAAATCAATCAAATACAGTATCGGCATCTGAAGCAGGGGTCAGGCTGGTTAACAACTGGTACTGGAGAGCTGCTGGTTGTGCATGATTTTGTTCCAAGCCTGCGCTTAACACACCCGATTCATCTGCTCATCGAGATGTGTTGAATCAGGTGTGTTTGTGCTGGGCTGGAGCAAAACCCTACACCCAGTAGCTTTCCAGGACCAGAGTTGGTGATCATTTCTCTAAAGCAGAAGTTTGATCAGAGTTACTTCTGCTTAGGGATGGATAAAGATGTACAGAATGGGTACCTAGAGGAAAATGGGGGAAGGTCATGCCTTTTCAAATTCAGTCAAGGGGAGGGTTTAGTATTATTTTTTTTACTAGTCCAAGGGAGGGTAATGTAATTGATGAAATGTCAATATTTCTCAGTGGCTTATTAGGCTATATATCGATGTGTGCCCGATGCCACCCCTCATCTGATTCTCTGCTGGGTGCGCAATATCAAGTGCGCCTACAGGCTATTTAGTACGGTCTCAATCAAATAATCCATAGCCTATAGGCTACGAAGAGCATGCTCGAAAAGCACAGAAACCGATAGCTGCCGGGATGGTGTATATAAAAGGAGGACCGGAGGTCAACTTTGATAACTCTATAATTGATTTTATTAAAAATAAAATTCTTGCCCATAATGTAGGCCTATTTATCAGAGTTATCGACCTCACAATAAGCCAGGTACGAGTAACTTACATCGTGGTGCTGAAATTTGAAGCAGCAGCCGGGGCACTATTAATCGGAAATGGACAGCTCATGGTGATGAAAATAGGCAAATTCGAGTAGGCATAATTCATTTTAACGTCTTCATTTTATTTACACTTCACTAACAGGGCTTTGTGTTGGAGCCTATTTATTCCTATTTATGAAATAAGAGGGCGGCCTACCTGTTTTGACGGACAAAATTAGGCTATTGGCTGCTATATCTATAGATGTGTTGGTCAATTCCTCCAACCATCCGTGCTCTCTTTAAATAGCCTACCTCCGTGTCAGTGAAGGGCTGTTAAGTTAAAACAACGACTCGAATTGAGGTATGAGAAGGTATGACATAGGCATACTTTTTACTAAAGAAAATGGAAAAAAGCATAGGCTTATTACCTTGTTAGATTAAGATTTTGAAGAAAATAAAACGGACCCGATTATATAAAGTGATCTATAAACAGGGCTTTGGCATTATACATACATACACACACACACAGTTGAAGTTGGAAGTTTACATACTTAGGTTGGAGTCATTAACTCGTTTTTCAACCACTCCACAAATTTCTTGTTAACAAACTATAGTTTTGGCAAGTCGGTTAGAACATCTACTTTGTGCATGACACAAGTCATTTTTCTAACAATTGTTTACAGACAGATTATTTCACTTAAAAATGCACTGTATCACAATTCCAGTGGGACAGAAGTTTACATACACTAAATTGACTGTGCCTTTAAACAGCTTGGAAAATTCCAGAAAATGTCATGGCTTTAGATGCTTCTGATAGGCTAATTGACATCATGAGTCAATTGGAGGTGTACTTGTGGATGTATTTCAAGGCCTACCTTCAAACTCAGTGCCTCTTTGCTTGACATCATGGGAAAATCAAAAGAAATCAGCCAAGGCCTCAGAAAAAAAAATGTAGACCTCCACAAGTCTGGTTCATCTTTGGAAGCAATTTCCAAACGCCTGAAGGTACCATGTTCATCTGTACAAACAATAGTACGCAAGTAGAAACACCATGGGACCACGCAGCCGTCATTCCGCCAGGGAGGAAACGCGTTCTGTATCCTAGAGATGAACGTACTTTGTTGCGAAAAGTGCAAATCAATCCCAGAACAACAGCAACGGACCTTGTGAAGATGCTGGAGAAAACAGGTACAAAAGTATCTATATCCACAGTAAAACGAGTCCTATATCGACAACCTGAAAGGCAGCTCAGCAAGGAAGAAGCCACTGCTTCAAAACCACCATAAAAAAGCCAGACTACAGTTTGCAACTGCATATGGGGACAAATATCGTACTTTTTGGAGAAATGTCCTCTGGTCTGATGTAACAAAAATAGAACTGTTTGGCCACAATGACCATTGTTATGTTCGGAGGAAAAAGAGGGAAGCTTGCAAGCTGAAGAACACCATCCCAACTGTGAAGCACGGGGGTGGCAGCAGCATGTTGTGGGGGTGCTTTGCTGCAGGAGGGACTGGTGCACTTCACAAAATAGATGACATCATGAGGAGGAATATTATGTAGATGTATTGAAGTAACATCTCAAGACATCACTCAGGAAGTTAAAGCTTGGTCAAATGGACACTGACCCCAAGCATACTTCCAAAGTTGTGGCAAAATGGCTTAAGGACAACAAAGTCAAGGTATTGGAGTAGTCATCACAAAGCCCTGACCTCAATCCTGAAGAAAATTTGTGGGCAGAACCGAAAAAGCGTGTGCGAGCAAGGAGGCCTTACAAACCTCACTCAGTTACACCAGCTCTGTCAGGAGGAATGGGCCAAAATTCACCCAACTTATTGTGGGAAGCTTGTGGAAGGCTACCCGAAACGTTTGACCCAAGTTAAACAATTTAAAGGCAATGCTACCAAATACTTATTCAGTGTATGTAAACTTCTGACCTACTGGGAATGTGATGAAAGAAATAAAAGCTTAAATAAATCATTCGCTCTACTATTATTCTGACATTTCACGTTCTTAAAATAAAGTGGTGATCCTAACTGACCTAAGACAGGTAATTTTTACAAGGATTAAATGTCAGGAATTGTGAAACTGAGTTTAAATGTATTTGGCTAAGGTGTATGCAAACTTCCGACTTCAACTAGATGTTGGAACATTGCTGCGAGGATTTGCTTCCATTCAGCCACAAGCGCGTTACCGAGATCGGGCACTGATGTTGGGCGATCCTGGCTTGCAGTTGGTGTTCCAATTCATCCCAAAGGTGGTTGAGGTCAGGGCTTTTTTCAGACCAGTCAAGTTCTTCCATGCTGATTTCGACATCACTTCTGTATGGACCTCGCTTTGTGCATTGGCGCATTGTCATGCTGAAACAAGTAAGGACGTTCCCCAAACTGTTGCCACAAATTTGGAAAGACAGAATTGTCTAGAATGTCACTATGCTGTAGCGTTGAGATTTCCCTTCACTGGAACTAAGGGACCTAGCCTGAACCATGAAAAACAGCCCCAGACCAGTATTCCTCCTCCACCAAAATTTACAGTTGGCACTATGCATTCAGGCAGGTAGCGTTTGCCTGGCATCCGCCAAACCCAGATTCGTCCGTCGGACTGCCAGATGGTGAAGCGTGATTCATCACTACAGAGAACGCATTTCAACTGTTCCAGAATCCAATTCGCCGTGAGCGCTTATGCACTCTGCGGTCCCATTGAGAGCTTGTGTGGCCTACCACTTCGCGGCTGAGCCGTTGTTGCTTCTAGATGTTTCCACTTCACAATAACAGCACTTATAGTTGTCGGGGACAGCTCTAGCAGGGCAGAAATGTGACGAACTGACTTGTTGGAAAGGTGGCATCCTATGACGTTGAAAGTCACAGAGCTCTTAAGTACGGGCCATTCTACTTCCAATGTTTGTCTATGGAGATTGCATGGCTGTGTGCTCGATTTTATACACATGTCAGCAATGGGTGTGTCTGAAATAGCCTAATGTACTAATTTTAAGGGGTCCACATACTTTTGGTCATGTAGTGTGTGATATATAAAATCAGTGCAGTCGGGAAGTATTCAGAAACCTCCCCTTTTCCATATATTGTTTCATTACAGCCTTGTTCTAAAATGTATCAAATTAAATAAATTCCGGGTTAAGCGGACGGATCATGTTTCGGAGGACGCATGACTCGACCTATGCCTCTCCAGAGCCCGTTGGGGGAGTTGCAGCGATGAGAAAATATCGTGTAATTGGATCGCAATTGGATATCACAAAATTGGGGAGAAAAATATGAAAATTAGAGATGAACAAAGTACAAAGAGATCCTTGATGAGAACATGCAGAGCGCTCAGAACCTCAAACTGGGGCAAAGGTTCACCTTCCGACAGGCCAAAGACCCTAAGCACACAGCCAACACACAAGACAAAGCAGGAGTGGCTTTGGAACAAGTCTCTGAATGTCCTTGAGTGGCCCAGCCAAAGCCCGGACTTGAACATCTCTGGAGACCTGAAAATAGCTGTGGAAACTCTCCAAATACAGGTGTGCCATCATACCCAAGAAGACTTAAGTCTGTAATCGCTGCCAAAGTACTGAGTAGAGTCTGAATACTTATGTAAATGTGATATTTCAGTCTTTTAATTGTAATAAATTTGCAAACATTTCTAAAAACCTGTTTTTGCTTAGTCATTATGGGTTATTGTGTGTACTGAGGAAAAACAAAAGTGTAAAGGAATGAATAAGAATATGTACATATAAATATGTGGTTGAGCGATGGCCGTGCGGAATAGGCAAGATGCAGTAGATGGTATAGAGTACAGTATATACATTTATTACATCCAATTTTTTATTATTAAAGTGGCTAGAGATTTGAGTCTGTATGTTGGCAGCAGCCACTCAATGTTAGTGATGGCTGTTCAACAGTCTGATGGCCTTGAGATAGAAGCTGTTTTTCAGTCTCTCGGTCCCAGCTTTGATGCATCTGTACTGACCTCACCTTCTGGATGATAGCGGGGTGAACAGGCAGTGGCCCGGGTGGTTGTTGTCCTTGATCTTTTTGGCCTTCCTGTGACATCGGGTGGTGTAGGTGTCCTGGAGGGCAGGTAGTTTGCCCCTGGTGATGCGTTGTGCAGACCTCCCTACCCTCTGGCGAGCCTTACGGTTGTGGGCAGAGCAGTTGCCGTACCAGGCGGTGATACAGCCTGACAGGATGCTCTCGATTGTGCATCTGTAAAAGTTTGAGGGTTTCCCGTTGATGTGGTAGGGGGGTGCTCCCTCTGCTGTTTACTGAAGTCCACGATCATCTCCCTTGTTTTGTTGACGTTGAGTGGGAGGTTATTTTCCTTACACCACACTCCGAGGGCCCTCACCTCCTCCCTGTAGGCCGTCTCGTTGTTGTTGGTAATCAAGCCTACCACTGTAGTGTCATCTGCAAACTTGATGATTGAGTTGGAGGCGTGCATGGCCACGCAGTCATGGGTGAACAGGGAGTACAGGAGAGGGCTGAGAACGCACCCTTGTGGGGCCCCAGTGTTGAGGATCAGCGGGGTGGAGATGTTGTTTCCTACCTTCACCACCTGGGGGCGGCCCGTCACAGTCCAGGACCCAGTTGCACAGGGCGGGGTCGAGACCCAAGATCTTGAGCTTAATGACGAGTTTGGAGGGTACTATGGTGTCAAATGCTGAGCTGTAATCGATGAACAGCATTCTTACATAGGTATTCCTCTTGTCCAGATGGGTTAGGGCAGTGTGATTGCGACTGCATTGTCTGTGGACCTATTGGGGCGGTAAGCAAATTGGAGTGGGTCTAGGGTGTCAGGTAGGGTGGAGGTGATATGATCCTTGACTAGTCTCTCAAAGCACTTCATGATGACGGAAGTGAGTGCTACAGGGCGATAGTCATTTAGCTCAGTTACCTTAGGTTTCTTGGGAACAGGAACAATGGTGGCCCTCTTGAAGCATGTGGGAACAAGCAGACTGGGATAGGGATTGATTGAATATGTCCATAAATACACCAGCCAGCTGGTCTGCGCATGCTCTGAGGATGCGGCTAGGGATGCCGTCTGGGCCTGCAGCCTTGTGAGGGTTAACACATTTAAACGTTTTACTCACGTTGGCCGCGGTGAAGGAGAGCCCGCAGGTTCTGGTAACAGGCTGTGTCAGTGGCACTGTATTGTCCTCAAAGCGAGCAAAGAAGTTGTTTAATTTGTCTGGGAGCAAGACGTCCGCGACGGGGCTAGTTTTCTTTTTATAATCCGTGATTGACTGTAGACCCTGCCACATACGTCTCGTGTCTGAGCCGTTGAATTGCGACTCTACTTTGTCTCTATACTGACGCTTGTTTGATTGCCTTGGAGGGAAAAGCTACACTGTTTGTATTCGGTCATGTTTCCGGTCGCCTTGCCATGATTAAAAGCAGTGGATTGCGCTTTCAGTTTTGCGGGAATGCTGCCATCAATCCACGGTTTCTGGTTGGGGAAGGTTTTAAAAGTCACCGTGGGTACATCACCGATGCACTTGCTCATAAACTCGCTCACTGAATCAGCGTATACAGTCGTGGCCAAAAGTTTTGAGAATGACAAATGAATTTTCACAGTCTGCTGCCTCAGTTTGTATGATGGCAATTTGCATATACTCCAGATTGTTATGAAGAGTGATCAGATGAATTGCAAAGTCCCTCTTTGGCATGCAAATGAACTGAATCCCTAAAAAACATTTCCACTGCATTTCAGCCCTGCCACAAAAGGACCAGCTGACATCATGTCAGTGATTCTCTCGTTAACACAGGTGTGAATATTGAACGAGGACAAGGCTGGAGATCACTCTGTCATGCTGATTGAGTTCGAATAACAGACTGGAAGCTTCAAAAGGAGGGTGGTGCTTGGAATCATTGTTCTTCCTCTGTCAACCATGGTTACCTGCAAGGAAACACGTGCCGTCATCATTGCTTTGCACAAAAAGAGCTTCACAGGCAAGAATATTGCTGCCAGTAAGATTGCACCTAAATCAACCATTTATCGGAACTTCAAGGAGAGAACTTCAAGGAGAGCGGTTCAATTGTTGTGAAGAAGGCTTCAGGGCGCCCAAGAAAGTCCAGCAAGCGCCAGGACCGTCTCCTAAAGTTGCTTCAGCTGTGAGATCGGAGCACCACCAGTACAGAGCTTGCTCAGGAATGAAAGCAGGCAGGTGTGAGTGCATCTGCACGCACAGTGAGGCGAAGACTTTTGGAGGATGGCCTGGTGTCAAGAAGGGCAGCAAAGAAGCCATTTCTCTCCAGGAAAAACATCATGGACAGACTGATATTCTGCGAAGGGTACAGGGATGGGACTGCTGAGGACTGGGGTAAAATTATTTTCTCTGATGAATCCTTTTTCCGATTGTTTGGGGCATCCGGAAAAAAGCTTGTCCGGAGAAGACAAGGTGAGCGCTACCATCAGTCCTGTGTCATGCCAACAGTAAAGCATCCTGAGACCATTCATGTGTGGGGTTGCTTCACAGCCAAGGGAGTGGGCTCACTCACAATTTTGCCTAAGAACACAGCCATGAATAAAGAATGGTACCAACACATCCTCCGAGAGAGCAACTTCTCCCAACCATTCAGGAACAGTTTGGTGACGAACAATGCCTTTTCCAGAATTATGGAGCACCTTGCCATAAGGCAAAAATGATAACTAAGTGGCTCGGGGAACAAAACATCAATATTTTGGGTCCATGGCCAGGAAACTCCCCAGACCCTAATCCCATTGAGACCTTGTGGTCAATCCTTAAGAGGCGGGTGGACAAACAAAAACCCATCAATTCTGACAAACTCCAAGCATTGATTATGCAAGAATGGGCTGCCGACAGTCAGGATGTGGCCCAGAAGTTAATTGACAGCATGCCAGGGCGGATTGCAGAGGTCTTGAAAAAGAAGGGTCAACACTGCAAATATTGACTCTTTGCATCAACTTCATGTAATTGTCAATAAAAGCCTTTGACACTTATGAAATGCTTGTAATTATATTTCAGTAATCCATAGTAACATCTGACAAAAATATCTAAAGACACTGAAGCAGCAAACTTTGTGGAAATTAATATTTGTGTCATTCTTAAAACTTTTGGTCACGACTGTACATCAATGTTGTTGTCTGAGGCTATCCGGAAAGCGGATTTCTGTCTATAGGCTGGGAGCAACAAAATGGAATCATGGTCAGATTTGCCGAAAGGAGGGCGAGGGAGGGCTTTGTATGCATTGCGGAAGTTAGAGTAGCAATGATCCAGAATGCTGCCAGCCCGGAACAGTATGTATGGATGATAATATGATAATAGTATAAGATGGTTTCATTTCAAGTATGTATTTATCTACTATGTAGCTCACCTTGGTAGATTGCAGCTGCAGCTAAAATGGTGTCTCTGTGCAACATGGACTTCCTGTTCCAAGCGCAGTTGCTCTCCCCCATACCTGGAGAGTTGAGACAACTGTGAAAACTCAGCATTCAGGCACTAAACATTATTTAACTGCCTGTCCTATGAGACAATTACCTATGAGAAGATGAATAGAAACAATTCAACTATAAAAACTCAGTATGAACAAAAAGCACAGATCTACAACAGTATAACTGCGGTATACAGTAGGCCTACCTTGCAGGTCACTCATGACCTCAAGTATCCCAGGATAGTGCACTTGAATTTCATCAATGTCCTACAGAAAACAAAATGTCATATAAATCGCTTGCCTCAAACACAAATATTACGGCATCATTATAATGTCTAGCTAATCGCTAGATTCACAGCTAGGACCACAGATTTAAATAGAACACTCATATTAGCCTATATTGTATATCTATGGCTAGGGACACCCAAGGCCTCACCACTGTCAGCATACTGAAGCCTGCCTGGCCCAGCAAGTTGCCCAGGTCTGTGACGGCCGTGTAGGGGGACACGTGGGGGGAGAACCCCCCTTCCCGCTCGAGCTCAGCCAGCTGCAGGGCGCAGCGCAGCTCATACAGGGTCTCCCCGCCCACCATGGCCCCAATGAACGCCCCATCTGGCTTCAGGACCTGGTTGATCTTTGGGAAGGGAGAGGGATTATAATGACAGCACAGTGATACAGACTGAAGAACCAGGATTGTTGTAATCCTGAATCCTATGCGTAAATATGATGTTTTAAGAAGGTAACGTGTTTGGAAAAACAGCCCGGCAAAAGGCAATAGACAAAGTACTGATGTAAAAAATAATAATGAGGCTGTCAGTTACCTGTCTCAAGGCTCCAGGGAGATCATTGATCCAGTGTAGGCTAAACAGGAGAAACATACAGTACTAGATCATTTTGTGTTGCAAGCAAGCCATTCAAAACCTGGGGGAATATGACTTGGATGGCTCAAATCGAATATTATGTCAGAAACATATACAGGGCCAAATCACCTCAAGCTGCTGACCACCAGATCAAATGTGTTTTCTTTAAAGGGTAGAAACTCTTCATCGGCCATGACACAGTGGGTAGGGATCTCACTTTCTCTTGTGTTTCTCTGAGGAGCAAGAAGAGCGTTAGATCATCCAGGGAAAAAAACTCCATAACATGCCTCTGATTTTACAGAATATTCCATCAATCTATTGATGTGGTCTCTGCTCATAAATACAATCATTCCACTTAGGCTATGGGTGTTCCAACAGAATTACATATTATAATTCCTATTAGTAATTTAATTGGATATAACTCACCAAAGACTTTTCTGAGATGTCAGTTAAAAAGAGCTGCTCAACTACTTCCTGAAAATGGAAGCACAATTCAATATTCAGAAAGCCATACATCTTGTGAGTTGATGTTTTCCCTACCTTAAAAAGGGGCAATCTACATCCATTTTGGATTTATAAATGTATGATATGTACCCATTGATTCTTGACGAATATAGCTAATAAATGCCTCATAAGCTTTGTTCTGTTGTACCCCATCAGAACCCAAAACATTCAAAAGCTTATTTTACTATAATGTTTGTCAACAAAGTAAATGTAAACAAACATGATATAGCCTTAAAACATGGTTAAAACTATAATTTTGATATCATGGATATATTGCATAGCTCGGTCTATGAATTTGGGAGTGGTTACATTTCTACAGCCTCCAACTTTCTACTGAAACGGGTGGGGAATGCTGTTATTGTTTAAAATGCTCCCCGCCTCTTTATGAACAACCATTGAAGGCTACCTTGTGCAAATGCTCAGCAATGTGACTTTTCCCACAGCCAATGTCCAAAGCCAGAGGAAATGTCCTGTGAAAATAAGTTCAAAATGTCAGCAAAATACACACCCTCACATGCACAAATATAAACTTTTAATTTCAACAACAGTGCCACGAATGTGACAATTTTCATACACTATGTCTATGCATCACAACTTCTGTTGCCTTACCTTGTAATGTCATAGACCCGGTCTGCAACTCTGCTTCCAACCTGCAAATGAATACGAACAGTACCAGAATACATAAATTTCCTTGGATAAAAGAGAGCTAGGACAAGACTAAATATATCATACAAATACAGCTACAGTATACCTCGTCTCTCAGATAGTCATATTTGTCACCGTCTTGTAGCGATGCAGCCCATTTCTTCTGTCTCCTCTTCATAGTCCTGTCAAATACATTCATTGTACCTCCAGCCCTGCCTGACAACTGCCTCTGAATTTCAGTCCATTGAGAACACCGAATTTTAGGAGACAACTCTCTCACCGGTGGAAACATTGAATGAGCTGTCATGACATTTCTTTGCGAATGAGCTGCATCATGTTGGTGAGGGACCAGCAATCTAACGCTGCCTATTTTCAAGACTCTCCGGCAGACACAACTACTATTGAGAAAACGACTACCTATTGCATTGTTCATTTTTACAAATTGTTTACCGACTAACGCGCTAATTAGTAGCAAACCTTTGCATAACAAATTAATTTTTGGTGTGTTTTTCCAGTCATCCACATTGAATGACCTCGACTCAGTGGACAAACATAAAACATGGAACTGTTTTTTCCTTCGTTTGATAGAAAATGTGGAACTGGATTTCAGTCTGTCCGCCTCTTCTTGTTGTAAAGGCTAATGCATATAGTGCGGATTTCATTTTAAAGCTCAAATGATACATTTATATTGGTAAATGTATGTATTGAATTTTAATACATGATGTATTGAATATGGACTGAATTGTGGTTTTGTACTGCCTGGCATGCCTTATGTATTGAATATGGACTGAACTGTGGTTTTGTACTGCCTGGCTTGCCGTATGCAAAAAGGGGCGGGACAAGAAAAAGGTCACGAAAGTGGTGCATGTTGGGAGAACACGTGGGTAGCGGTACAATTTCTTCGGAAAAGTTGTTTTTGTAAGCCTCTATTCACCAAAATACGTTTGCACGCGTTATCTCTGCCAATTATTTCTGTTTACACTTTGAATTGTGTTCTTTATGCTAACTGCAGCTCTTGGAATGGCCCTCCTCAAGTGTTGTTTACATGTTTGACTCATGTATCTAACGTGTTAGCTTGCTTGCTAACCCATGCAATAAAACACTCACTTGTTAGAGTAGTATGCGCCCAGGGCAATATTGCACCTTGGTGCAGTGTACCTACTACGACTAATAGAGAGTAGGAATTAGCTTATGTCCCGAGTGGCGCAGCGGTCTAAGGCACTGCATCTCAGTGCAAGTGGCGTCACTACAGTCCCTGTAGTGCCCATAGAGAATGATAGAGGCCTCTAGTGGCCAAAAGGTCATTTTTAGCATGGGAAGCGCCTTTGAGGGCTTCCATCATTTTAATGTAGTCAACTGGGTGGGACTTCCAACTTCATTGGCTGATCCCTCCTGATGATCCGGTTCGAGGCATGTCCAACTGGGTCATCAGAAGGGATCAGCCAATTGTGAAGAAGAAAATGTACTATTTTAAAGTTGAGATGGCCTCAATGGGGTGGCAGGTAGCTTAGTGGTTAGAGTATTGGGCCAGTAACCGTAAAGGTTGCTGGACCAAATCCCCGAGCTGACAAGGTAAAAATCTTTCGTGCTCCTGAACAAGGCAGTTAACCCACTGTTCCCAGGAAGGCCATCATTGTAAATAAAAATGTGTTCTTAACTGACTAGCCTAGTTAAATAAAACATGTTACAATGGTGCTGTCACAGATGCTATAATGTAGGGCGTTCACTTGCTGCTGTACAATGTAGAGAAAAACGAGGCAATTCAAGAGGGTGCTATGAAATTATTGTCAAAATGTGGTTTTCTTTGCACTGTGTCATTATAAATTACATAGAATTAATCATTATGGCAACTGCTCGGCCTCCGACTGCAAGGCACTACAGAGGGTAGTGCGTATGGCCCAGTACATCACTGGGGCCAAGCTTCCTGCCATCCAGGACCTCTGTACCAGGTGGTGTTAGAGGAAGGCCTTAAAAATTGCCAGACTCCAGCCATCCTAGTCATAGACAGTTCTCTCTGCTACCGTACGGGAAGCGGTACTGGAGCGCCAAGTCTAGGTCCAAAAGGCTTCTTAACAGCTTCTGCCCCCCAAGCCATAAGACTCCTGAAGAGCTAATCAAATGGCTACCCGGACTATTTGCATTGTCTCCCCACCCCCATTTATTATCCATGCATAGTCACTTTCTCTCAATTACCTCGACTAACCTATGACCCCCGCACATTGACTCTGTACCGGTTGTCCCTGTATATAGACTTGCCACTGTTATTTTATTGTTGCTCTTTAATTCATTTTTCTTTGTATTACATTTTACTTCAGTTTATTATTGTAAATACTTTTACACGTATTTTTCTTAACCGCATTGTTGATTAAGGGCTTGTAAGCATTTCACTGTAAGGTCTACCTACACCTGTTGTATTCGGCGCACGTGACAAATAACATTTGATTTGATTAGATTGTTTGCTACAATATTATAACCTTAATATACTTGTGTTGATCAAATAAGAAAGTTCATTTGCTGTGATCATTGCCAGTTTAGACTGTGCCACGCTTGGTTGTATCTCTTCCATATTTGGTGTTGTGAGGAGGTACTATTTGCAGGTATTTCCACTGGTTGGACAAATCAAAATCAACTTGATACATTTTCTCCTCCAGATCCTTGGCTTTCATTGTCTATAACCAAGATCAATCTATGTTGAGAGGGGCTGTTTCTATGGCGATTTAAAGGTAAAGACTCAGAAATACACAATGAAAACAGGAACAGATTATTGTTGTGGAGGGTGGATTTTGAAATTCAGTCTTCTAGCTTTGTAAATAAATATATTTAGTCCCTACTTAGTTTTGTATTCAGCGGATTTCGTTTTTTAAAAGCCCATGTTTACACTCACCAACCTGCAGCCACTAGTTAGCTTGTCAGTTGACGTTCGAAGTTAGCTCCGTTCTGCCACGGCGCAGCGCCACTGAGTTCTATTGAGCAGTGACCACTTTTTGATCATGCCTGTGATAACATTCCATTCACTCTAAACATTCTAAATTCTCTGAGAAAATCATCGGTAACTTTTTAACCATATATGGTAGAAACATGGGGTTTGGACTTTTATATATACCTTGATTGAATAAATAATTTTATGGGTGAACACCCTATATAGCGGCACAGATACAAAGATGAGTCCTCTATCTATCTCTATGGGGGTGTCAAACTCATTCTATGGTAGGCCTATAATTGTTAAAGTTTTAAATATGTGTTTATTACTTTTATTATTATTTCATTCTCTTCTCTTTTTGACCTGCACTGTTGGAGCTCAGAGCTTAAGAATTTCACTGTACCCTTCAATTACATCTGCGACCCTGTGCACGTGACTAATAAACTCGTCTAATCTAGAGTCTGATGGTTTTTGCTAATGTTCTTTACTAATCAATTACCTTAATTCATCAATCAAGTACAGGGAGGTGCGAAAACCAGCAGACGCTCAGCCCTCTGTGGCTTGAGTTTAACGGTGACCTAGGAGCGATTCCATGGTAACGGAATTACGTTGAGACTTTGGTATACATTTTTCACTTCAAAATGTATACCAAACAAAAACCATTTGATGTTAAAAGTTTAAGAAATCATATAACATATAATTTCCACTGAACATTTTACAAGAACAACTGTGTAGATTCAAAGTTTGGTAACAGAATAAAACTGAAGAAGATTTTACTGTATTTCTGTTACCAAACTTTGCATCTGCAAAATGTTTTCAGTAAATGTTTTTATTTTTTAATTGTGTAAATTTTTCAAAGTAGTCATTGTGCATAGTTTATGCTTTGAAATCAATGCTTTTTGTTTAGCATACACTTTAAAGTGAAAAATAGGAGACTCCGCATAATTCCGTTACCATGGAATTGTCCCTAGCTAGTTACTTTCATATATTTCTTTGGTGGATATCAATAGACTGGAGCAAATCTACCATCTCTTACTGTAGTTAGAGTAGCTCGCTAGAGATTTTACATTTATGCGCTTCAAAAGTAAATAGCGGAAGGCTGCAGTACTAGCTTCTGATCTGCAGTATTTAATACTTCTATTCAGTTCAGTTTGGATATCAATAGATCTGCATAATCAGAATTGAGTACTGAGCACAAGAATTGCTCTAATAAGCTTACATGTGAGGTAGGCTGTTCTTGGTTGTTACGACAAGTATGATAGCATTAGTAAGTAAGAGGGTAGTGTGTATGTAGAAAGGATAATAACTCATATTGTTTTCTTTCTTAATCTCTGATCTTGTGCAACATTACCTTCCATGTTATCTAATAACTTCCATTGACAAACTGTCTGTCCTCTCTACAGATACTCCTCCGACGACTTAGTCATCATGGCTTCCGAAAAGGGCCAAAGCGGCGATGACCGCTTCCAAAAAGTGAAAAGGGACCCACGCTTCTGGGAAATGCCAGAGAAAGAGCACAAAATCAAGATTGACAAGCGCTTCCAGTCGATGTTCCACGGCGATCGCTTCAAGCTCAAGTACACGGTCGACAAACGCGGCCGACCCGTCAACCACACCTCCTCCGAGGACCTGAAACGTTTCTACAATCTCTCTGACTCTGAGGAGGAAAAGGAGGATGGAAAGGATAAAGAGAAGAAAAAGACAAAAGCAAAGTTGGACTCTGGGGAGGGAGAGGTTAAGGTAGTGGATGAGCCCAAAAAGCCTCTGAAGAAAGGAAAAGATTCACAGTCAATAAAGAGTGGACGTAAAGGAGACCAGCCTATCAGAGGAGTCAGACTGTGTGAGGAGGGTAAGTAGAAGAGGGGACCTTATTGTATGACCTTATGACCCATAACATCAATTACACCTCAGGGCCTGTGCTAAAGCAAATGTGTTAAAAACAAATGTTTGAAGTTGTATTGTCACGTGCACAAGTACAGTGAAATGCCTTTCTTGAAAGCTTTTTCCCAACAATGCAGTAATCAATATCAGTAGTTGTCACGATCTTTCAAGATCGAACCCAGAAGCAGACCAGGACAAGGAGCGTAGGAAGAAGGTAAGTATTTATTTACAGTGAAATGTGAAAAGGTAGATATATCCAGATGGCGTAGCGGGCAGCGGTGGTGAGTAGATGAGAGGAAATAGGTGAATCCAATGTAGTAGCAGAATCCTCTGTCAACCAGGCGGGAATGGAGTGAATGATCCAGGTGAGTAACTGAAGACAAAACAAACGGAGGTAAGTTCAAGGCAAGCAATACGTAAATGAAAACAACAAAACAAATTCTATCCAACTGGAGTCTGGTACTCAGGCACAACATACTGTTCATGGCTAACGATCCGGCAGGGAATGGAAGTCAGGTCAGAGCTTTTGAAGGGTAGAGATGATGATCAGGACAGGTGTGCAGATTACTGACGGGAAACAGGTGCGGGTGAAATCAATCTCCCAATGAGCTAATTCGCCCAGCAACCAGACAGGGTGCGTTCCAGGACACCTGAAACACACTCCAGGACAGACACATAGGCAAACCCAGACTCAGGAAGCGGGATTCGTGACAGTACCCCCCCTCCGACGAACGCCACCGGGCGGACTACCTGGAGCGCCAGGATGGAGGCGGTAGAAGTCACGAATCAGGTCGTCATCCAGAATCTGTCGCCGAGGAATCCAACTCCTCTCCTCTGGACCATATCCTTCCCAGTCCACTAGAAACTGGTACCCTCGACCCCGCCGTCTGGAGTCCATGATGCGGCGCACCGTGTAGACAGGACCACCTCCGATCATCCGAGGAGGAGGAGGACGAGGAGGAGGAGGCAACAGAGGACTGAGGTGAACCGGCTTGAGACAGGAGACATGAAAAGTGGGATGCACTCTAAGTGTTGCAGGCAACTTGAGTCGAACCACCACAGGATTTATGATTCTCTCCACTACAAACGGACCAATGAACTTAGGTGACAACTTCCTTGACTCCGTCCGTAGAGGAAGATCCCGTGTAGCCAACCAAACCTTATCTCCAACCGTATAAGCTGGGGCAGGAATACGGCGACGGTTCGCCTGTATCTGATACCGGTCAGAAACTCTAAGGAGAGCCTTCCTGGCCCGATGCCAGGTCCGGTGGCAACGACGAATATGGGTCTGGACAGAGGGAACCGAGAGATCCCTCTCCTGAGAAGGAAACAAAGGAGGTTGGTATCCGTAAAGGCATTGGAAGGGGGACATCCCAGTGGCAGATGAAGGAAGGGTATTATGGGCATACTCAACCCAGGGTAATTGAGATGACCAAGAGGTGGGATCAGAGGAGACAAGACAACGCAGCGTGGACTCCATCTTCTGGTTGGCTCTCTCCGCTTGACCATTAGATTGTGGGTGAAATCCAGAAGTGAGACTGACTGTAGCTCCAATGGCCAAACAGAAGGATTTCCAGACAGCAGAGGTAAACTGAGGACCACGGTCAGACACAATGTCACTGGGCAATCCGTGAACCCTGAAAACCTCCCTGACCAGGATCTCGGACGTCTCCGTAGCCGATGGAAGCTTGGAGAGAGGAACAAAATGAGCAAACTTGCTGAATCTGTCCACAATGGTCAGAATGACCGTGTTCCCAACAGAAGGGGGCAATCCCGTGACAAAATCCAGGGCCAGATGCGACCAAGGTCGCCGAGGAATAGGTAGGGGGTGAAGAAGCCCAGAGCTGGGCCGATTGGTACTCTTGTTCTGGGCACAAACAGGACATGCGGCAACAAACCTCCGGGTATCTTCTCCCATGGCAGGCCACCAAAAACGTCTGCGCAGTAGTGCCATAGTCCGAGCAACGCCAGGGTGACAAGCTATCTTGCTGGCGTGGGACCACTGAAGGACAGCAGAACGGACCGACTCGGGTACGAACAACCGACCGGGTGGACCGTTACCGGGGCCGGGCTGCGTCCGAAGGGCCGCCATCACATCCTCCTCTATCCTCCATGTAACGGCTCCCACGACAACATTCTGGGGAAGAATCGTCTCAGTCTTGACCCCACTCTCCTCCGTCTTAGAGAACATCCGGGACAGGGCGTCCGCCTTCCCGTTCTTAGACCCAGGTCGGAACGTCAGGGAAAAATTGAAACGTCCAAAAAACAAGGCCCACCTAGCCTGACGGGCGTTGAGACGTTTAGCCGATTGTACGTAAGCCAGATTCTTGTGGTCAGTCCAGACCACAAACGGTTGCTCCGCTCCCTCCAACCAGTGCCGCCACTCCTCCAAGGCAAGCTTCACAGCGAGAAGCTCCCGGTTACCCACATCGTAGTTTCTTTCAGCTGGAGAAAGACGACCAGAGTAGAAAGCGCAGGGATGGAGTTTACCGTCAGTGGAGCTACGCTGGGACAGGATGGCGCCCACACCCACATCAGAAGCATCCACTTCCACAACGAACTGACGGGAAGTGTCAGGTTGAGAGAGAATCGGGGCGTTGGTGAATCGGCTCTTCAAGTCCAGAAATGCTCGGTCTGCCTCAGGAGTCCAACAGAACTTTCTGGTGCAAGACGTCAGGGCAGTTAAAGGTGCAGCCACCCGGCTGTAGTCACGGATAAACCTCCGATAAAAATTCGCAAACCCCAGGAATCTCTGGAGCTGCAATCTTGTACCGGGCTGGACCCAATCCCGAACCTTCTCTTGGTCCATCTTGATCTCTCCCCTGGATATGATGTACCCGAGGAAGGACGTTGTATGGGCGTGAAAATCACACTTCTCCGCCTTCACGAACAGACTGTTCTCCAATAACCGCTGCAGGACCTGCTTGACATGCAGAACGTGGCTAGAAAGCTCCTTTGAGAAGATGAGGATATCATCCAGGTAAACGAACACAAAAATACCAATCATATCTCTCAAAACGTCATTCACCATACTTTGGAACACCGCCGGAGCGTTGGTCAGTCCAAACGGCATCACCTGGTACTCAAAATGTCCCATCGGAGTATTGAACCCAGTCAACCACTCGTCCCCCTCCTTGATCCGAACCAAATGATAAGCATTACGTAAATCAAGCTTCGTAAAAACCGTAGCACCCTGTAAGGAATCGAAAGCCGAGCTCATCAAGGGCAGGGGATACTTGTTCTTAACCGTAATCTCATTCAAACCCCGATAATCAATACACGGTCGAAGAGAACCATCCTTCTTGCTCACAAAAAAAAATCCTGCTCCCAAAGGTGATGACGATGGCCGAATGAGACCTGTAGCTAGAGACTCCTTGATGTAGGTCTCCAAGGCCTCACGTTCCGGTCGAGAGATACTGTATAACCGTCCCTTGGGAAAGGCAGATCCAGGAAACAGATTAATCGCACAATCATAAGGTCGGTGGGGAGGAAGAGACAGAGCCTTCTGTTTACTGAATACCTCACCCAACTCGTGATATGTTTCTGGAACCAGGGACAAATCAGGAGGAGCAGAGTCACTGACCTGACTGGAAACAGCAGGAGAACAGGCAGTCCTAAGGCAGTTAGCATGACACTCAATGTTCCAACTAGTTACCTTCCCTGTCACCCAATCAAACGAGGGATTGTGTTCCTTCAGCCAGGGGTAACCAAGAACCAGAGGAACATGGGGCGAGGACAAAATGAAGAAAGAGATAAACTCTGAATGATTTCCCGACACCAACATCTTAACCGGTTCAGTCCTCATAGTGATCCGTGCCAGACTACTGCCGTTCAGAGTGGTTGCTTCAATGGCTTCCGGCAATTGCTCCTTGGAAAGCCCCAGCTGTTCCACCAAGTCGGCATCCATAAAGTTGCCATTGGCACCTGAATCGATAAAAGCGTTCAGGTCAAAACTCTGATCCTTATTCATAAGGGTCGCAGGAAAACGGGGTCTGACAAGATCCTTGAGAGATTGAAACTGGCTCGCTAAAATTCCTCCCAAATTTAGCGAGCCGGGCAGTTTAACGGGCGCTGTGGACAAGCGGAGTTGTAATGTCCCGATCTATCACAGTAGAAAGAGCTATTGGTCTCACGTCTACGTTGGCGCTCCTCCTTAGTTAGCCCGTGTCGCCCCACTTGCATTGGTTCAGAATCTGGTGGCAAGACTCCTCCACTAATCCCGTGTGGAGAATAACGATCAATACGTCCTGGTTCACCTCCTGAACCGAATGGTAACCGAGTTACAGATTGATTGGATAGACCCCACTGCTTCTCCCTCCTCTCTCGGACTCTATTATCAACCCGAATAGATAAAGCGACCAAGCTGTCTAAGTCACTAGGCTCTGGATAAGAAATCAGCTCATCCTTAAGTTCATCTGACAACCCCTTGTAAAAAACCGCTTGTAGTGACTCCTCATTCCAACCACTCTCCACAGCCAATGTCCTGAACTCAATCATAAAATCTGCCACACTGCGATCTCCTTGGCGAAGAGAGAACAAACGTTTAGCTGCGTCCTTACCTCGGACTGGATGATCAAAAAGCTTCCTCATCTCTCCCGTGAACTCCTGATATGAAGCCGTGCAGGTTCCCTGTCGTTCCCAAACGGCTGAAGCCCATTCCAGAGCTCTTCCACGCAACAGTTCAATAACCAAGGCTATCCTAGCCTTGTCAGTGGCGTAAGAATGGGGCTGTAGATCAAACACTAACCCACACTGCATAAGAAACGAACGGCATTTTCCCAAATCCCCTTCATATTTATCAGGCGTCGGTACCTTGGGTTCACGAAATGGAACCGCTTCAGACACGGCAGGTGAGATGGGTGAAACCGGTGGTGAATGAATCACCTGCAAACTGAGCTGATCCTGGACTTGTGTCAAGCTAGCAGATAAATTCTGGATCGAACTCGCTATCTCCTGTAGCGCCGTATTGTGTTGTCCCAATTTCTTCTCCTGCAGGGTAATGGCATGGCAAACGGAGTCCAGGTCCGCTGGGTTCATTACTGGCCGGATCGTTCTGTCACGATCTTTCAAGATCGAACCCAGAAGCAGACCAGGACAAGGAGCGTAGGAAGAAGGTAAGTATTTATTTACAGTGAAATGTGAAAAGGTAGATATATCCAGATGGCGTAGCGGGCAGCGGTGGTGAGTAGATGAGAGGAAATAGGTGAATCCAATGTAGTAGCAGAATCCTCTGTCAACCAGGCGGGAATGGAGTGAATGATCCAGGTGAGTAACTGAAGACAAAACAAACGGAGGTAAGTTCAAGGCAAGCAATACGTAAATGAAAACAACAAAACAAATTCTATCCAACTGGAGTCTGGTACTCAGGCACAACATACTGTTCATGGCTAACGATCCGGCAGGGAATGGAAGTCAGGTCAGAGCTTTTGAAGGGTAGAGATGATGATCAGGACAGGTGTGCAGATTACTGACGGGAAACAGGTGCGGGTGAAATCAATCTCCCAATGAGCTAATTCGCCCGGCAACCAGACAGGGTGCGTTCCAGGACACCTGAAACACACTCCAGGACAGACACATAGGCAAACCCAGACTCAGGAAGCGGGATTCGTGACAGTAGTACTATAAAGTAAAGTAGAACAAAAGCACACAAGAAATAAGACGAAGAGTACAAGAAAGTAAGTAAGCTATATACAGGGTAAGTGCCAATACCATATTTACAATGTCATGGGGTAGATATAGACCCCTTTCTGTGTTTACAAACATTGCCGCAGGAGGACTATGCGCGCAAGTTGGTGGCAGAACAAGGGGGAGCTCTTATAGAACACCATCAAAAAAAAACTCTATTTACATGTTGCTTATGAGTGCATTTCACACTACTTTTGGATTGTAATTGGATTTTAAGGCTCGTATGAACGTCCCGCTTAATATAATGTTTGTGTCATCATCGCAAATCAACTGCATTATACTTTAAAAAAACACTTTAACTTCAACCAGTAAAATGGCTCTTTGGCTAGCTCTTCAAATTTTATTTGTCACATACACATGGTTAGCAGATGTTAATGCGAGTGTAACGAAATGCTTGTGCTTCTAGTTCCGACAATGCAGCTGTTGCTACAGCCTATATCAATGAGCGTTAGCATTCTAGCTAACAACTGCTGCATCCCAAATAGTTATTTTTGCAAAGATCACAACCAAATATAATCTTAGTGACTGTTCATGCAAGAATCAAAACATCATTGTACGAGTATGAGAACCCCAAAAAGTTATTTTGTGAAGAATACGTCAATCTAAGCTATGTTGAATGGGCGCAGATGGCGATGGCTTTCCGTGACATCAATGTGTCGTGTACTAGAAAAGGGTCTATGTATAGGTATAAGGGGACTAGGCATGAGGATATACGATAAACAGAGTAGCAGCAGCATATATGATGATTTTGTGTGTGTGTGTGTGTGTGTGTGAGCAAATAAAGTATGTGTGTGGTAGTGTGAGTATGTATAGTCCTGTGAGTGTGCGTAGTCAGTACAATTTTTAAAATTAACATTGGGCGATGAGTTGGATTGAAGACATGCATAAAGATATAGCTCTAGAGATGATGAGGATGGTTTTTCCTTTGACCTGCTTGCTCAGTCCTAGCAAAGCTGCTGCAGCAAAGGGGAGACTTTATACAGTGCATTCGGAAAGTATTCACACCCCTTCCCTTTTTCCACATTTTGTTACGTTACAGCCTTATTGTAAAATGTATTAAATAAAAAATCCTCAACAATCTACACAAAATTCCCCATAATGACAAAGTGAAAACAGGTTTTCAGAAATTGTTGCGAATGTATAAAAAAAAAACAGAAACACCTTATTTTTTATATACAGTATATGCTCATACAATCTATGCATTGTTTTGAAGTTTGTTGTTGCCATCAATACATGCTGTTTTTACAGATGACGAAGAGGAAGATGACAAGGTGCCTCACGTTGAGGGGGACAATGTGGACCAGGCGGCCATCATCTCAGACGGCAGTGAGGATGACGAAGATGAGGACAAAGATGAAGCAGATGTGGAGAGTGACATGGAGACTGGCTCCGAGGACGAGTCCGGTTCAGAGTTAGATGAGGACAGTGACGGCAGTGGGCCAGATCTGGCCAGGGGGAAAGGCAATGTGGAGACCAGCTCGGACGAGGACGACGATGATGACGTGGAGGCCATCTTGAAACGCGAGGAGGAGGAGATCCAGCACGACTGGGGCGAGCTGTGCAAGGACGCGCCGCGGAGCGAGGAGGTGAGGTCTAAGGCTGTGTCTCAATTGTCCAGAGGGACTTCTTCTACTCATTTCCTTTCATCATCTAAAATGATATAAGAAATTGCATGATCCAATGTTGTCGTTTTTTTTCCTACAACAGGCTTGCCGTGTGTAACATGGATTGGGACCGGATGAAAGCCAAGGACCTGCTGGCTCTGTTTAACTCCTTCAAGCCTAAAGGAGGGGTTGTGCTCTCTGTGAAGGTAAGGCTCCATTCATTTGTCTATTGGCTGTCACTAAATTATGATAGATGTGACACTGCTTCACCAGACCAAGTCACAAATGTTGTGTATGTTTACATTTACATTTTACATTTTAGTCATTTAGCAGACGCTCTTATCCAGAGCGACTTACAGTAGAGTGCATACATTTTATTACATTTACATACTGAGACATGGATATCCCTACCGGCCAAACCCTCCCTAACCCGGACGACGCTATGCCAATTGTGCACAGTGTTTAACACTGTGTGTTTGTTTAGATCTACCCCTCAGAGTTTGGGAAGGAGTGGGTTCAGCAGGAACAGACCCAGAGTCCCCTGGAGCTGATGGCCCTGCCGGAGGATCCGGACAAAGACACAGAGGAGGAGAAGTATGATCTAGCTACCCCATTAACACTTCCCTATCCTCCCTGTATTGTTCAACCAAAAATGAACCAGAGAATTGGTATTTGTGTGTGTGTGTGTGTGTGTGTGTGTGTGTGTGTGTGTGTGTGTGTGTGTGTGTGTGTGTGTGTGTGTGTGTGTGTGTGTGTGTGTGTGTGTGTGTGTGTGTGTGTGTGTGTGTGTGTGTGTGTGTGTGTGTGTGTGTGTATTGTAGGATTTACAGAGAGAAGATGCGGGACTACCAGTTCAAGAGGCTGAAGTACTACTATGCGGTGGTGGAGTGCGAATCGCTCGACACAGCCGCTAAAATCCACCAGGAGTGTGACAGTTTTGAGTACGAGAGCAGCTGCTCCATCCTGGACCTCCGGTGAGGAAATAGACAGACACTCATTTATACTGAAGTGTACACTGGTGTAATAGAATGTATAACTTGATAACGTAAAGCATGGTAATGGAGCTGTCCTCAAAAGAGAGGTGGATGTACACAACATCTTATCACTACATAGAATAAAATAATAGCATACATAGTGATGAATCTCATCCTTGCTTAATATATTACCAGTATATCATCGTACATCAAGGTATTGCACATGCTAACTACTTATTAGCATGATACCATTATCTGTGCTGCTGGTTCATTCTAAACATTAGGATGACGCTATACTCCCATGCTAACTGTTGTGGTGGTCCCTCCCTTCCGTGGGAACAGGTTTATCCCTGATGATGTGACGTTTGACGAGGAGCCAAAGGACTTGGCCACAGACGTGTACCTGTCTGCCTACACCCCCAAGCTCTTCACCTCCACAGCAGCAGCCACGTCAAAGGTTAGGCACACTCCGTCTAATAAACTCTTATGGTCATAGCATTAATTCCTCCATGTTCGGTCCCAGGTTTACCACCTGTCAGGTGCATGGATTATCTTGGCAAAATAGAAATGCTCACTAACAAGGATGTAAACAAATTTGTGCCAAAAATGTTAGTGAAATAAGCTTTTTGTGCGTATGGAACATTTCTGGGACCTTTTTTTTCAGCTCGTGAAACATGTGACCAACACTTTACATGTTGCGTTTTATATTTTTGTTCAGAATAAATAAGTATGAATTGTTCAGATTGAAATTAGTAGATTATTATTTTTTGGGCTGAATTTTGGGATCTCGTACATTTCCCCCTAGTCCTATCATCTTCTTTACTTGAGAAAGGACTGTAGTTAATTTCAGGTTGTTTACATTTCTGACTTATTGTGTGTTTTCCACCCCAGGTGGAGTTGACCTGGGACGAGACGGACCACGAGCGTGTCACTGCCATGAACAGGAAGTTCAACAAGGACGAGCAGCTGCAGATGGATTTTAACGCCTACCTGGCCTCCTCCAGCGAAGATGATGAGGATGGAGTGGAGATGGAGAAGGAAGAGGAGCTTCCAGAGGGTAAGAAGAAAACAACACTTGAAGTGATTTTGATTTGCTTTTATAGAATACCTTTCTACCTGTATACCTGAAGAACAAAACCTCACTTTAAGGTTATTGTTCTTTGTGCTGGTAGATTATTGCATATGTGTGTTGCATTGACTTTTATTTCCCCTTTGGTCACCTAGTTAAACAGCCAGAAGAGGCCAGCAAGGAGGTGGAGAAGAAGGCCAGGAAAGGGAAGCAGAGCAGCGGCAAGCAGATAGAGAGATGCTGAAGAGCATCCAGGAGAAAGACAAGAAGAAGGAGGAGGACAAGGACATGGAGATGGAGATCACATGGGTGCCAGGTAGGGCCAAAAAATGTTTTTCCCTGTGTCAGATTGACTTTTTTATTGTCAGTAGTGCAACTTTTCATTATGTCAGTGCGACTTTCCCCATATGTCAGAACAACTTTTTCCTTTTGTCGGATAGTCTGACTTTGACTCTTGTCAGTACAAATTGCATTTATTTGGCACAACCAACCACTAAGCAGCCTCATAATTACACCATCTTCCTCACCTCAGGACTGAAGGAGACAACTGAACAGTTGGTGAAGGAGAAGCTAGAAGGAAAGGACAAGCTGACACCCTGGGAAGAGTTCATTGAGAAGAAGACCAAAGGAAAGCAGGTGAGATCACTAGATTAAAGATTGTTGTTAAATGTCTCACACACACTGTACTGGAGAGCGACAGACTTTTCTTTCCTTCAGGAATCAGATGATTCGGACCTCAGTGACGATGCGCTTCCTCCAGACGTTGACTTTGATGACCCATTCTTTGCTGAAGAGCTTGGTTCTACAGGTGAGTTGTGTCATGAATCCTACTCAATCAGTTGCCACATTTACTCAAGTGCACCGGTAAAACGTATCACAATATGCTTTTATGACCATGCCTTGTTTTTTTTCCTAATCTCCCAGATCTGAAAAAGAAAGCAAAGAGCAAGAAAAACAAAAAGGTGGAGGAGAGGACACCTGAATAGAAGGAGGAGTTGGAGAAACAAAAGGTAGGTGTCTGACGTGTTGCTGAAAGCATTCTTATTCACTAATGCAATGGACGTAATACTGTTACTGGTATTCAGAAGTCTGCACATTCTATTTTGTGAACAGATGTCTTGACACGGTTTGTGAGTAAGCTAATCAAAAGTAACCCATTTTATTTCTCCATTAACCCACAGGCTGAGATGGCCCTGCTCATGGACGACGAGGACGACGACAAGCACAAACACTTCAACTACGACAAGATCGTAGACGAGCAGAACCTGAGCAAAAAGAAGAGGAAGAAGCTTCTGAAGAAGGACAACACGGGTCTGGAGGAGGACGACTTCCAGGTCGAAGCAACCTTTTGGTTTCTTTTCATGGCAAAGAAATAGCTTGTATTTTGACTTGTTTCCTACCATCGTTTCCCATTGACATCAATGAATGATTTCGTAAAAGTCTCAAATCAGAAGCTTCATGAATACACTCATTGATATGGGATTTAGGTTAAATTACCTGGAATAAGGTGGAATTGGTACATATACAACTTTGCCAAAGTTCATTAACTTTAAGGACCATTTTTCTGTGGCACAATTTGTTTCACGGTCAAGGCTTTTTTGTAGACTTCAATGAAATCTCAACACCCCCTCCATCCCTTCTCTCTGACAGGTGGACGTGAAGGACCCTCATTTCCAGGCAATGTTTACCTCCCACCTCTACAACCTGGACCCGTCCGACCCGGGCTACAAGAAGACCAAGGCCACCCAGAGCATCCAGGTCGAGAAGCAGCGCCTCAGGGAGGAGCGCCAGCGCGACCAGGAGCTCAGGAGCTCACAGGCGTCGCCCACACAGGTAGTGGGAGCAAAGAAACAGGAAACAGATGCCAGTGGCCAGGCGGTGGCTGAACCCACCAAGAAAATGGACCCCGGACTGTCCATGCTTATCAAGTCTATTAAGAACAAAACAGAGCAGTTTCAAGCACGAAAGAAACAGAAGACAATGTAGGCCTTTCTAACTGGACTATTGGGGACTACGTTTCTGGGTGAAAAGCTATGGACTCTTAACCAGTAGCTATGTGCAGCAGCCTTACGCTACACTATCTCTTTGTGATGAAGAGACTGTTGGTGTGTGTGTGTGAGATGCCTGAGACAAGCCTTACCCACTTTTATTTTGAACTATCACTCTACAAGAGGCCTAATCAGGAACACAAAGTTGAAGATAGTTTGAATGTATAAAATGCTAATTAACATTGAGACACTTGTATAAAACATGTTCTGGGGGACTGCCAACAGTAAATGGTGGTTTCATGGATCTCTGAATAGTATTTATTTGCTCTAAATTATACAAACATGCTCTATAGCCCCAGTCTGAGCCCTTTAAAATACTTATATATTAAAAGAAGACTTCACACAATTTTACAGAACTGGTTCATTTTATTTTTGATATGCAACAACAGTACACATTCATAGGTCCATTGACACTGTCAAACTCACAGCACGGCGACACTTCATACTGCTTTTCAGAGAAAACAAGGTCAAAAATAAAGTGTATACAAGGAAGCAAGATACAAAAAGGCTGTCCCATTTGAAAAGAGGACCAATAGTAGTGCAAACAATAGTTAGCTATATACATACAAGGGCCTAACACAGACAGCAACATACTCAAGTATCTTAAACCTCAGCTCAGGTTTACATTTCCGTTTGATGTCTATTCTCAGTTTATTAATCGCACAGAAAACCCAAGGGGAAACTTAGAGGTAACAATATTAACAATAGAAAATCTTAGAAATTGCACCATCAAAAATGTTTAAACTATTTATCAAGTTACAAAAATATTTGATTATACCCTAAGTATCCTCTACAGTAACGTCGATTTTTGCACAGGTTGAAATACCTTATATTGAAGTTGTAGTGTTTTCCTTAAAATTATAGGAATGATTGAAGTAAAAACAAAAAAAGCTACCTACAACACTAATAATCTTGTTAAATGAGAACTGTGCGTCATAAACAGTAAAACAAATGAGTAAACAGTTAAATGTGAACAAATGCCTACCCTTCATTTAAAATAAGATTTTTTTTGGTCATTTCAACCCAGTCCTACACTAGGTCCGGCATACTCATAAGGCAATTGAATATTGAACTAAATAACCCTCACAATAAATTGGATGTTTGTTTTTTCCAAACCAGGTACACTTTTAAAGCCCTAGTTAAGAGATTATGCTTTCTGAACATCCGGAGGGGTGCATTTACTGTGACCGTAAAGAAGGAGTGTTACGTTTCCCTCACGTTTGACACCTCAAGCGTAAAAGATGAGCTCAGGGATTTGCCCCCCCTGCACACCTGTACCGTTGGTGCTGTCTGAAGAGCACTGGAACTGGAAGGTGACCTTGCCACACTGCACCTCAGTCATGCCCTCCTGGCCAAAGTAGCTGAGCTCGTTGCCGTCCAGCACTACGCTGGCCGTGTAGAATGTGTCGGGCTCGATCTGCACAGGGTATTCAAACCACACTGGGAATGTGCTGCTGGAGCCATCCGAAAAGTACTTGATGAGGCTCTGGCCCAGCGGCACGCCCTGCCTCTTGAGTTCAATCTTGGCGCTGTACTCTGCTGAGCCACAGCTGGAGCCGTACAGGCCGAAGCCGGCGATGAACACTCGCTTGTCCACGGCGAACTGGATGCTGTCGCAACGGCCCCGGTAGCGCCACTGGTTGCTCCGGTAGGCGCACGACTGGAAGCGGTGGCAACGCTGTGGCGCCAGGCCCTTGCGCGACTTGCTGGCGAACAGCAGCTCAGGCTTCTTGGCGGCCGTGTACCACAGGAAGATGTCATTGGTCTCGTTGAGCGTCAGCACACCCGACTGTGCCGCACCGTTGGCGAAGTCATCCAACGTCATGGTGGGGATGCGGATCAGGTAGATGGCCTTGCCCAGCGCCAGCCTTTTGTTCTCAATGGTGGGCGTCAGGTCCTGGCGCTGGCATTCGGCCTCGGCCCAGCTCAATGCCGCCTCGAACACCACCATCTCCTTGGCGTTGAGCGTCTCGCGGCGCAGGATACTCTCCAGAGTCACCGAGTCGATGTCTGTGAAGCCCTCGGAGCGCAGCGCCAGCTCGGCTTGGGCGTCGATCACCTCCCAGCAGCGCTGCATTAGGTCGGGTTCCTCAAACAGGCAGCTCTGGGATAGCAGCACACAAGCGTTCTTGGCGCTCAGGCTCGTCTCCAGGAAGTTGACGCAGGCCCGAGCCAGGTGGGGCACAATGTACTTCTTGGCGGCGTAGAGCGTAGCCAGGACCGTGTCGGCACACAGGTCGATCTCATCGCAGTAGATGTACCTGCCAGACCAGAGTGGGGAGAGTCAGATGAGGGCTTGACAAGTTCACTTCAACTTCTCATTTATGGGAAGGCTAACTTTATAAGTTCACATGCCCTTGCATTGTCTGCTGCCTATTCAAAGGAAGACATTCTAACCTGAATACGACATTCTGAAATGTACAATGAACACTGGGACTGCATCTAATGAGATGTCAGGAGGCGCCGGCCACTTACTTCAGCATGGCTAGGAACGAGGGAGGCTCCACATCAGGGATACGGATCTCTTCCTTGTCCTCTGCCAGTTCACCATAAAACATGGCGTGGAACACAGAACTCCCCACAGCCAGCACATACTGAGGGACAACATGGAAGATAGGGAGTCACATGAGAAAAAGAAGAGGAGCAAAGAAAAGGGAGCAAGTTATGGTGGGAGGATGGATAAGGGACAGAAGGTGGAGAGAATATACATGTACACATTAATTATGTAAGAAATGTAGAGATTTGCAAAAGGATTTAGCATAAAGAGGCTGGTGTGGAGAAATATCAGCCAATTGCATTTTATTTGACATTTTGGTCATTTAGCAGACGCAACAGATAAATCTGTCTGAACATGTTGTGTTTGGTCTTGCTCAGTTAGTTACTCACATACGTTGGACAGGTTTAAAGATGACTGATTACCTTGTGCCCAGGTACTTGCTGAGTCCCTCCTGGGGGGCCAACGACAAAGTGAACATCTGCCATCAACTCATTGTTGAACATGACTGAATTCCTGTGAACGCATGAGTCATATGATTAGCAAACAGTGTCAATGGCATCACATTCAGACTTCAGTATCTGCATGTATGAGCTGGTAGACCCAGGAAATTGGTTTTCTTTGGCCATTTTAAATCTATTCAATGTACACATCGTCTCTCCTCAAAAGGCATTAGATTCCCAGTTTAACTACTGCTTACTAGGGTCACCTACCTCTCTCGGATGGTAGGATAGAGCCCTTGCCAGTTGCAGCTGTGAATGGTGTTGTTGTTATTCCGGTTCTGCTCCTGGTATTGCTGCACAGCTGTGTTGGTTGAGGATGCTGGGCCCAGCTTCTTGGTGGGAAAGAGCTCTGCAGCCATCTTCACCCCAATATTTATTGTTAGGGTGATCTCATGGCAGGATGAGGCTGCGATTGTTGGGGCAATCTTTTAAATTGCCTTTATGTGACGATCGTGGCCGAAACTGGAAAGGACAAAAAAAGCTAGCCACTGCAACAACGTTCTAACGTTAGCTAGCGTTAAATAGTTCGCAAGCTACGCAAGGTAGTCTTACAATACATGCAAAAATACACACGACAAACATCTAGCTATATTCTAGAATTGAAGTTGCTTAAATCTTCGCTTAATTTTAGACGTATTAGCTAGATAGCTACCTGTAGCTAGTTTGCTAACGCTAGCTAACTGTGCTGGACTGCGGTCAAAACCAACCAGATGTGATACAGGAAGTGGCTAATGAACGCTTGTTTGTTGAATTTGGCAAAACCGGGAAAGGTAGCTAGCTATCCTCTTAACTGTCGCATTTGACGTCTAGTACCTATCACCAATCGTAACGTGGGCGCCCGACGATTGTATGAGACGTTTCCACATCCAAGTAGCTAGCTAGCTTGCTACAACAGGCTACACACAACTCGAGTGTACACAATACACATCTGCCAGGCACTACTGTTTAGGTGTAATACAAGTTTATACCACCACACTACGGGTGAAGGAGGGCTGTACTCCTGTTTTTTTCTTTGTAGAATGCTGAACATGAATCCTTTCAAAACTATTGTTAATTTTTGTGACATTGATAAAGAAGAACAATATTCAAGCTGATTGTCACTGAAATATATTGGTGTAGGTATTTAAGTTATTTCAAAAATAAATGTGACAGTGTATGTGAGTGTTTCTACTGCCTCTGCCCAGTGTTGTAGTACTCAGTCTTGAGACCACATATTGACTGGCTCGGTGTCGGATACATTTGGTCTCGGACAGTGAGGCTTCATAATTTCGCCAGGCCCAATATATATACTCCTTTCTTGAAACATGAATATCTTAAACCCCTTTATATCTATTATAGACATGTTTGCGCAGTGGCGAACCTATAGGCAGGCCTTCAGTGTGTGACAGGTTCGAGATTCTTAAAGCAACCGTAATACCAGCGCACCCATCTATTGGAGGGTATACGCAGGTATATATTTATTTGTTATTTAACTAGGCAAGTCAGTTAAGAACACGTTCTTATTTACAATGACGGCCTACCCCGGCCAAACCCTAAAACGGACGTCGCTGGGCCAATTGTGCGCCGCCCAATCACGGCCGGTTGTGATACAGCCTGGAATCGAACCAGGGTCTGCAGTGACGCCTCTAGCACAGATGCAGTGCCTTAGACCGCTGCGCCACTCGGGAGCCCTGAAGCCTTATACCCATATTTTTTTTCAGTGGTCATTGTTTATACTGTAAGAAATTGTAATGGATACTGGTAACTTGTTTTAACCACTTCTCAACACAAGCTATACTTGGCACAACATGCACCCATCCCCACTATACCCCCACACTTTGTACCCTTATAAATAACCATAGACCCACACACACATCCCCTCCCCCATGAATAGGCCCCTGTGAAAACAAACGCACATGGATGGATGCTTTTGGATGAGACTAAGACAAAGAACTGTGTGAAGAGCCAATGGAACGTCGACATCAGGCCCGGACAGGACTACCCACGACCCAGATCGACCAATAGTAAGGCCAGACTACAAGATCAACCTACTTTGCTTGTTGCCTATATAATCTGTACGAAATGTTTAGAGCGGTCTCTCTTCCGACGATTCCATACGAGTCAGACAGAAGGAGCCGTGCTGCACGATTTGCCAGATATCTTCACACTGAATAAACTGTCTTACTAAATACTGTTCCACCCTGTCCAGCCTATTGACTTGGTCTCATTTCTCTAATAACGAATCATCAACAATACTCACTTCTTAGTCCCTACTGATGCGTATCAAAGTAGCGTGGTGGAGGTATACGATTGATCAATTACGTAGTACAATTGTGAAATCATGCACAAAGTAGCCTACACAATCGCAAAGCACGTGAAATATATTCACACAGTCTAGTCCAACGGAATATAATCTGAGCAGCTCTCGACTGGTTTTAACATCGGTAGGGTAAGAAAGACGTTTCAATTCATGTTATCTACCAGTAAATGCTAACTAAGGCAACAATGGCTATGCAAACCAGGTATTGAAAAAGTTTAGTCCGAAATGTTGGTTAGTAGTCTATTTGTGATGCGCAATTGTCATCAGGGGCGGAGACATGGATGGGCCTGGGTGGAGAGGCCCACCCACAGGGAAACCAAGCCCTGACAGGCCCATCAAATCACATTGATGTGGTTTAAGCATATTTTTTTTTCTATAAACATCTATTACTTCCCATTGCAAAAAAAACATTTAACAGTTAGCACACAAAGTAACCGGTGACCTAAAGTTTAAAGTGGTACTTCAGCGTTTTAACTACTTTGCAGATATGAAACAAACAGACAATCATAATATCAGTCAAAAATATCAAATTCCCAGTTTATGCTACAAAATCAACTTTATAAGAGGTTTTAAAAATTGAGTTAAATAGAACCTGTGTTCCATAACATACACTAAGCCAATACATTTCTTGGTAGTCCAAAAATTATTGCTATCCGTTTGTAAATCACGGCTGGCCTGGTACATGGTTTGCTGCATCCTGGATGCACTGTTTCAGTTTCAATGACTCAATATTCTGAACAAAAACGGACAAATGTAACTAAGGTTGGGAATGTCAATACAATCAAACTAGCAAGGGCAATGATCACAAGTCTGTCATAACGTGACTAATAGGCTGGAGTATCTAGCTAGCTAGCTGCTAGGAGGATGCCATGCCATTGGAGGAGTGACTGACTTTTTCCCCTCATATCGTTTTTCCGGTGGCTATTCACAGCTAGAGGTGCAGGTGTCATTTGGTTAGGTAGCAAGAACTTGAATGACAGCTATACAATTAGCGTATATCTTGCGTTTGAAAATTCACTCTGGCTATCTACTCCAATTTAGCACAGAACGACTGATGAATTTACAAATGCGCAACACCTGCTGAATATGACAGGGTCAGTAAACATAGGCAAAAAAAGCAATAGTTAGTCAAGCACGCTCTAGATAACATGAAAACAGCCTAACCAGCTCTGCTACGTTGAGTAAAAGGGTCAGAGTGAGGTGTTCTCTCATTTGTGTCTGGAAGTAGCTAGCTAGGAGACTAGCCAGCTATAGCCAGTGAGCTTGGGTGCTTTGTTGGGACAAGCATGCATTGGCAGGCAAGCTGCAGAAGGATGAGGAGGCTACAGTTCTCCATCATTTATCAGTGCAATTTTGATGGTCAACTAGCTCAAAAAGTTTGAGAATGTTTATCTAATGTTCCTTTGTTAGATTTTAGCTCATCTTGCTCTGGCTTGCATTATTTGTTTATCTTGTTGTGCATTACTGAGGGAGAGAGAGCCTACCTTGTCTTGGTTGTTTGATCAATAGGACTGTAAAGTTCCCAAATGTAAGAGGACTCCTGTGGTATTTACATATTTGCAGAAATCCATTCAGGTGTAATTTGTGGCTTCTGGCTAATGCATTCTAATTATCTAAAGTCACACTGTTGCAACTGCCTATAAACACACAGTCCAGTTCAAAATGAATGATGGCAGGCCAATGTGGCAAATGGCTTGTTTGTAGAAAGCTCTGATTGGCAAAAGTGCACCGTCTGTGTAGACTCCAGTCCTGGACAAAACAGATGTTTTTATTCGGTTTTATTTACTCAGTCAAAATGTGATTGGTTGATTCCACTGTCACTCCAAATGTTGCTCTAATACAGTTAAATGGCAGATGCCTTTATCTAGCTTCTGATGGCCTAGCTAATGGCTGACTTAGGTAGCTAGATTTATCTCCCCAGAGACCAGCAAAGAAAAATCGTGATTGGATCTTTTTCTTTTACTCTCTCTCTCAATTCAATTCAATTTGCTTTATTGGCATGACGTAACAATGTACATATTGCCAAAGCTTATTTTGGATATTTACAATATGAATGAAAAAATTAGAATCAAAATTGTCAACGGGACAACAGTAACAACAGTAACCAAAGGTCAAAATAACCATACATTGAACAATAACAATAAGCATACAGTAGAAGACATGTGCAGGCAGGTTGATTGGTCTGTCAGACACTGTCCCTCAACTTATGGTAGGCAGCAATGTAGTGCGCTGCCAACCCACAGCTCTCTGCGTCCTCCCCCAACAGGACGGGTAGCCTACTCTCATCAGAGAGGTATTTGAAACATTGAATAAGGGTTTCAAATTTGGGGAAATGACACTCTCTAATTGTTTTATATTTTTCACATTTTGTCAGGAAGTCTCTCTCTCTCGCGTCAGTGTTAACTCTTTCCTTTCCTACAAAAACTGAAGAGATTAAATCAGAGCATCATTGAAAATAATAATATAATTATCATTATTATAATAATTATTTTATAAATCCTTAGCCCTTCTCTGAAGGCATAGAAGGCCCATTGTTCCCCACTGTGTTTGAGTTAGTAATCATTTCTTGAGTGGCTCTATTCCCTCAGCATGCATTTTTTAACTTCTGAATGTATAAAGAATCCATATGTTGTTCTGAAATATGAACACAGAAATACTGGACATTTACATCTCTTATTATGGTGGTGATTTGACAAAATGACAATCATGGTCTTGAATTGGACTTACATTTTTCTGGTCTTAACTCGGACTTGATTTGCTCCGGTCTTGGTCTTGAATCGGTCTCGAACACAACACTGCCTCTGCCCAGAGCTTCTGTGGCACAGTCCATTAGGTGCGTGCCTCTGCATCGTAGGAGCCACTGTCCGAGTCCCTGGGGCAGTCTCACTTTATCCCGCTACACTGGTGGCAGCAGTGATCACTCCAGTGGTCTCACATGGCATTGGGCAAGCATGATCTGTATGTGTTTTGGGCTTGGTGTGCGAGGACACTTGGGGGAGAAGCCTGGAGTCCGAGGGAAGAAGCAACAATGTGATCAACGGAGTTTCGAACCTGTGTTTCAAGAGTCTAAAATCTCCCCTTAATTAAAGGGAAACTTCAGAATTTTGGCAATGATGCCCTGTATCTCGTTTCCAAGAGTCAGATGAACTCGTGAATACCATTTGTATGTCTCTGTTTCCAGTATGAAGGAAGTTAGAGGTCCGTTTCCTGAGTCAATGCTAACTAACTATTGTTAGCGCAATGACTGGAAGTCTATGGGTATCTGAAGCTAGTTAGTAAATTACTATGGAATTTTATATTTATATTTTTCTCCTTGGTTTTTCTTTTATATGTTTTTTTGTGTTGGTTTTTCCTTTTTATGGTTTGTGTGTGATAAATACCTGCTGAACTTTATAACTTAACTACTGTATCTATGTCTTATCTTAACTAATGTCAAAGAAACATGAGGTCATTCCAATTTCTTTATTTTTATTATTAATATGTGCAAGGCAAAATATAATGGTATTTTATTTGCTCTTGCAGAATAGTTTAAACAACTGCCAGTAAGGCATCCAGCAGCCAGTCCTGGTCCAGGTTCTCCACCTTGGGGGTCTGCTCTGAGGAAGATCTCATCTTCTTCCTCAGGTAGTTGTGGAACCTCTTCCAGACAGAGAACTTTGGCTTTGCAGTGGAGAAAGCCTCACAGCCCGAGAGCTTTAGGTCAATCTCCTTTTCATCTGCATCACCATGGTCCTCCACTTCAGCCACAAGCAGAGTGTCCTCTGTGACGAGCTGGTTGGACAGGGGGAGGCTGACCTGGACTGGCTTCTGCTGGAGTCCTTCCTCCCCATAGTGCTGTAGGTCGCTCTACAGGAACTCCTTCTTCCTTCAGAGTGATGACCTCCTTACTCACACCTCGGAAAAATGGCAAAGGACCAGGAAGAGTCTCCACTCTCTGAGGAGGGATCAGCATCTTCCTCCTTTCACCAAACAGACTTGCAGCCAATCAGCTTTTCCCCAAGAGGGTCTGATGCAGAGATCTTGAGATTGTCTCTTTGGCCAATCTCCTCCAACTCAGTGCAAATTATCACTGACAATGTTTTAAAGCTTAGGTCCTAAGGAAAACCTAACTAGAGAAAAAAATATTTTAAAATTATGTAAAAATAAAAGCCTATGCAGACAATACATCAGCTAGGGCTGCAGAAATGACACTGCCACAAATTACAGTGTATTTTCATTAGGCTATTATAACAAGTCACATGAATGCTTTTCCCATTCACAGGATGTAAAAGACGCAGTAAAAACATTTTCACTGTACCTCTTTGCTTTCCGTAGCCGATTTTTTTCAATCGTCTTGGCTCGACAACTGTTTTTTTAAATGGCAAAACTTGTTATTTTCGGCTTTGTAAATATTATTTATAACGACTACTGATGATACTAAAGACATTTTCACAAGTTACTTCTGAGGATACAGTCGTACAGATGTCAGCTTTGGTTGGAGTCTTTCATTTATCCAGCAGTTTCATTACGACAGCTTTTCTCCGCTGTTGTTGCTAGTGCGCACCACTAGCTAGCTAGTAGCACATCATTAGCTAGCCTGCCAACTAGACATCTACATTTCAAAAACTTTTCTTTGTTTTTGTCTTTCGTGGCGCGTTGCATTTGCATCAGTGATGATAAAAAACGCGATACAATCCGCAGGACTTCTGGTTTTGTTGTGGTTTTTATTTGGGGACTTTGTTCTGGTTTGGTTTCACAACAGAGTCAAAACCGAAACGTACAACAACCATTATTCTTCCAAAGAAGATGCTCCTGACAGTCAAGACCAGAGCTGTTTTTGTCACGTAAGTACTTACAATTTACAATATATTGCAATATCAATGTCCGTTTAGGAAGGCTAAATGACTGCGTTGGAGGAACATTATTCTAGCGTTTTCTACTGTCATGTTAATTTGACGTCATCATACCCACATAGCTTGCTGGCGCTCTTCCGTTGCCTTATCCAACTTTATGGACAGCAAGGCATAACATGTATAAATTAATCATGTGGTTGCCTTGCACATCGATACACACTGACTTGTCAAAATAATTATTAAAATGGTTGGTTAAAGATACTCGTAGCCAGCTAGTTCCTGAATTCAACACTGAGTGTTTATTGTTATTGCTGTACATTGTAATTTGACACTTGTGCGCATCTCAAAACGACTGTCATAATCGATCTTGCCCTTATCATGCGAATATCTGATCTTAATTCACCAAATCTGCAACTTCCAGTCTCACAAATGTGTTTGTAGGCCTATGTCGTGCAATGTTATATTGATGTGTATGTTTTCTTGATGTTTGTCATTCATGCCAATTTTTGAAAGAAGTTAGCTACTGACCTGACTCACATACTGCAATCCGAATCAATAAGTGTCTATTTTTTTATACTGTGGCACGTGCCTTTATTATTTCATTCTAACAAATTGCACTCGCATTAGTAATATGAGAAGACCGAGACGTGGTGTCGTCTGATTGGCCATATTAAAGTTTCCTTCCTATTAGTTTGTGGGAGATGTAGTCTTCTCTTCCGTGAGTAATACTTGCTTTAAATGTCCTTGAACCGAAGTGAAGACTACAAATGTCAAATATAGAGGCGGGAATAAGTTTGACAGCTGCTGACATATCTTGTTTGGAGGCGAGGCCTGGGAAGGAGAATTATGCAAAATTATGGAAAAATAAGTGGTCTGAAATGACAGCTCATCCTCAGGTTAGGTCAGAGTCATGCCATCAACTCTGGCAAACTCTCACCTGTCTGTTGAAGTAGGCTTCAGCAGTCCCTTTAGGGACATAAAAGACAGAGATATTCTCATAAGGCTGATCTTAGTTTTGTAATTTAAAACTGCTGTTAAAGATACCAGCTCCTCAGATAAATAGGCAAATTAAACTATATTTTTTAATAAACAACAAGGGAAACCACTCAAAGGTTTTGAATTCACCGGCATGCTCAGAGGACTTTGTTACTTATGGACGGCTTTCCTGCTTCCCATCACATTCTCTGGACAGCTACACTCAGAGGTCAGATATATATATATGGTTGTTTCCATCTGTGTGCTATATGATGCTTGTGTTGGCTACATTTCCGGAATATTGTCACAATGACACAGAATGAACTGAAAGAGAAATGTCTTTTTGCTGCTTGTAGCCAGTTTGTGAAACTAATTGTCAGTAACAGCTGGTTAGATAGGCTACTCAGTTTTCTCCACATCATGACACACAACCACTGATGTGAAAGTGACTGAATGGTCTACACAGTGCTAAGAACTTCATTTCATAGAATCCTTGCAACATGCAGTCTTTGTGCAACTTGTTCTTATAAAATACCGTATGTCTCTGCTTTGTCGGTTGACAGTGACACGCATACCTTTTCATATGGCTGTAATTACAATATACTCATGAAACGAGTTTATATACTAAAATATTTTCTATGACACCATTTGCATTGATTGGGTCTAAACCTGAATACTTCATGATGAGAGAGAGTGGAAAGGCTTGGGTGTCTGCTGGACCAGAGCAACGCAGTCTTTCTTTCACAAAGCAGCTGTCTATTTCATTATGCATGGGAGAATAAAGCCGTTTGTCCGCAGGTATCAGATGTATGAAAAGGGGAAGGTGGAGGGAGAATGGCAAACGTTTTGGTAACCAAATTTTGGTCAACAACCTCAACCGGCAGCTGGGACGAACGTTGTCATGTTGCTTAAGTGTTTTGTGTTGTTCGAGCGTCAGGAAGTGGTCTTTTATCTGGCTTCCAGCTCTCATGTCTGAAAGTGTCTGATTTGAAAGAGTATGTGGCAGTTACATATGAGGCTAAATATGTGTAAGAGGAAGTTAAGATTTGCAGGCCAGCTTTTGCACTCATTTCTGTCTCTCTTTCTGTCTCCCCCCTCTCTTTCTTTGGCTGTATTCCATATCTTCCCCTTGCCCCCGGCCCTCCATTTGCACCAAAGTGTTCCAAAGCTGAGGGAGGGAATATTATGGAGGGTGTAGGGCCTAATTAGACCTTCCGATAGCCACTTTGACAAGTCAGCGTTGCTTCCGAGCAGAGTGTTATCCCAACAAGGTGTAGACTATATGTAACAGTATAACTTTAAACCGTCCCCTCGCCCCGACACCGGCGCGAACCAGGGACCCTCTGCACACATCAACAACGGTCGCCCAAGAAGCATCGTTACCCATCGCTCCACAAAGGCCACGGCTCTTGCAGAGCAAGGGGCAACACTACTTAAGTCTCAGAGCAAGTGACGTAACTGATTGAAATGCTACTAGCGCGTACCCGCTAACTAGCTAGCCATTTCACATCCGTTACACTCACCCCCCTTTCAACCTCCTCCTTTTCCGCAGCAACCAGTGATCCGGGTCAACAGCATCAATGTTACAGTATAACTTTAGTACGTCCCCTCGCCCCGACACGGGCGCGAACCAGGGACCCTCTGCACACATCAACAACGGTCGCCCACGAAGCATCGTTACCCATCGCTCCACAAAGGCCACGGCTCTTGCAGAGCAAGGGGCAACACTACTTAAGTCTCAGAGCAAGTGACGTAACTGATTGAAATGCTACTAGCGCGTACCCGCTAACTAGCTAGCCATTTCACATCCGTTACATATACACATGGTTAACGGTCCGGTCTGCAAGTAGCCTAGTTTTAAAATGGCCCGTGATATGCTTTATGAATGTAAAATATGGCCCGCCAATGCACGATAGAACGTAGCGCGGCTGTTCTGGATCATATCTTTTGAATGGTAATGGCTAGAAACAAGCTAGACTTGTTTTACTGTTAAACTGAATGCTGCTATTGTTTTTCATTTTGTAAAGCAGCTTGTGTTTCTTAACGAGGCAAAGGGTATCTGGTGGTGACTGGTTAGCTACAGGGAAGCAAAAGAGTCACCTGCGCGATGTGTATAATCGGCGGTGGCGATTGAGCGGAGCCTGTCTGCCTAACCTGCCCACACTCATCGCTTTTTCCCCCCACAGCTCACCAGCTGATGTAGGCTTGGCTTGTGTGGTGGGTCCTTCCCACTGTTGAACAGAGCCGTGCTGTGCATCTGTACTGTTAATATTAATTGTGTTTATCACTGAAATTCTCTCAATCTCTCCAAAAAATCGTGTCCATTCCACTTAGTAGTCTGATTTTAGCCACAGAGATAATTTAGTCTTGTCTCGTTTTAGTCAACTGAAATGAACAATATTTTGTTGTTTAGTTATTGTTTTTCCCTGGGTCTATTTAGTCAGTTATAGTGTAGTCAATTGCCACTGAAAAACCAAGTTTGACAAATATTTTAGTCACTAATTTTGTTGACAAAATTAACACTGGTGTACAACCATAATTCTTAAGGCGTTTTCCGGTTGTTTCCCTCAGTTGACAGGCGTCTTGGATGACTGCTTCTGTGACATCGAGAGCATTGATGTCTTCAACAACTTCAAGATCTACCCCCTCATTCAGAAGCTGACCGAGAGAGACTACTTCAGGTACTACAGGGTAAGTACTAAATAGTAGGCCCCAACAGGGGAGGACGAGGAGCAGTAGAAATGTCCTTAAAATCATCAGACCGTAAGGTTTTGCGTTTGTTTTTGCACTATAGCTTAAAAAATGTGTCCTAAAGGTAATCCCTCAATAAATAATCCTACTACTGTGGATTTACGCTAATTGACTACCTGTATTTTCAAATGTTTTTTTGTTTTTTTAAAACTATATCTTTGTTTGAGCTTCAATGGCCCTTAACCCGTAGTACTTAGTGCTTATAAAGGGAGCCTCCCCAATTCAGTTCCTTGCTAATCTAAAACAAATAGGCCAAGCAAATGTTTTCCAGCCTACCCCATAGAGTTTGTGGGCGCTGCTCTGTTGTGTATTCACTGCATTGGATGTCTCCACCCGGGACTACTGTTCTAGTTGGAATAGGTCTGCTTCAGGGTTGACTGTAAATTGACAGCGAATAGACAACATTCTTGAATAAAAAGTTAATTGTGCTACTCCTATTTACGTTATAATGTCCATGGGTGTATTCACCAGGAACCAAACGGATGCAAACGGGCCGAAATAAGACGAGACTAACCTGAACTTGTCCAATAGGGTTGGTTGTTTAGCAACTAAACCGACGCGTCCGCTACTATGGCGCAAAACAGACCGGGTTAACTTCGATTGTTGACATGTTGGAAACGGTTATAAATGAGCACTTGTGGTCTCTCAAATGAATCGGTACAGTTGTTGGTTATCTAGCTGGCTAATTTAGCCATATTAGCGTAGGCATGACATGAGTCAAAACAACATCACAGCAAGATGCAACGAGCTAAAACGAGCCGCCTACGATTCCCCACATGGCAGCAGCTTGTCATTGTTGCTAGCTATCAGAATCATAACCCCACGCGGCCTTCTGCCTCATTGTTGCTTGCGCATCATTTTTGTGACGTTGCCAGCCAACCCTTCTAGGTGTCGGGAGAGCGTTTGAGCAGTTATACAATAGTAACAGTGCTGTTATCATAGAGAATGATATCATATTAGCATCAGGTTCTACAAATGGGCAACTCGTAAGACTGTCTAGGGATGCAAAAGAGGTTGATTGGGAAAGACGCATGACTCAAGGTTTGTCACCACTGGACTGGACCTACTGTATTTCCCTATAAGATTCAGTTACATCCACACGGTGATGTCCTCCTCGTTCACTCTTTCTAATACCTAGGTTCCAGTATGAGGAGCTAATCTAATTTTCACACTTAAATGTACCTGACAAGTATCACATACAATAATTATAACGTAAGGTCTGTGTGTTTCTGCTGTAACTAGGGCCCAAGCAAATTTTGCAACGGAAAATGTTTCGCAACGAAAACAAGCCTTTCTTATAGAATCCATAAGAAACATTTAGGCCCATTTGAGTCACTTAATCTTTTCACAAAGGCAGTTAAAAAAATAAAAAAAAGTCGCTCAATGTGAGTCCAGCTGTTGCGTTCATACGCCATTCATACACACCAAGCCATCTCATTCTAAAGGCAGTGTATTGCCCTTTTCCCACTGTGAACATCCCATCAGGAACTCTGAAAAGGAAGAATAGACTCATAGGAACATCATAAATATTTTCAGAATACTCATCTGGTGATATTCCGATTAAGTTTCTGTCCCCCACTGATCAGTAAGCTGCTGCTCTACTAGTCACCATCCCATTGAGCAACATTTTGACCCCACAAAATCAGTGTGTCACCTTTATGATTATCAGGTATTCTCCTCATACTGTCGCCTTCGAATGAGGTTGACGTATCCAATGACGAGCACGGCTAGGAAAGACGTCACCAGCAACAACAATGCCCCGTGGCGTTTATGGCGGAGCTCGTCCCTGAAATGCGTCAATGGAAAGAGAATCTGAATCGGTTGCTGACATCATTATTTGAGTGAATTTAGCCTAGCTGTTCTGTCTTGCCTGTCTCCAACACATCGCATCTCTGTGTGACGCAGTCACTTTCATAGCATATACCATGCCATCTCAACTCTTCCCTTTTCTTCTCCACAGGTCAACCTGAATAGGCCCTGTCCCTTCTGGGCCGACGATAGCCACTGCTCCATCAAGGACTGCCAAGTGGAGCCCTGCCCAGAGGTCAGTTCAACCGACCCACAATTATCTACTTTGGTCTCCACATCGACTCCTAGTATTAATTACACACAGGCACCTCCTGTAGGTCTGAAATGGTTAAATAAGTATTGGAAATGTGGTAAAAATTGCACGTGGGCTACAACAAGGTGATGCTATTATTGCTATATTTTTACATTTTTAAAACATTTATTTCACCTTTATTTAACCAGGTAGGCCAGTTGAGAACAAGTTCTCATTTACAACTGCGACCTGGCCAAGATAAAGCAAAGCAGTGCGACACAATCAACAACACAGAGTTACACATGGAATAAACAAACATACAGTCAATAACACAATAGAAAAAGTCTATATACAGTGTGTGCAAATGGTGTGAGGAGGTAAGGCAATAAATAAGCCATAGTAGCGAAGTAATTACAATTTAGCAAATTAACAATGTAGTGATAGATTTGCAGATGATGATGTGCAAGTAGAAATACTGGTGTGCAAAAAAGTAAATAAAAACAATATGGGGATGAGGTAGGTAGATAGGATGGGCTATTTACAGATGGGCTGTGTACAGCTGCAGCGATCGGTAAGCTGCTCAGATAGCTGATGCTTAAAGTTAGTGAGGGAGATATTAGTCTCCAACTTCAGCGATCAAAATATATATATATATTTTAATTTTTTTGCAATTCGTTCCAGTCATTGGCAGCAGAGAACTGGAAGAAAATTAGATATACCTGCTGGAGCGCATGCTGCGGGTAGGTGTTGTTATGGTGATCAGTGAGCTGAGATAAGGCGGAGCTTTACCTAGCAAGGACTTATAGATGACCTTGAGCCAGTGGGTCTGGCGCCGAATATGTAGCGAGGGCTACATATTCTCATATGCTCATATTACGAGAGCATACAGGTCGCAGTGGTGGGTAGTATATGGGGCATTGGTGACAAAATGGATGGCCCTGTGATAAACTAGATGTAGTCTGCTGAGTAGAGTGTTGGAGGTTATTTTGTAAATGACATCGCCAAAGTCGAGGATCGGTAGGATAGTCAGTTTTACGAGGGTATGTTTGGCAGCGTGAATGAAGGAGGCTTTGTTGCGAAATAGGAAGCTGATTCTAGATTTAGTTTTGGATTGGAGATGTTTAATATGAGTCTGGTAGGAGAGTTTACAGTCTAGCCAGACACCTAGGTATTTGTAGTTGTCCACATATTCTAAGTCAGAACCATCCAGAGTAGTGATGCTAGACGGGCGGGTGCGGGCAGCGATCGGTTGAAAAGCATGCATTTAGTTTTACTAGCGTTTTAAGAGCAGTTGGAGGCCACAGAAGGAGTGTTGTATGGCATTGAAGCACGTTTGGAGGTTTGTTAACACAGTGTCCAAAGAAGGGCCAGATGAATACCGAATGGTGTCGTCTGCATAGAGGTGGATCAGGGAATCACCCGCAGCAAGAGCGACATCATTGATATATACAGAGAAAAGAGTTGGCCCAAGAATTGAACCCTGTGGTATCCCCATAGAGACTGCCAGAGGTCCGGACAACAGGCCTTCTGATTTGACACACTGAACTCTGTCTGAGAAGTAGTTGGTGAACCAGGCGAGGCAGTCATTTGAGAATCCAAGGCTGTTGAGTCTGCCGATAAGAATACGGTGATTGACAGAGTCGAAAGCCTTGGCAGGTCGATGAAGACGGCTGCACAGTACAGTATTCGATGCTAGTTCAGTCTGCCACAGGGTGTTTTTGTGCTGATCGAGGGCAGTCAGGTCTGGATTGAACCAAGGGCTATATCTGTTCTTAGTTCTACATTTTTGAAAGGGGCATTATTTAAGATGGTGAGGAAATTACTTTAAAGAACGACCAGGCATCCTCTACTGACGGGATGAGGTCAATATCTTTCCAGGATACCCGGGCCAGGTCGATTTAGAAAGGCCTGTTCGCAGAAGTGTTAGGGAGCGTTTGACAGTGATGAGGGGTGGTCGTTTGACCGGGGACACATAGCGGATGCAAGCAATGAGGCAGTGATCGCTGAGATCCTGATTTGAAAACAGCAGAGGTGTTTTTGGAGGTCAAGTTGGTCAGGATAATATCTATGAGGGTGCCCATGTTTACGGATTTAGGGTTGTACCTGGTGGGTTCCTTGATAATTTGTTCGAACTGTTTGGGCATAGACCTGGAAAGTATGACAGAACTCTGCAGGCTATCTCTGCAGTAGATTGCAACTCCTCCCACTTTGACAGTTCTATCTTGACGGAAAATGTTGTAGTTGGGGATGGAAAGCTCAGAATTCTTGGTGGCCTTCCTAAGCCAGGATTCAGACACGGCAAGGACATCAGGGTTGGCGGAGTGTGCTAAAGCAGTGAGTAAAACAAACTTAGGGAGGAGGCTTCTGATGTTAACATGCATGAGACCAAGGCTTTTACGGTTACAGAAGTCAACAAATGAGGGCGCCTGGCGAGACGCAGGGCCTGGGTTAACCTCCACATCACCTGAGGAGTAGGATGAGGGTACGGCTAAAGGCTATCAAAACTGGTCGTCTAGTGCGTTGGGGACAGAGAATTAAAGGAACAGATTTCTGGGCGTGGTAGGATAGATTCAGGGCATAATGTACAGACGGGTAGGGTGCGGGTACAGTGGAGGTAAACCTAGGCATTGAGTGACGATAAGAGAGGTTGCATCTCTGGACGCACTAGTTATGCTGGGTGAGGTCACCGCTTGTGTGGGAGCTGGGACAAAAGATGTATCTGAGGCATGTTGAGTGGGACTAGGGGCTCTGCAGTGAACTAAAACAATGATAACTATCCTAAACAACAGTATACAAGGCATATTGACATTAGAGAGAGACATAAAACAAGGCATAAAGCAATCACAGGTGTTGATTGGAAGAGCTAGCTAAGTCAACAACGCAAGACAACAGCTAATCAGCTAAGACAACAACAACAGGTAAAATGGCGATGAATGGGCAGAGAGGGTCAGTTAACTACCCACAGGGCCTGAGTTCGTGGCTGGGGCCGACAGATAAACAAAATGGAGTACCGTGATTAATGAACAGTCCAGCAGGCATCAGCTATGTAGCCAAGTGATCATAGGGTCCAGTGAACAGCAATAGATGAAACAGGGAAGCCGCTAGGTAGTCGTTACTACACTAGCAAGCGGGAGACACGGCGTTCAAAAAAAAGTTAGCAGGTCGGGGCTAGTAGAAGCGTCTGCTCCGACGTCCAGCAAAGGCCGGTTGAGGGCACAATGGATGGAATTACGTCGGCAGACCAGTCGTGATGGAACGGCGTGTCGACAAAGGGTCCAGGCCATTTGGCAAAAGAGGTATTGTAGCTGGAGTAATTTTGTTTGCTAGTTGGGAGATGCGCCTGGCTCGCGGCTAACTGGTGCTAGCTTCGGGACAAGGGTGTTAGCCACTATAGCCACTCGGTAGCAGATAGCTAGCAGCGATGATCTGATGCAAAGGTCCAGAGCTTACGGCAAGAATCCGGTGGTGTAGTGGATTCTAGTCGTGTTAGTGAAGAGTCCGGGAGACATCAGCTGTGTAGCCGAGTGATCATAGGGTCCACTGAGCAGGCCTGGAGATGGACCTGGCTCAAGGCTAGCTTCGGGGCTGGGCCACTCGGTGGTGGCAGCTAGCTAGCTGCGACGATCAGTAGTAATGGTCCAGGGCTTACAGCAGGAATCCGGTGTTTTAGTGGAGAAAAACAATCCGATATGCTCACGGTTGATAACGCGCTATGCAGGCTGGCAAGTATTATCCAGGCTAAAAGCGGCTGGTGTCTGTGCTAAAGGTAAAGGCCACTAGCAGTGGCTAACAATGACTAAATAGCTAGTAGCTAATTAGCTGCTGATGGCTAGCTTCTGGTGGAGGTTTTAGCTATATGGTCTAAAAATAGCAGATCCGTATCACATTGGGTGAGGCGGGTTGCCGGAAGGTATATTTAATTTAAAAAAGGAAAAAGGGATTTAAAATATATACAAAAAAGACGAAAAATACCAAATTTACATGGGAGAACGACAAACAACGTCTGCACTGCTACGCCATCTTGGAATATTGCTAATCATTCTAATTATTTTAAATCTAGGCCACCAAGAAGAGACCAGGGCTAGGGGCAATTTAACCCTAGTGGGTTAATTTACAATTGTTAATATAGTGTTTCCCTAGTCTTCGTATTCTAATCTGTGTTTTCTGTTAATTATAGCTTAGCCTCTGTGACCTGCTTTCTGCATTGTTGACATTGATGTCCCATCAGTTTTCTTTGTGTGTGTTTGTTTACAGAGCAAGATTCCAGTGGGAATAAAGTCTGGAAACTACAATAGGGTAAGGCGGTCTCTCCCCAGATAGACAGACGGCGTTCACTCAACAGTCATTCAACTGTAATGAATACAAACACACTCTACAAATACATTAAAATGAAAGGAAAGAGAATGTTCCATATGCACTTTCGATTTTCATGCAATATGGCAAAGAAACAGGAGTGTACTTACTATGTTTTAAAAGAATTAGGGCAAAGGAGTAAGTTAAACAGATAATACTGTGTAAATGTATGGTTGGAAGAATGTATTATAGTTGGGGGGGGTAAGCGAGGGACATGATTGTTGGCAAACGCTTGGGTCGTGTTCAGTAGGCATGAAAATGAGTGAAACAGGTGGGTACTATCTGATTTTTCTCCAATTACAAAAACTTGTTTTGGTTCTCTTCTACAGAATGTTTTGATACAGTGTGCGCTAATGAACATGACCCTGGCGTAATGCCTTCTGTTTGTCTTGTAATGACCCACTAGTGTTTGTTGGATATCTGGACTGATTGCCAGTCAAGGTCAAATCCTGCTGTATCTTTAGTTAGTGGGGAAAGGTTATGTTTGGACACATCGGTTGAGCTAGAGGTAGTTACATGGCTATAGGCTACATTATGTGCAGGGCAAGGTTTGTTTTTCAACTTTAATGAAATCAGCCACATCTCACAGATTTTCGACCAACAGCGTTTAGCCAGACAGCTCTTCAAAACTTTTCAGTAGTTTATTAGCCACATCTGGCTCGACCTCCCGAGGCCTCTGGTCCCTTATTGTGTGGTCTGTTGTGTGAGGATTTTTGTCACATCACCCCCAGTGTTAGGAGTTAGCGCTAAATGTGCTACTGGAGACGTGTGAGGCAAAAGGCAGATTAATTTCGCAGTTAGCGCTGTGGTGATGCTCTCCCACAGCTGAAGGCACAGAGTGCTGGCTAGAGACGCTATGTGGCTGGCGACGTGGCCATGCCACAGGACAAAGCAGGTGCTTGTGTGTGAGGTCATGACGAAACATTAGCTGACTGCACATCAGAGTTGTTTATTTTGCTTTTTATGCTTCGTGGCATGTGGCGTTAGCTTAACCAACTTGTTTAGCCCCTCAGGTATTTTTTCTTGACTGACTTTCTATTTAAAAAGTTGAATCCTATTGCAGACAGTGTGTGAAGAGCTCGAGTTGAATTATACAGAGTAGGGAGCCCTATATGATGGATTTAGCCTAGCCTAATTGATAACAAAGATGGGTCGTTCCATTTGATTTCAATCACCTTTTGACTGCATCCCTTTTGATTTTAACAAAACTTTTAATACATATTTGTCCATGGTAGAAGTGGTCAGAAAGTAGCTTTTAGGACTTGAATGCCAAAACATTTAGGAGATAGTGGTGCTCAAAGATGACCCATTTTGCATACCCCACCATACCATGAGACATCCATGTCTTCATCACTGGAAAATATATAAGGTTGAGTTTGATATAATTTAAAAGCTTATAAACAGGGTTGTCAAACTATTGTATAATTTCTTGACAATGATATATATATATACATTTATTTTAACCTATATGTTGTATCTTAGACCCGATTTTACATAATCTGAGGTGTTTGTGTTGTGTCCGCCACAGCATGCTCTTGAATACATGTTGGGTGTCATGTTTTGGGTGATCAATTATTTTAAATGGGAATACAATTGAAATGTCAACTTTCAAATAAATTGTAGTGCAAAGATGGTTGGAGGTCCACACATCAGAGACTTAAATAAGAATATCAGTTGTTTTAAATTGTACTGCCAATTTTCCTAAGGAAACCTATTGAAATCATAGAAATATAGATAATAGAGTAGACATTACCATTTAAATTGACTTTTGATGGTGGGTGGACTGGTGGCCATCTTTGTGGTAGTAATTGGAAGTATACATTTCAATTCAATTAACATTTAAATGATGTACCAGCTAAATTGCAAGGATATGTCCTAGGGTTGAGCAGTATCCAGATTTCCATACCTTCACACCATGCTTGTGCCATCCCGGGATATACGATATTACCGGTAGTGTACATAAGGGGCGCTATAATCCCCCCCCCCCCCCCCCCCAAACGTATAAAAAAGCCAAAAAAAACATCACTTAACAAAATGCTAACAAAATACTAACAAGTACTAAGGAATTCTTATAGGACAGACAACCCAGCTCATAAAGTTATGCAAGCATCTTAAAACACAGTTTGCAGCACGCACAAAACAAAAATGAGACAGCAGGGATCTTAATCCAGGAGGGGATTGTCTCTGCTGCTCCTACCAAGAAGCTTGATCTTGCAAGCTAACATTAGCAAGTTAGCAAAATGAACAAGTTAGCAAAACCCAGCTGGGGAGAATTTATTTGGCACATCTTAGATAGTTAACTTAATAGTTATAGGATATATAGCTGGCAAACATTAGTAGTAAATTTCATACAAGTGTAACTTGATCAGCTCACTTAAATTGCGCTGCAGCAGTGACTCACCCATTTTGCTCATTGTGCTTCTTTGTAAACAAACACACGTGACTGGCTCAAACCGCTTTTTTGGGAAACTAGTACCGGTAAGCTTCATAATGATGAAAAATGATCTAACTGGCGAAATTATGAACGTGATCTGCGTTATCTATTACCTAGTGGACAAGTTGACTGCAGGTATTTATTTAAAAAGTACTACTATTCAAAGACCAAAAACCGTCACTTACCAGTATGCTAACAAAATGCTAACAAGTACTAGGGGATCCTCATGGAGAATGCTAACAAAATAATAACGAGCGCATTGCAAACATTGTATACAGTTTCTGACCTAAACTACACAAGTAACTCAAAAACGCTAGTCACTGTTTGTTGCATGCGGAGTTGCCACTTTAGTTTTAGAAGTGGGGGTATACAACCTAAAGCTCATTTCCTTTTACACAATTCAATATCCCGTCTCTATTTAGCACAAAAAGCAAGCAAAATTGCCCACAGTCATCAAGCTAGGTAAGAGATCATTATTAAATTTGTTTAAGTGATTAGTAAGACTGAACTAGATCAGAGGTAATTCAATAATAAATATTGTGTTGCACCTAATATATGGACAACTCTTGTAAAAAGACTTTTGATTTTGTCTTTATTAAGACATCCTATCAGACCGACCAGCCAGCCCTAACCGCTTGCACGCCCGACCTCGACCCCCTCCAGTCTAGTCAATAACTCAACTCTCTCCCAACACAAATTCCTTCACAGTTCACACTTTTTTTTAATTTCCAAGGGAATGTTTTGGAAACAAAAAAACGAAACAAAAAAACCCACATACACCTCAAATATACATTAACAAACAGCAAATCTTTCATATAATTAATCTCATAGGACTAATAGTAAATCATTAAATCAAATGTATTTATATAGCCCTTCTTACATCAGCTGATATATCAAAGTGCTGTACAGAAACCCAGACTAAAACCCCAAACAGCAAGCAATGCAGGTGTAGAAGCACAGTGGCTAGGAAAAACTCCTTAGAAAGGCCAAAACCTAGAGAGGAACCAGGCTATGAGGGGTGGCCAGTCCTCTTCTGGCTGTGCCAGGTGGAGATTATAACAGAACATGGCCAAGATGTTCAAATGTTCATAAAGGACCAGCATGGTCAATTAATAGTAATCACAGTGAACAGGTCAGGGTTCCATAGACGCAGGCAGAACAGTTGAAACTGGAGCAGCAGCACGGCCAGATGGACTGTGGACAACAAGGAGTCATCATGCCAGGTAGTCCTGAGGCATGGTCCTAGGGCTCAGATCCTCAGAGAGAGAGAGAGAAAGAAAGAAAGAGAATTAGAGAGAGCATACTTACATTCACACAGGACACTGGATAAGACAGCAGAAATACTCCAGATATAACAGACTGACCCTGTGGTCTCAATTAAAGAGTAGGCTATAACAATCAATCTTAACATAATCACTAGTTAACTACACATGGTTGATGATATTACTAGTTTATCTAGCTTGTCCTGCGTTGCATATAATCGATGCTGTGCCTGTTAATATATCATTGAATCACACCATCTACTTCGCCAAACGGGTGATTTAACAAGCGCATTCGTGGATAAAGCACTGTCGTTGGACCAATGTGTACCTAACCATAAACATCAACGCCATTCTTAAAATCAATACACAAGTATATATTTTTAAACCTGCATATTTAGTTAATATTGCCTGCTAACATTAATTTCTTTTAACTAGGGAAATTGTGTCACTTCTCTTGCGTTCCGTGCAACAGAGTCAGGGTATATGCAGCAGTTTGAGCCGCCTGGCTCGTTGCGAACTGTGTGAAGACTATTTCTTCCTAACAAAGACAGCCAACTTCGCCAAACGGGATGATTTAACAAAAGCGCATTTGCGAAAAAAGCACAATCGTTGCACGAATGTACCTAACCATAAACATCAATGCCTTTCTTAAAATCAATACACAGAAGTATATACACTGCTCAAAAAAATAAAGGGAACACTTAAACAACACAATGTAACTCCAAGTCAATCACACTTCTGTGAAATCGAACTGTCCACTTAGGAAGCAACACTGATTGACAATAAATTTCACATGCTGTTGTGCAAATGGAATAGACAAAAGGTGGAAATTATAGGCAATTAGCAAGACACCAACCAATAAAGGAGTGATTCTGCAGGTGGTGACCACAGACCACTTCTCAGTTCCTATGCTTCCTGGCTGATGTTTTGGTCACTTTTGAATGCTGGCGGTGCTTTCACTCTAGTGGTAGCATGAGACGGACTCTACAACCCACACAAGTGGCTCAGGTAGTGCAGCTCATCCAGGATGGCACATCAATGCGAGCTGTGGCAAGAAGGTTTGCTGTGTCTGTCAGCGTAGTGTCCAGAGCATGGAGGCGCTACCAGGAGACAGGCCAGTACATCAGGAGACGTGGAGGAGGCCGTAGGAGGGCAACAACCCAGCAGCAGGACCGCTACCTCCGCCTTTGTGCAAGGGGGAGCACTGCCAGAGCCCTGCAAAATGACCTCCAGCAGGCCACAAATGTGCATGTGTCAGCATATGGTCTCACAAGGGCTCTGAGGATCTCATCTCGGTACCTAATGGCAGTCAGGCTACCTCTGGCGAGCACATGGAGGGCTGTGCGGCTCCACAAAGAAATGCCACCCCACACCATGACTGACCCACCGCCAAACCGGTCATGCTGGAGGATGTTGCAGGCAGCAGAATGTTCTCCACGGCGTCTCCAGACTCTGTCACATGTGCTCATGTGCTCAGTGTGAACCTGCTTTCATCTGTGAAGAGCACAGGGCGCCAGTGGCGAATTTGCCAATCTTGGTGTTCTCTGGCAAATGCCAAACGTCCTGCACGGTGTTGGGCTGTAAGCACAACCCCCACCTGTGGACGTCGGGCCCTCATACCACCCTCATGGAGTCTGTTTCTGACCGTTTGAGCAGACACATGCACATTTGTGGCCTGCTGGAGGTCATTTTGCAGGGCTCTGGCAGTGCTACTCCTTGCACAAAGGCGGAGGTAGCGGTCCTGCTGCTGGGTTGTTGCCCTCCTACGGCCTCCTCCACGTCTCCTGATGTACTGGCCTGTCTCCTGGTAGCGCCTCCATGCTCTGGACACTACGCTGACAGACACAGCAAACCTTCTTGCCACAGCTCGCATTGATGTGCCATCCTGGATGAGCTGCGCTACCTGAGCCACTTGTGTGGGTTGTAGACTCCGTCTCATGCTACCACTAGAGTGAAAGCACCGCCAGCATTCAAAAGTGACCAAAACATCAGCCAGGAAGCATAGGAACTGAGAAGTGGTCTGTGGTCACCACCTGCAGAATCACTCCTTTATTGGGGGTGTCTTGCTAATTGCCTATAATTTCCACCTTTTGTCTATTCCATTTGCACAACAGCATGTGAAATTTATTGTCAATCAGTGTTGCTTCCTAAGTGGACAATTTGATTTCACAGAAGTGTGATTGACTTGGAGTTATATTGTGTTGTTTAAGTGTTCCCTTTATTTTTTTGAGCAGTGTATTTTTAAACCTGCATATTTAGTTAAAAGAAAATTCAGGTTAGCAGGCAATATTAAACTAGGGAAATTGTGTCACTTCTCTTGCGTTCATTGCATGCAGAGTCAGGGTATATGCAACAGTTTGGGCCGCCTGGCTCGTTGCGAACTAATTTGCCAGAATTTTACGTAATTGTGACATAACATTGAAGGTTGTGCAATGTAACAGCAATATTTAGACTTATGGATGCCACTCGTTAGATAAAATACGGAACGGTTCCGTATTTCACTGAAAGAATAAACGTTTTGTTTTCGAAATGATAGTTTCCGGATTTGACCATATGAATGACCTAAGGCTCGTATTTCTGTGTGTTATTATAATAATAATTTACACTTGTGTGTATAAGGTAGTTGTGAAATTGTTAGGTTAGATTACTTGTTAGATATTACTGCATGGTTGGAACTAGAACAAAAGCACAAGCATTTCGCTACACTCACATTTAACATCTGCTAACCATGTGTATGTGACAAATAAAATTTGATTTATAATTAAGTCTATGATTTGATAGGGGAGTCTGACTGAGCGGTGGTAGGCAGCAGCAGGCTCGTAAGCATTCATTTAAACAGCACATTACTGCGTTTGCCAGCGGCTCTTCGCAATGCTTCAAGCATTGCACTATTTATGACTTCAAGCCTATCAACTCCCGAGATTAGGCTGGCAATAAATACTAAAGTACCTATTAGAACATCCAATAGTCAAAGGTATATGAAATACAAATGGTATAGAGAGAAATAGTCCTATAATAACTACAAGCTAAAACTTCTTACCTGGGAATATTGAAGACTCATGTTAAAAGGAACCACCAGCTTTCATATGTTCTCATGTTCTGAGCAAGGAACTTAAATGTTAGCCTTTTTACATGGCACATATTGCACTTTTACTTTCTTCTCCAACACTTTGTTTTTGCATTATTTAAACCAAATTGAACATGTTTCATTATTTATTTGAGACTAAATAGATTTTATTGATGTATTATATTTAGTTAAAATAAGTGTTCATTGTTCATTCAGTGTTGTTGTAATTGTCATTATTACCAATATATATATATATATATATAAAAATCGCCCGATTAATCGGTATCGGCTTTTTTGGGTACTCCAATAATCGGTATCGGCATTGAAAAATTATAATCGGTCGACCTCTACTCTACAGATGTTGTAGAGCATGAACCTGCAGGAGTGAGTTACTATTTTGATGTTTGCAGAGAACGACAGGGTGTTGTCCAGTGTAATGCCAAGGTTCTTTGCACTCTAGGAGGGGGACCGTGGAGTTGTCGACCGTGATTGAGTAGTCTTGGAGCGGTCAGGCCTTCCCCAGGAGGATGAGCAGCTCTGTCTTGTTGAGCTTGTTGAGCTTGACCTTTATCTGGGTGGGCTAACATCCAAACTGACATCCAAAATATGCCAGGCAGGCAGAGATGCGTGTCGCCACCTGGGTGTCAGAAGGGAGGAATGAGAAAAGTAGTTGCGTGTTATCTGCATAGCAATGATAGGAGAGACCATAAGAGGATATGATAGAGCCGAGTGACTTGGCGTATAGAGAGAAAAAAGGAGGGGGCCTATAACCGAGCCCTTGGGGGACACCAGTAGTGAGAGCATGTGAAATGGTTCAACTTTGAGCACCTTTATCTGTTTTGGCATTCAAGTCCAAAAAGTAACCATGGGCAAATATGTATGGAAAGTTTTGTTCAAATCACAAGGGGTGCCATCAAAAAGTGATTGAAATCAAATTGAACGACCCAGATGGAGCATTTTTCTTAGGCTACCCATTTTTACTTTAAAGTTAGCTTATTTCATCTAGCTAATGCTCTTTTCTCTTTCTATCCTTGTGGCCAGTATTCCCAGGTGGCCAACGCCAACACAGACATAGTAGATTGTGAACAAGCCCAAGACCTGGGGGCCATTAACAGCACCCTGAGGTAAGAGCACACGCATGCTACTTCCCTAAAAGGCCTCATACATACCATGGGCATCAGTTTTGATAAGAAACCACTAAACCAACACTCCAAAATATGGTGGTTATTTCAGATGAATGAAAGCATTGTCCAAGAGTGGTTGCTGTATTACTTTTGCTCCTCCTCCTCTCCTATAGTAACTACAGTAAAGAGGCCTTTGAGGACTGGGCCCGGCACGATGACGCACAGGACCACTTCTGTGAGCTGGATGGTAAGGCCCACTCTTCTTCCACCGCAATGCTCTTTTTAGACAGTGCCTATCTTTTCCATTCATATGGGATTGAGGCTGGTGTATTTCTTCTAACATTGGTGCTAGAGTGGGGTGTTGCAGTAGGTTTTTTACCTGCTACACTGGAAGTGGAACTTAAGGCCAGTGTGCAAGATCCACTTTTATAAATGATACGCTCAGTAATCTATGATGGGCAAACGCATGTAGCTGTCTGAGAGTATCTGTTTGGAGAGGTGGAGACTTTGCTAGTGTCGTTAGAATATTTTCTGACACGTCTCCCCCTGGAACATAATCGAGCATCTGATGCAATTTTCTGTGGAATTGCAAAATATTTTATTTCTGAGTCTGAGGTTATACGCTCACCAACGCGAAATTCCCCTTTAACATTGACAAGATACATGTTATAAGGTGCATCTCAATAGTGAAAGGGATTCATCTATCCGTTCATCCCAATGTTCTCTCATTCTTTCTCACACCTTCTGTCAGATGAGACGTCACCAGATGCAGACTATGTGGACCTGCTCCTAAACCCGGAGCGCTACACTGGCTACAAGGGCCCCTCAGCCTGGAGAGTGTGGAACAGCATCTACGAGGAGAACTGCTTCAAGTGAGACACACACACACACACACACACAAATTGTGCAATTTTTTTTAATTTTACCTTTATTTAGCTAGGCAAGTCAGTTAAGAACAAATTCTTATTTTTCAATGACGGCCTAGGAACAGTGGATTAACTGCCTTGTTCAGGGGCAGAACAGTTTTGCACACAGATTAACTACATCTCTCCCATGCCGACTCGCGCACAGTCCACTCACACACACACACCACATAAGCGACATGTTCCCTAATCTGTAGCTAGCTTAAATATTTCAGCTTCTTCCCTCTCTTCGATGGTCTGATATACAGTCAGGTCCATAATTATTGGCATGTGTGCATCAAAGATCCACCACCATATTTTACTGCAGGCACAAGGTACTTTTCTGCATATGCTTCCGTTTTCCAAAACCACCACTGGTGTGTGTGGCCAAAGAGCTCTATTTTTATGTCATTTGACCATACCACCGGTTCCAATCCAAGTCACAATGCCGTTTATCAAACTCTAGGCGGAGCTATGGTCAGATGACATGAATATAGAGCTCTTTGGCCACGCACCCGAGTGCTGGGTGTTTGGCATCAAAAAAAGGGAAGCATATGCAATAAAATACCTCATATTTATGGTAAAATTTAGTGGTGAATTGTTGATGTTATGGGGCTGTTTTGCTTCCACTGGTCCTGATGCCCTTTTTAAGGTCAACGGCATCATGAACTTTACCAAGTACCAGGACATTTGTGCCAAAAACCTGGTTGCCTCAAATTGATTTTCCAGCAAGACTATAAACCCAAGCACTAACCAAAATCCACAAGGAAAAGGGCAGTCCATAAGAGCAGGAGAATGATCTGGAAAGATTCTGTATGGAGGAATGGTCTAAGATCCCTCCCAATGTGTTCTCCAATCTCAAAGCATTTTAGAGAAAGGTTCAGTGCTGTTATCCTCGCAAGGAGAGGGTGCTATACTATTAAAAACAGGCGTGCCAATCATCAATTGTGTTAGTATAAAATAATATAATTTCCCTTTTTTTAGCATACAATATAGCTCATTATTTGTATAATTTTATAGTATTTTTTTTGCTCGTTTTTTGCTTGTCTTTATTATTTAACCTTTTATTTACCTAGGCAAGTCAGTTAAGAACTTAAGAACATATTCTCATTTACAATGACTGCCTACACCGGCAAAACCCTAACCAGGACGACGCTGGGCCAATTGTGCGCCGCCCTATGGGACTCCCGATCACGGCCGGTTGTGATACAGCCCGGGATCGAACCGAGTTCGAAAATTCAATTTTTAAAAAATATATATCCCAATGCCCCAGGGCAGTGATTGGGGACACTACCCTGTGTAGGGTGCCGTCTTTCGGATGGGACGTTAAACGGGTGTCCTGACTCTCTGAGGTCATTAAAGATCCCATGGCACTTATCTTAAGAGTAGGGGTGTTAACCCCGGTGTCCTGGCTAAATTCCCAATCTGGCCCTCAAACCATCACGGTCACCTAATAGTCCCCAGTTTACAATTGGCTCTTTCATCCCCCTCCTCTCCACTGTAACTATTCCCCAGGTCGTTGCTGTAAATGGGAACATGTTCTCAGTCAACTTACCTGGTAAAATAACAAATAAATAATAAATAAATAAAATGTGCCAATAATTATGGACCTGACTGTATGTCATTTTGATAAATCCATAGAGTATAGTGTCTGATTGCCCATTGTTTGTGGTTTGCAGGCCCAGATCAGTGTACCGGCCCCTTAACCCACTGGTTCCGCCCAGAGGTAAGGGATGCTCTTCTAGCTTACAGCCTGTATTCACCATCATGGATTGTCTTGTCTCCATTTTCCTTCTCAGGGTGGCCTGTATTTTACAATCTGAAGCCAACAGCTAGTTTTGTTTTAGTTTGCCCTGTGTATTCACATGCTTTCATTTCACTATTAGGTTATAATAATAGTTGTTATATTGTTAATAACCAATATATTAATTATAAACTATATAAATTGTTATTTAGTGCTAGTTTTCCAGAATCATTTCCAGAGATGTGTGTGCATATTCAGCTTCTGTGTAATAGATCATGTCCTCTCTATCAGCTTACCTGCTCGTAATAGATCGTTGATGGTAATAATGATAGCCTGGCTTTTGTTCATGTTTGCCTTGTAGTGTTACTTGAGTTATTTATAAGTAAATACTGTACAGTTTTCCCCTCCAGAAGTCTGTGTGGGTTTGTGTGCGTGCGTGCGTGCGTGTGTAATATTAATAGCCTACAGATACGTGTGTAACATGCCTTTGTCCTCCTCTCCCTCCCTTTTGTATTTTTTTTCATTCCCATAGGAGGAGATGATGATGGTAAGATGGAATCTATGCATGTTAATCTATGTATATTGAATTGTGCTATTTATAATATGCTTTAATGAATGCAAACTGACACAAGGCCTGTTGTCGTCTTGTATCCGTGCAGGCGAAGGCTTCTACAACTGGCTGGAAGGTAACTTTTTAAAAATAGTCTTTTATTTCATCAAATTATTTAAAAAATCTCTTCAAATTAGCATTATTTTCACTTCAAACACACAATATATTTTGGAATGAAGCAGTGGCACATCTTTGTTCAGTACGGTTACACTTTATAATCATTTCCCTGTATGGGACGCCACAGGACAAGTAGAAACTTCTAAATGAATTCCACTAGAATGGGATTATTTTAGTTATTTGTTAACTAGTCCATTTCAGAATAACTTGAATGTTCCGTGTCATCGTCGAATGCCCCTTAACCACACCACTCAGAACAGCCACTCGCATCCAAACCAATTCAGCCGAGACACTCTCTCGCTCTCTCCAACTTTTTCTCTTGTATAATGGGTTTTCAACATCTCTCAAGTTGCGTCCTGTGCGTCCCAAATGGCACCCTATTCCCTATGTAGTGCTGCACTACATTTGGGGGACTCTGGTCAAAAGTAGTGTACTATATAGGGAAATGGATGCCAAAAAAAAGCGCCCTCTTTGTATGCCTTCATTAAGGTGTTTTTATTCAGGCAGACAATAGTGGTGGAAACCTCTTTGGGTGGGCTACAAAGAAACCATACTCAGTTCCATTCCTTGGCTCTAGTATAGAGAAGACTATGAAATAATCCTTTGTTGTGAATGTCCCGTGTCGTGCAGACACACTTACTGGACCAAGAGAGGGGACTCTAGTCACTCAAATGCGTTGTTGACGACACACACATACACAGTAATGGCAGACTATTTCTGAACCAGGGGTGTGCGTGTGTGCGTATCTCAAGCTTTCTTGTTTTCTCCTCTCTTTCTCTCACCCTCTCCCTCCTCCCTCTCTCTCTCTCTTCCCATCACCCATCTACATACTCTTTCTCTCTCTCTTTTTCAACCCTTCCTCCCCTCTAGGTCTGTGTTTGGAGAAGAGGGTGTTCTACCGGCTCATCTCTGGTCTCCACAGCAGCATAAACATCCACCTGTGTGCAGAGTACCTATTGGCCGGTAGGAAAAACCAACCACTTCCTCTCTATAGATATCAAAACAGTCACCAGCGTTATATGGTCATAGAATTATGATTCTTAGAATAGAAGTAAGCCCCTCGAGTCATGACAATTTGGATGACGAACCATGGCAATTTGGGTGGCGGGTGTAGTAATGTGTGTGGTGTGTTTGTGTAAAACCAATGTATAATTTTCTATATATTTACTCTACTTTTGTAAGTGTTCTTGTATTGGAATACTTTCATATGGGTCTGTTTTATCATTCTATAACTGATTCCCTGTGTTTACGTCTTCGTTACGTCAATGCATAAAGGTTTCTAAATCAGTGGTCCCCGTTTTTCACCCCGACGTCATCAAAGTCGTGCCAACGTCGATGTAACCCTCACTGTTCACTCTCCCTGCTCTCGTCAGAGGGCTGGGGCAAGTCCCTGTGGGGCCCCAACGTGCAGGAGTTCCGGCAGCGCTTCGACCCGGCCGAGACCAAGGGCGAGGGCACGCGGCGCCTCAAGAACCTCTACTTTCTCTACCTGATCGAGCTGCGCGCCCTCTCCAAGGTGGCGCCCTACTTCGATCGAGCCTTCGTCAACCTGTACACGGGCGACCGTCAAGAGGACCGAGCCACCAAAGAGTTACTGCTGCAGTTCTTCAACGAGACCAAGTTAGTACATTTTTTTTTACATATATTTTTTTCTATTTATAGAAGAGATAGTGAGAGAGGAGGGTGACAGTGAAGAACGATAGAGGTTGTGTCAAAGGGCAGTAGGCTAGATTCAAACCTATGCCAACACTATAGACGTGTGCCAGAGGCTGCAGCATTACAGCTAGACCAAGCAGGCCACAATACCAATTGAGTCTTAAGGATCATTCGCGCTACTGAATTTCAGTTCAAGTGGTCGGTTTTGATTGTGAACTAGAGGGGATATTGTCTTGGCTTCGAAATAACTGTCTGTTCTCGTCTCCCAGAGCTTTCCCAATGCACTTTGACGAGAAGTCCATGTTTGCTGGGCAGAAGATCGAAGCAAAAACGTTGAAGGTGAGTCCACACATCTCACTTTAATTTCACTGTTAGTACTAACATGCTTATATTTGCCATAAGCCCAGTCCTAGAATAGGTTTGACCCGTATCTCAATTGCACAGCTACGAAGAATATAGATGACAACTCTCTTGGCAGATCGTGTGGTCTACAGCTTATCATGAGATACTCTACCTCAGCAATACCTTGAGACTTCCTTAGATATTGTGCACCAGCTGTTTTTTTTTTTTTATTATTTTTTTTTTTATTTTATTTTATTTTTTTTTTTTTTTATTTTTTTTAGGGGTGGATCAGCTTAATATTGCGGAAAGAATGTTGCTTCCAATGTAATTGTCTGCATCATTTCCAATCCCCCATATTTTTTTGGGTAAATATATATATCCATACACGCATGCATACATATACACATATATACATACACATACCTATATAGACATACATACTTTTTTAAAGAATATACCTTTATTATTATTCCCCGCAACCCTACCACCGCTCCCCCAATTGGAGTAAACTAATAAACACTTCTGCTTTTACCTTCAATTTATACATCTTATACCTATTTTACAGACACAGTCTACTTTATAATAGTTCTCTCTTGTTTGTTCTTAGTCCTTCCTCTATTTCTGTTGTCCATCCAATTTTATTTCCACTTGTAACTGCGCTATTTCACAGAAGCTCCGCACCTATACACATTTCACAGATCCCGTATGCCCTACATTGTTTATCTTGTTATTAGTCCCACCCTTCAGTTCCACTCAACCCTTCCCATCTATCTTCCAACATCATCCATTTCGGATTTTTATTTGCCATATATTTTTCAACTGTGCTGTGATGCTTCACAAAAGATTTGAACCTTCCTATTCTCATAGCTTCTACAGATTGTAAATTAAAAATAAACATTTTTGCTAAAATAATTATTATATTATTGATTGATTGACTATGGCTTTTCAAATCCCCCAGTATTGCTATCTGTAGCGTTAGTTCTAGGCAAATGTTGCAATTCTTCAGCCATTCCTGGACCTGTGACCAAAAACGAGCTACATATGGACAATACCAAAATAAATGATCTAATGACTCTGCCTCCTCACAACAGAATCTGCAGAGCTGGGAAGATTGTATACCCCATATATATAACATTCTATTAGTTGCAAGAATTTTGTACAGTAATTTAAATTGAAAAATTCGAAGTTTTGAATCCGGCGTTGTTTTGCGTATCAATTCATAAACCTTGTGCCATGGAATGGGTACATCGAAAATCTCTTCCCAACTATTTTGCAATTTATATGGCACAGCTGTCAGTTTTTTGGTCCTTAAATGAAATTGGTATATGTTTTTATTTATCACACTTTTCTTTAACCATTTATGTTCTTTAATACAGGGCCGACATACAAGTTCCTTACTTTTTTCCCCTTCTACTTGCCTCTTCCATTTTTGTGGTAATGCTGCAATTAATTGGTTGTAATTTTGGGTAGAGCAGACATTTCCATATGTCTGTGTTAGCTGCATGTGTGACATAACTCCACCAGTCCTATTTATGATATCATTCACAAAAATTATACCTTTTTTAAACATTTCTTCGATAAATACAGTTTTTTTATCAATTACTATATTTGAATTTAACCACAATATTTGTTGTACTATTTGTTCCGTCCTTTCAGGTGGATTAAACTGAAATTGCAACCAACTTTCTAAGGCTTGTTTAAAAAATAAGGATATTTTGGAGATTATTTCCTTTTCAAACAACCGAAAGTGAGCAGGTGTAATCTGAATAAAGGGAAAAAGGCCCTTCTTGAACATAGGATGAGACATTCGTACCAATTTACTAGAGAACCAGTTTGGATTTAAGTATAACTTTTGTATGACTGATGCCTTTAGTGAGAGGTCTAATGCTTTAATATTTAATAATTTCTGCCCTCCGAATTCATATTCGTTATATAAATAGGCCCTTTTAATTTTATCTGGCTTGCCGTTCCAAATAAAATGGAATATTTTTTGTTCATATAATTTAAAAAGCAGGTCACTAGGTGTAGGCAAAACCATAAGCAAATAGGTAAACTGTGATATGACTAAAGAGTTAATCAGGGTGATTTTCCCACAAATAGACAGGTATTTTCCTTTCCATGGTAGCAAGATCTTATCTATTTTTGCTAACTTTCTATAAAAATTTATTGGAGTGAGATCATTTCTTTCTTTTGGGATTTTTATACCGAGTATGTCCACATCTCCGTCAGACCATTTGATTGGTAAACTACATGGCAATATAAAATGTGTATTTTTTAGTGATCCAATACGTAATATGGTACATTTATCATAATTTGGTTTTAATCCAGAGAGGATAGCAAAGGTATCTAGATCCTCTATGAGGCCGTGGAGCGATTCTAGTTGTGGTTTTAAAAGAAAACATGAATCATCAGCGTATAATGACACCTTGGTTTTTAAGCCACGGATTTCTAATCCATTAATATTAATGTTTGATCTAATTTTAACAGCTAACATTTCGATGGCAATAATAAATAGATATGCCGATAGTGGACAACCTTGTTTTACTCCTCTAGATAGTTTAAAATTTTCTGAGATGTAGCCATTATTTACTATTTTACACCTAGGGTTACTATACATAATTTTAACCCATTTTATAAGAGATTCCCCAAAATTGAAATATTCTAGGCATTTATATATAAACTCCAGTCGTACTTTATCAAAAGCCTTTTCAAAATCAGCTATGAAAACCAGACCTGGTGTCCCCGATATTTCATAGTGTTCTATTGTTTCCAGTACTTGCCTTATATTATCTCCAATGTATCGTCCATGTAAAAAACCTGTCTGATTAGGATGAATAATATCTGACAAAACTTTTTTTATTCTATGCGCCAAGCATTTTGCTAGGATTTTTGCATCACAACACTGAAGTGTAAGAGGTCTCCAATTTTTTAATTGGACTGGATCTTTATATATACCACTTGGGTCCTGTTTCAGTAATAACGATATCAGACCTTCTTGTTGCGTGTCTGATAATCTACCATTTATATAGGAGTGGTTAAAACAAGCTAATAATGGCCCTTTGAGTATATCAAAAAAAGTTTTGTATACTTCCACTGGTATGCCATCCAGCCCTGGAGTTTTCCCATCCTTAAAGGCCCCAATTGCATCAAGCAGTTCCTCCTCTGTAATTTGGCCTTCGCATGAGTCTTTCTGTACAGATGTTAATTTTACATTATTAATAGGAAAAAAATCCATACAATTAGTTTCAGTTAGTGGAGATGGAGGAGCCTGAAACGAAAACATATTCTTAAAGTACTTTACTTCCTCTTTCAAAATATCATTTGGTGAATCATGCGTGACTCCATCATTTGTAACAAGTTTTAATACATTTTTTTTGGTAGCATTTCTATATTGAAGATTGAAAAAGAATTTGGTGCATTTTTCCCCATATTCCATCCAGTTCGCTTTATTTTTATAATATATTACACTGGATCTTTCTTGAATAAGTTCCTTCATTTCTTTTTGTTTTTCCTCTAACTTATTCTGTGCCTCTATGGTACCGTTTTTATTGCTATCTAACTGTACTGTTAGTCCTTCAATTTCCTTTGTTAATATGGACTCTTTTGATCTAAATTCCCTTTGTTTTATAGATGAGTACTGAATTGCATGGCCTCTAAAGGCACACTTAAAAGTGTCCCATACAATAAGGGGATCTGATGTACCTATGTTATGTCTGAAAAAGTCAGTTATAAAATCTTCTGTCCTAGTTCTAAACAATTTATCATCTAGTAGACTTAAATTTCCAATATCCTCGCCCACGTGGAAATTCTGTAAGAGAAATATATATGCCAATTATGTGATGATCCGACCGCATTCTGTCCCCTATCAACACTTTTTTAACTTTTGGTGCCAGAGAGAATGGTATAAGAAAGTAGTCAAGACGACTAGCTTGATTCAGCCTCCGCCATGTATATCTCACTAAATCAGGGTATTTAAGTCTCCATATATCCACTAATTCCAATATATTCATGACATTCATGATTTCCTTAAGTGCCTGAGGGTGATAGTTTGTAGTGTGATTTCCTTTCCGGTCTATAGAGGTATTTAAGACCGTATTAAAATCTCCCACTATAATAATAGAGTCTAGTGTTGCTTGTAGAGTTGATAAATTCTTATATATATTTTCAAAGAAGCTTGGATCATCATTATTCGGACCGTATAGGTTAACAAGCCATATTTGTTTATTGTCCAATAACATATTTAAAATAATCCATCTACCTTGAGGATCTGTTTGGACAATTTGCACATTTGGATCAAAATTATTGTTAATTAAAACCATCACCCCTTTTGAATTTCTTTGCCCATGGGAGAAATATATTTTGCCCCCCCAGTTCTTTTTCCACAAAACTTCATCTAAAACTGTTGAATGGGTTTCCTGTAAACAATAGATATTATAATCCTTCTCTTTTAGCCAGGTAAATACTGATCGTCTTTTCTTATTATCTGCTAAGCCATTACAATTGTAACTGGCTATACTTATTTCACCACTTACCATAATGAGACACACCTTTCATTCTTTTAATCAGAATATATTTTTGTAAACGTACTATTAAAAAGTAACATAATGATTGAGTGTCTATATAGTTGTACCATGATATTTGCATTTCTACTAAGTAAACCTCCAATTGGTCCCTACTATTCCACCCGCTAAAAGGCCTCATCTCGAGATGGCTTGTCATCCCAATGCCCGGCAGACCACCCTCGACCCCCTGTATCCCATAGCCCTGAACCGACTGGGATCCATTCTTTGAAAAGAGCATACAGTGCCATTTACCGAATTGAAGAAGATCAATTGCCATATGCATTTCCATTGCCCTCACCTCGATTTGTATTATATATATCTGTGGATCATCCTCTATTGTCCCTAACATCTTTTACTTCTTCCTTCGCAACAGTTGTGGGATACACACATACACCCACACACACTCAGCCCTTACCCCCACACAACCATAAGCTCACTTTCTCAACAATTGCACCATCCCAGAGCCCAACTCAAGATGGGTCATGATTTACAAATGCACTTGCAGTTGCAGCTGCATGAGAAGGCCTGCAAGACCGCACAAAAAATGAGCAAAAATTGAGAGATTTATTTACCATTGTCACATCCTAGATAATGGAGGTCAAATGTACACCTTATTCCTGAAACACCCACAATACGGCCACCCGTCATGACCATGTCCCCACGCATCTCCATGCAGTCCGACTTTGATTTTGTGCCGCCAGGGCCACAATAATATACCCCCTCTCTGAATGTCCGAGTGTGACCCCCTCCCCATGGGTTACTGCAGCTAGTGTTGCCAGCACTGCCACTGCCTGGGTGGGGGCACCCCACCGGAATCCCCACCGGCTAGGTACAAGGTCGTCAAGGTTCTCATTAGCAGCTTTGAGAATTTCCTTGTATATTATGCTCTCCCTTTAGGGGGCTTTGGCTTTGCAGGACCAACCCTGCCAAGCAGGCTCAGAATCTTGAGGGGGCAGTGCTGCTCTTGGTCTCTGACCTCATTTTAGCTGCATACAGAGACCGCTTACAGCGAGCACATAAAACAGTTAGGGACTTCTCCTTAGTATCTGGGTCATTCAGGTGGGTGTCTAGGGTATAGTGCCATGGACCGTACCATTAAAATAGGATAATAAATAATTAGATATAATTTATAAAAAAATATTTAAAAAATGTAGTTCTCCATGATAGGACAATAAATAAATAAGACGTATAATTCATTATAAAAGTATATCCATCATCTGAACAACATTGAAAGCCCTCTCATACCCGGCTCACAGCAATACATTGGCTCTGGGATATGCAACCATTTCATTACTCACCCACTCAACTTTCCAAACATAACAAATAAAATAAAAAATAAACACAAACCATACCATCCACACATACTGTGCCTTCTGTTTACTTAGTTTTTATCTTCACTATGTTGAATTAGTGCTTGTGTGTTCAATTAGTTATATGTGAAGATTTATAGAAAAGCTATATTTTTTATTGTATTGTTACAATCAGTAACCGGGCTTGAATTGTGTTTATTTCCCTCGTCTATGAGAACTTTGTAATTTTTAAAATAACCATGGAGTAGTCTTTGTGTCTCTGAACAACTGGTTATCAATATATAGTTTATCAACGACGAGAGCTACTCGTTTCGCTTTTAATCTATTTTCTTTGAAAATTGGATACAGAACTTTACGCCGTTCTGCAATTTCCTTCGGAAACTGATCATTCATGCCAATTTTGGTCCCAGCAAGTCTTTTACCCAGGCTTTTAACCATTATTTTATCTTTAAATGAAGCAAATTTGGCAACGATTGGGCGTTCGTACCTCTGCCCTCTCTGTCCGAAGCGGTGAACGCGTTCAAGTTGGATTTTGTCGATAACTTCGCGTGGAATCTGAAGCGCTGTAAGGAGGAACTCTCTAACTATAGATTCAGGAACTTCTCCTTCTTTTTCTTGGATACCTGTAAGTACCAAATTCTCTCTCATGGATCTAGTTTGCATGTCCAGTAAGGCTTCCTTCAGAACGGTGTTCTCCTTTTTAATTCCATTCATTTCTGTTTCAATCTTATTGACTGTCGCTATTAGCTTGTGTGTTTCCTTCTCCAATGTCGCAGCTTTTTCATCACTCATCTCTAGGCTTGCCTTCAACTCTTTTATATCCTTACTAACTAATTCAAGTATACCCAGTTTGTCATTTATTGATTTTAACAGATCGGTTTCGACCTTTACCATTCCCGGTGGTGAGAATATTAAATCATCAGTGTCTGTAGAAGAGTCACGTTTTCGTTTTGTAATCGGTTCCCCTGTCTTACTCTCCGTCATGTTTGGTTGTTGCCTGTTTTCGTAATATTTGTCGATAAATGTCTCTAGTTTTAGGATTTGTTTTGTGTTATTGTCCAGATTGAAGGTTATCACTCACCAGATTATGTAGTGCTAATATTTTAGTCTAATTTAGCAGATATTTCGAATATTATGTTTTATCTTGAGGTGCTCTACATAAATCCCTTCAGTCCGCCATTACCCTTACGTTACCTTTACGTCATACTGCACGCAAATACTGCACCAGCTGTTGTTTACAAATATACTTAGACCGCCACCCCTTGTCTTACCAGAGGCTGCTGTTCTATCCTGCCGATACAGTGTATAACCCGTCAGCTGTATGTTATTCATGTCGTCGTTCAGCCACGACTCGGTGAAACATAAGATATTACAGTTTATAATGTCCTGTTGGTAGGATATACGTGCTTGTAGTTTGTCCACTTTATTATCCAGTGATTGTACGTTGGCCAATAGTACCGATGGCAAAGGCAGATTAGCCACTCGTCGCCAGATCCTCACAAGGCACCCCGATCTCCTTCCGCGATACCTTAGTCTCTTTCTCCTGCGAATGACGGGGATGAGGGCCTGTTCAGGTGTCTGGAGTAAATCCCTCTCGTCTGACTCATTCAAGAAAAATTATTTGTCCAGTTCAAGGTGAGTAATCGCTGTTCAGATGTCCAGAAGCTCTTTTCGGTCATAAGAGACGGCAGCAGCAACATTATGTACAAAATAAGTTCCAAACAAAATATTAATGTTGTTTAAGAGCCCATAAAACGGCAGCCGTCCCCCCCCAGCGCCATCTTCTAAGGCCGACATGAAGTCATAATAGCTAAGCTAAAAGCTAATGACAACTGACTTGGTGCGAGTGTATGTGTGTTTGATTCCTCAGCCGCACTGATTATGACTAAATCTGTTCAAATGATACTGAACGAATGCAGGTGTTTGCAGGCTATTTATCCACATTGAGCCTAGCTCGTAACCCCACAGGAAGCAAAGACTGAAACATCCCCGTCTCTCTCTCTCCCCCTGTTTTCCCAGGAGGAATTCCGGCTACATTTTAAAAACATCTCCCGGATCATGGACTGTGTGGGCTGCAGTAAATGTCGACTCTGGGGGAAGCTACAGGTACTCCATTTTGGGACTCTCCTCCTGCCTCCTGTGGACACGTGGTTATTTTCAGCGGTAGTTACCCGTTATGCTGTGCAGTAGTTAGCTGTTATGCAATAAGTGGAAAGGCAGTGCTATTTGTAGATGTGATCAGACAATTTTTAATTTCTCTTCATATCAGTGTTATTTAGTTACTTTGCAAATTACAGTGCAACTTGCTTCAGTTTAATACATACTGTAGAAAATATATCTTAAATTCTTGATGTATGAAGATTTAACTAAAAGAATACTTCTCTGCTTTCAAATTGATCCTGGCACATAACACAGGGGCACCATTATAAGCAGTAACAATACCCTTAGGACAATAACCAAAACCAATGGATTTTGAGTACAGTCAAGAGGACAATATGGAATTGTACTCTATATCGTGGGACAGTGTTCGATCTGATGATGTATAGGAAAATATTACATACCAGTATCCACATCCAATGTTTCTGAGCATTTGCTGGATATCAAATATTTTCATAAGGTAAAAAAAAAGACTCCGCACATTGAAATCCACGCTCCCATGTGGTTTATGGGCGACAATGTTTTAGGCACAAGCCACAAGTCATAATAATGACCGGAATGGCGCAAATGGAATGGCATCAAACACCTGGAAACCATGTGCTTGATGTATTTGTTGCCTTTTCTCTGATTCCGTTCCAGTCATTATCACGAGCCCGTCCTCCCCAGTTAAGGTGCCACCAAACTCCTGCGGTTTCTGCCCTTGGGTCATTGTTTTCCAGTCCTGGTCGTGGGGACTCGGGGAACATTTTAGTTTTTGCCCTAACAATAACACACCTGATTCCTCTAATCAAAGGCTTGACGATGAGTTGATTAGTTGAATCAAAAGTGTGCAGGACCAGGATTTGAGAAACGTTTAAATAATTATACGCTCATGAAACCTTGTTGCCAATAAACCACATGGGATCATGGATTGGCGTGTGTGAGATCTCAGGCTTTCTCACATGATTAACCCATGGCTCCCCAACCCTCCCCATTGCAGACTCAAGGGCTGGGCACGGCGTTGAAGATCCTCTTCTCCGAGAAGGAGATCAAGAACCTGCCGGAACACAGCCCCTCCAAGGGTTTCCAGCTGACACGCCAGGAGATAGTGGCCTTGCTCAACGGCTTTGGGAGGTTGATACCACTTTTATACACATTGTGTCTTTATGGTTGATACTACTGCCTTGGAATCTGGGTTGTGTTTATTAGGGCACGCAATGGAAAATGTTTTAAAACGGAAAATGAAGACAATTTGCACAAATCCAGGTAGTCCTTCCGTTTCAGTCCGTTTTGTTCCCTTTGGTGCGTAATGAACACAGTTGGCCTCATGACGGGTGATTCAAGTAATGTTAGCATCTATCATGCTCTCACTCTCTCGCTCTTTATCTGTCTCGCAATTTCAAATGACTATTAGCATGACATACATTTAGTAAATATTGCATACATTGTCATAAATAGTTTCACAATCTCTTTCTCCCCATCTCCTCCCCCCTTCTGTTTCTCCCCCTAGGCTCTCCACAAGCATCCACCAGCTCCATAGTTTCCGGGCCTTGCTGAAGGAGAAGAGGTAACACCCCCCAACAGCACTACCACCTCCTGGCCACCAGGTGGAGCCAACCCAGAGGGAACTGCAATAGTCTTATTCCTCCCCAGAATAAGATCAAGTTCAGGGACTTCAGGATCGACACTGAACCCCCATCCCCTCCCCCTTCCTTCTTCCTCTATGTACAACTCTCCTCACTCTCCTTCTCTCCTCTTCCTTTCCAGAGAGCAACGGCACTCTGAGTCTGAGAAATCTGTACCTCTGTTTCCTTTCGTTGTTTTTACTTTTGTGGATGAAAATGTTCACTATGTCAGGCATATTAGTTGTGAGCTAAACCCATCCTTGAGTGAGTGGGGGTGTGTGTGTGTCTGTGCGAGTGTGTTATTGAAGGTGTGCGCGTGTGTGTGAGGGTACTTGTTTTGTCGTTGATCGCCAGTTGCAGCTAAAGGATAACGAGAACTAGGGATAACGAGAACTAGGATTCATTCCGTACTTTTACGAGCATAAACTTGATAAGCGCAGCTGCTTTTTCCTATCCTAGAGGTGTAACCTTTTTCTCTGTGTGAGCGACTATGTCTGCTTTTACTTTTGTCTGTGCATTTAACTGCTGTTTAGGGGGTGTTTTAACATCTCCATTTGACAATCCAGTCTTTCTGCGCATCATATTATATAAAGCCTAATTTAAATGTGAAAAAAGAAAAATTTACAGATTGGGTATCTGTTGACAACGATAAGCTTGCATTACTTCTCTCATACCTATTCTATTTGGTGGCAGAACGCTTCCTGGTGTTTTATTCTTATCCTATTCTTATTTTATTGCTTTTATGAAAGTCGAGACTAGCCAGGGTGACGGCAATCCCAAATGTGTAAGAGGTGTTTTCATGGCAATGAAAAGCCACACCAGTATTTGTTTCATAGTTCACTTAAATAAGCTGTCATGCTGTGAAACTGCCATGTTGGAGATGACTACTGTTAAAGTATAATGGAGAATATAGCCAATGGTGTGAAAAGAAGCAACTCGAAACAAGCAATGGGGTTTGTTCCCCCATGATGGTCAAGTTCACTGGGGTGTCTTGGTGAGCTTGCCATGTAAATCAATTCAAAATGGATACACGTAATGGCATTTAACGTCACACAACCTTTTTATACTGTCATGCCCTTCAGGGCTGGGACGATACCAGTGTGGCGATACTCGTTAGTATCATGGCAAGGAAAATACGCTTCATGCTATGTTAACTTCTTTAGGAAAACAGCCCTAACGTTCCACACACTATACATGTTTTATTTCTATTTCACGATGTGGACCAAAGATTTTATGTTGCCTTTTTTTTTTTTTTTCTATCATGTCAAATCACATTTGAGTTTTTCCACCATATAAGTTTTTAGTTTGTGCATCATCATCCCCTTCGGTAACATTTGGTTAGAAAATGTTGCAAGTGAGGTTCGCCTTATGTGCAAAGATCAAACTATTGGTAGCCAGACAATACCTGGGTAATACTTTGTATCACATATTTGTAAAAGAAAATCTCGATCCAATCAAACAAAGGTAGACGTGGGGTCCAGTAAGTAGGATTTGAGTGAAGTGCTAGCTAGCTGATGCTTATGCTAACATAAAGAGCAACGCTTATGTCGCCGTGAATGTGAATGCTATGGAGATTGAACAAGCTGTTCCTTTGCTTAAAATGAAGGAAATAGACAAGATAAAATATTATCTTAGAGGAAAAGCGTGTGTGTCTGTCTGGGCTTCGCATGCTTTCTAAAACACCAGAACGTCCTGTGCAATCCACTTGTCTGCCTTAAAAAGTTCAATTTTTTTTTTTTGAAAAAAATAATTTCAAAAGCTTGAGCCTGCTTTCTTGGATGAAATTCACCATTTTGTCTCCAATGATCTCCACGCTCTTCTGCTTTCTCCTATCTCTGCCTTTGTAACATATTCAGAATACCCAGAAAGTTGTACTATTTGTAAAAGGAAAATGACAGAACTTTTTTTCAAAGCTGTATGAATATATAATTAGTTGCACCTGTATTGATGTGTATTCTTGTTTGATTATATTTATTTGAACAGAGGAATAAATATTTCTGGTTGTCATTCAAAACTTTTTATGCATCTTTTTCAGATTTGTACCACGATCCTTTATGTACAAACACTTTCAGAACAATACTATTTGACCTCAACGTAACAGAAAGGTATACTTTTATACCCCTCAAACTCAACTCGGGACCTCAAAGCCAGTTCCACTGTGTGTTTTTTCATTGTTCCCCTTTAATCAGGGACTGATTTAGACCTGGGACACTAAGTGGGTGCAATTAATTCAGGTAGAATAGAAAACCAGCAGGCTCTGGACCTCGTAGGGTCAAATTTGAATACACCTGCTCCATACGCTGAATTTAATATTTGTAAGTCATTTTTAGCAATAAACCCTGAAAAGGGTTCTGTTATTGGGACTTGTTCGGACCTTTCCTATCATAAAGTGAATTGTAGACAATGTTGGGGTACAATTCCATTTCATCGAGTGACTAAATCAAGAACAGTAGGATATCCTCAAATTGAGTGTCACACCCCAAATGTCATTTTATTCATGGTTATGTGTCAATACCGATCACGATACATCCAGACAGAAAAGCAGACCAAAAAAAATAGAGCATCTGATCAGTGAAACGTTCTCCATTGCATAAAATAAAACTTCCTGTTAGAAATATAGAATCCATCCTTTTCACGTCGCCAAATAAATTAATGTATGTTCATAGTCATATTCACATGATTTTGTGTCATTGTTCTATACAGGCTTTAGGATATTGATATTGTCTAAGGTCAACTACTTTGATGTATATGTTTGTGCGTGACTTAGTGCTAGCTTATAATATGGGTTTATTTCACAGGTTTTCTAGATGAATTTCTAAAATGTCTAGCTGGTTCCCAAACTGTGGGGTGGTCGATAGGGGGATGCAGAGTTTTTTTTTTTAAGGAACTCAGTCTGGCGTTCAACTTACTTTTGAAAGTTGTTATAGTAGAATGCACAAGGCACAATTTTGGGTAGTGTATCATCAGTTTTCCTCTTGTCATGTCAGTCATTGAATACCTTAGAGCTATTTTATAACTTGTCAGAAATGTCCAGATCAACTAGCCCATGTCAGCTAACGGGATGTTCCCCAATGATGGAAGGGGGGCCCGAGTGAAATAGTGATAATGTAGACCAGTGGTTCCAAAACTAAGTGACTAATGCAATACGGTGGCTGATGATGGACAAAATACAGATGCTGTCAAGAAGTGTCAAAGTTTACAAAGTGCATTGCGGTGCTGTACAGTGCAGTGTGGACTGGTTCAGAGTTAGGGTCAATAACAATTTTTTGCTTTTCAATTAGGAAAATTCTGAATTTGAATTTTTGCTTCCTGATTTGAATTAATTGAATTGGAATTGACCCCGACCCTGGACTTGTTAAGTCTCAGTATGGATGGAGCTCTCCCGTCACCGGTGCCAACCGCTGTTCGTCCGTCCCCGTTTGTACAGTGAAACTGCTGTTGCGGCTGCCCCAGTCGTAGCAGTCTGTAACTAGGCTATAGACACAAAAGATAAACAAATCTTTGAGTTACTATTATTATACTGAACAAAAATATAAATGCAACATGCAACAATTTCATACATTTTACTGAGTTACAGTTCATATGAGGAAATCGGTCAATTGAAATAAATTCATTAAGTCCCAATCTCTAAGGATTTCACATGACTGGGAATACAGATATGCATCTGTTGGTCACTGATAACTTAAAAAAACAATGGACCTCACGATCTCAAAGCTTTTTTGTGCATTCAAATTGCCATCGATAAAATGCAATTGTGTTAGTTTTCTGTAGCTTATGCCTGCCCATACCATAACCCCATCGCCATACACACGGTCTGCATTTGAGGCCTGTTGGACATACTGCCAAATTCTCTAAAACAACATTAGAGGTGGCTTATGGTATAGAAATTAACATTAAATTCTACCAGCAAAAGGTGCACCTGTGTAATGATCATGCTGTTTACTCAGCTTCTTGATATGGCACACCTGTCAAGTGGATGGATTATCTTGGCAAAGGAGAAATTCTCACTAACAGGGATGTAAACAAATTTGTGCACAAAATCTGAGTTAAATAAGGTTTTTGTGTGTATGGAACATTTCTGGGATCTTTTATTTCAGTTCATGAAACATGAGACCAACCCCTTTACGTGTTGTGTTTATATTTTGGTTCAGTGTAGTTATCTTTCAGTGGATCTTTTAAATCCTCAAACATACTCAAAAGTAACCTATCCCCGTCTTGACACTCTACTGTACCTTGCTGAGTTGTTCTGAGGGATGCTCCACGCCAGGTCATCGTCGCTATCGTACCGACGGGGGTTGTCAAAGAAATAACCTCTGGAAGAGAGCACGTGGTTTGGGATCCCTGATCCACTCTGCGAAGACAGAGCATACCGAATAAGATAAAGAAATTGGTAACGCTTTATTTAAGAGCCCAGTTTAAGCTGGTACTTACCTGGTGTTTTCACTAAGAAACTATGTGGTAGCAACGGACACTTTCTGGTACTTATCTCAGAATTGAACACAATTGGTAACTAACTGGCATCAAATGGTATTAGCTTAAATAGTGATGCTAGCGTCAATGAATCTCAATGAAACCGAAGTGTAAGTGCAATGCGATTATTAGGTATTTACTGTTTAAACAACTAACTAGCTGGTAAACGGCGGGCTGGTTAAATGAAAGCGTTTTACAAATCATTCAAACATTTCCAAGCTTCTCTTTCCTTGTCATCTGAACACACACGCACCCTGTCCTGTGGCAGCCTGCGGACCCTGAAGAAGAAGACCACCAGGGAGGTTGGCAGCAGTTCCCAGACAAAGAGGATTACCCCGAACACGATGTAACCAGCGTCCCCCAGAGTGGACCTCAAGTCAGCCTGCACAGAGAGAGAGTGCATTTGTGTGTTTATCCCTCCAGAGGATCCTCATTTGTGGATCGTTGGTGTTGGACTGTGTTTTTGAGTGTGTTTGTCTGGCGAAATGTATTTGACTTTTGTCCCACATATACTGCGTTTGTGTCTGTCTGTCACTTTCTCTTTTCTCTCTCTCTGTCGCTCTCTTCTCTCCCTAATTCTGTGTCTGGGATAGCGTGTCATCCTTACCTGGTCGGACACGTTGTACCAGTCGTAGTCGAAAGAGTTGATGGTCTCGATGTCGGTCAGAGCCAGCACCACCAGGTTGTAGCAGGCCCGTGATGCGTACAGCAGAACCACTAGGACGCCAATCAATATCACCTGACACACCGACGTTCCCTGCAACCAATGGTGAGGGAGGTCATGGTCATGAACTATTATCTGTCACACCCTGATCTGTTTCACCTGTCTTTGTGCTTGTCTCCACCCACCTCCGGGTGTCGCCCATCTTCCCCATTATCCCCAGTGTATTTATACCTTTGTTCTTTGTCTGTTGCCAGTTCGTTTTGTTTGTCAAGCCTACCAGCGTTTTCCCTTGCTCCTGTCTGTTTCTAGTTTTCGCCGGTTTTGACCATTCTGCCTGCCCTGAGCCTGCCTGCAATTCTGTACCTTGTCACATCTCACTGGATTATTGACCTCTCCCTGCCCTTGACCTGTCCTTTTGCCTGCCCTCTGTTCTAGTAATAAACTTTTGTTACTTCGACACTGTCTGCATCTGGGTCTTCCCTGAAACGTGATACCAATCAGCATTAGTATTTACAAGGGGTCACCGTTTAGTGCTACCGAGTTCACACATTTTCCCACCTCCAAAATATATACAAAGACATTAAATAAAATAGAACTGCTTTTTAAGTTGGCCTGAACTGTTTTTATTCTTTGTGTCCTACTTTCAGAAAAGCATGAAGCAGACTTAGCCAATCTTAATGGAAGTCTGGGGCTGTATGTATCAAGTGTCTCAGAGAAGGAGTGCTGATTTTAGGATCGCATGGACAGGCAGGACCTGATCCTCGATCAGCAATCCTACTCTGAGATGCTTGACACATACAGTCCCTGATTCTCAAGTTCTGAGGTCCTACCTTGGACTCGAGGTATATGCTGGCCAGGGACATCTTAGCCACCTTGTAAAGGCAGACGGACAGCGAGATGGCACAGAGCACGAAGAGCGTATCGTTGATGGTGACTCTGACCAGGACAATGGTCTTGACCTCGGTGGCGGTCATCTTAACCAGCAGGGCACAGGCCAGGTTGACCACCAGGAAGAGAAAGCTGACTGCCAAGAAGACCAGATAGAGGGGGAGCCTGTGGGAGGAAAGATATGGAAGTCTCTGGGCCCTAGTTACAGCCTTTGAAATATGTGAGGGTCCTGTATATGGACCTGAAGAGAGGGGTAAACTCAGTCTACTTACTTGTATTTAAGGAGCTCTGGGGTGTACTTGGACTTTGCCTTGAAGTAAACCTGTTTTGGGTGACATCAGAAAGCAAGTTACACTTTGGACATTTCCCCCCAAGAAAACAACAACAAACAATCAACAATGTGGCCGCTCAGCTGAAGAACCAGTTAATGAATTAATTCTGTCTCCAGATCAGATACATTTGAAGGGATCCCGAAGAAATACAAACAAATTGGATGCCTTTTTCGCTATGTAGACTGACCTCTTATCAGTTAAACCCATGACGTGATGCCAGCAGCAGACAAGCGAGGCCCTACTGTATTATCTTTTAATAGCAATGTGTGAAGGGAGACAAATGCTGCCAATAGATGTAGCATTGCAAGTGTGTGATTGCTGGCGTCTGCAGACGGCGGCTGTGCAAGTCTCTATTGTGGGCCACCCCTTTTGAGCCGCGTTCCTCTTTAGGTTTCCTTCCTCCTTCTAGAGAGTTGTTCCTGCCCTGTGCTTTCGCTTCTGCTTTGCTTGCTCTTTGGGGTCTAAGCCGGGTAACTGTCAAGCACTTTGTGACAACTGCTGAACAACTGAAATCTATATAAAATCATTTAGAAAACGCTAGGTCCTCTAAGTCTCTTACAATTGAATTACGTGCCTCTGATAATGATTCATCATCTATACTGAACAAAAATATAAACGCAACATCTAAAGTGTTGGTCCCATGTTTCATGAGCTGAAATAAAATATACCAGAAATCTTTAGCACAAAAAGCATTTCTCTCTCAAATTCTGTGGACAAATTTGCTTACTTCCATGTTAGTAAGCATTTCTCCTTTGCCAAGATAATCCATGCACCTGACAGGTGTGGCATATCAAGAAGCTGATTGAACAGCATCATAATTACACAGGTGCACCTTGTGCGGGGGACAATAAAAAGAGCACTCTAAAATATGCCGTTTTGTCAAACACAGCGTGCAGTTGGCATGCTGACTGTAGGAATGTCCACCAGAGCTGTTGCCAGAGAATTGAATAATAACTTATCTACCATAAGCCGCCTCCAATGTCGTTTTAGAGAATTTGGCCGTACATCCAATCGGCCTCACAACCGCAGACCACGTGTAACTACGGCAGCCCAGGACCTTCTTCAGTTGCGGGATGGTCTCAAAAGAGCAACCTGGACAGCTGATGAAACTGTGGGTTTGCATAACTGAAGAATTTCTGCACAAACTGTCAGATACCATCTCAGGGAAGCTCATCTGCGTGCTCCTAGACATCACCACCCCAGTGATGACGACGAGCACGCAGATGAGCTTCCCTTAGACGGTTTCTGACCTGACTTCAGTTCGGCATCGTAACCGACTCCAGTGGGAAAATTCTCACCTTCGATGGCCACTGGCACGCTGGATAAGTGTGCTCTTCATGGATGAATCCCGGTTTCAACTGTACCGGGCAGATGGCAGACGTCTTGTGGGCGAATGGTTTGCTGATGTCAAAGTTGTGAACAGAGTGCCCCATGGTGGCAGTGGGGTTATGGTATGGGCAGGCATAAGCGACGAACAACGAACACAATTGCATTTTATCAATGGCAATTTGAATGCACAGAGATACCGTGACGAGATCATGAGGCCCATTGTCGTGCCATTCATCCGCCACGATCCCCTCCTGTTTCAGCATGATAATCCATGGACGGCCCCATGTCGCAAGGATCTGTACACAATTCCTGGAAGCTGAAAATGTCCCTGGATTATGGCCTGCATACTCACCAGACATGTCACCCATTGAGCATGTTTGGGATGCTCTGGATTGACGTGTACGACAGCGTTTCCAGTTCCCGCCAATATCCAGCAACTTTGCACAGCCATCGAAGAGGAGTGGGACAATATCCACAGGCCACAATCAATAGCCTGATCAACTCTATGCAAAGGAGATGTGTCGCACTGCATGAGGTAAATGGTGGACACACCAGATACTGACTGGTTCTCTCATTAACGTCTCTACTTTTTTTTTAAAGGAATTTGTGACCAACAGATGAATATATATATATATATATATATATATATATATATATATATATATATACTCCCAGTCATGTGAAATCCATAGATTTGGGCCCAATAAATTTATTTCATTTGACTGATTTCCTTAAATGAACTAACTCAGTAAAATCTTTGAAATTGTTGCATGTTGCGTTTTATATTTTTGTTCAGTGTATCTAAAAGCAGCATGACTTCTTGTCTGATCCGCATTGCCCACACCTCACCACGACGCCCGCTATTATATATTGTAAATAACTAGTTGTATGAATATATCACTGCTAAATGCTGTGTGCACATTGCACAATAAGGTGGCTGTGCTAAGCTATTAAATAAGGAAAACGTTACTAATCTTCCTTTGCCGGGCCTTCATACCTTTACCCTCCTTTTTCTTTTTCTTGAGCTGCCCCCTCCTCCCTCCCCACTGCCTTCACGCCCCTCTCACCACTTACCTCTTCTAGGGGAGCTTTCCCTATAGGATTGTAATTCCCCCCCTATTGGGGATGCCACCATTTCAGCAAAATCAGAAATACCAGTCCACAGCTATTCTGTATACACAACACTCACACATCAATGTATAATCATATTAATACTCTGAACTACTACCTAGACACTGAGACTGAAAGAAAGGGCAGATTGGGTATAAAAAACCCACAACATATAGCATCCAACTGTAATCCACATTTTGGACCCCAATGAACCCTCAAAATGGCCTCAATATGGCCCTTGTGGCCCCCTGAGACCCCCCATTCCCTCAATGTGGCCCCTGGGAGCCCATCCTCACCTGGGCGCAGTAGAGGTTCATGAGGCTCAGCGTGAAAAACTGCAGGCAGACGGGGAAGCAGTAGAGCAGCCAGAAGGCGAAGGGACCCAGCGCGTTGGCTGTGACGCAGTCGCGGAAGTAGAAGGAGAAGAGGAGGGCGCGCAACGCGGCCCACAGCAGACACAGGAAGAGGAATGCCGTCTGGTAGCTGAAGCGCTTGTGGCGGTATCGGAGCACCAGCCATAGCTGGGCATAGATGAAGGCAAAGAGGAGAGAGTAGAAGACAGTATAGGCCACGGTGAGGCCAAGCTTGACGTAGGGCGGGATGGCCGGGGCCATGGTGGGCGGAGGAGGCAGGGAGCCGTTACCGGCTGCTGTGGATGCCGGTTCTGGTGCCACTGACACCCCCCCGACGGTGCCTTGCTCCACCACCGGGGATGATGACTCCAGGGGCATGTCCATCGCTTCTCCATTCATCCTCTGTTCCTCAACGAGGGAGAGAAAGAAGGGAATCCTTTTTTCTTCTGTCTCTCTCAGGCAATGTATCGCTGGTAGAGACGATATCTCCCCTCCATGGAGCCTTTGCTTCAGACACACAACCCTGCTGTCTGACTCAGTGAGAGGGAGGGAGACAAAGGAGGGAGGAGAGGGGGAAAAGAGACACTCCCCTCTTTTTGCTGGTGCTCCTTGGAGAGTGGTTGGAGGCTGATGTCACATGACCGTGGCTCGGAGTGTTTCAGTGGCCGAGGGCCAGGCAGGAGGCTGTGATGCATTTGAAGAGGATGGAGGGAGGGTACAGATGGATCGAGAAAAAGAGAGCGTGAGAGAGGTGGGAGGGAGGGAGGGAGTGAGGGAGAGGTGCACTGACTGTACCTTAGACCACGTGCTGGAGGGACCTGTCATCTGCTCCCATCCCCCTCTTTCGTCATAGAGAGCATCATCTTGCAGTCTGTGCCAATTGTCTTTGTCGCCCCTCCCCCATTTCTTCCCTCCTACTTTCTTATTTCCTCCATCCACACTGAAGGTTGTGTAATGGATATATCAGTGATGGTGGGTGCTTTAAAATATGTCAATTAACCACTTGGTTGAGTAAGAATTTTGTCCACAAATATACCCACAATTCTATTATACACCGAGTGTACAAAACATGACAGACTGACCAGGTGAATCCAGGTGAAAGCTATGATCCCTTATTGATATCACCTGTTAAATCTACTTCAATCAGTATCGTTGAAGGGGAGGAGACTGGTTAAAGAAGGATGTTTAAGCCTTGAGACAAATCAAAGTTTATTTGTCACGTGCGCCGAATACAACAGGTGTAGACCTTACAGTGAAATGCTTACTTACAGGCTCTAACCAATAGTGCAAAAAAGGTGTTAGGTGAACAATAGGTAAGTAAAGAAATAAAACAACAGTAAAAAGACAGGCTATATACAGTAGCGAGGCTATAAAAGTAGCGAGGCTACATACTGACACCGGTTAGTTAGGCTGATTGAGGTAGTATGTACATGTAGATATGGTTAAAGTGACTATGCATATATGATGAACAGAGAGTAGCAGTAGCATAAAATAGGGGTTGGCGGGTGGTGGGTGGCAGGACACAATGCAGATAGCCCGGTTAACCAACGTGTGGGAGCACTGGTTGGTCAGCCCAATTGAGGTAGTATGTACATGAATGTATAGTTAAAGTGACTATGCATATATGATTAACAGAGAGTAGCAGCAGTGTAAAAAGAGGGTTTGGGGGGGGGGAACACAATGCAAATAGTCCGGGTAGCCATTTGATTACTTGTTCAGGAGTCTTATGGCTTGGGGGTAAAAACTGTTGAGAAGCCTTTTTGTCCTAGACTTGGCACTCCGGTACCGCTTGCCATGCGGTAGTAGAGAGAACAGTCTATGACTGGAGTGGCTGGGGTCTTTGACATTTTTAGGGCCTTCCTCTGACACCGCCTGGTGTAGAGGTCCTGGATGGCAGGCAGCTTAGCCCCAGTACTGGGCCGTACGCACTACCCTCTGTAGTGCCTTGCGGTCAGAGGCCGAGCAATTGCCGTACCAGGCAGTGATGCAACCAGCCAGGATGCTCACGATGTTGCAGCTGTAGAACCTTTTGAGGATCTCAAGACCCATGCCAAATCTTTCTAGTTTCCTGAGGAGGAATAGGCTTTGTCGTGTCCTCTTCATGACTGTCTTGGTGTGTTTGGACCGCTTCTAGTTTGTTGTTGATGTGGACACCGAGGAACTTGAAGCTCTCATCCTGCTCCACTACAGCCCCGTCGATGAGAATGGGGGCGTGCTCGGTCCTCCTTTTCCTGTAGTCCACAATCATCTCCTTAGTCTTGGTTACGTTGAGGGATAGGTTGTTATTCTGGCACCACACGGCCAGGTCTCTGACTTCCTCACTATAAGCTGTCTCGTCGTCTGTGATCAGGCCTACCACTGTTGTGTCGTCTGCACTTAATGATGGTGTTGGAGTCCTGCCTGGCCATGCAGTCATGGGTAAACAGGGAGTACAGGAGGGGACTGAGCACGCACCACTGTGGAGCTCCAGTGTTGAGGATCAGCGTGGCAGATGTGTTGCTACCTACCCTCACCACCTGGGGGCGTCCCGTCAGGAAGTCCAGGATCCAGTTTCAGAGGAAGGTGTTTAGTCCCAGGATCCTTAGCTTAGTGATGAGCTTTGAGGGTACTATGGTATTGAACGCTGAGCTGTAGTCAATGAATAGCATTCTCACATAAGTGTTCCTTTTGTCCAGGTGGGAAAGGGCAGTGGGGAGTGCAATAGAGATTGCACCATCTAGGGATCTGTTTGGGCGGTATGCAAATTGGAGTGGGTCTAGGGTTTCTGGGATAATGGTGTTGATGTGAGCCATGACCAACCTTTCAAAGCACTTCATGGCTACGGACGTGAGTGCTACGGGTCTGTAGTCATGTAGGCAGGGTTCCTTTGTGTTCTTGCGCACAGGGACTATGGTGGTCTGCTTGAAACATGTTGGTATTACAGACTCAATCAGGGACATGTTGAAAATGTCAGTGAAGACACCTGCCAGTTGGTCAGCACATGCCCGGAGCACACATCCTGGTAATCCGTCTGGCCCAGCAGCCTTGTGTATGTTGACCTGTTTAAAGGTCTTACTCATGTCGGCTACGGAGAGCGTGATCACACAGTCGTCCGGAACAGCTGATGCTCTCATGCATGCCTCAGTGTTGTTTGCCTCAAAGCGAGCATAGAAGTGATTTAGCTCGTCTGGTAGGCTCGTGTCACTGGGCCTTGCCACATAAGACGAGCGTCAGAGCCGGTGTAGTATGATTCAATCAGTGTGAATGTTGCCTGTAATCCATGGCTTCTGGTTGGGGTATGTACGTACAGTCACTGTGGGGACGACGTCCTCGATGCACTTATTGATAAAGCCAGTGACTGATGTGATGTACTTCTCAATGTCATTGGAAGAATCCCGGAACATGTTCCAGTCTGTGATAGAAAAACACTCCTGTAGTTTAGCGTCTGCTTCATCTGACCACTTTTTTATAGACCGAGTCACTGGTCCTGGTTCGAGTCCTGCTTTAATTTTTGCTTGTGATCAGGAATCAGGAGGATAGAGTTGTGGTTGGATTTACCAAATGTAGGGCGAGGGAGAGCTTTGTACGCGTCTCTGTGTGTGGAGTACTGGTGATCTAGAATTGTTTTCCCTCTGGTTGCACATTTAACATGTTGATAGAAATTTGGTAGAACTGATTTAAGTTTCCCTGCATTAAAGTCTCTGGCCACTAGAGCGCCGCTTCTGGGTGAGTGGTTTCCTGTTTGCTTATTTCCTTATACAGCTGACTGAGTGCGGTCTTAGTGCCAGCATCTGTCTGTGGTGGTAAATTAACAGCCACGAAAGGTATAGCTGAAAACTCTAGGCAAGTAGTGTGGCCTGCAATTTATCACAATATACTCTACTTCAGGCGAGCAAAATCTAGACTTCCTTAGATTTCGTGCACCAGCTGTTGTTTACAAATATGCACAGACCGCCCCCCCTCGTGCTGTTCTATCTTGCCGGTGCAGCGTATATCCCGCTAGCTGAATAACCATGTCGTCATTCAGCCACGATTCCGTGAAACATAGGATATTACAGTTTTTGATGTCCCGTTGGTAGGATATTCGTGATCGTACCTCGTCTAATTTATTGTCCAATGATTGCACGTTGGCGAGTAGTATTGACGGTAACGGGCAACTTTCCCAGTTGCCTTCTCCGGGTCCTGACCAGGCATCCGGCACTTTGACCTCTGCACCTGCGTCGCTTCCTCTTGCACATAACGGGGATGTCGGTGCTGTGGGGTGTTTGAAGAATGTCTTGTGCGTCGTCTTTGTTGTAGAAAAAATCTTTGTCTAATCCGAGGTGAATGATCGCTGTCCTGATATCCAGAAGCTCTTTTTGCCGTAAGATACGGTTTCAGAAACATTATGTACAAAATAAGTTACAAATAACGTGAAAAAAACACATAATAGCACAATTGGTTGGACGCCCGTAAAACTGCTGCCATTTCTTCCTGCGCCATTTTGAGGAAGGGATTGTATGTGTGCCATTCAGAGGGTGAATGAGCTTGACTAAATATTTAAGTGCCTTTGAATGGGGTATGGTAGTAGATGCCAGGCGCACCGGCTGTGTGTCAAGAACTGAAATGCTGCCGGGTTTTTCACACTCAACAGTTTCCCTTGTGTATCAAGAATTGTCCACCCCCCAAAGGACATCCAGACAACTTGACACAATTGTAGGAAGCATTGGAGTCAACATGGGCCAGCATCCCTGTGGAATGCTTTTGACACCGTGTAGAGTCCATTCCCCTACGAATTGATGTTGTCAAAAAAAGTAAAAATTCTCTGTTTTAGGTCAGTTAGGATCACCACTTTATTTTAAGAATGTGAAAAAGAGTGATAGTAGAGAGGATTTATTTCAGCTTTTATTTCTTTCATCACATTCCCAGTGGGTCAGAAGTTTACATACACTCAATTAGTATTTGCTAGCATTGCCTTTAAATTGTTTAACTTGGGCCAAACGTTTTGGGTAGCCTTCCACAAGCTTCCCAAAATAAGTTGGGTGAATTTTTACTCCTGACAGAGCTGATGTAACGGAGTCAGGTTTGTAGGTCTCCTTGCTTGCACATGCTTTGCACACGCTTTTTCAGTTCTGCCCACACATTTTATATGGGATTGAAGTCAGGGCTTTGTGATGGCCACTCCAATATCTTGACTTTGTTGTCCTTAAGCCATTTTGCCACAACTTGGAAATATGCTTGGGGTCATTGTCCATTTGGAAGACCCATTGGCAACGAAGCTTTAACTTCCTGACTGATATCTTGAGATGTTGCTTAGATATATCTACATAATTTCCCTTCCTCATGATGCCATCTATTTTGTGAAGTGCACCAGTCCCTCCTGCAAAAAAGCACCTCCACAACATGCTGCCACCCCTGTGTGTTTCACGGATGGGATGGTGTTCTTCAGCTTGCAAGCCTCCCACTTTTTCCTCCAAACATAACGTTGGTCATGATGGCCAAACAGTTCTATTTTTGTTTCATCAGACCAGAAGACATTTCTCCAAAAAGTACAATCTTTGTCCCCATGTGCAGTTGCAAACCGTAGTCTGTCTTTTTTATGGCGGTTTTGGAGCAGTGGCTTCTTCCTTGCTGAGCGGCCTTTCAGGTTATGTCTGTGGATATAGATACTTTTGTACCTGTTTCTTCCAGCATCTTCACAAAGTCCTTTGCTGTTGTTATGGGATTGATTTGCACTTTTCGCACCAAAGTACGTTCATCTCTATGAGACAGAACACGTCTCCTTCCTGAGCGGTATGATGGCTGTGTGGTCCCATGGTGTTTATACTTGCGTACTATTGTTTGTACAGATGAACGTGGTACCTTCAGGCATTTGGAAATTGCTCCCAAGGATGAACCTGACTTGTGGACGTCTACAATTTTTGTCTTGGCTGATTTCTTTTGATTTTCCCATGATGTCAAGCAAAGAGGCACTGAGTTTGAAGGTAGGCGTTGAAATACATCCACAGGTACACCTCCAATTTACTACAATTATGTCAATTAGCCTATCAGAAGCTTCTAAAGCCATGGCATCATTTTCTGGAATTTTCTGGAATAAACGTCTGACCCACTGGAATTGTGATACAGTGAATTATAAGTGAAATAATCTGTCTGTAAACAAATGTTGGAAAAATGACTTGTGTCATGCACAAAGTAGATGTCCTGACCGACTTGCCAAAACTATAGTTTGTTTGTGGAGTGGTTGAAAAACGAGTTTTCATGACTCCAACCTAAGTTTTATGTAAACTTTCGACTTCAACTGTTTTATAAGCCTACTACGCTACAGTATTTTTTGTGTCTCTGGATTCACAGACACCCATATGCCACCTATGTATATTTTGACATGGCCTATTGATTACCGAGACACCCTCTACAACCACTGTGATTATTATTTGACTCTGCTCGTCATCTATGAACATTTGAACATCTTGAAGAACGATTTGGCCTTAATGGCCATGTACTCTTATAATCTCCACCTGGCACAGCCAGAAGAGGACTGGCCACCCCTCAGAGCCTTTTAGGCTGGGTTTCTGTATAAGTACTTTGTGTCATCTGCTGATGTAAAAAGGGCTTTATAAATACATTTGATTGATTGATTGATTTTTTCTATTTTTATTATGCGCTATGATTTGCCATTTACCTTGAAATATATTATCGTTATGATTTTTTAAATATTGTTGTCTCAATGAGCCACTAGGCTATAAATAAGATTTAAGTGCAATAGTCAGGTCACTGAGGAAGACAGCTTGATGTTGAAACGTCAGTCACCTGTCCACATCCTGTACAATGGATTAAAGTGAGCAATAAGAAATCAATCTCTGCCTTTTTTGTTGAGTGTTCCAACTCCTTTTTACCTCGAATTAGTCCTTTTGGATGATTTTCTTTGTAAGCCATTCTTGTGATTTTTGTCCTTGTTGTTGAGCACCCCTCCTTTCCTTTGTTTGCGGAAGCGCGAAGGCCCACCTGAACTCTATGCTACAGTATACTGTATGCTATTGTGTTCTGTTATGTAAAATATGAATGAATCATTATGTGATCTTGCGAAACATTGATTCAGCTTTATTCATAATTCACTAAACCAGCACCATTGTGAGAACGGACAATATTCTATTTGTAATAATAGTAATAATAATAAGTGATGAGTTGGACTATTAGGCGTAGGCAACAGAACTTGATGAGGGTTATTTTATGCGATGTAAGCACCCTCCGAATCATGGTGCTGAAAGGATAGCACCGTAACCAAGTGGTCACGTATCGTTCTGAATTCCACTGTGCAAGAGGGGGCCGTGGAGTTTTATGAACTTCAAGGCAGACACGCATGGAATTTGGATCCTAGATCTCGTTGGTGTGATGATAAGGTTCATGTGGCTGATCAGTTTGTCTGCATACGCGATAGAGGTGGTGCACTTCTGTAAGCTAAGCACTCAGACAGTAGGGCGAGTTCAAGTGTGTCGTACGTGAGCCCCAAGCCCATAACAAACTGTTTTGAGGGACAGCCGTTTCTAGTAACCCCTTGTAGAGTTTTTTTGTCTGTGGCTGTTCTTGTTACGTCGGATTTGGTCCAACCGATCGACGGGCCTCTGCACACAAGCCTACAGTATTCATAATTTGCGCCACCGCCAGAGAGAGATAGAAGACAGGGAAGAAACCACCATTTACCTACCTACAGTGCATTCGGAAAGTATTCAGACCCCTTCCCTTTTTCTATATTTTGTTATGTCAGTCTTATTCTAAAATTGATAAAATATTTTTTTGCTCTCATCAATCTACACACAATATCCCATAATGACAAAGCGAAAACAGGTTTAGACATTTTTGCAAATTAATACAAAAACTAAAACAGAAATACCTTATTTACATAAGTATTCACACCTTTTTGCTATGATATTCAAAATTGAGCTCAGGTGCATCCTGTTTCCATTGATCATCCTTAAGATATTTCTACAACTTGTTTGGAGTCCACCTGTGGTAAATTCAATTGACAGAAAATGATTTGGAAAGCCACACACCTGTCTATATAATGTCCCACAGCTGATCCCACAGTGCATGTCAAAACAAAAACCAAGCCATGAGGTTGAAAGAATTGTCCATAGAGCTCCGAGACAGGATTGTGACGAGGCACAGATCTGCAGAGAAGAATGGGAGAAACTCCCCAAATACAGGTGTGCCAAGCTTGTAGCGTCATACCAAAGAAGAGTTGAGGCTGTAATTGCTGCCAAAGGTGCTTCAACAAAGTACTGAGTAAAGGTTCTGAATACTCATGTAAACGTGATATTTCAGGTTATTTAATTGTTTCGTTTTTTTCTCATAAAAAACGTTTTTTCTTTGTCATTATGGGGTATTTTGTGTAGATTGGTGAGGGGAAAAATGTATTTAATCCATTTTAGAATAAGGCTGTAACGTAACAAAATGTGGAAAAAGTCAAGGGGTCTGAATACTTTCCGAATTATACACATATCAGTTATGCAAGCTAACAACCAGCATAGATAACAAGCTAGCTTGCTAGCTAGCTAACAATACTACCTAGCTTACTAGCTAGTTCACAAGACTAGCCATGGCTGTGGTATTAGGGGCGGCACGCAGCCTGGGAGATAGAGTTGCCTGTCAGGCCTTAAATCCCCCACGAGCGCGTTACAATCAAAGCAGCCACAGGGCTCCTTGATGTGGTTATCGTGCATCTGAACAAATTAATGGATGATGCGAGGTAATTTTGATGATCTCCTGATCTTGACAAAACAACTTTTGTTATGTAGTGATCATGACATAAATAAGTCGCGATCTCGACATAATGAGGGATTTTTACATTTTTTATTCACATGTCCTCTCTGGACTTCCGAAACAATCTCACCGGAGAAAGCATCCCAGTGAGGGAGAAAGCGAGGGAGAAAGCATCCCAGTGAGGGAGAAAGCATCCCAGTGAGGGAGAAAGCATCCCAGTGAGGGAGAAAGCATCCCAGTGAGGGAAACAGCGAACCTCTGTTTTACATAGTAATACAGTATCTGATGCTGTCTGGATAAGAGTATAGAATGTTTATTTGTCTAATGGGGATCCAAATAAACAAATACATTTACATGTCATACAATTTTTTCCAGACAGAATCAGATACATGGGATACACATACTGAGACAAAGGGTTGCTGTTTTGCTCGCTCGGATGCTTTATCTGAGATTGATGGGTATTTCTGTTGGCGCACGTCTCGGTCAAATAAATGATCAATAGTAAAATATTTGATTAGGACTGCAATGAGGTAAGGTAAGACGGGCCAGGCCCCGAAGGCCCATCCATAATGACGGCCCTGCCGATAGGTACTTATTAACGTAAGAGGCTGTTCCTTCTCTTGCTAGAACAAAGGACTACCTGCTGTGTACTGACCTGGTACCGACGAACCTACCGTTTCTACTTGTAGAATTGGCAGTGGCCAACAACTTGACTTTGAGCCAATCAAAGAGCTCAAACTTTCATGTGGGGGAGCCGACAGGAGTGACAATTAAAAAGTAAAAAACGGAATTTTTTTCCGGCCTAATCGAATTGTTCTAAAACAATAAAGCTTCATAATGCATATTTTTTTCTAGAGAAAGACTTTACATCTAGCTATGGAGTTTTGTGCTGGAAGAAGGATTTTTTGATAGTGCACATTATCAAACCCATTTTATTAGTTACTTAGTGATTACTGAGCAAGGCAGTCACACACACTTCATATGAAACAAATGGGGTGGTCAGTGCAGCACAATGTAGCACTAAATGCTTTTAGAACGACAGCTTGCTAACTGTAATGATGGGGCGGGGAATTGAAGCAGGTGCAGGTGAAATGTTTTAATAAAACAACAAAACCAAGAACACAACACTAACATAAGGCAGTATGCCGAGACACAAGAATAATACCAACTGGTGAGTGACATATACAGGGGAGGAAATGATGAAGGTAATGGAGTCCAGGTGTGAATCATAATGATTCACAAGTGCGCGTAATGATGAGTGCCAGGTGTGCGTAATGATGAATCCCACTACCGGTGGTTAGTACTCTGGCGAAGTTGTATGCCGGAGGGGAGGAGCAGACATGACAGTATCAAACAACGCTACTGCCACCTTCTGGTTTGGAGTGGCTGATGACTTCAAGGTCTCTGCTGTGTCAACACAAAAGAGATTGACTGCCGACACTGTGCAGGTGCTACTCACTGGGCACACAACTTCAAAGTGGAAATGTAGGTAGTATATGGTTGAGACGCTGATCAATGAGATTTCAACTTTTATTCACCCAGTCAAAAAGACAGACAGGAGTTTGTTGAATTCCCAACGTGTTATCACTATGCTTTCAACCATCTAAAAGTACAATCACATTCCAATGGAAGAACAATATCTTTAGTTCTCATCTAAATGTGTTATTACTGTGCTTTCAACCGTTTAAAAGCACAACAATGTTGAAATGGGAATACAATTTCAAATATTTTGTATTTATACAACAATTGAACGTGTTATCACTGTGCTTCATGTTATTGCACAACCAAATGAACTGAATTGCAGTTGAGATAGCATTCAAAGTACATAGTGCAAGTGAGTAGTGCTGTTCACACAGACTATTATAGCAATTGTGAAGAACTCCATAGACCTGCAACCTTTGAATGCCATCTTGAACTTGCACATTTTCTATGATTACATAAGACATTTAGTAACGATAACCTCAAAATGTGGCCATGGATGTGTTACTAATTTTAAGGTTAAATAAATACTGTTACATTAGTTTGTAAGATAGGCTTAACTTTAGTCTATTTATTGTATTACAAAAGTATTATTGAATTGTGTTTGGTTGACAACGCAACCAACTATCAACATTTAAAGGAGAAGATGTGCTTGGATATTTGCATCTGAGCCACTAGCTTAATCCTATTCTTCACCTTAGATTTTTGGTTGAGATGGAGTTTTGAATCCAGCATATCAATTATTAATTTGTAGTCAAACTGGAATTAAAGCCAGACTAAGTGTCACGCCCTGATCTGTTTCACCTGTCTTTGTGATTGTCCCTGGTGTATTTATCCCTGTCTCTCTGTGCCAGTTCGTCTTGTTTTGCTAAGTCAACCAGCGTTTCTCCTAGCTCCTATTTTTCTCAGTCTCTGTTTTGTCCTAACCCTCCTGGTTTTGACCCTTGCCTGCCCTGACGCCGAACCCGCCTGCCTGACCACTCTGCCTGTTCTGACCTCGAGCCTGCCTAAAATAGAAAATGGACAAGTAAGGCCCAGTGTACTACTTTTGTGAAAAAATGTAAACTAAATGTATTATTTTTACCCCCTTTTTCGTGATCTCCAATTGGTAGTTACAGTCTTGTCCCATCGCTGTAACTCCCGTACGGACATGGGAAGGTCGAGAGCCACGCGTCCACCGAAACACGACCTGCCAAGCTGCACTGCTCGCTTAACCCAGAAGCCAGCCGCACCACTGTGTCGGGGGAAACATAATACAGCTGGCGACCGAAGTCAGCATGCATGCGCCCGGCCGCAACAAGGAGTTACTAGAGCGCGATCGGACAAGGACATCCCAGCCGGCCAAACCATCCCCTAACCTGGATGACACTGGGCCAATTATACGCCACCTCATGGGTCTCCCGGTCGCGGCCAGCTGCGACACAGCCCAGGATTGAACCCGGGTCTGTAGTGATGCCTCTAGCACTGCGATGCAGAGTCTTAGTCCGCTGCGCCACTCGGGAGGCGTATTTCAGTGTTTAACAGCATTTGTAACTTGAGTCTGATAATTATCTGTACAAAACAGTTAATCTGATAATACTTGTGGAATGTGAAAATACCTGCTTGATATTTGTTTTCCAGTTTCTTGAAATACTTAGCAAATGCAATTTATTTCTACGTGTAAATTGAAATGGTCTATTCATGTCACACCCTGGCCTTAGTTATCTTTGTTTTCATTATTATTTTAGTTAGGTCAGGGTGTGACATGGTTAAGTATGTGTTTTGGTTTGTCTAGGGGTTTGTAGGTTTAATGGGGCAATGTCTTGTCTAGGTGTTTGTATGTCGATGGCTGCCTAGATTGGTTCTCAATTAGAGACAGCTGTGGTTTATTGTCTCTAATTGGGAGCCATATTTAAGGCAGCCATGGGCATCATGTGTTTGTGGGTAATTGTCTATGTTGAACGTTTGTTGCTTGTCTGTGCACTTACGTTATTTAGCTTCACGGTCGTTTGTTGTTTTGTTAGTTTGTGTATAGTGTTCGTTTTCGTGTTTTTCTCTCTTCCAAAATAAAGAGATGTATTTTGCACACGCTGCGCCTTGGTGTACTGTCTATCAAGAAGACGATCGTGACAGAATTACCCACCAACCAAAGACCAAGCGGCGTGGGAGAGCGCAACAAAGAAACCAGGACTCGTGGACATGGGAGGAAATATTGGACGGAAAAGGACCCTGGGCTCAACCAGGAGAATATCGCCGCCCCAAAGCTGAGCTGGAGGCAGCGAAAGCAGAGAGGCGGCGATATGAGGAGGCAGCACGGAAACAAGGCTGGAAGCCGGTAAGTCAAACCCAAAAATTTCTTGGGGGGGGGCTCTCGGGTAGTTTAGTTGGGTCAGTCGGGAGACGTGAGCCAACTCCTCCTGTTTACCGTAAGGAGCCGGTGAGGGCGGATTTGGAGGAGAGTGACGCAGAGACAGTAAAGGAGTTAATGGAGAAATTGGAGGAGAGAGTTATGAGGGATGTATTGGTTTGGTGCATGAGGCACGGCATCCGTCCGAATGAACGTGTTGGTGAGTTAATGTCACCGGGAACAGCTCTCCATACTCGTCCTGAGGTGCGTGCTAGCCGTCTGGTTAAGACAGTGCCTACAGCACGCACAAAACCTCCTGTGCGTCTCCAGAGTCCTGTGCGTTCTGTTACTGCTCCTCGCACTAGCCCTGTGGTGCGTGTCTCCAGTCCAGTGCCTCCAGTTCCGGCACCACGCATCAAGCCTCCTGTGCGTCTCCAGAGCCCTGTACGCACTGTTCCTTCTCCCCGTACTCGCCCTGATGTGCGTGCCCTCAGCCCGGTACCACCAGTGCCGGTACCACACACCAGGCCTATAGTACGCCTTGAGAGTCCAGTGTGCCCTGTTGCTGCTCCCCGCACTAGTCCTGAGATGCGTGTCTCCAGCCCGGTACCACCAGTGCCGGCACCACGCACTAGGCCTAATGTGCGTCTCCAGGGTCCAGTATGCCCTGTTCCTTCTCCCCGCACTAGCCTTCAGGTGCGTGTCCCCAGCCCGGTACCACCAGTTCCGGCACCACGCATCAAGCCTCATGTGCGTCTCCAGAGCCCTGTACGCACTGATCCTTCTCCCCGCACTCGCCCTGAGGTGCGTGCCCTCAGCCCGGTACCACCAGTCCCGGTACCACGCACCAGTCCTATAGTGCGCTTCGAGAACTCAGTGTGCCCTGTTCCTGCTCCCCGCACTAGCCTGAAGGTGCGTGTCTTTAGCCCGGTACCTCCAGTTCCGGTACCACACACCAGGCCTACAGTGCGTCTCAGCCGGCCAGAGGCTGCCGTCTGCCCAGCGGCGCCTGAACTGCCCGTCTGCCCAGCGGCGCCTGAACTGCCCGTCTGCCCAGCGGCGCCTGAACTGCCCGTCTGCCCAGCGGCGCCTGAACTGCCCGTCTGCCCAACGGCGCCTGAACTGCCCGTCTGCCCAACGGCGCCTGAACTGCCCGTCTGCCCAACGGCGCCTGAACTGCCCGTCTGCCCAACGGCGCCTGAACTGCCCGTCTGCCCAACGCCGTCTGAACTGTCCGTCTGCCAAGCGCCGCATGAACTGCCCGTCTGTACTGAGCCTTCAAAGCCGCCCGTCTGCTATGAGCCTGCAAAGCCGCCCGTCTGCCATGAGCCTTCAGAGCCTTCCGCCAGACAGGAGCCGCTAGAGCCTTCCGCCAGACAGGAGCAGCCAAAGCCTTCCGCCAGACAGGATCAGCCAGAGCCTTCCGCCAGACAGGATCAGCCAGAGCCTTCCGCCAGACAGGATCAGCCAGAGCCTTCCGCCAGACAGGATCAGCCAGAGCCTTCCGCCAGACAGGATCAGCCAGAGCCTTCCGCCAGACAGGATCAGCCAGAGCCTTCCGCCAGACTGGATCAGTCAGAGCCTTCCGCCAGACAGGATCAGCCAGAGCCTTCCGCCAGACAGGATCAGCCAGAGCCTTCCGCCAGCCATGACCAGCCAGAGCCGTCAGCGAGCCATGACCAGCCAGAGCCGTCAGCGAGCCATGACCAGCCAGAGCCGTCAGCGAGCCATGACCAGCCAGAGCCGTCAGCGAGCCATGACCAGCCAGAGCCGTCAGCGAGCCATGACCAGCCAGAGCCGTCAGCGAGCCATGACCAGCCAGAGCCGTCAGCCAGCCATGACCAGCCAGAGCCGTCATCCAGCCATGACCAGCCAGAGCCGTCATCCAGCCATGACCAGCCAGAGCCGTCATCCAGCCATGAGCAGCCAGATCCGTCAGCCAGCCATGAGCAGCCAGATCCGTCAGCCAGCCATGAGCAGCCAGATCCGTCAGCCAGCCATGAGCAGCCAGATCCGTCAGCCAGCCATGAGCAGCCAGATCCGTCAGCCAGCCATGAGCAGCCAGATCCGTCAGCCAGCCATGAGCAGCCAGATCCGTCAGCCAGCCATGAGCAGCCAGATCCGTCAGCCAGCCATGAGCAGCCAGATCCGTCAGCCAGCCATGAGCAGCCAGATCCGTCAGCCAGCCATGAGCAGCCAGATCCGTCAGCCAGCCATGAGCCGTCCAGCCAGGATCCGCCAGAGCCGTCCAGCCAGGATCCGCCAGAGCCGTCCAGCCAGGATCCGCCAGAGCCGTCCAGCCAGGATCCGCCAGAGCCGTCCAGCCAGGATCCGCCAGAGCCGTCCAGCCAGGATCCGCCAGAGCCGGCCAGCCAGGATCCGCCAGAGCCGGCCAGCCAGGATCCGCCAGAGCCGGCCAGCCAGGATCCGCCAGAGCCAGCCAGCCAGGATCCGCCAGAGCCAGCCAGCCAGGATCCGCCATTCAGTCCGGTGCTGCCCCTTAGTCCGGTGCTGCCCCTTAGCCTGGTGCTGCCCCTTATCCTGGTGCTGCCCCTTATCCTGGTGCTGCCCCTTATCCTGGTGCTGCCTCTTATCCTGGTGCTGCCTCTTATCCTGGTGCTGCCTCTTATCCTGGTGCTGCCCCTTATCCTGGTGCTGCCCCTTATCCTGGTGCTGCCCCTTATCCTGGTGCTGCCCCTTATCCTGGTGCTGCCCCTTATCCTGGTGCTGCCCCTTATCCTGGTGCTGCCCCTTAGTCCGGTGCTGCCCCTTAGTCCGGTGCTGCCCCTTAGTCCGGTGCTGCCCCTTAATCCAGTGGGGTTAAGTTGGAGGGTGGTCATTTGGAGGAGGCTACGAAAGCGGGTAGTGACTATGGTGGGGTGGGGACCACGACCAGTGCCAGAGCCGCCACCGTGGACAGACGCCCACCCAGACCCTCCCCTAGACTTTATGCTGGTGCGCCCGGAGTTCGCACCTTAAGGGGGGGGGGGGTTTATGTCACACCCTGGCCTTAGTTATCTTTGTTTTCATTATTATTTTAGTTAGGTCAGGGTGTGACATGGTTAAGTATGTGTTTTGGTTTGTCTAGGGGTTTGTAGGTTTAATGGGGCAAAGTCTTGTCTAGGTGTTTGTATGTCGATGGCTGCCTAGATTGGTTCTCAATTAGAGACAGCTGTGGTTTATTGTCTCTAATTGGGAGCCATATTTAAGGCAGCCATGGGCATCATGTGTTTGTGGGTAATTGTCTATGTAGAACGTTTGTTGATTGTCTGTGCACTTACGTTATTTAGCTTCACGGTCGTTTGTTGTTTTGTTAGTTTGTGTATAGTGTTCGTTTTCGTGTTTTTCTCTCTTCCAAAATAAAGAGATGTATTTTGCACACGCTGCGCCTTGGTCTACTGTCTATCAAGAAGACGATCGTGACAATTCATTCCTTTTATATTTTAGTAGATGCTCTTATCCAGAGCAATTTACAGCAGTGAGTACATAAATGTTTCTACTGGTCCCCGGTGGGAATTGAACCCAAAACCTTAGCATTGAATGTGAATGGCGAATGGCGCCGAAGAACATGGCTGACGTTTTACATTCTCCCAAACAATTGTGCTATTTTGTTATTTTTTGGGGTGTTTTGGGGCGCATGTGCAAGCAATTGCTCTCGACGCCACTTGGGTACACTGCAGCATCCACCGAGAGGCTCTTGCTGCCATGGGAATGCCTGACAACTTGAAAGACGTTTTGGACACTACAGTGAAAATGGTTAACATTATTAAACAAGGCCCCTGAACTCTTGTGAATGATCTGAAACTGGTCTGGTCTGAATCTAGGATTACAGGGATTCTCCGCAACTATATTCAAAGTGCGGGACAAAATTGAGGCTATGATTAAGAAGTTGGAGCTCTTCTCTGTCTTCATTAACAAGGACAACACACAGGTCTTTCCATCATTGTATGATTGTTTGTGTGCAAATGAACTCAAGCTTACGGACAATGTCAAATGTGATATAGCGAAGCACCTGAGTGAGCTGGGTGCGCAATCACGCAGGTACATTCCCAAAATGGACGACACAAACACCTGGATTCGTTATCCCTTTTATGCCCTGCCTCCAGTCCACTTATCGATATCTGAACAAGAGAGCCTCATCAAAATTGCAACAAGCGGTTCTGTGAAAATTGAATTGAATCAGAAGCCACTGCCAGATTTCTGGATAGGGCTGTGTTCAGAGTATCCTGCCTTGGCAAATCATGCTATTAAGATACTGATGCTCTTTGCAACCACGTACCTATGTGACAGTGGATTCTCGGCCCTCACTTGCATGAAAACTAAATACAGGCGCAGTCTGTGTGTGGAAAATTGTTTAAGACTGAGACTCTCTCCAATACAACACAACATTGCAAAGTTATGTGCATCCTTTCAAGCACACCCTTCTCATTAACCTGTGGTGAGTTATTCACAATTTTTGATGAACAAATAAGGTTGTATATGTAAGATGGCTAAATAAAGAGCAAAATTATTGATTATGATTGTATTATTATTTGTGCGCTGGTTCTATAAAAGTGTGTGTGATCTGTCCACTGCGTCCGCATTGTGACCAGATCCCCTGGTCAGCAAGACAAAGGAGCTGATCGTGGACTACAGGAAACGGAGGGCCGAGCACACCTCGGTCTACATCGACAGGGCTGTAGCGGAGCGGGTCGAGAGCTTCAAGTTCCTCGGTGTTCACATCACTAAGGAATAATCATGGTCCACACACACCAACACAGTCGTGAAGAAGGCACGACAGCACCTCTTCCTCCTCAGGAGACTGAACATTTTTGGCATGGGCCTGTCATGCCAAATAGTGTCCCACGGCTAAATAGTGTCCCCCTCTACGTCACAATGGGATTCGATGAGTTCTAACTTCTGTTGCTAGAACTTGAGAAATTCTGACCGGATTACTTAATGAACCAAACCGTCCGTTGCTATGCTGGATGCTTGGCTCTATTTTACCTCGTAGTGGTCGTGAAGGAAGGAGGACGCTGGCAGTTCTAGTTCTATTTCACCTCAGAAACGCTCGATCAGTCCGCGCAAAATTATTACCACAGAATTGCTCTCCAAGGACGGTGTTTTTGACGGTGACAACCTGCTGACCACCTGCTGCTTCAGAGGACCGAAAAGACTGGAAAGAAAACACTATTTCTTTACCATATACAGTTGAATTCGGAAGTTTACATACACTTAGGTTGGAGTCATTAAAACTCATTTTTCAACCACTCCACAAGTTTCTTGTTAACAAACTATAGTTTTGGCAAGTCGGTTAGGACATCTACTTTGTGCATGACACAAGTATTTTTCCAACAATTGTTTACAGACAGATTATTTAACTTAGAATTCACTGTATCACAATTCCAGTGGGTCAGAAGTTTACATACACTAAGTTGACTGTGCCTTTCAACAGCTTGGAAAATTCCAGAAAATTATGTCATGGCTTTAGACGCTTCTGATAGGCTAATTGACATAATTTGAGTCAATTGGAAGTGTACCTGTGGATGCATTTCAAGGCCTACCTTCAAACTCAGAGCCTCTTTGCTTGACATCAAGGGAAAATCAAAAGAAATCAGGCAAGACAAAAATTGTAGACCTCCACAAGTCAGGTTCATCCTTGGGAGCAATTTCCAAATGCCTGAAGGTACCACGTTCATCTGTACAAACAATAGTACGCAAGTATAAACACCATGGGACCACGCAGCTGTCATACCACTCAGGAAGGAGACGCGTTCTGTCTCCTAGAGATGAACGTACTTTGGTGCGAAAAGTGCAAATCAATCCCATAACAACAGCAAAGGACCTTGTGAAGATGCTGGAGGAAACAGGTATAACATTTTCTATATCCACAGTAAAATGACATAACCTGAAAGGCCACTCAGCAAGGAAGAAACCTCTGCTCCAAAACCGCCATAAAAAAGACCGACTACGGTTTGCAACTGCACATAGGGACAAAGATCGTACTTTTTGGAGAAATGTCCTCTGGTCTGATGAAACAAAAATAGAACTGTTTGGCCATAATGACCACTGTTATGTTTGGAGGAAAAAGGGGGAGGCTTGCAAGCCGAAGAACACCATCCCAACCGTGAAGCACGGGGGTGGCAGCATCATGTTGTGGGGGTGCTTTGCTGCAGGAGAGACTGGTGCACTTCACAAAATAGATGGCATCATAAGGAAGAGAAATTATGTGGATATATTGCAGCAACATCAAGACATCAGTCAGGAAGTTAAAGCTTGGTCACAAATGGGTCTTCCAAATGGACAATGACCCCAAGCATACTTCCAAAGTTGTGGCAAAATGGCTTAAGGACAACAAAGTCAAGATATTGGAGTGGCCATCACAAAGCCCTGACTGTAACGGTCGTCTGTTGAAGAAGGTGTGGACCAAAGCGCAGCGTGGTAAGTGTTCATGCTTTTTATATAAAACTGAACACTATAACAAAATAACAAAGAGAATAACCAAAACCGAAACAGTCCTGTAAGGTGCAAAACACTAAACAGAAAACAACTACCCACAAAAACCATGTGGGAAAAAGCTACCTAAGTATGGTTCTCAATCAGAGCCTCTGATTGAGAACCACACCCGGCCAAACACAAAGAAATACAAAACATAGAAAATGAACATAGAATGCCCACCCAAATCACACCCTGACCAAACCAAAATAGAGACATAAAAAGCTCTCTACGGTCAGGGCGTGACACTGACCTCAGTCCCATAAAAAAATTGTGGGCAGAACTGAAAAAGCATGTGCGAGCAAGGAGGCCTACAAACCTGACTCAGCTACACCAGCTCTGTCAGGAAGAATGGGCCAAAATTCACCCAACTTATTGTGGGAAGCTTGTGGAAGGCTACCTGAAACGTTTGACCCAGTTAAACAATTTAAAGGCAATGCTACCAAATACTAATTGAGTGTATGTAAACTTCTGACCCACTGGGAATGTGATGAAAGAAATAAAAGCTGAAATAAATCATTCTCTCTACTATTATTCTGACATTTCACATTCTTAAAATAAAATGGTGATTCTAACTGACCTAAGACAGGGAATTTTTACGAGGATTAAATGTCAGGAATTGCGAAAAACTGAGTTTAAATGTATTTGGCTAAGGTGTATGTAAACTTCCGACTTCAACTGTATTTGCTTTGATATAGGAACATATTGTTAAATAGGAATAAATAATTTACGCTGTTTTGAGATTGATTTTATATTGACATTGCTAGCTACTGATTTACCTCAGCCAGAGAGTTTGATGTAACTTCTTATGGCTGCAGCCCGACGCCGGTACACTTATGACAACAGCCAGCTCAAGTGCAGGGCGCGAAATTCAAAATATATATTTTTTAAATATTTAACTTTCACACATTAACAAGTCCAATACAGCATATGAAAGGTACACATCTTGTGAATCCAGCCAACATGTCCGATTTTTAAAATGTTTTACAGGGAAGACACAATATGTAAATCTATTAGCTAACCACGTTAGCAAAAGACACCACTTTTTTTACTCCACCAGTTTTTTACTCCATCAGTAGCTATCACAAATTCGACCAAATAAAGATATAAATAGCCACTAACCAAGAAACAACTTCATCAGATGACAGTCTGATAACATATTTATTGTATAGCATATGTTTTGTTAGAAAAATGTGCATATTTCAGGTATAAATCATAGTTTACATTGCAGCTACAATCAGAAATTGCACCGAAAGCAGCCATAAAACTTACAGACACCAACGTCAAATACCTAATTACTCATCATAAAACATTTCTGAAAAATACATAGTGTACAGCAAATGAAAGACAGGCATCTTGTGATTCCAGCCAATATTTCCGATTTATTAAGTGTTTTACAGCGAAAACAAAATGTAGCGTTATATTAGCTTAGCACAATAGCCAGAAACACTTGGGCGCCGACGACCAGTTCACATCTACGACAGATATATGAAATAGCATCATAAAATGTTTCTTACTTTTGCTGATCTTCCATCAGAATGTTGGACAAGGTGTCCTTTGTCCAGAACAGTCGTTGTTTGGATTTAGAACGGCAACTTTCCCTCTTCATTTAGCATGCACACTAGCCGAGTGGCACGACGCTCTCCATGTCAACAAACGGAAGAGAACGGAACACGGCAAAACTCCCGAAAAATTTTCAATAATCTGATGAAACTATATTGAAAAAACATACTTTACGATGATATGGTGACATGTATCAAATAAAATCAAAGCCGGAGATAATAGTCGCCTATAACGGCAGCTAAACAAAAGGCAATCCCACTGTCCACCTCGCGCTCTTCAGAGTACCGAAAATGGTGGACACGTCATTCCAAGATGATGTGTTCCATCTCAGACCAAGATAATCACCTCATTTCTTCTCTCACAGCCTCTTGACACCCAGGGGAAGGTGTATGACGTGCATGTATACTAATAGATCTCATGACCATTTATAGGCAGGAAGTAGAAGAGAGCCTCGGTTTCAGACTTTCCACTTCCTGGTCAGGAAGTGTGCTGCAGAATGAATTCAAAGGGTTTTAGAAACTAGAGAGTGTTTTCTATCCAATAGTAATAATAAAGTTTGAAATGGGCACCTTTTATCTGGCTACTCAATACTGCCCCTTGCAGCCCAAACAGGTTAACTAATGTTATCTAGCAAGCTAACTGTTATTGTAGTTGCTTCCTGTTTGTGTTTTCTGTTTGATTTTATTTTATCTTTCCAACCAGGCAAAGTACTATGAAGGCACTACTGATCTCGACAAGAGGCGCAACATTCATAGGGGAGCAGAGGAATTCACAATTCAGGGTACCGTTTAATTTCTATTACTGTTACTGTTCTATAACTGGAAGGATTTATGTACGACCGTTTTCCATCTAGCTAACGTTAGTTGCTCATCTACATGTCACCAGTTATACATTTAGTTATATGTCTGTCACATTGACGTATCGAGCTATAACCTAACCCCGATCAATCAAATGGATAGGTCTGAGCAATTATGGTAACTCCAACTGGCCTTATGTAGGTGTCTTCGCTAGACAGAGAGAGACTCATACAGAAAGAGAGAGAGGAAGAAAGTGAGAAAGAAAGTGACAGGGAGAGAGAGGTGGGAAGAGAGTGAAAGAGAAAGACAGCAGTGCAAATTGACTTCGACTTTAGTATTTCAACGACTCTTGTCTTCCAACTTGTTAGGCAATCACATATACCTACAGGGGAAGGATGCACAGCCGCACAGGAGGGTAATTTTCGCTAAGGAGGAGAAGGAGGCCGTGCTGACAGATGCATGCTGGACATTTCCGAGTGAAGCGCATGATTGCCAAAATCAGCCTACGCTTCTTCTGGCGTGGGATTGTCAAGGATGTGGACAGCTGGGCAAGTCAAATAACCTTTTGTTTATCGATCACATTGCTATTATATCTGAAATTATTATGATTTCGATGAATGTCATATCAGAGCGCACACAGTGTTTCAATGTGTCACTTCGTGCTTATAGGTCAGTACCTGTCTAGCCTGACAGATGTTTGAGAGGGTGAAGACTGTGGCGCCGGAGTTGAAGCCCATCAAAGTTGTTTCACCATGACACATGATCGGTAAACGTGTCACAATTAAAATTTTGCATTGATAAATTGTTTTTTAAATGGTTACTTTATTTGACCCCCCCAAGAGATATGTAAGAGAGGTATTTGTAATAATATGAAATATATGTATTTGCATATTTCTGTTATCAAGGTGAGACTGAACATCCACAAGGCACAGGATAAGCAGAAGGAGAGCTACCGGAGGAGAATCAAGAAGGGGACCAAGTGCTTCGACATCCGGGCGAATGATTTGGTTTGGAAGAAGGATGAAAGGAAGGCGAGAGCTGGGAAATCTCGTTGCTCTTTCGCTCCTAGCTGGGGTCAACATCCGTTAAGGTGAATATAAAAAATCTCAGAAAACTATTTGAATTTGCACCCAAAATAACCTGAAGCTAGTTTTAGTTTTCCTAAAACTGACATTTTTCTCTTTAAGTCTTCATAAGGGTTACCTGGGTGGAAGCCAACAATATTCTCCATAACACTGTACTAATCCATCAAATGTTCTCACGGGTGGCTTGCGTCGGACTGGAGGACCAGGGACAGGTAAGTCCAGTCACTGGACAAGAAGACACTAGTGAGGTGTTCTCATCACTTTTGTCTGATGTTTTTCCCACACTTGTTTTCACTGCTTGACCGGCTCCCCGCCTCAAGACGGTAGTTATTTTACTACATTGCATCTTGTTGTAAATTGTATGTTATTGTAAATAACCTTAATAACCAGTTGTAATATTGTTTTTCCTAACCTGGACGACGCTGGGACAATTGTGCGCCGCCCTAAGTTTTAAGGTATCCTTTGATTGTATTTATTTTCTCCACATTATTCATTGTTGTGTCCTAGGACCTACAATATATACATATATATTCAACCACACGGGTGTACAGATGAGCTATGCGAGATAGAAAAAATGAATCCTATTAGAGGACTACTGAAATTATATTATATCAGTGTAGATAAGGGAAGTGCAGGTTAAAATAAAAACATGACAGCCAGACAAACCAGTGTTTGAATCAAACTGATTTGCAAATGAATGGAGTGGAAATTAGCCGACTTTGTGATCTGTAAGGTAAGTAACTTTAATGTGTCAAGCAGATTACACATTTACTTTGCCATTCCCGAAACGTAGCAATGTTTAAGACATGTATTTCATGTTGTAATGTTAATTCTTATGGCTAACGGGATCGATATGACAACAGCCAGTGAAAGTGCCAAATTGTGCCAAAATGAGACTTGTGTGTGTAATATGGCAGAATTCAAACAACAAAAAATTCAAACAGAAATCTCATAATTAAAATTCCTCAAACATACAAGTATCGTATACCATTTTAAAGGTAATCTTGTTGTTAATCCCTCCACAGTGTCCGATTTCAAAAGGCTTTACACCGAAAGCACCACAAACGATTATGTTAGGTCACTGCCAAATCACAGAAAAACACAGCCATTTTTCCAGCCAAAGACAGGAGTCACAAAAAGCAGAAATAGATATAAAATTAATCACTAACCTTTGATGATCTTCATCAGATGACACTCATAGGACTTCATGTTACACAATACATGTATGTTTTGTTCGGTAAAGTTCATATTTATATAAAAAAATCTCAGTATACATTGGCACGTTATGTTCAGTAGTTCCAAAAACATCTGGATATTTTGCAGAGAGCCACATGCATTTCCAGAAATACTCATAATAAACGTTGATCAAAGATACAATTGTTATACATGGAATTTTAGATCCACTTCTCCTTAATGCAACCGCTGTGTCAGATTTAAAAAAAAGCTTTACGGAAAAACCAAAACATGCAATAATCTCAGAGCCCAATCAAAACAAAAAGATATCCACCATATTGTGCAGTCAACAGAAGTCAGAAATAACATTATAAATATTCACTTACCTTTGATGATCTTCATCAGAATGCACTCCCAGGAATCCCAGTTCCACAATAAATGTTTGATTTGTTCAATAATGTCCATAATTTATGTCCAAATAGCTACTTTTGTTAGCGCATTTAGTAAACAAATCAAAACTCACGAAGCGAGTTCACTAGTTGCAGACGAAATGTCAAAAAGTTCCATTACAGTCCGTAGAAACATGTCAAACGATGTATAGAATCAATCTTTAGGATGTTTTTAACATAAATCTTCAATAATGTTCCAACCGGAGAATTCCATTGTCTTCAGAAAAAGCAAATGGAACGGGAGCTATCTCTCATGTGAATGCGCATGACCAGCTCCTGGCACTCTGCCAGACCTCTGACTCAATCCCCTCTCATTCAGCCCCCCTTTACAGTAGAAGCCTCAAACAGTGTGGAAGCCTTAGGAAGTGCAACATGACCAATATCCCACTGTATCTTCAATAGGGGCTGAGTTGAAAATCGATCAACCTCAGATTTCCCACTTCCTGGTTGGATTTTTTTCTCAGGTTTTGAGTTATGAGTTATGTTATACTCACACACATCATTCAAAGAATCTTCAGAGTGTTTTCTATCCAAATATACTAATAATATGCATATATTAGGAACTGGGACTGAGGAGCAGGCACTTTACTCTGGGCACCTTATTCATCCAAGCTACTCAATACTGCCCCCAGCCATAAGAAGTTAAAGGTACCCAAAAGTAGTTTGAATTGATGTTTTCATTTTATTAGATAAACAAAACTTGTTTAAACAGCGAAATTGTTGCGGAAATCAGCCTTGTTTGAATAGAGATGATGAAAATAATGTAATTTAGGCAGTAATGATCTTCAAAATTTGAATCCTAAGTTCATCACACCGTTGATATAGCAACAGACGCTAATAGTTTATCGAATCCCATTGTGACGCAGAGGGGGACACTATTTGTCCGGGGAACATTATTTGGCATGACAGGCCCTCAGATCATCAAAATGTTCTACAGCTGCACCATTGAGAGCATCTTGACTGGCTGTATCACCACTTAGTATGGCAACTGCTTGGACGGCCCAGTACATCACAGGGGCCAAGTTCCCTGCCATTCAGTACCTATAGACCAGGCGGTGTCAGAGGAAGTCCCTAAAAATTGTCATAGACTCCAGCCATAGACTATTCTGTCTACTACCTCACGGCAAGCTAAACTGACGCACCAAGTCTGAAACCAACAGGACCCTGAACAGCTTCTACCCCCAAATAGTTAACCGACTAGCTACCCAGAATATCTGCTTTGACCCTTTTTGCAAATATTTTGAGTCATCAAATCAAATTCTATTAGTCACATGCGCCGAATACAACAGGTGTAGACCTTAAAGTGAAATGCTTACCCACGAGCCCTTAACCAACAATGCAGTTTAAATAAGAAATAAAAGTAACAAGTAATTAAATAGCAGCAGTAAAATAACAATAGCGGGACTATATACAGGGGGGTACCGGTACAGAGTCAATGTGCGGGGGCACCGGTTAGTTGAGTTAATATGTACAGTTGAAGTCGGAAGTTTACATACACCTTAGCCAAATACATTTAAACTCAGTTTTTCACAATTCCTGACATTTAATCCTAGTAACAATTCCCTGTCTTAGGTCAGTTAGGAACACCACTTTACTTTAAGAATGTGAAATGTCAGAATAATAGTAGAGAGAAGAATTTATTTCAGCTTTTATTTATTTCATCACATTCCCAGTGGGTCAGAAGTTTACATACACTCAATTAGTATTTGGTAGTGTTGCCTTTAAATTGTTTAACTTGGGTCAAACATTTCGGGTAGCCTTCCACAAGCTTCCCACAATAAGTTGGGTGAATTTTGGCCCATTCCTCCTGACAGAGCTGGTGTAACTGAGTCAGGTTTGTAGGCCTCCTTGCTCGCACACACTTTTTCAGTTCTGCCCACAAATGTTCTATGGGATTAAGGTCAGGGCTTTGTGATGGTCACTCCAATACCTTGACTTTGTTGTCCTTAAGCCATTTTGCCACAACTTTGGACGTATGCTTGGGGTCATTGTCCATTTGGAAGACCCATTTGCGACCAAGCTTTAACTTCCTGACTGATGTCTTGAGATGTTGCTTCAATATATCCACATCATTTTACTCCTAATGATGCCATCTATTTTGTGAAGTGCACCAGTCCCTCCTGCAGCAAAGCACTCCCACAACATGATGCTGCCACCCCCGTGCTTCACTGTCGGGACGGTGTTCTTCGGCTTGCAAGCCTCCCACTTTTTCCTCCAAACATAACGATGGTCACGATGGCCAAACAATTCTATTTTGTTTCATCAGACCAGAGGACATTTCTCCAAAAAGTACGATCTTGGTCCCCATGTGCAGTTGCAAATGGTAGTCTGTCTTTTTTATGGCGGTTTTGGAGCAGTGGCATCTTCCTTGCTGAGCGGCCTTTCAGGTTGTGTCGATATCGGACTCGTTTTACTGTGGATATAGATACTTTTGTACCTGTTTCCTCCAGCATCTTCACAAGGTCCTTTGCTGTTGTTATGGGATTGATTTGCACTTTTTGCACCAAAGTACGTTCATCTCTAGGAGACAGAAGGCGTCTCCTTCCTGAGCGGTATGGCGGCTGTGTGGTCCCATGGTGTTTATACTTGCGTACTATTGTTTGTACAGATGAATGTGGTACCTTCAGGCGTTTGGAACTTGTTCCCAAGGATGAACCTGACTTGTGGAGGTCTACAATATTTTTTTGCTGATTTCTTTTGCTTTTCCCATGATGTCAAGCAAAGAGGCTCTGAGTTTGAAGGTAGGCCTTGAAATACATCCACAGGTACACCTCCAATTGACTCAAATTATGTCAATTAGCCTATCAGAAGCTTCTAAAGCAATGACATCATTTTCTGGAATTTTCCAAGCTGTTGAAAGGCACAGTCAACTTAGTGCATCTAAACTTCTGACCCACTGGAATTGTGATACAGTGAATTCTAAGTTAACCTTTCAGTGATACCCATCCCGGATCCGGGAGCATCCTCATCAAAAAAGCTGACTAGCATAGCCTAGCCTAACGGGACAGGGATATCATATAATATAATTTTCATGAAATCACAAGTCCAATACAGCAAATGAAAGATAAACATCTTGTGAATCCAGCCATCATTTCCGATTTTTAAAATGTTTTACAGCGAAAACACTATGTATTTATATTAGCTAACCACAATAGCCAAAGACTCAACCGCATATTTTCACCATGTTTCTACCGCATAGGTAGCTATCACAAAACCGACCAAATAGAGATATAATTAGTCACTAACCAAGAAACAACTTCATCAGATGACAGTCTTATAACATGTTATACAATACATTTATGTTTTGTTCGAAAAATTTGCATATTTGAGGTATAAATCATAGTTTTACATTGCAGCTACCATCACAAATAGCACCGAAGCAGCCAGAATAATTAACATAAAAGCATTTAGCATCTTCTGGCTTCCACACTCAGACTACAAGCCACTGATGCAGACCTTTGGAACATCTACATTTTAAAAAGTTGAACAAATCCATGTAATATAGCCTACACCTTTACAATAAATCCAGTATTTATTTTAGACAGGTCTAAAGAGACAAATCATATGAAGAAAATGTAGATTATTTCACAAGAACAGAATAGCTTTGTCTGAGTTGTCCATATGTTAGGTCCTGATCTGGCTATGCCATATGGCTGTGGTCTACACTAGTTCATTTAGCAGACAAGATTTGCTCAGAATTCCGTGGCATTATTTTATATTATGAAGAATACAATTGAACAAAGCTGAATAAAATAAAAAATGATATTTTCCCCAAACATTGTTCGAGCGCACATGCGGCTATTCTATGTTGAGCGGTTAACAAAGAAATAGGTTCTCCTATATGCTTAATTTAGAGTTATTAATGTAACTTTAGTTGTTCTACAAACGTTGGGCTATATGTTTTGATGTTTAATACAATGTAAGGCTGCATGATGCCACTCTAAGGATGATTTGAAAAAAGTCGCTTGAAAGTCATGAGCTCTGCTTCGTTTTTTGCGCAGGCTGTGAAAGGAGGTTCATGTTGCTGCCCTGTTACCGTATTCTACTGCAGACAAGTTGAGTATTGAATTCGGGGGTGGTGCATCTGCTACAGACGGAATTTGGACACTGATGTGGTTTTCCAACAACAATTCTCGGTGCAACATGGTAGTGTTGCCATTGTTCATAAAGTTTTTCTTTATATTGTCAAAATAAACATGTCTCCAACCCCCATATCACACACTCAAATTGTAAATATACTGTATGTGTGTACATGGTACTATCACTTGGGGAGAGAGAGCCTCAAATATCACATTCATTTGTACATATCCACCGTATACATATGAATCGAGGCAAAGTTGCTTCCTCTGTTTAGACACGTGTTTGGTCCCGTTCGCGTTGGTCAAACCAAAACAAAGCAGGAGATAGCTGCAAGTTGCGGCTGGTGAGGAGCAACTGCAGAAAATGTAAATAGACTGTAGTTGGAACTTCATGACCTTTGATCACATGGCTGTTTTAACGTTCATGCAGTCAACATGTAGGCGAAAGTCTTCAAATGTTTATCCCAATAATGCACAAACTTTGAAAAGCAGGCCACTCAAACGCCCCCAGTGCCGAGGAGAGATTTCTTCATGGATCTTTCCGGAGAGGAGACTGAAGAGGGCCCTCCATAAATTACTTAAATCCGAGTGGTTATTATTGATCTGAGAGCAAGAATCAGTTTGGTAAAGGCGAAAGCATTTAGAAGCTTTAAGAAACAATTGTATATAATATTTTCCAGCATATGCTATCTAGGAGGCAAATAGCAATAACTATCTGCACGAAACGTTCGTCTGCAATACTAGGTTAAGCATTGCAGCTCATATTGAGCTTCATCAACATTTTTTGGGGGTTCTGGAGATTCGACCTCAAACATAAGAGTTACAGATGCAGGGAAGGGGATGGGAGGACATAAAATCAGAGGTCCACATTTTTAATCCAAGTCACATGGTTTTAGTAATGATTATTTTACTTAAGAAAACTTGATAAGAAAATACAATTTGTTGTAATTAACATAAACACAAAACCAATAGTTTTAACAATGGGATGGATTACAAAATACATGCAAGCATACTGAAAGATCTAGTTTGTGAATGATCATTCCAATATCGGATCCTTACAGAAGCTGACACCGATTATAAGGCGTTAAATGGTGGGTTACACATTGTTGAAAAACTACTCATCTGATGACTTACTAAAATGAAGTTGAATTATTACAGAATAAGATCTATAGCTGTCTGACAGAACTAGGGTTCTCTTGTGGAGACTGTGGGTAGCTCCTCGCTGCTCCTCAGGCGCACTCCAAGGCGGTAGGGCTTTGGAGACTGTGTCCCACCAAAGATGAGGCTGAAATCTGGGACACCTCCATCCTCAGGCCAGACGAATCGGTAACGCCGAAGCAATGTCACTAGAACCAGGAAGAGCTCCATACGTGCTAACCCCTCCCCCAGACACACACGAGATCCTAGGGAACACACACACGGCTATCAATGAGAACAACATTTCACTCATACCTTCATATGCATGCAGCCTGGCATTTTATGTCAACATATTCTCCTGTCTTAGTATCATTTATAAGCCATAGATATTGACACTTTTACAAAAAGGCACCTGCAGAGAATGGAAGAAAGGCTTCTGGTTTCACAAACTCTCCGACCTCGTTGAGGAAGTTCTCAGGGTTGAACTCGTGAGGGAATTTCCACTGGCCCTCTTCATGCAGCACTGAAGACAGGTTAGGAATCACCGTTGTGCCCTGGAACAGATGAGGGAGAGAGGGATTAAGAGTGAGAAGGAGAGGTGAAGAGGTACACTAAAGACTGAGACAGCACCAATCATGAAATCACTCACTGTAGCCCAGGAGACCTTTATAGTTCTAAGGTCAACAACAGGCAGCATATCAGTCGTCATGGTAATGCTCACCTGGGGCAGCTGGTAGCTGTGTATTTGTGTGTTGCTGCAGGTAGTATGGAACACGCTAAGAGGAACGGTGTCGCTCATGCGCTGTGCCTCATGGATCGTGGCTTGAACATACGGCATGGCATGTCTGTCCTCAAACGAAGCGTCTGCACGTCCCTCAAGAACCTCGGCGATCTCTCGGTGACAGCGATCTGGGACAAACACACACTCGTTGGCCGGGTTTCAATCCGATCAAGTTTTGTAGAATGTTTAATATTTAAAGCTCATTTTCTATTTAGCCGACATATGCATCGTTTACCGTGAATGCGGAACCATTGTCTACAAGCGCCATCGAATTGAATGAAATGTCTGCCCGTGTGTGTGTTGTCTGTGTATTTCTTCACCCTGTACATGCTGGTTGGTCATCAGGTATAGCATGGCAGAGCGGAGGGTGTTGGAAGTTGTGTCTGTCCCAGCAATGAACAGGTCAAGTAGTAGAGACACCATCTGAGTGTCATTAAATGTGGAGCCTCCATCAGCTGTCTGAAACGCACACAAACACATACACGCACGCAGACACCAAAGGCATCGACATTAAATTCTGCATTCCACCCTGCTCCATCCTGTAAAGTACTTCCTCCTCTTCTACCAGCCCAATGAAAATGTTTGCCCCGTTCACGGAAGTCATTCCAAAGACTCTATGGGACCCGATGCCTCTCTGATTGGCAAATGGATTCAGGGTAAAGTCCTGCGACAGACTAGTGTCCTATCCAGGTACTTCTACATCAAGCTTCTTAATGCTACAGAAACAGGAGATAGGCTCCTGCCCTAAGGACCATTCAGGCTTACTTGTACAAGGCTACTTACTTGATATCTTATCTTCTTTTGTCACGCCCTGACCATAGATTGCTTTGTATGTTTCTATTTTTTGTTTGGTCAGGGTGTGATGTGGGTGGGTATTCTATGTTGTATGTCTAGGTGTTGTATTTCTATGTTTAGGCCTGGTATGGTTCCCAATCAGAGGCAGCTGTCAATCGTTGTCTCTGATTGAGAACCGTACTTAGGTAGCTTGTTTTCCCACTTTTGTTTGTGGTGGTTGTTTTCTGTGTCTGTGTTTTCACCATACAGAAGTGTTTCGATTGTCATTTCTTTCATTCACTTTGTTATTTTGTATTTTTCGTGTTCTGATATAATAAATTATCATGGACACTTACAGCTCTGCATTTTGGTCCGATCCTTCCTACTCCTCATCCGATGAAGACGAAGATCGTTACATCTTTATTTTACTTCTACAACCATACTTCTAATGTTCTCCTACCTTGTCAATCTGGTCCAGGTAGCAGTCAAGGAGGTCTCTGGGCTCTCCTGCGACCCTTGAACTTTTGTGCTTGGTCACAACCTTCTTGATATGTTCTTTCATTTGATCAAATTTGTGGAAAACGTTCCTGAAGGGCAAAGGGAGGGGCCTCAAGACCGGCATGATTTCATAGAGCTACAAAAGATAGATGGGTGGAAATGGAGGTAAAACAAAGGGGAATGTGGATCAGTGTGTCATGTCTAGCACAGAGAGGTCAGTGATGATCATGTAACTCTTATAAAAAAAGGTTCCATCTAGAATCTAAAAGGAGTATTTGGCTGTCCCCATTGGAGAACACTTTGAAGAACCCCTTTGAAGAACACTTTTGGGTTCAGTGTAGAACCCTTTCCACAGAAGGTTCTACCCTGAATCCAAAAGGGTTCTACCTGGGGACAGCCGAATAACCATTTTGGAACCCTTTTTTAGTAAGCATGGAGTGGTACAGGGCTTAGACTGTACCATGGCCCAAGGTCCGATAGCTTCCTTGGTAAACTCCTCTAACCTCTGGATGAGGGTGAGGATGACCGGGTCGTCATATTCAAACCTCTCTCCAAAAATCAGTGAGCAGATGATGTTAGACGCAGCCAGATGGAACAGGTGCTGAGGATCCATCGACCCGCCTACCAGGGCACAGCAACGGTCACCACACGAGGCAATACACACGGACAAGGTAAGAACAACGATCACAGAGCTACTGAATGGAACACACTGACAGGATAGATAAAGTAACAATCCCCACAGTCTTTATACCTAATGTTAAAACAAGCATAGTACATATAGTCATACTGGGAGTATTACTGAGAGTATCTTATTTCTGTGAAGTTTGTTACAACAACAAGGGGTTAATAGTGTAATGGTTTGATACAGTATTTGGAGGAGCTTTGGGGGGGATACTAAGCGCTGATAATGACATGAATATGCACAGTGATGACTGTGATTACTAGGACGCTGTGTGTGTGAGACTGCACCAGCACTGCTCTCCAGCTCAGTGCAGATGTGGGACACCTCCTCCAGGATGCGCTCTTCCATGGAGCGTTTGCCCAGACCAAAGTTTCTCAGTGTGGTCAGAGCAAAGCGCCGGTGGTCCCTCCAGCTGGAGCCATAATTGGCCATGACGATCCCTGATCGGCACACACACATACAAACACACACGGAGCGTAAGTGGGTCGGACTCACGGTCTCATGCCTGCTACTTTAAAATCAGTGTCACCCTCAGCCCAAGGGGTGATTTCCTATTGGGCTAATTCTTAAGACGTTGGTTTCTCCTGTGGGAGACCAGGGCTCAGATACCTTCGGTGACACATACACACACATAGTGCCCTTATTATAATACATATTATAAAAGGGGTCAAGAAAGTTCTACCTTTGCCTTTGAAGAGGTGGCTGACCATCATATGGGTTGGTCGTCCAGCATATTCCGCTGCGCGTGTCACCAGTGCCTCACGAACCACCTCCAGGCCATTCAGAACCACTGCAGGCCGTGAGCCGATGTACAGACTGAACACGTTACCATAGCGCCTCTTCAGCTGAAGCACGGAAGGAGAGGGACAGGGGGAGTATTTATTGTGAGAATATAATGTGGAACTTTTCTTTTGAAATGTTATTCAAGCACACAAGGGTTGATGGATAAGCTTTCAGTCTTGCGTTTTAGAGTAACTCTTGGCTGACTACTATTATTTGTCCCTTTACAAGTTGTGTAGCACTCTGATATTAAACATTGAGTCCCTGGTTTCCTTTCTTATGTGTAATAACAAAATAGCTCAACCTTATACAGAACATATCTATACAGTGTTGTTAGTCTGTAATTACACAATTTCTACCAAGGATAATAAAGTTTTTCCCTTTTTTTTAATTCAATATTTTTTCCTTGTTTATAAATCCCAAAGAATGTTACGGTTTAGAAATAACAGAAAGCATGGTTTTTATCCACAATTTTCACTAATGATTTTACTAGGTAAGTCAGTTAAGAACAAATTCTTATTTACAATGACGGCCTACCCCAGCCAAACCCGGATGACACTGGGCCAATTGTGCGCCGCCCTAAGGGCCTCCCAATCAGAATGGATGTGATGCAGCCTGGATTCGAATCAGGGACTGCAGTGACACCTCTTGCACTGAGATGCAGTGCCTTAGACCGCTGCGCCACTTATTAATTATGTTTATTTTCAAATTAATTAATAATTGTCTTTTGTTTAAATTGTGTTATGACATTCCAACCTTGTTGAGCATTTTTTTGTCCAATTGTGGCATGAATCAACTATTGTATCCGTTTTCCTAAAACTTTAGCCTACATCACACTTAATACCCATTCAGTCAGACTGGTCTCATAGACTAGACGTAACATAGTAAATGTAGATCCGGGACTCTCAAATTAGTATGATATGTTACCTCTGGTATGGTTACATAAGACAGATGGTTACTTAAGGCAGTGGTTCCAAAACTTGTTTTATTTTTAAGAACCCTGTCCAGATTTAAATTGACTCTTGAAGGTTGTTACAGTCCCATAGATTTTGTTGTAATTTTTTTGTCACTCAAATATCACATGAATACACATTAGACATGGGAAACTGTATAGAATTGCAAGAAATGTAGCTTTAAAACGGCAACATTTCCTTAGCACCCCGTGACAAATGTGTAGAATTTCAGGAAATAAGCTTTAAACCTGCAAAATCCTTTCCACCAACAAGAGGGGTGTGAACAGTTTTTTGTCTGCCCATATAAGTAGACGTGGCGCTTGCGCGCAGGGAGGGCCCAGCAAAATCATAACATATTGTTATTTTTGCAAATTCACAACATATAATACAAATTATAATTCGTAACATATCATACGAAATGGGTGATGGACATCCATACTACACACTATACGAAACGTAACATCATACATACTAAATGGAGTGACTTGGATTTATTATACAGAATAGGAATCCGTTGTCCTATATTACGAGTTGCTTGAAGAAAACTATATCCAAAATATTAGCGTCACAAAAAAAAAAGTTATTTCCAGCAGCGTTATCGTAGCAGGTCTCGAAAGTTGGTCTAACTCTAGCCTACAAAGTATAGCCCACTTTACCCCTTCCAGGTTTTTGAGGGGGTTGACAGGATCCAGCTGTAGCAGATTGCCGAGGATGGGCAGGGGACGGGGTCCTGGTGGGAAGTTTTTAGGTCGGCGGACCCTGATGAAGAAGAATAGAAGGAGGATAAAGAGCCACAACAACACCACCGACCCAAGCATCGCGACTGGGCTTCAGGAATTGTGTAGGCTACTTCACGATTTAAAGCTGGCTGATTTAAAGACGCCGGTTGCCACCCACACAAATGGTGGACTTTGTTTTGAACACTAGTCAACAAGGGTTTATGAGAGGGATATTTGCTGACTCTAAGTGCACAGATCTATGGCAACAGTTAATGTGGGAGGTAACCTGTCTGCCTATGGGAGACTAGTAGGTTTACAGCCTTGATTCAGGACTTGATAATATTTTTTGTTTGATTTGGTATTGGAACTGGGGATTTATTTGCTGCCCAATACGAGGTAACGACAGTTTCAAATGGGATATTCGACGGATATTCACGCTTTCAAACCTCAACAGCTTTCAAACCACTTGAGCCACAGGCTCCAAATAAGTGTCATGATGTTGGAAAAATTGCACACAACATTGCACAGGTCTTATTTTCACGATTTGGACATTAATTCTCTTTCCAAAGCTAATAAATGTGGAAATGTGAGCAGCATTTTGTATTCCTAGTTGAATTAGTTATGGAGCGTAAACAAAGTACAAACTTTTTTTTACATTCGAATGTCAATAGCTCCTTGGTCATGTTACCTACTTGACTCAAACAAGGTTCAGAATGTACACTGACTACCCTTCTATATTGCAACCCTTTAGTTTGTCCATTTTCATGTCACACGTTTTTACATGAATTTTTCAAACTTAAACATTTCAATAGCTCCTTAGTCATGTGACCTACTGACTTCAAACAAGGTTCAGAATGTCCACTCAGTGGGCCTACAGATTGCACACCCTTTAGTTTGTCAATTTTCATGTCACATGTTTTTACACAAATTTTTCAAAATGTAAAATTTCAATTGTTGGAAGTCATGACCAAGGAGCTATTGAAATTTTACATTTTGAAAAATGTATGTAAAATCTTGTGAGATGAAAATGGACAAACTAAGGGGTGTGCAATATAGAAGGGTAGTCAGTGGACATTCTAAACCTTGTTTGAAGTCATTAGGTCACATGACCAAGGAGCTATTGAAATTTTAAATGTTGAAAAATTCATGTGGAATCTTGCGAGATGAAAATGGACAAACTAAGGGGTGTGCAATGTGTAGGCCCACTAATTGGACATTATGAACCTTGTTTGAGTTCAGCAGGTCACATGACCAAGGAGCTATTGACATTTTTAATTTGGAAAAATGAATGCAAAATCTTATGAGATGAAAATGGACAAACTAAGGGGTGTGCAATATAGAAGGGTAGTCAGTGGACATGCTGAACCTTGTTTGAAGTCAGTAGGTCACATGACCAAGGAGCTATTGAAATTTGACATTTTTAAAAATTAATGTAAATATGTGTGAGATGAAAATGGACAAACTAAAGGGTGTGCAATATAGAAGGATAGTCAGTGGACATTCTGAACCTTGTTTGAAGTCAGTAGGTCATATGACCAAAGAGCTATTGAAATTCAAAAATGTTATAAATAATTTAAAATAATGCCAGATGTAAATCAACAAAAAAAAGTATGTGTAATATGTGTCTATGCCATCGAGTTAGCTACAACAAGTTTGGAAAGTTTTAGAAGTAATGGTTAAAGAGCTGTTGAAATTAGAACATTTTGATTTGTCACTATGTTGACTGTTCCTAACTGCTTTTGGTGGACATAAGGAAAACTACAGGCGAATATCCGTTGAATATCCAACCTGAAACTGGTTTTACCTCGGTTCACAGAATGCATTGTGACGTTTCTTTGCGCAATACTTTGGAAATGGATGCAACAACAATATTCCATGCTCTAATTTATTATGACATTCCTTTCCAGAATATTTTGATAATCGCCAAAATTAAGAATTCTAACAATTACCAAGACAATAGCTTTTTTTTGCAAAGATTCAAACACAAATAGAAGATTTATCCAAACCTTTCAACAAAGGTATTTGGTATTTGGTAATTTATTAGGATTGTCACGACTTCCGCCGAAGTCGGTCCCTCTCCTTGTCCGGGCGGCGTTCGGCGGTCGACGTCACTGGTCTTCTAGCCATCGCCGCTCCACCTTTCATTTTCCATTTGTTTTGTCTTGTTTTCCCGCACACCTGGTTCACATTCCCTCATCAGACTAAATGTATATTACCATCTGTTTCCCCCATGTCTGTGTGTGGAATTGTTCTTTGTGTAGGGTGTTACGCTACAGGCTGGCTTGCGCTAAACCTAGGTTTGTTTGTTTTGTTTAATCCGGTTCATGTTACCGTGGTTGTGCTTTGTGCTGCCTCGCCTGTTTCTTTGGGCCAGGGTGTATATTAAAGTTCTCCTGAAATCACCCATCTCTGCTCTCCTGTGCCTGACTTCCCGGCAACCAGTCACTCACCCCGTTACAAGGATCCCCATTAGCTGTTGCAACAGCAGCAGCTACTCTTCCTGGGGTCCACACAAAACATGACATAATACAGAACATCAATAGACAAGAAAAGCTCAAGGACAGAACTACATACAATGGACAATGTGAGTTGTTTTTTCTTCTTTTTTTGTTAATTTACTGTCGTGCAGTGACTTAAAATGTTAGTCAAAAAGTGGACTGCTTTGGCCTGTAGGCCTATGAAAGCCGTTCGACCTTTTTTTTAAAAGTCTTCCAATTTTTTTTCAAATAAAGATAAGATAAAATCAAATCAAATTTTATTGTCACATGTGCCGAATACAACAGGAGTAGACCTTACAGTGAAATGCTTACTTACAAGCCCTTAACTAACAATTCTTTAAGAAGTTTAAGAAAAAGTGTTAAATAAAAAATATAGATAATATAAAAAAAATATATATACAGGGGGGGCTATATACAGGGGGTACCGGTACAGAGTCAATGTGCGGGGGCACCGGTTAGTCGAGGTAATTGAGGTAATATGTACATGTACAGTTGAAGTCGGAAGTTTACATACACCTTAGCCAAATACATTTAAACTCAGTTTTTCACAATTCCTGACATTTAATCCTCGTAAAAATGTCATTGTTTTAGGTCAGTTAGGATCACCACTTTATTTAAAGAATGTGAAATGTCAGAATAATAGTAGAGAGAATGATTTATTTCAGCTTTTATTTCTTTCATCACATTCCCATTGGGTCAGAAGTTTACATACACTCAATTAGTATTTGGTAGCGTTGCCGTTTCGGGTAGCCGTTTCGGGTAGCCTTCCACAAACTGCCCACAATAAGTTGGGTGAATGTTGTCCTATTCCTTCTGAATGAGCTGATGTAACTGAGTCAGGTTTGTAGGCATCCTTGCTCGCACACGCTTTTTCAGTTCTACCCATACAGTTTCTTTAGGATTGAGGTCAGGGCTTTGTGATGGCCACTCCAATACCTTGACTTTGTTGTCCTTAAGCCATTTTGCCACAACTTTGGAAGTATGCCTGGGGTCTTTGTCCAGTTGGAAGACCCATTTGCGACCAAGCTTTTACTTCCTGACTGATATCTTGAGATGTTGCTTCAATATATCCACATAATTTTCCGTCCTCATGATGCCATCTATTTTGTGAAGTGCACCAGTCCCTCCTGCAGCAAAGCACCCCCACAACATGATGCTGCCACCCGTGCTTCACGGTTGGGATGGTGTTCTTCGGCGTGCAAGCCTCCCCCTTTTTCCTTCAAACATAACGATGGTCATTATGGCCAAACAGTTCTATTTTTGTTTCATCAGACCAGAGAACATTTCTCCAAAAAGTACAATCTTTGTCCCCATGTGCAGTTGCAAATGGTAGTCTGGCTTTTTTTATGGCGGTTTTGGAGCAGTGGCTTCTTCCTTGCTGAGCGGCCTTTCAGGTTATGTCGATATAGGACTCGGTTTACTGTGGATATAGATACATTTGTACCTGTTTCCTCCAGCATCTTCACAAGGTCCTTTGCTGTTGTTCTGGGATTGATTTGCACTTTTCGCAACAAAGTACGTTCATCTCTAGGATACAGAACGTGTCTCCTTCCTGAGCGGTATGACAGCTGTGTGGTCCCATGGTGTTTATACTTGCATACTATTGTTTGCACAGATGAATGTGGTACCTTCACGCATCTGGAAATTCCTCTGACACCGCCTGGTATAGAGGTCCTGGATGGCAGGAAGCTTGGCCCCAGTGATGTACTCGGCCATATGCACTACCCTCTGTCGTGCCTTGCGGTCGGAGGCTGAGCAGCTGCCATACCAGGCAGTGATGCAACCAGTAAGGATGCTCTCGATGGTGCAGCTGTAGAACCTTTTGAGGATCTGAGGACCCATGCCGAATCCTTTCTGTCTGCTGTCGTGCCCTCTTCACGACTGTCTTGGTGTGTTTGGACCATGATAGTTTGTTGGTGATGTAGACACCAAGGAACTTGAAGTACTCAACCTGCTCCACTACAGCCCCGTCGATGAGAATGGGGGTGTGCTCGGTCCTCCTTTTCCTGTAGTCCACAATCATCTCCTTTGTCTTGATCTCGTTGAGGGAGACGTTGTTGTCCAGGCACCACACGGCCAGGTCTCTGACCTCCTCCCTATTGGCTGTCTCATCAGTGTCGGTGATCAGGAGTACATTGTTGTGTCATCTGCAAACTTGATGATGGTGTTGGAGTCGTGCCTGGCCATGCAGTCATGAGTGAACAGGGAGTACAGGAGGAGACTGAGCACGCACCCCTGAGGGGCCCCCGTGTTGAGGATCAGTGTGGCGGATGTGTTGTTACCTACCCTTACCACCTGGGTATGGGTATATCTTCATGAATTTAGAAATAGTGTACATTCAACTAGCTTGTAAACTCAAAATGATATCTCTTCTTCAGGTATCCATTCAAAGACAAATATTTTTTTTCTGGATGGGGTGCAGAGGCAATCATAGATTTGATTTGATTTATTAGGATCCCCATTAGCCGATGCCAATGACAACAGCTAGTCTTACTGGGGTCCGACACATATCGAAAAATACATTACAGACAAAATACTTTACAATTTACATACAAACAGGAACAAGTAGTGTGTGTGTGTGTGCATCTATCAGTTACACATACATGTCATTACATACTGTTTCAGGGGTTGTATGGTGGATGGTCGGTATGTGCCTGTGAGGTTTCTGTGTTTTCTGGCTGCCAGGACCACGGACAGCAATGGGAAGTATTCCCCAGGGGCAGGACCATGGACAGCTCAGGGGAAACTGCCAGACTACAGCAGAACAGCCACACCTGTCTCCAGTTGTATTTAGAGGCTAAACGACAGACAGGTGAAACCAATCGGGGCCTCTACTTAACTGCGCCCTGTGTATGCTTTCTTTGTCTGTCCTTTAACCCCGGCAGGTGAACGAGGAGGAGGCTATTGGAGAGACTGCGCATACGGTGGAGAAGGAGGTGAATATTTTAGCAAGGAATGAACCCCAAGGAGTGGAGGACCTTCCACTGATGAAGATGGATTTACTTTGTTTGTTTGTTTGAGTTGCTGGTACCTGATTAAAAAAAGAAACCGTATTAACCCTTCCTGTGGACTGGCAGTGTGTGTTTGTGTAAACCCTGCCTTACCAAGATCATGTCGCCGAAACTGCCACAATACATACAACAACTAGGTCACATGGGGGAGAGGCATTGTGCCATGAGATGTTGCTTTGTTTTTTTTAAACCAGGTTTGTTGTTCACTTGCACTATATAAGATGTAAGGGAGTTCCATGCACTCATGGTTCTGTGTAATACTCTACGTTTCCTTGTATTTGTTTTGGACCTGGGGACTGTGAAAAGACCCCTGCGGGGTGTGTGTGTCAGTGCTGTGTGTAAGTTGACTATGCAAACCATTTGTAATTTCCAACACGTTCATGTTTCTTATAAAAACAAGTGAAGCAGTCAGTCTTTCCTTAACTCTCCGCCAAGAGAGACTGGCATGCATAGTATTAGTATTAGCCCTTTGATTACATTGAAGAGCAAGATGTGCCACTTTTTTGCAACACTTGGCCATATGACTGGACAATAATCGAGATAAGCTAAAATGAGTTCCTGCAGGACCTGCTTTGTGTGGTGTCGAAAAATCAGAGCATCTCTTTATGACAGACCTCTCCCCATTTTTGCAACCATTGAATCTATATGTTTTGACCATGACAGTTTACAATCTAAGGTAACACCAATTAATTTAGTCCCCTCAACTTGTTCAACAGCCACACCATTCATTACCAGATTCAGCTGAGCTCTAGAACTTGATTTGTACCGAATACAATGCTCTTAGTTTTAGAGATGTTCAGGATCAGTTTACTACTGGCCACCCATTCCAAAACAGACTGCAACTCTTAAGGGTTTTGGTGACTTCATTAGCTGTGGTATCTGATGCGTATATGATTGAATCATCAGAATACATGGACACACACGCATTGGTACAAATAGAAAGGAGTAGAGGGCCTAGAGAACTGCACTGCAGTACATAGGATTCAACTCTGAGGAGAACCCCAGTTTTCATAGTGACAGTGGCCTACAGGTCAAGTTTTTGGTCTCCAACAGCTTGACCACAGACCCAATCTCTTGGCTCCAAAGTCAAAGCCGCTGACCGGTGCAGGGCCAAAGTCCTCTGGGAGTGCATCCTGTGTGCCGACCCCAGAAACCCCTCTGCAATCAGGATGATCCTGAAGAAGGTTGGTTGTCCAGGCTCATCTCAGAAGGCTGTGTCAGGCCCCAAGCTGACCAAGCAGGCCGTGCGGTGTCCAGACCTGTCCCAGAGGGCTGTGGAGGTCAATGCCAGTCAGGTGTCTGGGTACCTTTGCTGCCCCCTGACATGGGAGCGGATAGTCATTCCGTCAATCAGGAAGTGAGCAAGCTCAAGAGACCTCAACTGTCAATTCCATTTCAATTCAGTCAAATCAGAAAGTAAGCTGAAAATCCCAGTTTCCATTAAAACAAATTCTTAAAACGAGGCATTGAGGAATATTGGAACGGGAAGTGGAAAGTCAGTTTACTTCCTAAATTGAGAGAATTGAAAAGGAATTGACTCCAACCCTGGCACACTTAGACAAAGACACACACACACACACACACACACACACACACACACACACACACACACACACACACACACACACACACACACACACACACACACACAAACACACACACACACACGAGTGCCTCTTGATGATTGCTGCATCATAAATATTTTCTTAATAAATATTTTAATAAGTTAACATCTGTAAGTAAAAGACTGCACTGTACATCAAACTGACCAGGCCCTGATAGGAATAGATAGAGTGGTACAATACTACCTCTGAATGTAGTAACTACATGTGTAAAACAGGTCAATGTAGTTTCATTTAAATCAAAAAGCAAATACATCACACACAAAAAGAGATTATGAAATGCTCCTCATCCATTCAAATTGATTGTTAAAGACTCTTTGACATCAAATTTCAGACACAAGTCAGCAGGTGGCAGTGTCTTCAAATGAAAAAGAAAGTAAAAAAATAAGGCAATTACAAGCAATGTTTCTAGTACCTTTATATTTTTCTCTCCCTTGTTATTAATTTGCGTAACTAGTTCATCTGGTTATGAAAAGGAAAATGGCGACCTGCCATTGCAATACTACTCTATGCTGCATACATATTATATAGTTATTTTGCAAACGTTTGCAATTGTTCACAATCTGTTACCCAACTTGGAACAAAATGTGGGTTGAAGGTGAACATAGGCAACACTTTGCAGCTGTTAAATATATTGGCATGACGCTCTACTCAACAGTGTTGTTGTTTACATTTCAATATTCAGCAGACTCTCTTATCCAGAGCGATTTACAGGAGCAATTAGGGTTAAAACGGCTCCGGGATTCGAAGCAGCAATCTTTAGGTTACCGGCCCAACGCGATTAACATCGAGGCTACCTGCCACTGTAGTTGCTGTAGTTTGGTAAATTACACATTTAAAACTTTTTAACCACCAGTATGTTGTCGGACAAACATTACAGAATGATTTCTTATATAGAATGATCTGTAATTCTGCACCCAAAATCATCACTCATAAATTGCTTAAATATGTGGTTATCAATTCATGAAAAAACAAGGTTCAGTTTGTTTGGTGAAAGACTGCGAGTAAAGACAAAGGGACTTAAATCTACTTTTTCAAGTTTATTTTATCTATCATATCTAGAAGAGAGAAGGTTAAACCGTCCGAGATGCATGATTGCAAAGACTGGAAAGTGATATGTGATGCAGGCAATCCCGCGTAAGTGTCCCATGCATATTTCTCCGCCTTCTCCAACTCCACCCTCCCTTTATATGGGCTTTTACTACCGCGGATTCATTCCGCTGTTGTGCGCCCTGAGGTGTACACCGCATCGGAACCGCTTTGTCAAAACGAATAAGAGTTCTGGGCATAGACGTATTTAAACATGGATCTTCATCAACGAGGTTGGTTAGGATGGGCAACTCTTTTTGCCATTGCGTTTTCAGTGAACAGTTTGAGCAAACGCGACATGTTTGATTATGGAGAGCAAGCTGGAGACCAACTGTTGGAGCAGGGGACCGACCGAACTCAAGAATTTATTTTGAACCAGTCAATGTTCTTCTTCGATGGCGCATATGACACTGTTTATGTGAGTATAATTATGTTTTATGCACATGCGCAAATAGTAGCTTAATTATGCACGAGAATAGCTGCAAAATACACTGCTCAAAAAAATAAAGGGAACACTTAAACAACACAATGTAACTCCAAGTCAATCACACTTCTGTGAAATCAAACTGTCCACTTAGGAAGCAACACTGATTGACAATAAGGTGGAAATTATAGGCAATTAGCAAGACACCCCCAATAAAGGAGTGGTTCTGCAGGTGGTGACCACAGACCAATTCTCAGTTCCTATGCTTCCTGGCTGATGTTTTGGTCACTTTTGAATGCTGGCGGTGCTTTCACTCTAGTGGTAGCATGAGACGGAGTCTACAACCCACACAAGTGGCTCAGGTAGTACAGCTCATCCAGGATGGCACATCAATGCGAGCTGTGGCAAGAAGGTTTGCTGTGTCTGTCAGCGTAGTGTCCAGAGCATGGAGGCGCTACCAGGAGACAGGCCAGTACATCAGGAGACGTGGAGGAGGCCGTAGGGCAACAACCCAGCAGCAGGACCGCTACCTCCGCCTTTGTGCAAGGAGGAGCACTGCCAGAGCCCTGCAAAATGACCTCCAGCAGGCCACAAATGTGCATGTGTCTGCTCAAACAGTCAGAAACAGACTCCATGAGGGTGGTATGAGGGCCCGACGTCTACAGGTGGGGGTTGTGCTTACAGCCCAACACCGTGCAGGACGTTTGGCATTTGCCAGAAAACACCAAGATTGGCAAATTCGCCACTGGCGCCCTGTGCTCTTCACAGATGAAAGCAGGTTCACACGCACATGTGACAGACGTGACAGAGTCTGGAGATGCCGTGGAGAACGTTCTGCTGCCTGCAACATCCTCCAGCATGACCGGTTTGGCGGTGGGTCAGTCATGGTGTGGGGTGGCATTTCTTTGGGGGGCCGCACAGCGCTCCATGTGCTCGCCAGAGGTAGCCTGACTGCCATTAGGTACCGAGTTGAGATCCTCAGACCCCTTGTGAGACCATATGCTGGTGCGGTTGGCCCTGGGTTCCTCCTAATGCAAGACAATGCTAGACCTCATGTGGCTGGAGTGTGTCAGCAGTTCCTGCAAGAGGAAGGCATTGATGCTATGGACTGGCCCGCCCGTTCCTCAGACCTGAATCCAATTGAGCACATCTGGGACATCATGTCTCGCTCCATCCACCAACGCCACGTTGCACCACAGACTGTCCAGGAGTTGGCGGATGCTTTAGTCCAGGTCTGGGAGGAGATCCCTCAGGAGACCATCCGCCACCTCATCAGGAGCATGCCCAGGCGTTGTAGGGAGGTCATACAGGCACGTGGAGGCCACACACACTACTGAGCCTCATTTTGACTTGTTTTAAGGACATTACATCAAAGTTGGATCAGCCTGTAGTGTGGTTTTCCACTTTAATTTTGAGTGTGACTCCAAATCCAGACCTCCATGGGTTGATAAATTTGATTTCCATTGATTGATTGAATTTTTGTGTGATTTTGTTGTCAGCACATTCAACTATGTAAAGAAAAAAGTATTTAATAAGAATATTTCATTCATTCAGATCTAGGATGTGTTATTTTAGTGTTCCCTTTATTTTTTTGAGCAGTGTATATCAATGGGAAAAATGCACAGCCATCAATTATGATATTCACATGCACGTTGACTGCTGAGAACCCCTCCCCATGGATTCATTGTGATAGGCGATTTTATCCATGAAAGATAGCTAACAAAACAATGACATTCTATGTTCTCAAATAGTTTACCACCTCATGCATATGCCACATATCACATCATTCCAAATCTGTTCAAACATTAAAGTACTCATTGATGATAATCAAATTAGCATAAATTGCTCAAATGCCATTGAATTGGAGTGATGAAAGGCCATGTGGAATGTTGTTGGGAGGGTTTGGAATGTCAGTCAATTCGTTATGTGACTGATAAGGCTATCAACGCCCACCTTCATAAACACTGGCTTGGCTCTGTGCCTCCTTATACTGTAGAATATCACATACCAACAAATCATGTGATGATGATCGATAGAGAATGATACATTCATTGATCCACATCTGTATTTAGTTTAGAATGTTTCAGATCATCCCAAGCGCCTGAAAGTTGCCCAAAATGTCACATTGGCAATTGTTACCCCTGTTATCCTCAAATGTCCATCTCTCTCTCTCTCTCTCTCTCTCTCTCTCCCTCCCTCCCTCCCTCTGTCTCTCTCTCTCCTACATCTTTGTATGATGTATCTACTGCATTATAAATGAAATCCCCCTTTAGCTATGGATCCCAGACGGTGTAGTGTAAGGCTTAATTAACCCTAACAATGACTAGTCTGTTCATTAAAAAGCGCTGAGCCCCATTGTTGTAAATTGACAAAACATTAACCCCAGAAGGCCCAGGTAAGCTCATCCCTGTGCCCCATAAGAAAGCTTTGTCTGTGACGTGACCCGCCTTTTGTTGGATCAAAAGACAGACAGAGCACAGAGAACTGATGAGGTCCCCACACGGCAGGTCTATTGTGTGATTTTATCTCCAAAGAGGCAGTCAATCTCTTTTGTGTTCACACAGCAGGGACCTTGGAAGGCGTCAGCGACTCAGCCTTGCTAAAATACTCCAAACCAGAAGGTGGCAGTAGCGTTGTTTGGCAATGCATATCCGTGTGTATTGCTTATGGCCTAGATTCGAAGCTACTGTATCTGCGCTAATGTTGCTATTTTGTAGAAAGTCCTTGTTGATACTATGTTGTTCTTGTCTAATACTGTTCTGTACACTGTCATGTATTTATACGTTTTATGTGGACCCCAGGAAGAGTAGCTGCTGCATTTGCAGTAGCTAATGGGGATCCTAATTAACTAAACTAAATACTAGTCAGGTGGGACAGCTAGATAACTACAGTACCTAGCAAGATGACGAAGAAGCTATGTAATTCACTCTCCATAATTCCATACTGCCGGTGCCAGTCCATAGCAAAATGTTTAGGTGGCTAGCTAACGTTAGCATATACGCTAGCTAGTACAACATAGCTAGCTAGCTAAGGACACTGCACTCACTTGGCAGCTAACACAGGCAGCTGTTTCATGGAAACGAGCTAATCCATTGTGATTTAATTATAATGTCAATGCTAGCTACAGTGGTTAGCTAGCTTGCAGGAAGTATTTAGTGTTGTGTGCATTGCGTCTATGCGTCTATGCGCTTAGCTAGCAACCATCCCATAGCTTACATTGCATATGAAGTGTGACTGGCTCATCCCTGGATGTACTGAGAAAATGCCCTATTTTTTTTTCTTTTTTTGTTGGCTCGCCCACGTGGGGGTTCGTGCTCTTTGACTGGCTCTAAGTCAAGTTGTTGGCCACTGACGAGCATTGCGATTCTACAAGTATAATCTGTAGGTTCATCGCTACCGGGTCGGCACGCAGCAGCTACCGCTTTTGTTCTAGCAAGGGAAGGAACGGCCTCAAACTTTGATAAGTAGACCTACCTATCGGCAGTCTATCGGCAGTGAGATTCTCAGTGTGTTTCATGCTGTATGCGAGCTCAACTCCAATTGATAGCCAATCCTGATGCTTATCATATTGACTTGATTCGAATGAAGAGGATTTTTCTCTACCCTAAATCATTTTTTGTGTGTGCAGTGTTTGTCATTGTTTAGGGATATTAGCAGGGAATTTGTCTCTGCATTTCAAGTTTTTTGGGTCATTACATAGCTAAGTCAGTTAACATTCTGTCATGTGGGACCATTCAACTGCTCAGATTGTTCTTCTTTTGACATAGAGGTGTGCTATGCAAATATCCTCTTTTCTAAACGAAGAGATTCCAACACGCTTCTGGTTGTTCTCACTTCTCACCACATCTATCTCTTTTCTTTTTGTTGACTTAAACTCCCCTAAAACGACATATTCCATACAAACTACAAGTTTCCTGAAAAAAGGCTGCATTTATGTCCAGAACAGCTTCCTCCCCTCCCAATGAGTGACATCCTGGAATTTAGTAATATTCCCAGTGCTACTTGAACCCCTTCCAACCAGATTAGCCAGATAATATACCACCCACTAATTGCAGAACGACACCAAGGGCTGGATGCAACCAGAGCAACATTGTACTTAAATGGAATTGCGGAAGGGAAAAATCACATTGATCACATTTTTCATTAAGTCTTACTGTTCATTTTACATTTACATTTAGAGTCTTTAAAAAAAAAATATTTATAGATTTTCAAATATGAGAACAAGAACAGTACAACCCCAACCCCTCCCTCCCTCCCTCCCTCCCTCCCTCCCTCCCTCCCTCCCTCCCTCCCTCCCTCCCTCCCTCCCTCCCTCCCTCCCTCCCTCCCTCCCACCCACCAAGGCATCATACAAGGATATACTATTAAAGTAAATGAAATAGGACAGAAAAAACAGTATACAATGGAAAACGATCAATAAAAATTCTGCACAAATGGCCACTAGAACAGACATGACTGCTGACCAAAATATGCAAGTTACACTAGGTAAAAAACAAGCTCTCGGGACCCAAGCACAGTGTACCTAACCTTCTTCAGAGGCAGAGATGGCATCACCTCCTTAACCCACTGCATAAAGGAGGGCGCCTTTGCAGACTTCCAGTGAAAGAGAACAAGGCGACGAGCTAGCAGCGAGGCAAATGCTATCACATTCACCTGATGCATGGTAGCATTCTGGTCTAGGGAAAGTACCCCAAAAATGGCAGTGAACTGGTTGGGACTAACAGTTGGATTACACATATGTGAGAATGCCTCAAAAATGGGGTCCCAGAAGCCACTCAAAGATTGGCATGACCTGGACTCTGGTGGCATCTCACCAGAGATGTACTTGGTGTTCACATTTGGGTATATTTTTGCCAATCTGTCATTTGAGTAATGGAGACGGTGCAAAACTTTAAACTGAATGAGCCCATGTCTTATGCAAAATGATGAGTTGTGGATACGTTCAATACTATGTTGCCATATATCATCGGGTAGCTCGCCACCCATGTCTTGCTCCCATGCAGATTTTGTATTTGCCAAGGAAGGCGGATTAATGTTATGTATTATGTCGTATAATCTGGAGATTGTGCCCTTCAAATACGGGTTAAGATCTAAGCCCCTCTCAACTGGACACTTAGTGGGCTCGAGCGGAAATTAAGGGATTTTTTTTTAGCAAAGCTGCGAGTTTGCAGATATCTAAAAAAGTGGGAATTGGGAATTTTAACCCAAATGTGTTGTCAACAAATTGGTCACAAAAAAACACCAGACCGTTCCTATGCCAGTATTGGAATGCCGTGTCAATCTGTGACGCTGGGAAGAGATGATTAGATGTTAATGGAGAGAAGTCACTTGCTTGTTTAAGGCTAAAGTGATTTTGGAATTGGGACCAGATTTTAAGGGAGTTCTTGACAATGGGATTCAAAACATGGGTGCCAAGGTTCATGGGCAGTGGGAAGCAAAGGAGCCAGACTGGAGAAGTTGGAAGGCTTGACTGTAGCTCCATGATGGCCCAAATTGGACCATCCTTGTTTTCAAATGTAGAAACCCAATAAACACATTTAGATATATTTACTGACCAGTAGTAGTGTAAGAAATTGGGAAGGCCCAGCCCGCCTGCGGGGTTTAGGTCTCTCTAGAAATACCTTTCTCATTCGTGGATTTGACTTATTCAAAATGAAGTTAGAAATGTAGCTGTCCAGCTGTTTGAACATCGACTTCTGCAGAAAAATGGGAATCATTTGGAATAAGTACAAAAACCTAGGTAATACAGTCATCTTAACAGAATTAGTGCGACCTGCTAATGAAATGGGAAGAGACGACCACCTTATACAATCCTGCTTAGTGCGCTCCAGGAGTGTTTTGAAGTTAGGTTTAAACAGAGCCTTAAATGAGCAAGTGACCTTTATCCCCAAATAAGTAAAGACCTGATGCTCCACCCAAAATGGGAAGTTGGCACACCCAATTCCTTCTGCTAACTGATAAATGGGGAGGAGGACACTTTTTGTTAGATTTAACTTATAACCAGAGAATGTCACAAAACCGTGTAGCATGTCCAAGAGATAGGGTATAGACTCCCCATGGTCAGAGATGTATAAAAGAAGATTGTCTAAATATAAAGACACCTTGTGAGTTATGTTGCCCCTTAGTATTCCCTTAATCCTCTCCTCCGCCCGCAGGGCGATAGCAAGAGGCTCAATAGCCATATCAAATAGGAAAGGGGATAAACAGCAACCCTGCCTGGCCCCCCTGTGGAGAAGGAAGTAGCTAGAGGTAACATTGTTGGTGCGAACAGAAGCCACTGGGGACGAGTACAAAATCTTAATCCAGGAAAGGAATGACGGGCCAAAGCCAAATCTCTCTAGTACCGTAAATAGATATTCCCACTCAACCTGGTCAAAAGCCTTTTACAGCATCAAGAGAGATGACAACCTCTGTACTGTGGAGTTGAGTGAGCAGAATAAAGCCTGCGCATATTATAGAAAGATTGCCTACCTGAGATAAATCCGGTTTGGTCAGAGTTAATTAGGCATCACTGTCTCTAAACGGCGCGAGAGGACCTTAGTGAGAATTTTATAATCGCAAAAAACAAAAGCTTATAGGGTGGTATGAGCCACAGTCTAGGGGATTCCTGTCCTTTTTAAGCAAAACCGAAATAGTCGCCTGGGTAAGTGTCGGTGGCAGTTTCTGACTAGAAAGGATTTCATTGTACATTGAGCTGAGGATAGGGGATAATTTATATATTTATAAAATTCAATAGGGAAGCCATCAGGCCCAGGGGCTTTACGGCTCTGCATGGACCGGATTGCCAGAGTAGCTTCATCATCGCTTATTGAGGCATCCATGTTGGTTTGTTCATCTGAATTAAGACAGGGGATGTCCAGATTGTCTAGAAATGCATGCATACGACATGTGCAGGAAGAGCCTCTGATGAGTAAAGAGCAGAGTAGAATTTTTGATTTGATTGTTGAAGACTCCAGCCACCCTAGTCATAGACGGGAAGCGGTACCGGAGCGCCAAGTCTAGGTCCAAGAGGCTTCTAAACAGCTTGAACATCTAGTCAAATAGCTACCCAAGACTATTTGCAGTGCCCCCCCCCCCCTCTTTACACCACTGCTACTCTCTGTTGTCATCTATGCATAGTCACTTTAATAACTCTACCTACATGTACATACTATTTCAACTAACCGGTGCCCCCATACATTGACTCTGTATCGGTACCCCCCTGTATGTAGCCTCGCTATTGTTATTTTACTGCTGCTCTTTAAGGAGTCGGAGAAGAGACATAGGCGTTTAGTGCGCTGTTTTTTGTCATACGCTATGTATGAAATAATTTGGCCCCTTAGATATGCTTTTAATGACTCCCACACAGTAGAGTGAGACACGTCAGGTGTGCAGTTGATTTTTTTATTTCACCTTTATTTATCCAAGTAGGCTAGTTGAGAACAAGTTCTCATTTACAACTGCGACCTGGCCAAGATAAAGCAAAGCAGTTCGACACATACAACAACACAGAGTTACACATGGAATAAACAAACATACAGTCAATAATGCAGTAGAAAAAGTCTATATACAGTGTGTGCAAATGAGGTAAGGGAGGTAAGGCAATAAATAGGCCATAGTGGGGAAGTAGTTACAATATAGCAATTAAACACTGGAGTGATAGATGTTCAGAAGATGAACGTGCAAGTAGAGATAATGGGGTGCAAAGGAGCAAAATAAATAAATAAATACAGTATGGGGATGAGGTAGTTGGATGGGCTATTTATAGATGGGCTATGTACAGGTGCAGTGATCTGTGAGCTGCTCTGACAGCTGGTGCTTAAAGTTAGTGAGGGAGATATGAGTCTCCAGCTGAGGGTTTTTTGCAGTTCGTTCCAGTCATTGGCAGCAGAGAACTGGAAGGAATTGGCTTTGGGGGTGACCAGTGAAATATACCTGCTGGAGCGCGTGCTACGGGTGGGTGCTGTTATGGTGACCAGTAAGCTGAGATAAGGTGGGGCTTTACCTAGCAAAGACTTGTAGATGACCTGTAACCAGTGGGTTTGGCGATGAGTATGAAGAGAGGTCCAGCCAACGAGAGCATACAGGTTGCAGTGGTGTGTGGTGCTTTGGTGACAAAACGGATGGCACTGTGATAGACTGCATCCAGTTTGCAGAGTAGAGTGTTCGAGGTTATTTTGTAGATGACATCGCCAAAGTCGAGAATCTGTAGGATAGTCAGTTTTATGAGGGTATGTTTGGCGGCGTGAGTGAAGGTGGCTTTGTTGTGAAATACAAAGCCGATTCTAAATTTAATTTTGTATTTCTGTGTTTGGCCTGGTATGGTTCCCAATCAGAGGCGGCTGTCAATTGTTGTCTCTGATTGAGAACCATACTTATGTAGCCTGTTCCCACCTGTGTTTGTGGGTAGTTGTTTTGTGTTGTGTCACCTGATAGGACTGTTTCGTTTTTTCACCTTTGTTATTTTGTATTTCAGTGTTCAGTTTAATACATTTAACATGGACACGTACCATGCTGCATTTTGGTCCGATCTTTCATATTCCTCATCAGACGAGGACGAGAATCGTTACACAGAGTGTCGTTTTCCTGCTGCCCTTCACCGTCGCGTTGTGTTGCGGGTCATCTGTAAGCTTAAGCAACGAGTTCTGAAGTCTGCTTTCCTCCCACCAAACTCTGCTCCCACACCCCTTGTGCATGTGGGATTTCCCCTTCACTCTCAATCACGGTCTGTAGAGCTTCAGCAGATGCCGAGAGCCACCCCTACCTCCATACTTCGCTCCCTGTCTCCCTCTGTTTCTTCCCTCTTTCCCACTCCTCCTCTGATGTGCAGGTCAAGGCTGTGTTTCGCTCTAGTCAGTGCCTTTCCAGCAGTCCCAGCAGCTGTCTTTGAAATTGCCCCCGACACACTCACATACACACACACACCTCCGGGAGGGAATGTTTAGAGGTTGACTGAAGGGTAGAGGGTGGATGTGTGTGTGTGAGTTGGGGGTCAGGGAGTTTAATTCTTTCAGTGCTCTGTAGGAGTGGGAGAAGAATGGGTTTGTCCATTTGTGTGTTTGTTCTGGAAGAAAAATTTATATTTTGGTATTTTGCGACTTATTCTGGGTGTTAAAGTGCATTGAGATGGTCAATGTTGATTCTCTAACTCAGTGAACTTCTGACGAACTATATCATGTTATCTTTAGAAAAAATGTACAGTTCTGTAACATACAGTTTATACTGTACACTGAGTGTACAAAACATTAAGAACACCTTCCTAATATTGAGTTGCAACCCGCCCCTTTTGCCCTCAGAACAGCCTCAATTCATCGGGGCATGGACTCTATAAGGTGTCGTAAGCGTTCCACAGGGATGCTGGCCCATGTTGACGCCAGTGATTCCCACAGTTGATACACATGGGAAACTATTGAGCATGAAAAATCCAGCAGCGTTGCAGTTCTTGACACAAACTGGTGCGCCTGGCACCTACTACCATACCAAGTTCAAAGGCATTTACATTTTTTGTGTTGCCGATTCACCCTCTGAATGGCACACATACACAATCCATGTCTCGATTGTCTCAAGGCTTAACCTGTCTCCTCCCCTTCATCTACATTGATTTAAGTGGATTTACAGTTGAAGTCGGAAGTTTACATACACTTAGGTTGGAGACATTAAAACTCGTTTTAAACCACTCCACACATTTCTTGTTAACAAACTATAGTTTTGGCAAATCGGTTAGGACATCTACTTTGTGCATGACACAAGTCATTTTTCCAACAATTGTTCACAGACAGATTTTTTCACTTATAATTCACTGTATCACAATTCCAGTGGGTCAGAATTTTACATACACTAAGTTGACTGTGCCTTTAAACAGCTTGGAAAATTCCAGAAAATGATGTCATGGCTTTAGAAGCTTCTGAAAGGCTAATTGACATCATTTGAGTCAATTGGAGGTGTACCTGTGGATGTATTTCGAGGCCTAGCTTCAAACTCAGTGCCTCTTTGCATGACATCATGGGAAAATCAAAAGAAATCAGCCAAGACCTCCGAAAAAAAACTGTAGACCTCCACAAGTCTGGTTCATCCTCGGGAGCAATTTCCAAACGCCGAAGGCACCACGTTCATCTGTACAAACAATAGTACGCAAGTATAAACACCATGGGACCACGCAGCCATCATACTGCTCAGGAAGGAGACGCGTTCTGTCTCCTAGAAATGAATGTACTTTGGTGCGAAAAGTGCAAATCAATCCCAGAACAACAGCAAAGGACCTTGTGAAGATGCTGGAGGAAACAGGTACAAAAGTATCTATATCCACAGTAACACGAGTCCTATATCAACATAACATGAAAGGCCGCTCAGCAAGGAAGAAGCCACTGCTCCAAACTGCCATAAAAAAGCCAGACTACTGTTTGCAACTGCACATGGGGAAAAATATTGTACTTTTTGGAGAAATGTCCTCTGGTCTGATGAAACAAAAATAGAACTGTTTGGCCATAATGACCATCGTTATGTTTGGAGGAAAAAGTGGGAGGCTTGCAAGCCGAAGAACACCATCCCAACCGTGAAGCACAGGGGTGGCAGCATCATGTTGTGGGGGTGCTTTGCTGCATGAGGGATTGGTGCACTTCACAAACTAGATGACATCATGAGGAAGAAAAATTCAAGGTATTGGAGTGGCCATCACAAAGCCCTGACCTCAATCCTATAGAAAATTTGTGGACAGAACTGTAAAAGTGTGTGCGAGCAAGGAGGCCTACAAACCTGTTACACCAGCTTTGTTAGGAGGAATGGGCCAAAATTCACCCAACTTATTGTGGGAAGCTTGTGGAAGGCTACCCGAAACGTTTGACCCAAATTAAACAATTTAAAATGAAATAAATCATTCTCTCTACTATTATTCTGACATTTCACATTTTTAAAATAAAGTGGTGATCTTAACTGACCTAAGAGAGGGAATTTTAAATGTCAGGAATTGTGAAAAAAAGAGTTTAAATGTATTTGGCTCAGGTGTATGTAAACTTCCGACTTCAACTGTAACAAGTGACATCAATAAGGGATCATAGCTTTCACCTGGATTCACCTGCTCAGTCTATGTCATGGAAAGAGGAGGTGTTCTTAATGTTTTTACACTCGGTGTATGTTAAAGTGTGCCTTATTTAATATAACAGGCTTTTAAAATCCAATGTTGGTGCACAATTTCTACTTAAAATATCAAAGGCACTCTTTTTGTGGAATGACCCAGGTAAGCATTTTTCAGTAGGAATCTTAAGGATGTATCCACGAACAATGCCATTATTAGACTAACACATCTGGAAAGTTGGACCGGAGGCAAGACTGCTTGTTTCGTCTTCTCACTTTCTCTCTCTCGCTCCTCTATCTAAAAAACAAGTGCTTGGTTCGTCTTCTCACTTCCTCCTCTCTCTGTCTTTCTCCCTCTCTCTCTCTGCTTGTCTTTCCCCTCAACTGATCATTTTGATCCCAGGCGTCTTTATGATGTAACCATTATGCTGTTCCTGTTCGTACCTCTCAGGAAAGCGTTCTCAAAGATAACTTTACAGCCTTTACAGCGTTCTTTGCATAACTTTACAGTCTTGAACTTCACAGGACCGCTTTTCCAGACCCAGAGTAAACCTATATTCCTGGACTAAAAAGCATTTTTTTTAAGCCCACCTATCCAGATTAAGACCGTCAGATTCTCCGTTGAGCAGGCTTTCAAAATCCAGGAGTGGCTTGATTTTGGTTCGTGGAAAGGGTCTCCTAAAATGATATTGGTAATGCCTACGTGTTGCTTTGAAGGGCGTCTTTTCAACCCCTGGAGGACTTTAAGACAAATTCTGATAGCCCCTGTCTCGTCACATTGCAGCCAAGCGACTCCTGCACTACAGGTGTTTTCTTCTTCAAGTCAAATACCTGCTGCGGCTATTCACCCAGATGCTTTTGTCATTCATGCGTTCCTTTGGATGAGTTGTCGTTTAGAGACAAGGGCTGAGCGTGAGAGCCTGAACCAGATGTAGTGCTGTAGTCTAGATTCTCCTTTGGTCCAAACCAAAGTCTATTGCCAGCTAATATTAATAAAATAATAACATATGGTATTTAGCCGACGCTTTTGTTCAAAGCGTCATTCAGTCATGTGTGCATACACGTCTCATGTATTTAAATCAACAGTGTTTAGTCTAAAGACAAATATTTTAAACATAATTTGAAATCTTTCAAATAGTTTAGCCAGCTAATTCCCTCCGGCTTTTCAAATTCATTCAACCGGATGGGAGAATGGACTTAACATTGGTTTAGATCTGCTCTTTCTCCTTGTGCCGTAGGTACTTGTTATCCGCCTTTTTCTAAAAACAAAAACTTTTTTTTTCTAGAGAAAGCAAGCTAATTTCACAAGTAATTCCAGCTAGAACTGGGATCAAGTATTCAAAATCTGTCAAGAACTATGTGTGTTTGCTTGCGCCTGCCATGTGCTCTTTTGAGACATCAATTGGTTCCATTGTGCCAGGCAAGCTCAGCCAAGCACAGATAAAGGATTTGAAAGATTTTTAAAGGACAGCTAAACTATTTGAAAGATTTCAAATGCTATTTGAACTATTTGTCTTTAGGCCTAACACAGTTGATTTAAATACATGAGACTTGTCAGATGTGAATTTGGTCGCATTGCTTCTTCCATTGTAACAAACGCACATGAGGCTTATTGCTTTGTTGGCTGGTAGCTAGTATAAAGTATAGACCATATATTGTGTTTCCTACAGGTTATTGGAAAGAGCAGAAGCTCTGAACTCTCCGTTCAGAACCCAGTCTTACCTACAGGTTATGGGAATTGTGCTCGATTAGTATTTCTCCAGTAGGTTTCCTGAAGGAGAAAGCCTCCACTTCTATGTCAAAGATAATAAAACAAAGACTGTGCCCTCAGAAAGTATTCACACCCATTGACTTTTTCCAAATTTTGTTGTGTTACAAGGTGGAATTAAAACGATCTACACAAAATACTCCGTAATGTCAAAGTAGAAGAAAAATTCAAACTTTTGTAAAAAAAATAAATTTAAAAAAAGATATATATTGCTGGGTAAGTCTCTAAGAGCATTGCACACCTGGATTGTACAATATTTGCTGCACATTATTTTTCAAAATTCTTCAAGCTCTGTCAAGTTGGTTGTTGAAAATGGCTGTCTAGCAATGATCAAGTCTTACCATATATTTTCAAACTGATTTAAGTCAAAACTGTAACTAGGCCTCTCAGGAACATTCAATGTTGTCTTTTTAAGCAACTCCAGTGTAGATTTGGCCTTGTGTTTTAGGTTATTGCCCTGCTGAAAGGAGGATTTGTCTCGCGAAGTCTGTTGGAAAGCAGACTGAACCAGGTTTTCCTCTAGGATTTTGCCTTTGCTTTGCTCTATTCTGTTTATTTCTTATCCCAAAACAAATCCCTAGTCAATGCAGATGACAAGCGTACCCGTAACATGATGCAGCCACCACCATTCTTGAAAATATGAAGAGTGGTACTCAGTGATGTGTTGTATTGGATTTGCCCCAAACATAATGCTTCGTAATTCAGGATATAAAGATATAAATGTTTTTGCCGTCTTACTGCAAAAGACTTGCCTTATTGGAAACAGGATGCACGTTTTGGAATATTTTTATTGGGTACAGGCTTCCTTCTTTTCATTGTCATTTAGGTTAGTATTGTGGAACAACTACAGTACAATGGTGTTGGTCCATTCTGTCACGTCCTGACCATAGTTCTTATGTGTTTTGCTTGTTTTAGTCTTGGTCAGGACGTGAGCTGGGTGGGCATGCTATGTTGTGTGTCTAGTTTGTCTGTTTCTGTGTTCAGCCTAATATGGTTCTCAATCAGAGGCAGCTGTCAATCGTTGTCCCTGATTGAGAATCATATATAGGTGGCTTGTTTTGTGTTGGGGATTGTGGGTGGTTGTTTTCTGTGTCAGTGTTTGTGCCACACGGGACTGTGACGGTTAGTTCTTTTGTTGTTTTGTATCTTGTCTAGTTTTCGTGTTATTAAATCATGGAAACTTACCACGCTGCACATTGGTCCTCCGATCCTTCTCGCATCTCCTCGTCCGATGAGGAGGACGACTTAGACTGCCGTTACAGAACCACCCACCATACCCGGACCAAGCAGCGTGGCTACGGACAGCAGCAGCGGCCAACTACACAGGACTCCTGGACATGGGAGGAAATTTTGGAGGGAAAAGGACACTGGGCCCACATTGGAGAATATCGCCGCTCTCGGGAAGAGATGGAGGCAGCTAAAGCCCAGGAGCGGTGGTATGAGGAGGCAGCACGGAAGCATGGCTGGAAGCCCGAGAGGCTCACCCAAAAATGTATTGTGGGGGAGGGGGGGCTAAAGGGGAGTGTGGCGAAGTCAGGTAGGAGACCTGCGCCAACTTCCCGGGCTTACCGTGGAGTGAGAGGGCGTCGTACTGGTCAGGCACCGTGTTATGCGGTGGAGCACACGGTGTCCCCAGTACGCGTGCTTAGCCCAGTGCGGGCTATTCCACCTCGCCGCACTGGCCGGGCTAGGTTGGGCATCGAGCCGGGTGCCATGAAGCCGGCTCAACGCATCTGGTCTCCAGTGCGTCTCCTCGGGCCGGTGTACATGGCACCAGCCTTACGTATGGTGTCCCCGGTTCGCCAGCATAGCCCAGTGCGGGCTATTCCACCTCGCCGCACTGGCAGGGCTACGGGGAACACTCAACCAGGTAAAGTTGGGCAGGCTCGGTGCTCACGAGCTCGTGTACTCCTTCACGGTCCGGTATATCCGGCGCCACCTTCCCGCCCCAGCCCAGTACCACCAGTGCCTAAACCACGCACCAGGCTTCCAGTGCGTCTCCAGAGCCCTGTTCCTCCTCCACGCACTCTCCATGTGGTGCGTGTCTCCAGCCCAGTACCTCCAGTTCCGGCACCACGCACCAAGCCTCCTGTGCGTCTCCAGAGCCCTGTACGCACTGTTCCTTCTCCCCGCACTCGCCCTGAGGTGCATGCCCTCAGCCCGGTACCACCAGTGCCGGCACCACGCACCAGGCCTATAGTGCGCCTCGAGAGTCCAGTGTGCCCTGTTCCTGCTCCCCGCACTAGCTTTGAGGTGCGTGTCTCCAGCCCAGTACCACCAGTTCCGGCACCACGCACCAGGCCTACTGTGCGCCTCAGCAGGTCAGAGTCGGCCGTCTGCCCAACGCCGCCTGCACTGCTCGTCTGCCCAGCGCCGCCTGAGCTGCCTGCCTGCCCAGCCCCGTCTGAGCTGCCTGCCTTCCCAGCGCCGTCTGAGCCATCCGTCTGCCCAGCGCCGTCTGAGCCGCCCGTCTGTCCCGAGCCGTCTGAGCCGCCCGTCTGTCCCGAGCCGTCTGAGCCGCCCGTCTGTCCCGAGCCGTCAGAGCCGCCCGTCTGTCCCGAGCCGTCAGAGCCGCCCGTCTGTCCCGAGCCGTCAGAGCCGCCCGTCTTTCCAGAGCCGTCAGAGCCGCCCGTCTGTCCCGAGCCGCTAGAGCCGTCCGTCAGTCAGGAGCCGCCAGAGCCGCCAGCCAGTCAGGAGCCGCCAGAGCCGCCAGCCAGTCAGGAGCCGCCAGAGCCGCCAGCCAGTCAGGAGCCGCCAGAGCCGCCAGCCAGTCAGGAGCCGCCAGAGCCGCCAGCCAGTCAGGAGCCGCCAGAGCCGCCAGCCAGTCAGGAGCCGCCAGAGCCGCCAGCCAGTCAGGAGCCGCCAGAGCCGCCAGCCAGTCAGGAGCCGCCAGAGCCGCCAGCCAGTCAGGAGCCGCCAGAGCCGCCAGCCAGTCAGGAGCCGCCAGAGCCGCCAGCCAGTCAGGAGCCGCCAGAGCCGCCAGCCAGTCAGGAGCCGCCAGAGCCGCCTGCCAGTCAGGAGCTGCCCTTCAGTCATGAGCTGCCTTCCAGTCAGGAGCTGCCCTCCAGTCCGGAGCTGCCCCTCTGTCCTGAGCTGCCTCTCTGTCCTGAGCTGCCTCTCTGTCCTGAGCTACCTCTCTGTCCTGAGCTACCTCTCTGTCCTGAGCTACCTCTCTGTCCTGAGCTGTCTCCTCAATGTAGTGGGGACCTTGGTGAGGATTCCTAGGCCAAGGTCGGGGGCGAGGGTCGCCACTCAAAGGACGCTAAGGAGGGGGACAAAGACAATGGTGGAGTGGTGGCCTCGTCCTGCGACGGAGCCGCCACCGCGGACAGATGCCCACCCAGACCCTCCCCTTGAGTTTTAGGGGTGCGTTCGGAGTCCGCACCTCAGGAGGGGGGTACTGTCACGTCCTGACCATAGTTCTTATGTGTTTTGCTTGTTTTAGTGTTGGTCAGGACGTGAGCTGGGTGGGCATTCTATGTTGTGTGTCTAGTTTGTCTGTTTCTGTGTTCAGCCTAATATGGTTCTCAATCAGAGGCAGCTGTCAATCGTTGTCCCTGATTGAGAATCATATATAGGTGGCTTGTTTTGTGTTGGGGATTGTGGGTGGTTGTTTTCTGTGTCAGTGTTTGTGCCACACGGCACTGTGACGGTTAGTTCTTTTGTTGTTTTGTATCTTGTCTAGTTTTTGTGTATATTAAATTATGGAAACTTACCACACTGCACATTGGTCCTCCGATCCTTCTCGCCTCTCCTTGTCCGATGAGGAGGACGACTTAGACTGCCGTTACACATTCTCAGTTTTCTCCTATCACAGCCATTAAACTCTAACTGTTTTAAAGTCAACATATGGTGAAATCCCTGAGCAGTTTCCTTTGTCACCGGCAACTGAGTTAAGAAGAACGCCTGTATCTTTGTTATGACTGGGTGTATTGATACACCAGCCAAAGTGTAATTAATAACTTCACCATGCTTCAAGGGATATTCAGTGTTTGCTTTTTTTTTTACCCATCTACCAACAGGTGCCCTTCTTTGCAAGGCATAGGAAAACCTCCTTGGTCTTTGTGGTTGAATCTGTGTTTGAAATTCACTGCTCGACTGAGGTACCATACAGATAATTGTATGTGTGGGGTACAGAGATAAGGTAGTCTTTCAAAAATCATGTTAAACAGTATTATTTTACACAGTGAGTCAATGCAACTTATTATGTGACTTGTTAAGTTCATTTTTACTCCTGAACTTATTTAGGTTTGCTATAACAAAGGGGTTGAATACTTATTGACTCAAGATATTTCAGGTATCATTTTTAATGAATTTGTAAAAATCGATTAAAACATAATTCCACTTTGACATTATGGAGTATTGTGGGTAGGCCAGTAACACAAAATCTATTTTAAACACAGGTCGTAACACAACTGTAAAAAGTCAAGGGTTGTGAATATTTTCTGAAGGCACTGTATTACAGTAATTTCCGCAAAAACACAACAGTAAATACTACTGTATACTACAGTCCGTAAAAACACTTCAGTAAATACTACAGTATAGTACAGTCCGCAAAAACACAACATTAATTACTATAGTATATAAAAAATATATATACTATAGTTAACTGTAAATATTAAAGTATACGACAATAAATACTACAGTATTTACTGTAGTGTTTTTGCACTACAAATCAATAGTAAGAAGGTGTTCCTAATGTTTGGTATACTCAGTGTATCACAATACAATATAGGTCAACGACTCATATCCATATTTCACAGTATAGGAGGAAATTCCCAAGCACTGACCTTATACCAGTTTTTCTTCTCTGTTCTTTATTATGATTTGACTACACTACAGTGCGTTCAGAACGTATTTAGACCCCTTGAATTTTCCACATTTTGTTTCATTACAGCCTTATTCTAAAATGAATTAAATAGTTTTTTCCCCTCATCAATTTATCAACAATACACCACAATGACAAAACAAAAAGTTTTTTTTTTTTTTTTTTTTGCAAATGTATAAAAAAACAACTAAAATATCACATTTACTTAAGTATTCAGACCCTTTACTCAGTACTTTGTTGAAGTACCTTTGGCAGCGATTACAGCCTCGAGTCTTCTTGGGTATGTTGCTACAAGCTTGGCACACCTGTATTTGGGGAGTTTCTCCCATTCCTCTCTGCAGATCCGCTCAAGCTCTGTCAGGTTGGATGGGGAGTGTCGCTGCACAGCTATTTACAGGTCTCTCCAGAGATGTTTGATCGGGTTCAAGTACGGGCTCTGGCTGGGCCACTCAAGGACATTCAGAGACTTGTTTCGAAGCCACTCCTGCATTGTCTTGGCTGTGTGCTTAGAGTTGTTGTCCAGTTGGAAGGTGAACCTTCGCCGCAGTCTGAGGTCCTGAGCGCTCTTGAGCAGGTTTTCATCAAGAATCTCTCTATACTTTTCTCTGTTCATCTTTCCCTCGATCCTGACTAGTTGCCCAGTCCTTTCCGCTGAAAAACATCCCCACAACATGATGCTGCCACCACCATGCTTCGTAGTAGGGATGGTGCCAGGTTTCCTTCAGACGTGACACTTGGCATTCATGCCAAAGAGTTCAATCTTGGTTTCATCAGACCAGAGAATCTTGTTTCTCATGGTCTGAGAGTCCTTTAGGTGCCTTTTGTCAAACTCCAAGTGGACTGTCATGTGTCTTTTACTGAGGAGTGACTTCCATCTGGCCACTCTACCATAAAGGCCTGAGTGCTGCAGAGATGGTTGACCTTCTGAAAGTTTCTCCCATCTCCACAGAGGAACTCTGGAGCTCTGTTAAGAGTGACCATCGAGTTCTTGGTCACCTCCCTGACCAAGGCCCTTCTTCCCTGTTGGCTCAGTTTGGCCAGGCGGGCAGCTCTTGGTAGTTCCAAACTTCTTCCATTTAAGAATGATGGAGGCCACTGTGTTCTTGGGGACTTTCAATGCCGCAGACAGTTTTTGTACCCTTCCTCAGATCTGTGCCTCGACACAACCCTGCCACAGAGCTCTACGGACAATTCCTTGGTTTTTGCTCTGACATGTATTGTCAACTGTGGGACCTTATATAGACAGGTGTGTGCCTTTCCAAATCACGTTCAATTAATTGAACTTGATTGGAGGTGGACTCCAATCAAGTTGTAGAAACATCTCAAGGTTGATCAATGGAAACAGGATGCACCTGAGCTCAATTTTGAGTCTCATAGCAAAGGGTCTGAATCCTTTTGTAAATAAGGTATTTCTGTTCTATGTTTTTTATACGTTTGCAAAAATTTCAAAAAATCTGTTTTCGCTTCATCATTAAGGGGTATTGTTTGTAGATTGATGAGGAAATGTTTTAATTCAATATATTTTAGAATAAGGCTGTAACGTATCAAAATGTGGGAAAAAAGTATGTGGATAACTCTTTAATTTAGAGGATTTGGCTATTTCAGCCACACCCATTGCTGACAGGTGTATAAAATCGAGCACAGAGCAATGCAATCTCCATAGACAAACATCGGCAGTAGAATGTCCTTACTGAAGAGCTCAGTGACTTTCAACGTGGCACAAGTCAGTTCGTAAAATTTCTGCCAGAGCTGACCCGGTCAACTGTAAGTGCTGTTATTGTGAAGTGGAAATTAAGTGATAGGCCACACAAGCTCACAGAGCGGGACTGTCGAGTGATGAAGCGCGTAAAAATCGATTGTCTTCGGTTGCAACACTCACTACCAACTTCCAAACTGCCTCTGGAAGCAGCGTCAGCACAATAACTGTTAGTTGGACACTTCATGAAATGGGTTTCCATGGTCGAGCAGCCACACACAAGCCTTAGATCACCATGCGCAATGACAAGCTTTGGCTGGAGTGGTGTAAAGCCCGCCGCCAATGGGAGTCTGGACCAGTGGAGATGCGTTCTCTGGAGTAATGAATCACGCTTCACCATCTGGCAGTCCAATGGACGAATCTGAGTTTGGTGGATGCCAGAAGAACGCTACCTGCCCGAGGGCACCAAAATGTAAAGTTTGGTGGAGGAGGAATAATGGTCTGGGGCTATTTTTCATGGATCGGGCTAGGCCCCATTCCAGTGAAGGCATACGTTTAGAATGTCACAGCATACAATGACATTCTAAACGATTCTGTGCTTCCAACTTTGTGGTAACACTTTTCTGTTTCAGCATGACAATGCTCTCGTGCACAAAGCAAGGTCCATACAGAAATGGTTTGTCGAGATCGGTGTGGAAGAACTTGACTGGCCTGCAACGAGACCTGACCTCAACCCCATCGAACACCTTTGAGATTAATTGGAATGCCGACTGTGAGCCAGGCTTAATCGCCCAATATCAGTACCCGACCTCACTAATGCTCTTGTGACTGACTGGAAACTGCAGCAATGTTCCAACATCTAGTAGTAAGCCTTCCCATAAGAGTGGATGCTGTTATAGCAGCAAAGGGGGGACCAACTCCATATTAATGCCTATGATTTTGGAATGAGATGTTCAACAATCAGGTGTCCACATACTTTTGGTCATGTAGTGTATAAATAAAGCAGTCAGGCCTTGTCCAGTTTGAACTGTTCCTAGATCAGTAGGGGGAACCTCAGACATCTTTCACAATAGGGGGAGCAAGATACCCCATGTTCCCTGCGGGGAGGGGACGAGGCCTTAACTAATGTGAAGGATGGGTCATGGCATGTTAAGGTTTACAACTATTTTAACGAGGACCCTGACCGTGCTGTAAATCTGGATATTTACTTAACCGAGTTTGCAGCAGAAGAGGGTTCTCTTGAGCATGTTTGCATAGCTACAATCACTTACCATTGTCAAAATTCCTGAGATTTCAATTCTAGTTGAAGTCATCATGAGAAAATGAACTTTCTGAACCCCACAGCCGGTCATTCCCAGCAGTTTTGGGGTAAAAAGTAACAGGATCTCCAATTGTATCATGGACATTGACAATTGTGACCTTTGTGGTTCAAAAACATCATTATCCAAAAAAACTATTTGAACTCTAGGCTATATTTAACTTTGGGGTTATGAGAAAAATTTGAAGTTGCAGAAAATTCTGCCGAGAAATTTGCATCCATGTCTTTGCTGATGATAACACATCTGCGATAATCCAATCCCAGATCAACACCAATGGCTTTCTGGCAGTAGAAGAACCTAAGGTGGAGTCTGAGTACCTGGGAAAGATGCCTGCCAGCTTCGGAATGATAGCGGCTTTCCTCGGAGATCTGGACAACAGCGACGGAGTGGGGAAGGTGTACTACCGACAGGACAGCAGGCCCTCCGTGCTTCTCCGGACCACTGACCACATCAGCCAGGCATTCCCTCAGGACGACGAGATCAATCCCACCCACGCCTTAATCATCACATGGGAGAACGTGGCGGCCCACGGAGTGCCTGGTCGAGGAGATGGGCTGGACAGAAAGGTAAGGAGGACCCTCATCGCATGGCCTAGATAGGGTCATATTTATTTTGTGTCTTTTAAAATATGTCATTGGATATATTGAACAGTTGATAAACTTGTTTTAATGCCACGTTGATATGGATAGCACTTGAAATTATAATTTGACACCATATTTTCTATCCACCTAATATGAAGTTGCCTAAAACCCATACATGTACAATGTAGTTACAGGTATGGAGGTACAGTATAATTAGAGTGATGTTACTCATGGTTACATAATCCTTCCAACTGTGTTACCTGTTTGCAGTTTTTGTGGTGGGCTACATAGATTGCTTTGTTACATATTTAGTTCACTCTACCAAGCCAAACTCAAAGTTAGTGCACTAAAGAAGTAATAGGGTGCCAGGACTCAGTTTCCCTCTTCTATCGTTTCTTTTTACCATGTAGAGAAACACCTTCCAGCTGGTGGTGGCGTCCATGGCGTCCGCCTCCTACGCCATCTTGTTCTACCCTAGGGAGGGGCTGCAGTACATCTCCACGCCTGTGGCGGGCCAGAGCGAGCCAGTCCACACCGGCTTCAGCCAGGGCCTGGTCCAGGCCTGGTTCAGCTGGAGCAGCAGCCAGGGGCCCTACTACCGCATTGCCACCGACGACGAGGCGTCCGTCAGACAGCTCTCCGAGTAAGTTGATTGGTTGGTGGGTGGGGTGGTTGGTGGGTTCGTTGGGTTGGTTGATTGGTTGGTTGATTGATTGGATTTCTATAATGGGCTTCCAGATGCTCCAAGAACTTAGGCTTAGTAAGTGTTGTTCATAGAAAACTTGGTTAGGTTTCTGTCATTATGTTTTGACCTGGTATTTGCAGGTTACATTGCATTATGGTAATTATGTAATGGTAATTATGTAATGATTTCAATAACCTGACATATGCACAAAGCTTCTTCATAGAGGTAGGTCTCATGATGATCCATTCTGTCTTCCGCTAGGGAGACCAACTCAGGCAGGCGTGGTGTGTGGGTGTACGAGATCGGCACCTCCCCGATCTTCTCCTCCATCACCCCAGGCCAGGTCACCAACCTGTCCCCAGAGGAGGACGTGGCAAGTGGGCAGATGGAGTCCGTGCCAGAGTTTCCACCTAGAAACACTGGAGAACAACAGGAGATTGAATTCCCTCCCTACGAGCACGAGGAGGAAGAGGAGACACCTGAACCGGAGCTGCCCCCAACTGTCCACCCGGTCCAGTACCAGCCCAGATACCCTGTTGTCCCTGAGCCGACCCAGCCCAGCTACCCTGAGCCGACCCAGCCCAGCTACCCTGAGCCGACCCAGCCCAGCTACCCTGAGCCGACCCAGCCCAGCTACCCTGAGCCAACCCAGCCCAGCTACCTTGACCCGATCGAGCCCAGATACCCTGAGCCGGTCCAGCCCAGATACCTTGAGCCTGTCCAGCCGGCCCAGCCGCAGCCACCACGCTACGAGCCTCAAACCCCACAGGTGGTGGTCGTGGACGAAGATGATGACCTTGATGTTGACGGTAAGCCATGAAAGAAACAACAATTGAATCTGTGTCTGAAAATTGTGACCGGGAAAAGAATCGTAGTCAAGATTGCCATGACAGAAACATTAGTTTAGTTTAGTTTTTTAGGATCCCCATTAGCTACTGCACATGCTGCAGCTACTCTTCCTGGGGTCCACATAAAACATACAAATACATGACAAAGTACGGAACAGTTATAGACAAGAACAACATAAGATTACATTCAATAAAATTTAAAAAATGTATCTTAAAAAAAGAAGAAGTTATATATAGGAAAGACACAAAGAGACAACAAAAATACTATTTACACACTATTCATATTCATACAGTAAAGTTAAATTATATGTTTAGAAAGAGGAGAGGCACTGTGATAAAATATATATATATATTTTTTAAAGCTAAACTTGCTTTTTGCCTGAGTAACCTCTGGAGGCAGAGACCGATGCATTAAATCTGTTTTTGGTTTGGGTACCGTGAAGAAACCCATAGTGGCGTGTCTGGTGGGGTATGTACAGTGCATTCGGAAAGTATTCAGACCCCTTGACTTTTTGCATATTTTGCCTTGTTCTAAAATGTATTGAATAATTTTTGTTCCCACATCAATCACACACAATACCCCATAATGACTAAGCAAAAACAGGTTTATAGAAATTTTTGCACATTTATTTAGAATAAAACACGGAAATATCACGTTTACATGAGTATTCAGAACCTTTACTCAGTACTTTGTTGAAGCACCTTTGACAGCGATTACAGCCTCAACTCTTCTTGGGTATGATGCTACAAACTTGGCACATCTGTATTTGGGGAGTTTCTCCCATTCTTCTCTGCAGATCCTCTCAAGCTCTGTCAGGTTGGATGGGGAGCGTCTCTGCACAGCTATTTTCCGGTCTCTCCAGAGATGTTCATTCAAGGACATTCAGAGACTTGTCAAGAAGCCACTCCGGCATTGTCTTGGCTGTGTGCTTAGGGTCATTGTCCTGTTGGAAGGTGAACCTTCGTCCCAGTCTGAGTTCCTGAACACTCTGGAGCAGGTTTTCATCAAGGATCTTTCTGTACTTTTCTCCGTTCATCTTTCCCTCGATCCTGACTAGTCTCCCAGTCCCTGCCACTAAAAAACATCCCCACAGCATGATGCTGCCACCACCATGTTTCGTAGTAGGGATGGTGCCAGGTTTCCTTCAGACGTGACACTTGGCATTCAGGCCAAAGAGTTCAATCTTGGTTTCATCAGACCAGAGAATCTTGTTTTGCATGGTCTGAAAGTCCTTTAGGTGTCTTTTGGCAAACTCCAAGTGGTCTGTCATGTATCTTTTACTGAGGAGTGGCTTCCGTCTGGCCACTCTGCCATAAAGGCCTGATTGGTGGAGTGCTGCAGAGATGGGAGAACCTTCCAGAATGGCAACCATCTCCACAGAGGAACTCTGGAGCTCTGTCGGAGTGACTATCGGGTTCTTGGTCACCTCCCTTACCAAGGCCTTACAATCAACCCTTAGCCCAGTCTGCTGTTCCCACATGCTTCAAGAGGGCCACCATTGTTCCTGTTCCCAAGAAACCTAAGGTAACTGAGCTAAACGACTACCACCCCGTAGCACTCACTTCCGTCATCATGAAGTGCTTTGAGAGACTAGTCAAGGACCATATCACCTCCACCCTACCTGACACCCTAGACCCACTCCAATTTGCTTATAGCTCCAATAGGTCCACAGACGACGCAATCGCAACCACACTGCACACTTCCCTAACCCATCTGGACAAGAGGAATACCTATGTGAGACTGCTGTTCATCAACTACAGCTCAGCATTTAACACCGTAGTACCCTCCAAACTCGTCATCAAGCTCGAGACCCTGGGTCTCGACACCGCCCTGTGCAACTGGGTACTGGACTTCTTGACGGGCCGCCCCCAGGTGGTGAGGGTAGGTAACAACATCTCCACCCCGCTGATCGTCAACACTGGGGCCCCACAAGGGTGCGTTCTGAGCCCTCTCCTGTACTCCCTGTTCACCCACGACTGCGTGGCCATACATGCCTCCAACTCAATCATCAAGTTTGCAGACAACACTACAGTGGTAGGCTTGATTACCAACAACGACGAGACTGCCTACAGGGAGGAGGTGAGGGCCCTCAGAGTGTGATGTCAGGAAAATAACCTCAAACTCAACGTCAACAAAAGGAGATGATCATAGACTTCAGGAAACAGCAGATGGAGCACCCCCCTATCCACATCGACGGAACAGTAGTGGAGAGAGTAGTAAGTTTTAAGTTCCTCGGCGTACACATCACGGACAAACTGAATTGGTCCACCCACACAGGCAGCGTGGTGAAGAAGGCGCAGCAGCGCCTTTTCAACCTCAGGAGGCTGAAGAAATTTGGTTTGTCACCAAAAGCACTCACAAACTTTTACAGATGCACAATCGAGAGCATCCTGTCGGGCTGTATCACCGCCTGGTACGGCAACTGCTCCGCCCACAACCGTAAGGCTCTCCAGAGGGTAGTGAGGTCTGCACAACGCATCACCGGGGGCAAACTACCTGCCCTCCAGGACACCTACACCACCCGATGTCACAGGAAGGCCATAAAGATCATTACATTTTTTTACATTTTAGTCATTTAGCAGACGCTCTTATCCAGAGCGACTTACAGTAGAGTGCATACATTTTATTACATTTTTACATACTGAGACAAGGATATCCCTACCGGCCAAACCCTCCCTAACCCGGACGACGCTATGCCAATTGTGCGTCGCCCCACGGACCTCCCGGTTGCGGCCGGCTGCGACAGAGCCTGGGCGCGAACCCAGCCCAGCCTGGGCGCGAACCCAGAGACTCTGGTGGCGCAGCTAGCACTGCGATGCAGTGCCCTAGACCACTGCGCCACCCGGGAGGTCATCAAGGACAAGCACCCGAGCCACTGCCTGTTCACCCCGCTATCATCCAGAAGGCAAGGTCAGTACAGGTGCATCAAAGCAGGGACCGAGAGACTGAAAAACAGCTTCTATCTCAAGGCCATCAGGGACAACATACTGACTCAACTCCAGCCACTTTAATAATGGAAAAATTGATGTAAAAAATGTATCACTAGCCACTTTAAACAATGCCACTAAATATAATGTTTACATACCCTTCATTACTCATCTCATATGTATATACTGTACTCGATACCATCTACTGCATCTTGCCTATGCTGTTCTGTACCATCTCATTCATATATCTTTATGTACATATTCTTCATCCCTTTACACTTGTGTGTATAAGGTAGTTGTTGTGAAATTGTTAGGTTAGATTACTCGTTGGTTATTACTGCATTGTCGGAACTAGAAGCACAAGCATTTCGCTACACTCGCATTAACATCTGCTAACCATGTGTATGTGACAAATAAAATTTGATTTGATTTCTTGGAGCTCTACGGACAATTCCATCGACCTCGTGGCTTGGTTTTTGCTCTTGACATGCACTGTCAACTGTGGGACCTTATATAGACAGGTGTGTGCCTTTCCAAATCATGTACATTCAATTCAATTTACCACAGGTGGACTCCAATCAAGTTGTAGAAACATATCAAGGATGATCAACAGAAACAGGATGCACCTGAGCTCAATTTCGAGTCTCATAGCAAAGGGTCTGAATACTTGTGTAAATAAGGTATTTCCGTTTGAAGTGTATGTACACAATTAGTTCGGCATTTTCAACACACAGGTTTCTTAAGACTAGAAGAGAAGAAGCCAATTTCTCCTCAACCAAATCAAATAAAACTTTATTTGTCACATGCGCCAAATACAACAAGTGTAGACCTTACCGTGAAATGCTTACTTACAAGCCCTTAACCAACAGTGCAGTTCAAGAAGAGTTAAAATATTTACCAAATAAACTAAAGTAAAAAATAATTAAAAGTAACACAATAACATAACAATAACGATGCTATATACAGGGGGTACCGGTACCGAGTCAGTGTGCAGGGGTACAGGTTAGAGGTAATTTGTACATGTAGGTAGGTAGGGGTGAAGTGACTATGCACAGATAATAAACAGCGAGTAGCAGCAGTGTACAAAACAAATGGGGGGGGGGGGTCAATGTAAATAGTCCAGTAGCCATTTGATTAATTGTTCAGCAGTATTATGGCTTGGGGGTAGAAGCTGTTAAGGAGACTTTTGGTCCTAGACTTGGCACTCCGGTACCGCTTGCCGTGCGGTAGCAAATAAAACAGTATGACTTTGGTAACTGGAGTCTCTGACAATTTTATGGGCTTTCCTCTGACACCACCTATTATATACACTTCCGTTCAAAAGTTTGGGGTCACTTAGAAATTTCCTTGTTTTTGAAAGAGAAGCAATTTTTTTGTACATTCAAATAACATCAAATTGATCAGAAATACAGTGTAGACATTGTTAATGTTGTAAATTACTATTGTAGCTGGAAACGGCAGATTTGTTATGGAATCTCTACATAGGCGTACATTGGCCACTTATAAGCAAACATCACTCTATGTTCCAATGGCATGTTGTGTTAGCTAATCCAAGTTTATCATTTTAAAAGGCTAATTGATCATTGATCAGAAAACCCTTTTGCAATTATGTTAGCACAGCTGAAAACAGTTATTCTGATTTAAAGAAGCATTAAAACTGGCCTTCTTTAGACTAGTTGAGTATCTGGAGCATGTTGACCTGTTTAAAGGTCTTACTCACATCGGCTGCGGAGAGCGTGATCACAGTCGTCCGGAACAGCTGATGCTCTCATGCATGTTTCAGTGATACTTGCTTCAAAGCGAGCATAGCTGTCTATTTAGCTCGTCTGGTAGGCTCCTGTCACTGGTTAGCTCTCAGCTGTGCTTCCTTTGTAGTCTGTAATAGTTTGCAAGCCCTGCCACATCCGACGAGGGTTGGAGCCGGTGTAGTACGATTCGATCTTAGTCCTGTATTTACTCTTTGCCTGTTTGATGGTTCGTCGGAGGGCATAGCGGGATCTTTTATAAGCTTCCGGGTTAGTCCCGCTCCTTGAAAGCGGCAGCTCTACCCTTTAGCTCAGTGCTGATGTTGCCTGTAATCCATGGCATCTGGTTGGGGTATGTATGTACAGTCACTGTGGGGATGACGTCATCGTTGCACTTATTGATGAAGCCAGTGACTGATGTGGTGCACTCCTCAATGCCATCGGAAGAATCCCGGAACATATTCCAGTCTGTGCTAGCAAAACAGTCCTGTATGCGTAGCATCCACGTCATCTGACCACTTCCGCATTGCGCGAGTCACTGGTACTTCCTGCTTTAGTTTTTGCTTGTAAGCAGGATTCAGGAGGATAGAATTATGGTTAGATTTGCCAAATGGAGGGTGGGGGAGAGCTTTGTATGCATCTCTGTGTGTGGAGTAAAGGTGGTCTAGAGTTTTTTTCCCTCTGGTTGCACATGTGACATGCTGGTAGAAATTTGGTAAAACTGATTTAAGTTTGCATGCATTAAAGTCCCCGGCCACTAGGAGCGCTGCTTCTGGGGTAGCATTTTCTTCTTTGCTTATGGCCTTATAGAGTTGGTTGAGTGGGGTCTTAGTGCCAGCTTCGGTCTGTGGTGGTAAATAGACAGCTACGAATAATATAGTTGAGAACTCTCTTGATAGATAGTGTGGTCTACAGCTTATCATAAGGTACTCTACCTCATGCCAGCAATACCTTGAGACTTCTTTAATATTAGACATCGCGCACAAGCTGTTATTGACAAAAAGACACACACTCCCACCCCTCGTCTTACCAGACGTAGCTTCTCTGTTCTGCCGGTGCTTTGAAAATCCTTCCAGCTCTATATTATTCGTGTTGTCGTTCAGCCACGACTCGGTGAAACAGAAGATGTTACAGTTCTTAATGTCCCGTTGGTCGGACAATCGTAATCGTAGGTCATCAATTTTATTTTCCAATTATTGCATGTTAGCAAGTAGAATTGATGGCAGTGGGAGTTTACTCGCTCGCCTACGGATTCTCAAAAGGCAGCCCGATCTGCTTCCTCTTTTCCTCCGTTTTTTTTCTACACGCAAATGACGGGGATCTGGGCCTGTTCCCAGGAGAACAGTATATCTTTCTCGTCTAACTCGTTAAAGGATAAAGCTTCTTCCAGTTCGTGGTGAGTAATCCCAGTTCTGATGTCCAGAAGTTATTTTCGGTCATAAGAGACGGTAGCCACAACATTATGTTCAAAATAAGTTAAAAAATAAGTTACAAACATCGCATAAAAACAAACGGAATGTGGTTTTGTCTTCTTTTTGCGTACAAACGTGAAAGACTATCATGCATGTTGTTGATGTTAGTTATGCGTGTGCAGTTAGGGCAAGGCGTGCTGGTTTGTTTTGAGCTTCTTTGTTTTGAGCCATGCTGCTTTGTTTAACCGGCCGATGAAATTACACTCTTAGAAAAAAAGGGTTCTTTGACTGTCCCCATTGGATAATCGTTATTGATTCTAGATAGAACTCTTTTTGGTTCCCAGTAGAACCCTTTTGGGTTCGATGTAGGGTTCTTCAAAGGTTTCTCCTATGGGGACAGCCGGTTAACCCATTTATGTTCTAGATAGCAGCTTTTTTTTCTAAAATTGTATTTTTTCTAAGAATGTGGTTTGTCTTCTTTTTGGCAGTGTTTGCGTACAATTCGGAGACATGCGCCCGTAACAGGCAGAAGTGCTCATCCTTCGCTGACTGTAAGGACTACACCAATGGCTACTGCTGCCACTGTAGGCCTGGTTTCTATGGCAATGGCAAGAACTGTGTGGCTGAAGGTAGGAGTACCCAAAGTACATACAGTATTTGTGTAATAAGGGTTAGGGCTAGCCTGCTACCTTCATTATAATGAAATATGTCATATAAAGTATAAGAATGATTCAATATTTTATAACGAAATTGAAAACCTGATCATGCTTGACACACAGTCACACATCAGTTACATTTAAAGTTACATTAATTAAAATCGAATTAAGTTAGTTTCCTCACATTCCACACGCAGGAAAGCCCCAGCGGATGAATGGCAAAGTGAACGGCCGGGTGTTTGTGGGCAACTCGCCCTCGCCGCTGGATTTTTCCAACAACGACCTGCACTCGTACGTGGTGGCCAACGATGGGCGCGCCTACGTGGCCATCAGTACCATTCCGGCCGGCCTGGGACCCTCCCTGCAGCCCCTGTCTTCCCTGGGAGGGGTCATCGGCTGGGCCTTTGCTCTGGAGCAGCCCGGCTATGAGAACGGCTTCAGCATCATCGGTAAGAGCTGTTCGACGATTATCTTGCACATTGTGTCAATCTTGCACATTGTTGTGTCATTAAGAGTTGTTTTAAGGTAAGAGCTGACATTGGGTGAATCACAAAAGTGATTCATCGCTTCCTTGATTCATAACGAATCGAGGAAAAACAGTTGAGAAAGTGCCATAGTGTCATTAAAAAGGCAGCAGTTGATTTGAATACATTAGGCTTTTCTCATGTGTGTTGGGTAGCATTTGGTTTAGCTTCTCCCTCCATTGTAGCAAAGGTACCTGGGGCTTGGGGCTTTGTTGTGGTCTAATGAGATGTCCTTCAAAGACAGGTGTGAATGACCGCTGTGGGATTGCTGCTTAGGTCAACATTTATTCAAGTTCACTTTGATTAGCTTGATTTATTTGCTCTCTTTGAATGACAGATTTTTTTTTATAGTCAGAGGCTATGTCCAAAATCTGTCTCACCTACTACTTACCTAAATGGCATACTGTGTACTGTAAGAATGTACTGTTTAGTAAAAACAAATGCAGTAAACAACAAATATTAGCATACCTGGCTCATTCATACTGAGAATGTGTCATCTAATGCACAATTGCGTTGATTCCCGCCATTCGCTCATTTTGGTACGGCGCGTCTCCTCGGTTGATTATCAGCTGTTGTCAAACACACGTTGGTCTCGATAGACGATTCTATTCCTCAATAGTATGCAGCGAATTCTACTAGATTAAAAGCAGAAATGAGTATGACATCCTGGCATTTAAAGCATACAGCATTTTGGACATTTCACATATGTACTATAAAACAATTTTTGTTGCATACCCAAAATGCCTACTATTTAGAACCCAAGTAAGGGTATTCGGACACTGCCAATCTCTTTGCTCAGGGAAAGTAGATTCTCTACTGGCCTTTTGAGTGGTATACGTGGATGTTTGAGTGAATTGTGCCAAGTGATCAGGACTATCTTCCTCTTTTTGATACTTTCCTCAACAAGTTGAACTCCGCTTTAGTCTTCCACTTGGACATGATTTGTAGGTAGAACGATGATGGGGAAAATGATGGGGAATTTGTTCTGTGTTCCTGTTTTTGGTCAATCTTTCTACTTTTCGGCCTCAAAATTTTGCTCAAGCTCATTGCTTCCAGCTGGCTTCACTTCTTTCGAAATATTCCCCTTTGTGTAATGTTATTGGCTCCAGGGAGAACTAAAAGTAGGGGGATACACTCAAGGGTATGGGTGGGGATGCAGAATAAAGTTGCCCCTAAATGCTGATCTTAGGTACGGCTAGGTTTTGTGTTTCATCACATAATGGTTGAGGTTAACTTTTGGGCAAGGCAAGATGATCCTAGATTTGTGCTCAGGAGCTGAAGAGATTTGGTTGTCTCTCTCTTTCCTTCTCCCACCCCCATCTCTGCTCACACACACACGCACACAAACACCCTCAACCCCACAACCACCCTCAACCCCCCCCCCCCTCTCCCCCTCCAGGTGGCGTGTTCTCCAGGCAGGCCGAGGTGACCTTCTTACCGGGCAACGAGAGGCTGACCATCAAGCAGGAGTTCAAGGGCATCGACGAGCACGACCACCTGGTGGTGAGCACCGAGCTGGAGGGCCGTCTCCCTGAGGTCCCACGCGGCTCCACTGTCCAGATCGACCCCTACAAGGAGATCTACCAGTATGGCAGCAACCGTAAGTCACGACCACACCAATATAACTTGGAATGCAGACTTGGGGTCTATTCCATTTCAATTGAGTCAATTCAGGAAGTAAACTAAAATGATTTTGATCTCCTGAATTTAAATGGAATTGACCCCAATCCTGGAACTCGACACTGTCACAGTTTGTAGTACATCTAATCACATAAGAAAGGTCAGCATTTATCCAAATGTTGTTATTAGTCAAAGTGCTCTTGCGTGCGACCAGATAGTAGTCTTTCCTATTCTTTTCATGAAACACATTGTCTTAGAAACACTTTTGGCAGCAATTACAGCTGTGAGTCTTCTTGGATAACGTCTCTAAGAACTCGGCACACCTGGATTGTGCAATATTTGCCCATTTATTATATTTTTTTTTATTCAAGCTCTGTCAAGGTGTTGGGGATCATGGCTAGACAGAAATATTTAAGTCTTGCCATAGATTTTCAAGCAAATTTAAGTCAAAACTGTATCTTGGTAAGCAACTCCAGTGTAGATTTTGCCTTGTGTTTTAGGTTGTTGTCCTGCTGAAAGGTGAATTCATCTCCCAGTGTTTGTTGGAAAGCAGAATGAACCAGGTTTTCCTCTAGGATTTTGCCTGTGATTAACTCCATCCCGTTTCTATTTATCCTGAAAACTCCCCAGTCTTTGCCTCAAGAATACCCATACCATGATGCAGCCACCACTATGCTTGACAATAAGGAGGCAATTACTCAGTGATGTGTTGTGTTGGATTGGCACCAAACATAAGACTTTCCATTTAGGCCAAAAAAGTATATTCCTTTGCATGCTTTTATTGCAGTAGTATTTTATTGCCTGGTTGCATACAGGATACATGTTTTGGACTATTCTGTATTTATTTTGCACATTTGTATTTTTAATTTAAGTCATTATTGTGGAGTCACTACAATGTTGTTGCCCCATCCTCAGTTTTCTCCAATCACAGCCATTTAAAATCACCAATCACCAATGGCGTAGTTTCCTTCCTGTCCTGCAGCTCAGTTCAGAAGGACGACTGTACCTTTGGTGTGTCTGGGTGGTTCAGTACATCATCCACAGCATGCTTATTACTAGACCATGCTTAAAGAGATATTCAATGTCTGACTTGTTATTGTTACCAATCTACCAACACTGCCCTTCTTTATAAGGCTTTGGAAAAGCTCTCTGGTCTTTGTAGTTGAATCTGTGCTTGAACTTCAGCACTTGACTGAGGGACCTTACATATATTGTATGTAGAGGAAGGGGTAGTCATAAAATATTAATGTCAACCCGTATTATTTCATACAATGTGATTTGTTAAGCCACATTTGACTCCTGAACTAATTTAGGCTTGGCTAAACAAAAGAGGTGAATTCTTATGCAACAACTATACTCTAGTTCTAGTATTAATTAGAAAAAATGTGTTACATTTTCTTTTCACTTTGACATTATGGACTGTTTTGTCTAGATCAATGACAAAAATTCTAAATGAAATTTAAATCAATTCGAAATCAAATCAAAATCAAAATCAAATCCCACTTTGTAACGCAACAAAATGTGAAAAAAAGCCAAGGGTGGTGAATACTTATGATACCAACTGTATATGGATGTTCAATGTAGTAACACTCCATTTTCCATATTCTCTTCAGTGATCACCTCCTCCTCCAACCGCGACTACACTGTGAGCCTACCGGATGGCAGTGTCCAGACCAAGACCTACCAGTGGCGTCAGACCATCACCTACCAGAGCTGTCCCAATGACGAGGAGGTCAGGGCCGTGCAGTCTACCCAGCAGCTCAGCGTCGACCAGATCTTCGTCATGTACGACTCGGGCAACCAGCTGATCCGCTACGCTATGAGCAACAAGATCGGCTCCATCCACAGTGAGTAGAGCCCCTTGTGTTACAGCTAATCTTTGTTCATGTTCTCCTATAATGTTATGCTAACCTTGTGCTTATGTTCTGCTAGTTGTGTTCACATTCTTCTAATGTTCCGCTAATGTTCTGCTAGTTGTGTTAACCTTCTGCTAATGTTCTGCTAATGTTCTGGTAACCCTCTGCTAACAGGATTGGGCCCATCCTCAGTGAGTGTAGCCTATCATTTAGATACTGATAATCTTCAGCTAAAGTTGTGCTAATGTTCTGCTACCTTTCTGCTAAATTTCCCGCTACATAAATCATCAAGGAACTCACCAGGTACAACCCTAAATCTGTAAACATGGGCACCCTCATAGATATTATCCTGACCAACTTGCCCTCCAAATACACCTCTGCTGTTTTCAATCAGGATCTCAGCGATCACTGCCTCATTGCCTGCATCCGCTATGGGTCCGCGGTCATACGACCACCCCTCATCACTGTCAAACGCTCCCTGAAACACTTCTAATCGACCTGGCCCGGGTATCCTGGAAGGATATTGACCTCATCCCGTCAGTTGAGGATGCCTGGTCGTTCTTTAAAAGTAATTTCCTCACCATCTTAAATAAGCATGCCCCTTTCAAAAAATGTAGAACTAAGAACAGATATAGCACTTGGTTCACTCCAGACCTGACTGCCCTCAACCAGCACAAAAACATCCTGTGGCGGACTGCAATAGCATCGAATAGTCCTTGCGATATGCAACTGTCCAGGGAAGTCAGGAACCAATACACGCAGTCAGTCAGGAAAGCAAAGGCTAGCTTTTTCAAACAGAAATTTGCATCCTGTAGCTCTAACTCCAAAACGTTTTGGGACACTGTAAAGTCCATGGAGAACAAGAGCACCTCCTCCCAGCTGCCCATTGAGGCTAGGTAACACGGTCACCACCGATAAATCCATGATAAACGAAAATTTCAATAAGCATTTCTCTACGGCTGGCCATGCTTTCCTCCTGGCTACCCCAACCCCGGCCAACAGCTCCACCCCCCCCCCCCCCCCCTCTCCCCGTACAATTCAGCTGGGCTAGACAATCTGGACCCTCGCTTTCTAAAACTATCCGCCGCCATTGTAGCAACCCCTATTACAAGTCTGTTCAACCTCTCTTTTGTATCGTCCGAGATCCCTAAAGATTGGAAAGCTGCCGCGGTCATCCCCCTATTCAAAGGGGGTGACACTCTAGACCCAAGCTGTTACAGACCTATATCCATCCTGCCCGGCCTCTCTAAAGTCTTCGAAAGCCAAGTTAATAAACAGATCACTGACCATTTCGAATCCCACCGTACCTTCTCCGCTGTGCAATTCGGTTTCCGAGCTGGTCACGGGTGCACCTCAGCCACGCTCAAGGTACTAAATGCTATCATAAACGCCATCGATAAAAGACAGTACTGTGCAGCCGTCTTCATCGACCTGGCCAAGGCTTTCGACTGTGTCAATCACCGTATTCTTATCGGCAGACTCAATAGCCTTGGTTTCTCAAATGACTGCCTCGCCTGGTTCACCAACTACTTCGCAGACAGAGTTCAGTGTGTCAAATCGGAGGGCCTGTTGTCCGGACCTCTGGCAGTCTCTATGGGGGTACCACAGGGTTAAATTCTCGGGCCGACTCTTTTCTCTGTATATATCAATGATGTCGCTCTTGCTCTCTACGCAGACGACACCATTCTGTATACATCTGGCCCTTCTTTGGACACTGTGTTAACTAACCTCCAAACGAGCTTCAATGCCATACAACACTCCTTCCGTGGCCTCCAACTGCTCTTAAACGCTAGTAAAACCAAATGCATGCTTTTCAACTGTTCGCTGCCCGCACCTGCCCGCCCGACTAGCATCACTACCATGGACGGTTCTGACCTAGAATATGTGGACAACTACAAATACCTAGGTGTCTGGCTAGACTGTAAACTCTCCTTCCAGACTCATATTAGACATCTCCAATCCAAAATCAAATCTAGAATCGGCTTTCTATTTCGCAACAAAGCCTCCTTCACTCACGCCGCCAAACTTACCCTAGTAAAACTGACTATTCTACCGATCCACGACTTCGGCGATGTCATCTACAAAATAGCTTCCAACACTCTACTCAGCAAACTGGATGCAGTCTATCACAGTGCCATCCGTTTTGTTACCAAAGCTCCTTATACCACCCACCACTGCGACCTGTATGCTCTAGTCGGCTGGCCCTCACTACATATTCGTCGCCAGACCCACTGGCTCCAGGTCATCTATAAGTCTATGCTAGGTAAAGCTCCGCCTTATCTCAGCTCACTGGTCACGATAACAACACCCAACCATAGCACGCGCTCCAGCAGGTATATCTCAATGGTCATCCCCAAAGCCAACACCTACTTGGGCCGCTTTTGCTTCCAGTTCTCTGCTGCCAGTGACCGGAACGAATTGCATAAATCGCTGAAGCTGGAGACTTATATTTCCCTCACTAACTTTAAACATCAGCTATCTGAGCATCTACCGATCGCTGCAGCTGTCCATAGTCCATCTGTAAATAGCCCACCCAATCTACCTACCTCATCCCCATATTGTTTTTATTTACTTTTCTGCTCTTTTGCACCAGTCTCTCTACTTGCACATCATCATCTGCTCATTTATCACTCCAGTGTTAATCTAATAAATTGTAATTACTTTGCTACTATGGCCTATTTATTGCCTTACCACCTCACGCCATTTGCACACACTGTATATAGACTACTGTATATAGACTTTCTTTTTTTCTATTGTGTTATTGACTGTATGTTTGTTTATTCCATGTGTAACTATGTGTTGTTGTTTGTGTCGCACTGCTTTGCTTTATCTTGGCCAGGTCGCAGTAGTAAATGAGAACTTGTTCTCAACTAGCTTACCTGGTTAAATAAATGTAAAAAAAAAAATACTGTATGGCTCATCCTCTATGTTTGGCTGGATGTGGCTGTAAGACCGACACCTGATGCTTAAATTTAAATGATGGTGGAAGCCCTGTGTGGATTTGAATAAATGGATTTGTATGATCGATGTTAGTAATGACAGGCAAACAGGAGTACCAAGAAGGACAATCAAGGCAAAATAAAATTGTTGTGGATGAAATCCCAGTCTCCACACAAGACCTGGACGGAGTCTGAGGAGAAAGTGAGAAGAATAATCGATGAAAAGCTGCAGATAGATCAGAAGAAGGTTGAGGTGGAGTGCGCCCACAGGATTGGAAAACCTACCTCTGGCCCAGGTGACAGACCCAGGTCAATAGTGGTAAAGTTCCTGAGGTACAAAGACAAGGTGGTTGTTATGGAGAGGAACCAACATCTTCCTCAATGAGGACTACTCTGAAACTGATCCCAGCTATGAAAGCTGCCAGAGAGCGTGGGGACATTGCGTACATCTGTAACCACAGGCTCATTGTCATCCCACCCAAAAGCCTGGAAGGGGTGAGAGAACCAAGCAGATGGGTTCATAGCCTAACCCCTGCACCCTGATTGACGGCATGCTTTGTTTGTGGTTTCCCATATTATGTCTATCTCTAATAAGCTACCCAGGAAAGGGCAATAAATAGTCCATATTACTACATGCAGCCTAAGAAATATGATTTGTGAAATCAATAACCTGCTAATCTCAGGTAGCATTCATACACTACATGACCAAAAGTATCTGGACACCTGCTCGTCGAACATCCCATTCCAAAATCATGGGCATTAATATGGAGTTGGTCCCACCTTTGCTGTTTTAGCAGCCTCCACTGTTCTGGGAAGGCTTTCCACTAGATGTTGGAACATTGGTGCAGGGACTTGCTTCCATTCAGCCACAAGAGCATTAGTTAGGTCGGGCTCTGATGTTGGCCGATTAGGTCTGGTTCACAGTTGGCGTTCCAATTCATCCCAAATGGGGTTGAGGTCAGGGCTTTGTGCAGGCCAGTCAAGTTATTCCACACCGATCTCGACAAACCATTTCTGTATGGACCTCGCTTTGTCCACAAGAGCATTGTCATGCTGAAACAGGAAAGGGCCTTACCCAAATTGTTGCCACGAAGTTGGAAGCACAGAATCGTCTAGAAGGTCATTGTGTGCTGTAGCGTTAATAGTTCACTTCACTGGAACTAAGGGGCCTAGCCCAAACCATGAAAAACAGCCCCAGACCATTATTCCTCCTCCAGCAAACTTTAAAGTTGGCACTATGCATTCAGGCAGGTAGCGTTCTCCTTCTCCTGACATCCGCCAAATATAGATTTGTCCGTCGGACTGCCAGATGGTGAAGCATGACTAATCACTCCAGAGAAAGCATTTCCACTGCTCCAGAGTCCAATGGCGTCGGGCTTTACACCACTCCAGCCGACGCTTGGCATTGCGCGATCTTAGGCTTGTGTGCGGCTGTTCGGCCATGGAAACCCATTTCATGAAGCTCCCGACAAACAGTTATTGTGCTGACGTTGCTTCCAGAGGCAGTTTGGAACTTGGTTGTGAGTGTTGCAACCGAGTACAGACAATTTTTATGCGCTGCACACTTCAGCACTTTAGTAGTCCCATTCTGTGAGCTTGTGTGGCTTACCACTTCACAACTGAGCCGTTGTTGCTTCTAGACGTTTCCACTTCACAATAACAGCACTTACAGTTGACCGGGGCAGCTCTAGCAGGGCAGAAATTTGACGAACACGGTGGTATCCTTTGACTGTGCCAAGTTGAAAGTCTGGTGTGGCTGAAATACACAAATCCACTAATTTGAAGGAGTGTCCACATACTTTTGTTTACATAGTGTATATTAGCTATCACTTAGACTCACTTAGTTAATTCATTTGTCAACACAGCAGCAGCAATACAGGGATATTAATATCCATAGGACAGACAGGAATAAATATAGGGGAGGTGTCTCTGTATACAGTGCATTCGGAAAGTATTCAGACTCCTACCCTTTTTCCACATTTTGTTATGTTACAGCCTTATTCTAAAAGAGATTTAAATGTTTTCCTCATCAATCTACATACAATACCCAATAATGACAAAGTGAAAACAAGTTTAGAAATGTTTGTAAATGTATTAAAACAAAAAAACAGAAATACTTTATTTACATAAGTATTCAGACCCTTTGCTATGAGACTCAAAATTAAGCTCAGGTGCATTATGCTTCCATTGATCATCCTTGAGATTGGATATGATTTGGAAAGGCACACAACTGTCTATATAAGATCCCACAGTTGACAGTGCATGTCAGGGCAAAAACCAAGCCATGAGGTTGAAGGAATTGTCCGTAGAGCTCCAAGACCGGATTGTGTCAAGGCACAGATCTGGGAAGGGTAGCAAAACATTTCTGCAGCATTGAAGGTCCCCAAGAACACAGTGGACTACATCATTCTTAAATGGAAGAAGCCTGGAACCACCAAGATTCTTCCTAGAGCTGGCCGCCCGGCCAAACTGAGCAATCAGGGGAGAAGGGCCTTGTAAGGGAGGTGACCAAGAACCCGAAGGTCACTCTGTCAGAGCTCCAGAGTTCCTCTGTGGAGATGGGAGAACCTTCCAGAATGACAACCATCTCTGCAGCACTCCACCAATCAGGCCTTTATGGTAGATTGGGCAGATGGAAGCCAGTTCTCAGTAAAAGGCACATGACAGCACGCTTGGAGTTTGCCAAAAGGCACCTACTCTCAGACCATGAGAAACAAGATTCTCTGGTCTGATGAAACCAAGATTGAACTCTTTGGCCTGAATGCCAAGCATCACGCCTGGAGGAAACCTGGCACCAACCCTACGGTGAAGCACTGTGGTGGCAGCATCATGCTGTGGGGATGTTTTTCAGCGGTAGGGACTGGGAAACTAGTCAGGATCGAGGGAAAGATGAACGGATCAAAGTACAGAGAGATCCTTGATGAAAACCTGCTCCAAGCACTCAGGACCTCAGACTGGGACAAATGTTCACCTTCCAACAGGACAACGATCCTAAGCACACAGCCAAGACAATGCAGGAGTGGCTTCAGGACAAGTCTCTGAATGTCTTTGAGTGGCCCAGCCAGAGTCCGGACTTGAACCTGATCGAATATCTCTGGAGACCTGAAAATAGCATGGCAGAAACTCCCCAAATATAGGTGTGTCAAGCTTGTAGCGCCATACCCAAGAAGACTCAAGGCTGTAATCGCTGCCAAAGGTGCTTCAACAAAGTACTGAGTAAAGGGTCTGAATACTTATGTAAATGTGATATTTCATTTTTTTTAATACATTTGCAAACAAATCTATCAATATGTTTTTGCTTTGTCATTATGTGGTATTGTGTGTCGATTGATGAGGGATTTTTATGAGGGGTAACGTAACAAAATGTGGAAAAAGTCAAGGGGTCTGAATACTTTCCGAATGCACTTTATGTTCAGAGCCAAATTCCAGTGAAGCTCAGAGAGGATGTCTTTCCTAAAGTTGTTCTAGTGTTGTGGTTGCAGTTTCACCCGCCTCATCTAAAGCCTCTTCTTTTGGGGTGCTGCTATTGGCCACCAAGTGCTAACATTATCCGGATAATATGTGTGCAATGCTTGATAGCGTATATGATGTTAACAGAGAGGTCTATTTCCGGGTGACCTAAAAAATATCGGTTTTCATCAAGTTGTCCACTCAAGAAGAAACTGCTTACTGTAACCAATGCCTGTAATCTGCTTCAGGTTATTAATCAAGCTACCAGGGTGTTTACAAACAGTACAGAAACTACTGTATATCACCCACGTGTATTGATTATATTTTTGTAATGCTGCAGAACTTTGTGCTAAAGGTGCATCCACACCCATTGGATGTAGTGACCACGATAAAATAGCTGTCTCCAGAAAAGCTGAAGTTCCAAGGCAGGGCCTAACATAGTGTTTAAGAGATCATACAACATTTTTGTAGTGATTCCTATGCTGAAGATGTAAAGAAGATTGATTGGTCAAATGTGTATGAAAGTGTATTCTTATTTTGTGACTGGTGGATGCTGCTGTGTGAAGGCATGCAAAACATGCCTTCACTGGAAGAATTGTAGCCTTTCCATTGTCGTTATCGTTGCACTTGCATTCAGTAGCATCTATGAATCACATTATTATTATGACACGTGTTGACGTCAAACGGGAAAACCAAAGACACCGGTGGTTCCTAATGATTCTTGCTGGTGTTTACAGGACAGCTGGTTCTAAGAGACTAGGATCAGGACCTGCGATTGTAACAGTATACATTTTCCCAACAGATTCTTCTGTCTCTACTCATACGTGTGTCTTCTTTAGACATCTGGGGGTTGTTGTTACCACTCATTTGTTGTCTCAATGGACCCTCGTATTACATACATTTCTCGTCAAGAGCATTTGAATTCCTGACTATACACAGTATGGAATGTCGAGCCAAAAGAATAGTAATTATCTGTTGAGTAACATTATCTGTAGGTAAACCAAAACCTTGATTTGTTGTATTTCCTCAGCTGGCCTTTCAAAGACACCCAAATCCTTGACAGGGTAAAGGTTAACGGCTAAGGTAAACAAGGGGCCGTGCGTCAGTTCACACAAGGTTATTTACTGCAGGTAGGAGGTGTAAGAAGAAGGAGGAGAGTGGAGGAGGGGGAGAGGAAGGCACCGGGAGAGGGGTGAAGGTACATATGCGGGTGGCGGTCAGGGGGCCGGGGGTAGGTTATGCAAGCAAACTTGACCCAGCTGGAGCTTATTGGCAAAAGTGTAACATCTGTGCCGAGTGTCCTGTGAGGACGCAATGGGGTCTGGAGGAGCAGGGACTTCAAACATGCCCCCCATCCCCAATAAGCAGTTGTCTGATAAGCGGTCTGCATGTCCCTTCTAACTGCCAGGAGAGGTGTCTTACATGCCTGTGTCATCAAAACTGAGACATTGTGTGTTTGTGTGTGTGATGTCACAACATCTTGTCCAGATATTCCACAGCGTAAGCCATTTCCAACAATAACTAACGTGAGGGTTACTAGGAATCTATTCATTTCAGGTTCTAGTACTATACTGTGGCTTTTCAGACTGAAGTATCCAAAGACTGAAGTAACTCCAAAGTAGAACTCCCCTGATCCCTTGATTTACAAAATCCATAATCTGAAAACAGCCACACAAAAGCCTTACTGAAGGACTACATGTAGCCTATAACTGAATTGCTGTTTGTCCAACCAATTGTTTACTGCAACTATTTTGCTTAAATTCTAGCTATAACATCAGAACTAACCCTGAACTAGGCATTGATGGCATCACCCACTATCACAGATCCCATTGCTGCCCCTCAAGAGAGTGGACGTTTGTTTTGATTGACAGGTGGTCCACCAGAGCAGAACCCATGTTTCACCGGCAGACACGGCTGCGACACCAACGCCGCCTGCAGACCCGAAGAAGGCATCCAGTTCACCTGCGAGTGTTCCACTGGTTTCACTGGGGACGGACGTCAATGCTATGGTAGGGGCCCTGCACACTATACACATCAGCTTAAACCTACACCAGCTGATGCATAAGGGACATGGGGAATAGTCTATTGAAGTTTGGGTTATACTTTATTTAACCTATTTACCTGGAAATTCATTAAAGAATGCGTGGTAATAACTTTATTACTTTATTATTTAATAAACTTATCGGTTTCATGGGGATTCTTTGAAATAAAGAGTACTTTATTTCCTTAAACAATTTCAGTAGCAGAGCATACCAATTGTAGCAATTTTTTTGAATAAATACTAGCTGTAATAGGACTAAAAGTGAAGTTTCCCTAGACATTGATCTTTGGTCAGTTTAGCAATTTCCCCACTAAGGATTGGGGGAAGGTTAGGATTGGGCGAGCTGATCCTAGATCTGTACATTTGGTGTGAAAACAGCTCATTACTTCATGACTGATCTTCATAAAATAGGTAGTATTAGTAAGATGGCATCTTCATAGTAGTGGGGATGATATTACATTTGGCTTATTTTGCACTTTCTAAGAACTCAGAGACGCTTTACCACCCAAAGAGATAAGCAAGTACTACAGGACCGAGACAGACTGTAGCATAGGAAAACAAGCAATGTCATCAGAAATGCCCCATCACTAATAATTCATATTATTAATATACTGTAATGTACAGTATGTTGTTACATATACTACAAATTACACAAATTATCACGTTAAATAATTTATTACAAATATGCAATGAAATAATGTCATTATTATTATGGCTGTTGATATGCCTTGCAGTAAACATTCATCTGGTGCAACAGAATTGCTCTTATGGATACAAATAAAGTTGTTTGAATTGAGTTGAGTTGAATTGAATTGAATGTGTTCATTTTGTAGACATTGACGAGTGCAGAGAGATGCCAGAGATCTGTGGTTCTCACGCCATATGCAACAACCAACCGGGAACATTCCGCTGCGAGTGTATGGACGGTTTCCAGTTCGCCAGCGATGGCAAGACCTGTGTCGGTATGTAGTGCTGAAAAAGCGTGTTTGCAGCTGTGTTATTGTTTGGATGACCTCCAATATAACTCTGTTGCTTAACTTAATACACGCTCTAAATACAGTAACCTTTTACAGATTGTTTCATAGCATCTATATATTAATCTTAAACTCAAATGTAAGAGTTTCTATGCTATTTCAGTCTATTCATCTGTTGTTTTCATTAGTCTATCAAACCGTCTACTGAGAACTTTCTCACATTTGCTACTCATTTTTATGGTTTTAGTTTAATCAAACTAAGGATTCAGGGTATTCCTGTCTCCACCAAGTCTAAAATCTGCCTCTCCCTTTCCCCCCTATCCTTTGTAGAAGTGGACCGTCCCATAGACCACTGCCAGAGGGGTACCAATAACTGCGACATCCCAGAGAGGGCACGTTGTAGCTACACGGGGGCGTCTGCCTATATCTGCTCCTGTCTGTCCGGCTTTGTGGGTGATGGTTATACTTGCCAGGGTAGGGTGACACTTTAAATCAAATCAAATGATTTATATAGCCCTTCTTACATCAGCTGATATATCAAAGTGCTGTACAGAAACCCAGCCTAAAACCCCAAACAGCAAGCAATGCAGGTGTAGAAGCACTGTGTGTGTGTGTGTGTGTGTGTGTGTGTGTGTGTGTGTGTGTGTGTGTGTGTTCGTTTAACTGTTCTTATGGGAACCAGAAGTCCAAAACAAAAATTTTACCTACTGGGGATTTTGTTGGTCTCCGCAAGGTCAAATGCTATTTCTAGGCGGTTTAGGGTTAAGGTTAGAATTAGTGTTAGGGTTAGAATTAGGGTTAGGCATTAGGGTTAGGTTTACATGCTGACCAAACCACTCGCGCGCGTGGTGATTTTGTACCCCCACACCAGACACGATCAGGACACGCAGGTTGAAATATCAAAACAAACTCTGAACTAATTATATTAATTTGGGGACAGGAGCGAAAAGCATTAAACGTTTATGGCAATTTAGCTAGCTTGCTGTTGCTAGCTCATTTGTCCTGGGATATAAACATTGGGTTGTTATTTTACCTGAAATGCACAAGGTCCTCAACTCCGACAATTAATCCACAGATAAAACGGTAAACCGAATTAGTTTCTCGTCATCTCTCCTCTTTCCTTCAGGCTTCTTATTATTATTTTGGACTTAATATGGCGGTTGGCAACCAACTTCACAGTATTACTACAACCTTCTGGAGTGTGGACCTAAATTCATCTTTCAATCACCCATGTGGGTATATGCTCCTAAAAACCTATGAGGAGATGGGAGAGGCCAACTTGCAGCGTGATGAGCATCACAAATAGAACCGATTTCTATTGTAGCGCATGGCCACACAGACTGACACCCGCGAGCAGTGTGGGTGCAATGGTTGAATAACATGCATGTGTAAGATTTTGAATGGGACTGAATTGTGTGTCCCCACAAGGTTAGCTGTACAAGTGTGTGTGTGCAGTGTGTGCGTGCTGTGTGTGTGTGCGTGCGTGCGCATGGTGTTCTCTGAGGTTGAAGCACTTTTTAAAATCTTAACTAATGAAATTAATTAAATGATCTGAACTCACTCACAGCAACAATATTTATTTGTCATCAGGTGATATGTCTAGACCTTTTTTACATGTTTTATTTATTTGTTATAATTATTTTAGGGGGTAAATAATATTGCAGATAGATTGTAGCTTCCATCAACGTTATTGTCTGCATCATTTCCAATCCCCCGTATATTTTGTCGGAAGTTTACATACACCTTAGCCAACTACATTTAAACTGAGTTTTTCACAATTCCTGACATTTAATCCTCGTAAAAATTCCCTGTTTTAGGTCAGTTAGGATCACCACTTTATTTTAAGAATGTGAAATGTCAGATTAATAGTTGAGAGAATGATTTATTTCAGCTTTTATTTCTTTCATCACATTCCCAGTGGGTCAGAAGTTTACATACACTCAATTAGTATTTGGTAGCATTGCCTTTAAATTGTTTAACGTGGGTGAAACGTTTCGGGTAGTCTTCCACAAGCTTCCCACAATAAGTTGGGTGAATTTTGGACCATTCCTCCTGACAGAGCTGGTGTAACTGAGTCAGGTTTATTAGGCCTCCTTGCTCGCAGACGCTTTTTCAGTTCTGCCCACAAATTTTCAAATGGGACTGAGGTCAGGGCTTTGTGATGGCCACTCCAATACCTTGACTTTGTTGTCCTTAAGCCATTTTGCCACAACTTTGGAAGTATGCTTGGGGTTAATGTCCATTTGAAAACCGATTTGCTACCAAGCTTTAACTTCCTAACTGATGTCTTGAGATGTTGCTTCAATATATCCACATATTTTTCCTCCCTCATGATGTCAGCTATTTTGTGAAGTGCACCAGTCCCTCCTGCAGCAAAGCACCCCCACAACATGATGATGCCACCCCTGTGCTCCCCCTTTTTCCTCCAAACATATCGATGGTCATAATGGCCAACAGTTCTATTTTTGTTTCATCAGACCAGAGGACATTTCTCCAAAAAGTATGATCTTTGTCCCCATGTACAGTTGCAAACCGTAGTCTGGCTTTTTTATGGCGGTTTTGGAGCAGTGGCTTCTTCCTTGCTGAGCGGCCTTTCAGGTTATGTCGATATAGGACTCGTTTTATTGTGGATATAGATACTTTTGTACCTGTTTCCTCCAGCATCTTCACAAGGTCCTTTGCTGTTGTTCTGGGATTGATTTGCACTTTACGCACCAAAGTACATTCATCTCTAGGAGACAGAGCGCGTCTCCTTCCTGAGCGGTATGACGGCTGCGTGGTCCCATGGTGTTTATATTTGCGTACTACTGTTTGTACAGATTAACGTGGTACCTTCAGCCGTTTGGAAATTGCTCTCAAGGATGAACCAGACTTGTGGAGGCATTTGATAAAGTACGATTGGAGTTTATATATAAATGCCTGGAATATTTCAATTTTGGAGAATCTCTTATAAAACAGGGTTAAGGTTATGTATAGTAAACCTAGCTGTAAAAGAGTAAATAATGGCTACGTCTCAGAAAGTTTTAAACTGTCAAGAGGAGTAAAACAAGGTTGTCCACTATCGGCATATCTATTTATTATTGCCATTGAAATGTTAGCTGTTAAAATCAGATCCAACAATAATATCAAGAGCCAGCTGAGGCATCCCCGGTTGCTCCGGTAGCGGCAACCAGACCCGACGTCACCTACACTAACAAAATACAAAAAATACTTCCCTTTGGTGAGGCGCTATTCTCTAACGTGTACGCATGTTTAGGGAGTGAATTTAATAAGAAATAATACATAGAATCAAACAAGAAACACGAGTAGCGTGCAGACATGAAACAATGGAACAGAAACAATGATGCCTAGGGAAAGAACCAAAGGGAGTGACATATATTGGGAAGGTAATCAGGCAGGTGATTGAGTCCAGGTGAGTCTGATGAGGTGCTGATGCACGTAATGATGGTGACAGGTGTGCGTAATAAGGACAGCCTGGTGACCTCAAGTGCCGGAGAGGGAGTATATGTGACAATATATTATATATTTGAGATTCTTCAAAGCAGCCACCCTTTGCCTTGATGACAGCTTTTATTATTTCTCAATTTGCATTATATATTGCTATTAAAATATATATATATAAAAATCCAGCATATCTTAATTTCCATAATTAACAAATAACATGCGTAATAATGTAGGCAGTTCATGCAAAGGATTGTTACCTATAACCAGGATTGTTACCTATAACCAGGATTGTTACCTATAACCAGGATTGTTACCTATAACCAGGATTGTTACCTATAACCAGGATTGTTACCTATAACCAGGATTGTTACCTATAACCAGGATTGTTACCTATAACCAGGATTGTTACCTATAACCAGGATTGTTACCTATAACTAGGTGTGTTACCTAAAACCAGGATTGTTACCTATAACTAGGTGTGTTACCTAAAACCAGGATTGTTACCTATAACCAGGATTGTTACCTATAACCAGGATTGGTACCTATAACCAGGATTGGTACCTATAACCAGGATTGGTACCTATAACCAGGATAGTTACCTATAACCAGGATTGCCATTACAAAAATGTCATTTTTGGGAAGCAATTATTATTTTAGCAAACCATTATTGTGATTAATCTTATATTGTCCCTTACATCAATACCCCCTAGCAACAGATGGACACACACACACACTCACTCACTCTCTCACTCACTCACTCACTCTCTCTCTCACTCACTCTCTCACTCACTCACTCACTCACTCACTCACTCACTCACTCACTCACTCACTCACTCACTCACTCACTCACTCACTCACTCACTCACTCACTCACTCACTCACTCACTCACTCACTCACTCACTCAACCCCTTTCCACCACAAACAACCATAAGCTCAGATGCTCAACAGTTGTTCCTTCCCTGAGCCCAACTCAAGAAAGGACATGATTTACGAACGCATATACAGTTGCAGCTGTTTGAGAAGGCCTGCAAGACTGTGCACAAAAAGGGGAGATTTGATTAACCATTGTCACGTCCTAGGTGATGGAGATCAGATACACCCCCTTCCCCTGAAACACACACACACGCTGGTCCCCCGTTGTGACCATATTCCCAAGCATCTCTGTGCAGTCAAAACTTTGATTATTTTGTGCCACCAGGGCCACAATAATATGTCCCTTCTGTGATTGTCTGAGTAGGACCCCCTCCCCATGGGTTACTTCAGATATGTCTAGACTTGCCTTTGCAGCACTTGTCTAGTTACTAGGCCATATTCGAATAGTATACTTTACTGTCCAACATGAAAAATAAAGTTGTCTTTTGCTTTTCTCAGAACCCCCCCCCCCCCCCCCAGATACACACAAACCCATCAGCTAAACTCTCCACTGGGGTCTCTCTAGTTTGAACCCTCTGAGTCCTTCTCGTTGTAATGCACCTGGGCAGGAAATGCAAACACAACCCGGCCCTACAGCTGGGGAGCTCGTTGGTCATGCGTTTTATTCATCCATCCATCCCTGTATTTCTTATTTTCCCTCGTCCAACGTGACTTGGCCCGCCACCAAACGAAAGCTGTAGGAATTTCCATATCTCCTTGTAGAATTTGTGGATTTGGAGAACTCCTTTTTCATTTGTTGGCCTTAGAGATATACTTCAGAGGTTGGGGTAGTGAGCTGGGTGTGTTACATCCAAGTTGTATCCAAAGAATGGTCTCCCTGTCCCTATCAAACGCTAAGCTTCAAAATGTGTACACAGTACTTTAGTTATGCAGCTATTATGTTTTATTGACTGTTATCTAAAGAATGATGTTTCTTTCCCCATGTAACACCATCACATAACACAGGATGTGACATGTCATGAATGTATGTTTCAGATTTAGATACTTTATATAGGCGTAGTGCAATACCAATACATATGAATGTGTATTTTTTTGTATATTTCCATTGCAGGATTTCATATTCACATTCCTATTGACTGTATATTTCAGCTATATATTTAAATATGTTGATACCTTATTTTCAGTTGAACTTAGCATCTGTGTCCCTATTGTTTCTCATTGACTGTTGTTTCACACACAGACGTTGACGAGTGTGAGCAAGGTCGCTGTCACCGGGACGCCGTCTGTTATAACTCTCAGGGCTCCTTCGCCTGTCAGTGCCACCCTGGTTTCCATGGCGACGGCTTCCAGTGTACTCCCGGCTCCCCGGGTAGGTAACCCCTGTGGTTTTTGGTGTAAATAAATCACCTTTTCAAACCCCAAGTTGTGTGAGAGGAGTTCTTCTTCATTTGGAACCAAACAGAAGTTTGATCCCTGGTCAAGTCATACCAACGACTCTAAAAATGGGTGAATCTGCAGTTCAAACAATAACAAAGTTGTCACCCGGCCAGTGTTTTGGTAAATAGCTCAGGGATGGGACTGGAGAAATGTAACCATTCTCAAATGTATAGACGGAGCTATGGATGCAAGAACTGACCTTCCATGACATCAAAATGATAGTTTTACCCACGTTTTAAAGATATACATTGTTTGTTTACAATTACAATGTTTACAAACATTGGAGTAAAATAAGCTTATATTTTAGGTTCTGATGGGGTACGGCAGTTGAAATAAGTTCATGAGACATTTACAAGTTGTGATGTGTAGATTGGCCCTTTAAGGAAATGGACAGGGTGTGTACGTACATTAAGCTGCCTCATGCTGCAGAAACAGGATATAGGCTCCTACCCTATGGGCCATTTTGTCTCAGACAAGGCTACTGATACTTCTAAGTTAAACAGCAGCCAGAGGCAGTGTAGTCTAAAATGTGCAAAGGGAAGTCATGATACGGCTATGTCCGGAAGTATGTAAATACTGTACATTCAATGGGTACAGTTCAAGCTCTCATCAGCCATCTTCTTCCCCTCAAAATGTTAGGATTCGCCCTAGTTATACTTCTTCTGTCTTAGTTCCAACAGCTGGAACACGTGAAGCTCCTAACTGTATAGTTTGGTTTAGGGGGAGGGGGAGAGTCCAGGCGGCGGAGCGAGACAGATTTGTCATCAAAGGAAAGCAGAATATACCAGAGACGAACTGTTTATATTGAACGTCAACACAAGCCATAGTGGACTTAACAGTATATACAGTGCATTTTACTAATGGAGGTCTGTTCGCTAAGTTGGTGTTGTGTCATCGCCTGGCACAAATAGAAAGTTATTTAATCATGGAACGCTCCCAGCATGGTAGACCGTGGATTGAGGCGAAGGCCGGAACAGAGTGTACAACCATAAGACTGATATAGGACTCCATGAGACTGCGTGCTAAAATATGGAACTGTTAGGGGGAGGGAGGATGGATGAAGGGCGTGTGCGTTTGCTTCGGGGTTCTGAAACTCACTCGGAACTGAGTGTCTGCTGGTTTCTGGTGTGCCTTGACCACATGTCCCCCTCTTCCCTCCCCCCTTGAATGACATTTAAAGGTTGACATTTGACACTGTGCAGCCTTCCTGTTTCCCGGGATGGGTATAACAACACACAGATGTTACGTAGGGAGGATAAAGGAATGGAAAGGGAGGTTGGTGTTGATACATAACGTACAATCCCCATCGAGAAAGACCAACATAGCTGCTCATTCTCCATGCAATTAGGGCCAAAGGCCTGGAACATGTCACATGGATGTGCTTGAATAGAGCCAATGCTTCCACACTCCCGAATACAGACTCCTGGGTTGCGTCCCTAATGGCCTATATATTGCACTACTTTTGGCCAGGTTCAATAGTGCAATTTCGTTGAACATAAAGGTAAAGATGCCCTGGAGTTACAACCAGGAATTTAAACATTTAATAAACAACAACAACTGAAGTAATAGAAAAAAGTATAACTTGCCCCTATTGACTTAGCAACCAATACATTTTCTTTTTGATTCAACTCACCACTGTATGTTTGGGAATGTAGTGTATGTGTATTCAAGTGTTCCATTATTTTTCTATAAGCTGCAGCTTTCATGTCATGTACTGAAGCCTTGGGTTGTTTGTGAGTTGGCATCTTTCTCAGCTGTTACCTCTTTGTTCAAGTCCAATCCAGGTGTCCACTGCATGTATGTACTCCACCACGCTAATTATAGCTTTTTCTCCTCTGCCTCTACAGTTTTGTCATAATTTGTACAACCCGTCTGAAAAGGGGGCATCATTTGGTCCTCCTTTGTCTGAACTTGTACTTGTAGTATACACTGTAGCGTCTGGACCCGGTGAGAGTTGACCTGGTTGTCTTCCTCGCATCTCGACAGTTGACGACCGTCTGACAAAGACTGCTTTGATCTTTGCCTCCTCAGAGACAACCGCTCCCATCGTTGACTAGTTGTCTTTTTTTGGTGGCTTTTGTTGATTGCTGCGGCCAGACGTTGTGCAAAGCGCAGATTGTATGTTGCGGCTGTTTGGGATTGTTATGACTGGTCTGTGGTTAACCGGACAGATACCCTGGGGGTAAGTCTTTCAGTGAGACACTATATTCCAGATGTCACCGTGTCCCCTATGTCTGATTTACGGGACTGCAAAAATTATTCTACATTTAATCATATGCTCATCGGCTCTCTCCTTATTCCATGTTTTCCATATTAGTAGTGGGCAAGTAACTTTAGTTTTGAACTGCCATGTGCCATGTCATACAGTAAGGAGATTATATTTAAACCAAAGCTATACAGCGCTTTAAAATGAAAGAGCAATTTCTTAGAAACCTTTCTAAAAGACATGTAGGATCATTTTTATCTTCTTAATTTCCTCTATTTCTTTTATTAATTCTCTCATGTCATCTTTCTTTTTTTATTCCAGAGCATGAGAAGACGCAGTGCGAGCGAGACAGAGAAAGCATCCAGGTCTCCTCCAACACAGGCTCGTTTTCCTTCTTCCGCCCACGCCCTGCCGTCAGTCAGTACGTTCCTACCTGCGACCAGCATGGTGCCTACGAGCCTACCCAGTGCCACGGTAGCATTGGGCAGTGCTGGTGTGTGGATGGCAATGGTCAGGAGATCCCGAACACTAGAACTGGCCCCGGCCAAAGACCTTTGTGTGAGTGACTGCCTCAAAAGATGGAGGGGGCGATTGGTCATCCTTGGCTTGTACCTTAATATTCATATTCAACATATTCATGCACTCATAGCACTCATGTCTATTCCATTACACTCAACATTTGCACCCGCATGCTAAATAAAAATACATTAGGAACCCACTGGGCACATACTAGTTGAATTAACATTGTTTCCATGTCATTTCAACCAAAAATATATATGTGATGACATTAAATCAACGTGAAAAACTGATTGGATTTACAAAAAGTAATTAAAGTAAAGTAACTTTTAACCTAAATTCAATGGCATGGTTGAATGTTTTGTTGGTTTCACATTTAATTTAGGTTAGTTGAAAACTCAATCATATGCAAATCAAAACTAGACGTTGATAGGACGTCTGTGCCCAGTGGGAAATGACAATGATCCGTTGTCCTCCCTTGACAGGTATTGACCAGGGGGGTCCTCCGATCGGACCCACCACCAGGCCGGATGTCTCTCCTGTGGCCCCAGGGACCCACCTGCTCTTTGCCCAGAGCGGGAAGATCGAGCAAATCCCCCTGGACGGATACAGCATGAACAAAGGGGAGGCCAAAGCCCTGCTGCACCTGCCTGTGAGGCTCCACATTCCCGCACCTCAACTCACCTCACATTATCTCAGTCAGACAGTCAGTCAAGCACTGCACATCACTTGCTACAAGCACTGTGGGAAGTTACTTATTGACTCACAAACTTTAACTCACTCACTCACTCTCTTCTCAAGTGAGTGGTTCACTCTGTCAGTAACTCACTCCTCTGTAAGCCCTGGCCTACTACGCCTTGTCAAGATGGCCGCTCACCAGATGGCCAGAGCTGTCTTCTAAGACCCCCAGTCTTAGGTTGAATGAAAATAGGGGGATTTGATCATCTCTTCCTCGCATGTCAGATGTTTCCTTTAGCCGGACTGAGAGTGCGTTGATGGGTGTTGTGGGTCCACGTACCCACTCTCTGGAATGTCCCAAATGCCACTTGAACAATCTCCTGATTGTGTCGGCCAACCATACTCGTCCTCAGGCTTTTCTTCTTTCTTCTCACTAGCGTGGAATGGTCTGGCAGAACATGTAACTGGACATACAGAGGGATTCCCCATAAATGCTTCAATTGTTTGGCTAACCGCAATCTGCCGTTTTGAAATGTAATGTAACATTGTGTATTTCTTATGTAATTTGGTTGAACCCCATCTGAAATGAGTGGGGCGAGATATTAACATTAACACTAAAGTAATTCCTGTTCTGCTTGCAACATACGTTTGACAATCTTGATAAAAACCATTTATAACATTACTGCAATGCTCTCTTGGTGTAAACAATACATCCTATATTCTGACGCTCGAATGGTTTCCAATTAACAGTTAAGAAGGGAAAACACAAGGACATTTTTTGTTGTTGTACCAGGCCAGCTACACACAATACTATGGTGCAAAGTGCATTGGATAATTGGTCTATTCAATGTGTCAATGTGTTTGTATCGGTCCCGATCTAAATAAACCATTAATCAATAAATCAATAAAACCCTCTGTCTCTATGTGTTGCTCCCAGGACAGAGTGGCGATCGCTGTGGCCTACGACTGTGTGGAGAAGATGGTGTACTGGTCGGACATCACAGGGCCCTCCATCAGTAAGGCCAGCCTGGAGGGAGGAGACACCATCTCTCTTGTCACAACAGGTGAGCAGTACACAGGTCTCAGGCCAGTCTGGACGGCAGAGACACCATCTCTCTCATCACAACAGGTGAGCAGTACACAGGTCTCAGATCAGTCTGGAGGGATGAGACGGCTTCTCTCTCATCACAACAGGTGAGCAGTACACAGGTCTCAGGTCAGCCTGGAGGGAGGAGACACCATCTCTCTCGTCACAACCGCTTTAGTACACAGGTCTCAGGCCAGTCTGGAGGGAGGAGACACAATCTCTCTCGTCACAACAGGTGAGCGGTACACTGGTCTGAGATCAGCTCAAACCTAGCTAGCCTGGTCCATGAAACGCATCAAGAACGATAATAGTTAACTTTTCATTTATCATATTTTAATTCTCATGGATTTCTCATAATTTACTTATATACACATGTAAAGCCGTTATAAAGGCTTATTCATGAAAGATAGTACAACGTGTAAACAAAAACAAAAGTTCCATCAATTTCATCTTTTGACGTGTGAAACAACACGGACAAATGACGGATTGTGATCCATTGTCTTGGTAGTCTTTCAATGTACACTATATATCCAAAAGTATGTGGGCACCAATTCAAATTAGTGGATTTGGCTATTTCAGCCACACCCGTTGCTGACAGGTGTATAAAATCGGGCATACAGCCATGCAATCTCCATAGACAAACATTGCCGGTAGAATGGCATTACTGAAGAGCTAAGTGACTTTCAACGTGGCACCGTCATAGGATGCCACCTTTCTAACAGTGATGGAAAAAGTACCCAACTATCATACTTGGGTAAAAGTAAAGATACCTTAATAGAAAATGACTCAAGTAAAAGTAAAAGTCACCCAGTAAAATTATACTTGAGTAAAAGTCTAAAAGTATTTGGTTTAAAATATACTTAAGTATCAAAACTAAATGTATAAATAATTTCAAATTCCTTATATTGAGCAAACCAGATGGCACCATTTTCTTGTTTTTTAAATTTACGTAAAGTCACAGGCACACTCCAACATTCAGACATAATTTACAAACGAAGCACGTTGGTTTATTGTGTCCGCCAGATCAGAGGCAATAGGGATGACCAGGGACGTTCGGTTGATAAGTGCGTGAATTTGACTATTTCCCTGTCCTGCTAAGCATTCAAAATGTAACGAGTACTTTTGGGTGTCAAGGAAAATGTATGGAGTAAAAAGTACAATATTTTCTTAAGGAATGTACTGAAGTAAAAGTAGTCAAAAATATACAAAGTAAAGTACAGATACCCCCCAAAATGACTTAAGTAGTACTTAAAATTATTTTTCCTTAAGTACTTTACACCACTGCTTTCCAACAAGTAAGTCAAATTTCTGCCCTGCTAGAGCTGCCCCGGTCAGCTCTAGTAATAACAATGGCTAAGCTGCAAAGTGGTAGGCCACACAAGCTCACAGAACGGGAACGCCAAGTGCTGAAGCACATTGCATGTAACACTCACTACCAAGTTCCAAACTGCCTCTGGAAGCAACGTCAGCACAATAACTGTTCGTTAAGGACCTTCAAGAAATGGGTTTCCATGGCCGAGCAGCTGCACACAAGCCTAAGATCACCATGCGCAATGCCAAGCGTCGGCTGGAGTGGTGTAAAGCTCGCCGCCATTGGACTCTGGAGCAGTGAAAATGCTTTCTCTGGAGTGAGGAATCATTCTTCACCATCTGGCAGTCCGACGGAATGTATAGTGTATAGTATAGTGCCAACTGTAAAGTTTGGTGGAGGAGGAATAATGGTCTGGGGCTGTTTTTCATGGTTCAGGTTAGGCCCCTTAGTTCCAGTGAAGCATACAAGAGCATACAATGGCATGCTAGACGAATCTGTGCTTCCAACTTTGTGGCAACAGTTTGGGGAAGGCCCTTTCCTGTTTCAGCATGACAATGCCCCCATGCACAGAGAATGGTGCTAGTAAAACTAAATGCTAGTAAAACTAAGTGCATGCTCTTCAACTGCCCGCACCCTCCCGCCCGACTAGCATAACGACTCTGGACGGTTCTGACATAGAATATGTGGACAACTACAAATACCTAGGTGTCTGGTTAGACTGTAAACTCTCCTTCCAGACTCACATTAAGCATCTCCAATCCAAAATTAAATCTAAAATCAGATTCCTATTTCACAACAAAGCTGTCACGAATCCCGCCGAAGATGGTGCCTCTTCCTGTTCGGGCGGCGCTCGGCGGTCGTCGTCACCGGCCTACTAGCTGCCATCGATTCCCTTCTTTTTGTTTCTGTTTGTTTGGGCTGATTGGGTGCACCTGTTTTGAGTTTAGTTTGGTGGGTAGGCTATTTAAGGGCAGTAGGCCCGCCGGCTTTTGTGCGGGCTTGTTTTCTGTTATTTGGTGTTGGTGTTTAGGTGGAAGCTATTTTCTGGACACTTTAGTCCTGTGTGTTTGGACTGGGATTTTCATGCGCCCGTTGTGTTTGGGCATGACCGTTGTTACTGTCAACAGGAATAAAAATCCACGTCCTGAACTAACCTGCTCTCTGCGCTTGACTCCTCCACCCAGTACTCCTAGAAGCTCTGACAAAAGCCTCCTTCACTCATGCTGCCAAACATACCCTCGTAAAACTGACTATCCTACCGATCCTTGACTTCGGCGATGTCATTTACAAAATAGCCCCCACACTCTACTCTGCAAACTGGATGTAGTCTATCACAGTGCCATCCGTTTTATCACCAAAGCCCCATATACCACCCACCACTGCGACCTTATATGCTCTCGTTGGCTGGCCCTCACTACATATTCGTCACCAAACTCACTGGCTCCAGGTCATCTATAAGTCTCTGCTAGGTAAAGCCCCGCCTTATCTCAGCTCACTGGTCACCATAGCAACACCCACCCGTAGCACGCGCTCCAGCAGGTATATTGCACTGGTCATCCCCAAAGCCAACACTTCCTTTGGCTGCCTTTCCTTACAGTTCTCTGCTGACTGGAACGAATTGCAAAAATCTCTGAAGCTGGAGTCTTATATCTCCCTCTCTAACTTTAAGCATCAGCTGTCTGAGCAGCTTACCGATCACTGTACCTGTACAAAGCCAATCTGTAAATAGCCCACCCGACTACCTCATCCCCATATTATTACTTACCCTCTTGCTCTTTTGCACCACAGTATCTCTACTTGCACAGCATCATCTGCACATCTATCACTCCAGTATTAATGCTAAATTGTAATTATTTTTGCCTCTAGGGCTTATTTATTACCTACCTCCCTACTCTTCTACATTTGCACACACTGTACATAGATTTTTCTATTTTTCTTTTCTTTTGTGTTATTGACTGTATGTTTCTTTATGTGTAACTCTGTGTTGTTGTTTTTGTCGCACTATTTTGCTTTATCTTGGCCAGGTCACAGTTGTAAATGAGAACTTGTTCCCAACTGGCCTACCTGGTTAAATAAAGATGAAAAAAAGGTCCATACATAAATTATTTGTTGAGATCGGTGTGGAAGAACTTGACTGGCCTGCACAGAGCCCTGACCTCAACCCCATCGAACCGCTTTGGGATGAATTGGAACGCCGACTGCGAGCCAGCTCTAATCGCCCAACATCAGTGCCCGACCTCACTAATACTCTTGTGGCTGAATGGAAGCAAGCAATGTTCCAAAATCTAGTGGAAAGCCTTCCCAGAACAGTGGAGTCTTTTATAGCAGCAAAGGGGGCACCAACGCCAAATTAATGTCCATGATTTTGGAATGAGATTTTCGACGAGGAAGTGTCCACATACTTTTGGTCATGTAGTGTATAACTCCCAGGGATGGAAATAAAGCTAACCTAAGGATAGTATTTTTCATATCGGGCTTGTAGAAAATGTGCCCAACTAGCTTGCTGGCTAGTGATTTTTTTCTTCTTAAATATCCCACAGATTTTGGACCCGGGCTTGTAGGAATTGCGGTCTATTAGGCTGGCGGGCCAGTGCTCAAAATCCTTAAATTCCATCCCTGATGACCCTCATAGAAAATCTGTCGTTTCTGTCTGAACTAGGCGTAATGATATCCTCCTTTTCTCTTCCTTAGACCTGGAGAGCCCAGAGGGTTTGGCTATCGACCACCTGGCCCGGCTAATGTTCTGGACGGACTCCATGAAGGACAGGATTGAGGTGGCCAAACTGGACGGAAGCCAGCGCCGTGTTCTCTTCGACACCGACCTGGTCAACCCCCGGCCCATCGTCGCTGACCCCTCCTATGGGTACGTGTCTTTGGACAATGTCTGACTTTGATTCCTTTGATGCAAATTTGTGATTAAATAAGCAGTTAGTTCTTTGTGCTGAAGATATATTGTCCTTAACCGCTTAGGCCTGGAATGATTTTGCTAGTGAATCTGTCAGGTTAGCCTTTTCATGGTTTAGATAGCATGTAGGTAGGTGACGTAGGTACAAATTTGACGTAACACAAATCACTGGTGCTGTGTTCCTTTTAAAGCTTTTGGTTCTAAGCATCGTGACAGGAACATGTTTTCTCTGGCTTGTTGTCCAGACGACTCTACTGGGCAGACTGGAACAGAGACGGGCCCAAGATCGAGATGTCCAACATGGACGGAACCGACAGGACAGTCTTGGTTAAGGACGACCTGGGGCTGCCCAACGGCCTGACATACGACCCTGAGAGCCAGCAACTGTGCTGGGCCGATGCTGGTAAGAGGCTACGCTAAACATGCAGACACTATCTGTAAAAAGCTATGTTAAACATGCTTACACTATTGATGTTGTTAAGAAGGTGTGCTAAACATGCTAACACTAGTGATGCTAGTAAGAAGCTATGCTAAACATGCTAACCCTATTGATGCAGGTAAAGATGCTACACTAAACATGCTAACACTATTGATATTGTGAGCTAAACATGCTATGTAGCAATCCATGGGAAAATCCCACTGTACTGAGACAGTTCGGATGACTCAGTTCGTTGGAGCATGGTGCTAGCCAGTGGTGGATAAAGTACTGTATTGTCATACTTGAGTAAAAGTAAGGATACCTTAATAGAAAATGACTCAAGTAAAAGTGAAAGTCACCCAGTAAAATAGTACTTGAGTAAAAAAAGTAAAAGTATAAATAATTTCAAATTCCTTATATTAAGCAAACCAGACGGCACTATATTATTTTTTATTTTATTTATGGATAGCCAACACTCAGACATAATTTACCGATGAAGCATGTGTGTTTAGTGAGTCCGCCAGATCAGAGGCATAAGGGACGACCAGGGATGTTTTCTTGCATATATTGGACCATTTTCCTGTGCTAAGCATTCAAAATGTAACGAGTACTTTCGGGTGGCAGGGAAAATGTATAGAGTAGAAAGTACATTATTTTCTTTAGGAATGTAGTGAAGTAAAAGTAAAAGTTGTCAGAAATGTAAATAGTAAAGTACAGATACCCCAAAAAACGACTTAAGTCGTACTTTTTAAAGTATTTTTTACTTAGGTACTTTACACCACTGGTGCTAACAGCAGGGATGTTGGTTTGACTGCTGTATGTGTTTTAAAAAAAAACTTTACAGGTACTCGTAAGGTACAGTGTATGGACCCCGGTGGTAGGAACCGTAGGACTATTGTGGAGGGGATTCAGTATCCTTTCGCCATCGTATCCCATGGGAGGAACCTTTACTACACTGATTGGAGAAGGTATGATCACCTGGGACCAGTTTCCCAAAAGCATCTTAAGGCTAAGTTCATCGTTTGAACCTTGGTAGGAGCATCGTTAAATCTCCAAGCTATTTCCCAAAACTATTCTTACTAAAGTTGCTCTTGAAAATGGTTGTTATTTACAGACTGCCCTTCTGTAGATTATCCTACTATACACATATAATCTCTGCTATACATAGAATCAAGATTTTTAGGCCTATCTCTCTCTCTGTGACTGACGATAACTGCAGAATGAAGTTGAACAGAAATACAAAGTCGCCAATGTCTTTGCAATTGTTACAAACAAGTGAAGGTGCTTCAAATTAAAACATGATGACTGCATTAAAATAGAAATACAGTAGGTCTAGAACTATAGGCTTCAAATCCCTATATATTTAAATCATATAAAAATAAATTCCATGTCAATAATTTGAGTTCTAATTTGCTAATTGTCGGCTACTGTCTGTAATTTTTGCCTAAAGATATTTAATGATGTGTAATAATAACCTTCCATACCTGCTGTAAGCTGTGTACATGACGAATACAATTTGATTTGTTTAATTCATTCATTCATTCATACACACCTATTTCATGAGCATGCATCCATTTCCCATTACTTAAAATGCTCAGATTTGTATATACCAGGTCAATATATTGCCCATTTTCAAAAGATTCATGAAAATAAATCAAAACCCTTGGCAATGAATGATAGAAAGGATTCTTGTCATGTAGAATGTATTTTTTTCACAGCAGTCAATAGAGTAAGAGCCTTCATTAGAATGGTAGTAGATTTCAAAGTAGTATGAGGTGTATGCTCTCTTTCTTCATAGCCATTTGAAAGAGTACTATTTATTTAAAAACGTGACTGTCTCATAAATGTCCACATTTGTTTAATGACAATATGTTTATTTGATGTGACCAGTGTCGTGTCTTTGGCTATGCTAGATTAATTGCTATGACATGCTATTCTATAAAATAATTTCTCCATAATTAATATTACCTGATTGAACTAATCATGTAAATGTAATTAACTAGAGAGGGACACCACGAAATAATATTTATAGAGCTGTTATCTTCCGAATAAACTCTTAAAGATTTAGTAATATTTTACGTCAATAGCAGTCAACATTAATCGTCATCTTACTTCAGTCTCATATTCTGAAAGTTGTAAATTCTTGGTTATCTGCAAGAATCCTGGCTAACAAGTTGAATCAGCAATACAAAATTGGGTTTAATTATTTATTTACTAAATACCTAACTAATCACACAGAATCACACATACACAATTAAATCATAACTTGATTACAAATTGCCGTCATAAAGGAAAACGTCCCTAGCGGGCGGAACAGATATGACAGCTTGTTACACAAAGGAAAGGGGGCTGGATTTTAGTGAAAGAGCGGGAGACTGGAACAGAGGCGAAGCTGTGCTATCGTAAATACAGTATCTTATGCATTCTAAATTACCGCCCATTTGGAAAAGGAAAATGCAATAAATATTTACTCTGAGCTGCGCTTCAGTAGGTTGGTGGTAGATGGAAGACCGGGTTGCCAAACCGAGTCCTCTGTCCTTTGAAGAATGTCTCTGGTGGTCACTGTCGTAGTAACGTCGTTGTGTAGTAGACGGGATACTCTGACTGTCCTTCCTAACCTGCGTTTGTAGCAGCTGTTGCTAACTCAACGGCTAGGAGGTATCACTTCTGTAGTGAATACGAGTTCAAAGTTCATACCATTCACAACCAAAGTTCATGCTGATGTTGGCTTAGTTCTGTAGTTATTATCTGAACTATTCTGACATCGGATCGTCATCCTAATGTACCCGGAACAGAAAGTTTTATTTTTGTCAATGGCTTTATATAGTGGAGGGAGAGGGGTGTGTCTGAAAAGTTTGTAACCCATGTCTCTTCACAGGGGCGGGCCCCTGGTTGAGCAGAGGCCCAAACTTATGAAAACCCAAATCTCTCATTTGGAAGCTAAAATTACATTTAATCTCTTCACAAATAGTTTCATATTCAAACATTTCAATTAAACAACAATTCCATGTGAATCAGATACCTCTGAGGTTTAGACTTTCCACAGTAGAGTTTATGTCATTCTATCATTGATGAGAATGTGTCAGAGGGCAACCGAACTGACACAATATACCTTAAGTACCACCGCATATGTTCAGTTGGTCGGATTACCAGAATATAGTTCATTTCCCCCCAACTTCTGATGTTCCCAGAATCTCTATGTTAACCAAAGGGGCTTTCTAATGTCACATCAGTAGACTAGGGAGAGGAACGGGGGAGGGGGGAAAGAGGTATTTACGACTGTCATAAACCTACCCCCAGGCCAACGTCATGACACCAGTGGTGAAAAAAGTACACAATTGTCATACTTGAGTAAAAGTAAATATACCTTAAAACTTATTCGGGATCGGTAACGTAGGCTAATGCGATTAGCATGAGGTTGTAAGTAACAAGAACATTTCCCAGGACATAGACATATCTGATATTGGCAGAAAGCTTAAATTCTTGTTAATGTAAATGCACTGTCCAATTTACAGTAGCTATTACAGTGGAAGAATATCATGATTTTGTTTGAAGAGAGTGCCTAATTTTGAACATTAAAAGTTATTAATAAACAAATTAGGCACATTTGGGCAGTCTTGATACAACATTTTGAACAGAAATGCAATGGTTCATTGGATCAGCCTAAAACTTTGCACTTTGCTCTGCTGCCATCTAGTGACCAAAAATCTAAATTCCACCTGGGCTGGATTAATATATTATGGCCTTTCTCTTGCATTTCAAAGATGATGGTAAGAAGAACGTTTTTTTTAATTTTCTTTGTATTATTTTTTACCAGATCTATTGTGTTATATTATCCTACATCCCTTTCACATTTCCACAAACTTCAAAGGGTTTCCTTTCAAATGGTAGCAAGAATATGCATATCCTTGCTTCAGGGCCTGAGCTACAGGCAGTTAGATTTGGGTATGTAATTTTAGGCAAAAATTGAAAAAAAGGGGCGGATCCTTAAGAGGATTTATTAATAGAAAATGAGTCAAGTAAAAGTGAGTTGGCCAGTAAAATACTACTTAAGTAAAAATCTAAAAGTATTTGGTTTTAATTATACATAAGTATCAAAAGGAAAAGTAGAAGTATAAATTATTTCAAATTCATTATATTAAGCAAACTAGACAGCACCATTTTCTTTTTTCTTTACAGATTGCCAGGGGAACACTCAAACACTCAGACAGCATTTACAAACTAAGCATTTGTGTTTAGTGAGTCTGCCAGATCAGAGGCAGTAGAGATGACCAGGGATGTTCTCTCGATAAGTGTGTGAATTGGATCACTTTTCTGTCCTGCTAACCATTCAAAAAGTAACAAGTATTTTTGGGTGTCAGGGAAAATGTATGGAGTAAAAAGTAGATCATTTTCTTTAGGAATGTAGTGAAGTAAAAGTTGTCAAAAATATGATTAGTAAAGTATTGTACAGATACCCCCAAAAATGTACAGCTTTAAAGTATTATTACTTAAGTATTTTATAGCACTGAACATGGCTCAAACGTTGGCGTGTGGTCCCGAGGGGGCCCAGCGAATGTTTAGAAAATGTTCTGATAATGTCGTTTGCTGTTGCCAGGGAGGCGGTGGTAGCCGTGGACCGCACAACGGACAGAGAGACGGACGAGTTTCTGCCACAGAAGCGTTCGCGAGTGTACGGCATTGCCACGGCCCCAACTCAATGCCCACAAGGTAAGCCTCCTCACACTTCCTCACTCTCTCAATAGCCTTGGTTTGCATCCCACATGGCACCCTATAGGCTCTGGTCAAAATAAGTACACTATATAAGGAATAGGGTGCCATTTGGAGATAGAAAAGGTTGGTGACCACTGACCTAGACTGAGTCAAGACCACTTTCGTAGTCAAAAGCAAGCTGAGATCCACCACTCAGATTTTTTAAAAACATGACTTAAAAAATATAACATTAACCTAATAAAAACAGTTCTGTAGGAATGAGGTTTGTGCAGTAGTCCTAATACATTATCCCAGCATATTGGCTATATGCCTGGCCTGTCAATATTGTTATTCTCAGACCATATTATATTTCAAAACTCGAGCTTTGATAATAAAATAGATCAGTTGGTGTAGCGCTTGCAAGGCACAGCTGAGCATAAATGTAAATAATTAGCTTTTTTATTTGACTGTACTGATTGTAGGTACCTGCATCTGATGGTCATAATGCTTTCAAGACTGGTAACTCTGAAAAAACAAGGTCAAATTATGACATCCGTGAACATCAGGTCGGAAAGTCGGAGATCTAGAAAGAGACCAGAGTTTCCGAGTTGGATGGCGGGTCTTTTTTCCAGATTTGCCATTTGTCTTGAACGCACTGAAGTCGGAAGTCTGAGACTTCCGAGTTCCCAGTTGTTTTGAACATGGCATTAGCCTCAGCAGAGGGTCTGCCTCTCATGGTCCCTCCTTCCTGTCCTCTGATGAGGCTGACCAGAGAGACGTGACACAGTTTTCCACCTGATGGCGAAACTCGAGTCGCACTGCATCTGCCTCAGGCACAAGTTAATGTTTTTCCAATGACCCGAGAAAGTGAAATATTCCTTGATATTAAAACAGACACGACAAGCTGCTAATAGCAATAACAACGCAGGGCTATCGATACACCTGGCTACTCATTCATTGCAGCTACAGCGCGAGTGGAAGTAGAGAGAAGCACGTTTTATGTTTCGTAATAGTGTCGAAAAAAAACAGTGTTAACGGTGCTGAATAAAACTCAGACGTGAACTCACTCAAAAAAACAGCCTCTCTTTGCTGAATTATTTGACAGTCTCGCTGGTCATGGTTTTAAAAGTCATGAAATCTCTCATAGGCTAGGGTCGTGGAAGCTGTAGGTAGGCACAGTGATTTGAGCTATCCAATTGGCCAACGCAGTCGGCACACTCAATTTCGCCAGAGATCTCCTGGTCCACAGGGTAGGCAGTAGGCAGACAAATGAAAAGGTTCAAAATAGGAACACTTTGTATCCCGGTGCGCAGGGCTTCTGAATCAAGTGCACCTACCGCCAACAGCGCAACACAAAAAAAGGGACCCTTTATGCCTTTATCGTCGGCTTTTCTACAGAAATGTGTGGTGATCGACTGGTTAGGGACCACTGGTGTAGGTCTATACAATAAACACATACGTATGTGATCTGAATTTATGTTCAATTCTATTCCCAACTCTGATGGTTGTGGTTCTAGACTAGTTATATAGCACTGAAGCAGAATTAGTCAAGTTGGATACATAGCTTTAAATACACAGCTGTACATGGATACAGCTGAGAGTCTCATAACTGTAATGTTACAGCTGGCTATGCAGAGATTCACTTTTTCCCACCCCCCTTTCCTACATATATATCCTCACATGGTCTGGATGCAATTACTCGGGTCTGGCGGAATGTGCACCGTCTGCCATGTTCATACATCTGTGCTCCCGCTGGATTTATCTGGTCTGATCCAATCCACCATGGTGGTCTGTTCTTATTTTCTGGACTTAATTTGTGTACAGTATGAGTAGTATAGTAGGGACTTATAGTGTAGTTAGTTGGCTATGTGCTGTAGATCGCCTAATGAGTGTCGACGAACGGTGGCCATTCAACATGCAGAATTGTCGTGAAATTACGGCCGATGTTGAAAAAGGAAAATGACGCCCGATGTTGTGTGATTTAAAGGCTTTAGGATGGCGAACCACCAGCCAACTGCTTTTAAACCATTCATCAAGACAGTCTTTTTTGATTTGGATTCAAGGGGTTTTAGGTTTAAACATACAGCAGTCCCTGCCTTACATTAAAGCTAATGCAGAGGTACAAATGGTTTGATTGGACTGTACCTGGCCCTGTGAAAGCCTCTCTCAGGGCTCTATTTAATCCGTATCGCGGAAGTTCAGAGTTACAGCGTGATTGAAATTTAAAGGCAAGCTTCCCACGTTAGCGGAGACTGCATTCACGGTAAACGCTGCATATGTGACTCAATTGGAAATGACCTTTAATTTCAAGCGCGCATTCTGTAACGCTTCAGCTAAATAGTTCATTCATGGAACCCAAACTATTTGCACTGACTATCTTGCACTGACCCTACGTACACTCGCTAGACTATATATACACACCATATACACACTCAATCACACACACTACACTGTCACTCCCACACAAATCCCTCACACATTTAAACACTATATACTGTGCAATTTGTTTGTTTTTTCACAATGTTTGTAACTTATTTTTGACTTATTTTGTACATAATGCTACCGTCTCTTATGACTGAAAATAACTTCTGGACATCAGAACAGCGATTACTCACCTCAAACTAGACAAAGATTTTTTTCTTTAGCGAGTCCGACGCAAAGGTTATACTGCTTTCTCGGGAACAGGCCCAAATCCTTGTAATTTGCGTGAAGAAAAAATGGAGAAAAGGGGGGCGGAGGTCGGGCTGCCTTCTGAGAATTCGTAGGCGAGTGAGTAAACCCTGTCTACCATCAGTCCTATTAGCCAACGTGCAATCATTGGATAACAAAATGGATGAGCTCCGATCAAGGATATCAAACCAACGGGACATTAACAACTGTAATATCTTATGTTTCACCGAGTCGTGGCTGAATGACGACATGGATAACATACAGCTGTCGGGTTTTCGGTCCAACGGCAAGATAGAATAGCTGACTCCGGTAAGACAAGGGGTTGCGGTCTGTGTCTATATGTAAACAACAGCTGGTGCAAGAAATCTAATATTAAGGAAGTCTCGAGGTTTTGCTTGCCTGAGGTAAAGTATCTCATGATAAGCTGTAGACCACACTATTTACCAAGAGAGTTTTCATCTATATTTTTCGTAGCTGTCTATTTACCACCACAAACCGATGCTTGCACTTAGACGGCACTCAACGAGCTTTATAGGGCCATAAGCAAACAGGAAAATGCTCATCCAGAGGCGGCGCTCCTAGTGCCCGGAGACTTTAATGCAGAGAAACTTCAATCCATTTTACCTAATTTCATACCAGCATGTTCAATATGCAACCAGAGGGAACAGGCAAAGCATCAATACAGGACTAAGATTGAATCGTACTACACCGGCTCCAACTCTCGTCGGATGTGGCAGGGCTTGCAAACTATTACGGACTACGAAGGGAAGCACAGCTGCAAGCTGTATTTACAATACAAGAAAATACAATGTGACTTTTTATTAAATGGATCAGAAAATAATGCCAAAATAATTTGTAAATAAATACCTGAAATATACAGTTGAAGTTGGAAGTTTACATACACCTTAGCCAAATACATTTATATTCAGTTTTTCACAATTCCTGACATTTAATCCTTGTAAAAATTCCCTGTCTTAGGTCAGTTAGGATCACCACTTTATTTTTAAAATGTGAAATGTCAGAATAATAGTAGAGAGAATAATTTATTTCAACTTTTATTTCTTTCATCACATTCCCAGTTGGTCACATACACTCAGTTAGTATTTGGTAGCATTGCCTTTAAATTGTTTCATTTGGGTCAAACGTTTCGGGTAGCCTTCCACAAGCTTCCCACAATAAGTTGGGTGAATTGTGGCCCATTCCTCCTGACAGAGCTGGTGTAACTGAGTCAGGTTTGTAGGCCTCCTTGCTCGCACACGCTTTTTCAGTTCTGCCCACAAATTTTCTATTGGATTGAGGCCAGGGCTTTGCAATGGCCACTCCAATACCTTGACTTTGTTGTCCTTAAGCCATTTTGCCACAACTTTGGAAGTATGCTTGGGTCATTGTCCATTTGGAAGACCCATTTGCGACCAAGCTTTAACTTCCTGACTGATGTCTTGAGATGTTGTGTCAATATATCCACATAATTTTCCTCCTCATGATGCCATCTATTTTGTGAAGTGCACCAGTCCCTCCTGCAGCAAAGCACCCCCACAACATGATGCTGCCACCCCCGTGCTTCACGGTTGGGATGGTGTTCTTCGGCTTGCAAACCTCCCCCTTTTTCCTCCAAACATAATGATGGCCATTATGGCCAAACAGTTCTATTTCTGTTTCATTAGACCAGAGGACATTTCTCCAAAAAGTCTGGCTTTTTTATGGCGGTTTTGGAGCAGTGGCTTCTTCCTTGCTGAGCGGCCTTTCAGGTTATGTCGATAGAGGACTCATTTTACTGTGGATATAGATTCCTTTGTACATGTTTCCTCCAGCATCTTCACAAGGTCCTTTGCTGTTGTTCAGGGATTTATTTGCACTTTTCGCACCAAAGTACGTTCATCTCTAGGAGACACAACACGTCTCCTTCCTGAGTGGTATGACGGCTGCATGGTCCCATGGTGTTTATACTTGCGTACTATTGTTTGTACAGATGAATGTGGCGTTTGGAAATTTCTCCCAAGGATGAATCAGACTTGTGGAGGTCTACAGTTTTTTTTCTGAGGTCTTGGCTGATTTCTTTTGATTGAAGTACACCTCCAATTGACTCAAATTATGTCAATTAGGCTATCAGAAGCTTCTAAAGCCATGACAACATTTTCTGGAATTTTCCAAGCTGTTTAAAGGCACAGTCAACTTAGTGTATGTAAACTTCGGACCCACTGGAATTGTGATACAGTGAAGTGAAATAATCTGTCTGTAAACAATTTTTGGAAAAATGACTTGTCTCATGCACAAAGTAGATGTTCTAACCGACTTGCCAAAACTATAGTTTGATTACAATTTTTTTTTGGAATGGTTGAAAAACCTAAGTGTATGTAAACTTCCGACTTCAACTGTGCATATTACCTCAATTACCTTGAATAACCGGTGCCCCCGCACATTGTACCGGAACCCCCTGTGTATAGCCTCGCTACTGTTATTTTATTGTTGCTCCTTAATTATTTGTTATACTTTTATTTTTATTTCATTTCTTTCTTAAAAGGATCGGACCCTTTTTTTAAAATTTTCGCCTAAAATGACATACCCAAATCTAACTGCCTGTAGCTCAGGACCTGAAGCATGGATATGGATATTCTTGAAACCATTTCAAGGAAACACTTTGAAGTTTGTGGAAATGTTAAATTGTTGTAGGAGAATATATCACATTAGATCTGGTAAAAGATAATTCAAAGAAAAAAAAAAAAAAAAATTAAATATTTTTTTTTGTACCATCATTTTTGAAATGCAAGAGAAAGGCCATAATGTATTACTCCAGCCGAGGCTCAATTTAGATTTTGGCCACTAGATGGCAGCAGTGTATGTGCAAAGTTTTAGGCTGATCCAAAGAACCATTGCATTTCTGTAAAAAAAGATTGTATAAAGACTGCCTAAATGTGCCTAATTGGTTTATTAATACATTTCAAGTTCATAACTGTGCACTCTCAAACAATAGCATGGTATTATTTCACTGTAATAGCTACTCTAAATTGGACAGTGCAGTTAGATTAACAAGAATGTAAGCTTTCTGCCAATATCAGATATGTCTATGTCCTGGGAAATGTTCTTGTTACTTACAACCTCATGATAATCACATTAGCCTATGTTAGCTCAATTGTCCCGATGGGGACCCACCGATCCTGTAGAGGTTTTAATAGAGCCCTCAGTCTGGGTTACATTACTGCATAATCAAGACCGCATGACCAAGAACAGTGTAAATCTGTTCTGACTCTCTTTTTCAAAGTACTCTGGGTGTCTTAAACACTCCCAGAACATACAGTGAATGTTTTTTTGTGTGTGTGAAATGTCACATGTTATCAATTGAACACTTTTTAGTGTACGAGTATGTAGCTGTGTATGTTGTTATAGCACTGTGAATATGCCTACTGCTGCTTTTGGTGGGGTTTGCTCTTATTCTCATTCAGACCACACGTAGTGGGCATTTGATATCAAAGTACAATTTCAAGTACAATTGTGCCAAATGGCTAGAAACTCCTGTGAATGATGGTAATGTTATCCAAATGTCTCCCGCAGCGTATAACTACTGCTCGAACAACGGAGGCTGCTCACACCTTTGTCTGCCTCGCCGCGGCGGCTTCACCTGCCGGTGCCCAGACGTGGTGGACGGAAGCTGTGCGGAGAGGAACTTGTGAGGACTGACGAGAGATCAGTAGATTCTCCTGCTAACTGCACAAAGGAGTTGTGACACGTGTGCCTTCCAACTTCCTCGTTAGAGGAAGAAAGATGAGCGGCATCCGGCTGCGGGTTACTCTGTGGCCCAAATCCATTCAGATCGCTAGGCCTCTATTGCTCAGTTCCTTGTTGATTTCCCTCTGGCAGATCTGAGAGGATTGGGTAGTTTGTAAGGACATGATAGTGATCTCTACTGTAGTTCTCTGGTTGGTTAGGTGGAGTTGCTATCCTATTGCTTCCACCTATCTAGTCCTTTGACCTTGTACTGTGTGTATTTGAAACCTCACAAATTATTTTGGCATTATCTTCTGATCCATTTGATAAAAAGTCACATTGTATTTTTTTGTATTGTAAATAAATACCTGAAATATACAGTTGAAGTCAGAAGTTTACATACACCTTAGCCAAATACATTTAAACTCAGTTTTTCACAATTCCTGATATTTAATCCTAGTAAAAATTCACTGTTTTAGGTCAGTTAGGATCACCACTTTATTTTAGGAATGTGAAATGTCAGAATATTAGTAGAGAGAAGGATTTATTTCAGAATTTATTTCTTTCATCACATTCCCAGTGGGTCAGAAGTTTACATACACTCAGTTAGTATTTGGTAGCATTGCCTTTAAATTGTTTAACTTGGGTCAAATGTTTCGGGTAGCCTTCCACATGCTTCCCACAATAAGTTGGGTGAATTTTGGCCCATTCCTCCTGACAGAGCTTGTGTAATTGAGTCAGGTTTTTTAGGCCTCCTTGCTCACACACACTTTTTCCGTTTTGCCCACACATTTTCTATGGGATTGAGGTCAGGGCTTTGTGATGGCCACTCCAATACCTTGGCTTTGTTGTCCTTAAGCCATTTTGCCACAACTTTGGAAGTATGCTTGGGGTCATTGTCCATTTGGAAGACCCATTTGCGACCAAGCTTTAACTTCCTGACTGATGTCTTAAGATGTTGCTTTAATATATCCACATAATTTTCCATCCTCATGAAGCCATCTATTTTGTGCACCAGTCCCTCCTGCAGCAAAACACCCCCACAACATGATGCTGCCACCCCGTGCTTCACGGTTGGGATGGTGTTCTTCGGCTTGCAAGCCTCCCCATTTTTCCTCCAAACATAACGATGGTCATTATGGCCAAACAGTTATATTTCTGTTTCATTAGACCAGAGGACATTTCTCCAAAAAGTACAATCTTTATCCCCATGTGCAGTTGCAAACTGTAGTCTGCCTTTTTTATGGCGGTTTTGGAGCAGTCGCTTCTTCCTTGCTGAGCGGCCTGTGTCGATATAGGACTCGTTTTACTGTGGATATAGATACTTTGGTACCTGTTTCCTCCAGCATCTTCACAAGGTCCTTTGCTGTTGTTATGGTATTGATTTGCTCTTCTCGCACCAAAGTATGTTCATCTCTAGGAGACAAAGCGTCTCCTTCCTGAGCGGTATGACGGCTGCGTGGTCCCATGGTGTTTATACTCGCGTACTATTGTTTGTACAGATGAACGTGGTACCTTCAGGCATTTGGAAATTGCTCCCAAGGATGAAGCAGACTTGTGGAGGTCTACAAAAAAAAAAATCTGAGGTCTTGGCTGATTTCTTTTGATTTTCCCATGATGTCAAGCAAAGATGCACTGAGTTGGAAGGTAGGCCTTGAAGTACATCCACAAGTACACCTCCAATTGACTCAAATGATGTCAATTAGCCTATCAGAAGCTTCTAAAGCCATGACATAATTTTCTGGAATTTTCCAAGCTGTTTAAAGGCACAGTCAACTTAGTGTATGTAAACTTCGGACCCACTGGAATTGTGATACAGTGAATTATAAGTGAAATAATCTGCCTGCAAACAATTGTTGGAAAAATGATTTGTGTCTTGCACAAAGTAGATGTCCTAACCGACTTGCCAAGACTATAGTTTGTTAACAAGAAATTTGTGGAGTGGTTGAAAAACGAGTTTTAATGACTCCAACCTAAGTGTATGTAAACTTCCGACTTCAACTGCAGACATATTATCTGAAGTACACCTTTCCAGTGGTACGCTTGATGACCAGTTATAGCTGATTACTACTGTGAAGGTGTACAGATTGTTGGGCATAATGCCAGGTTGTTGGTGTTTGACTACCACAAGCCTGTCTGGAGAGAAGTTGGCCCAGTGCCTTTTGATGACCTCATTCTCCCCATAAGAGGGTTGACAGCCCACCATAGGAGTGTTACATAAGGTTAACGCATGTACTGTGTGTGCAGCTGTGCGGCGACTGTGGGGGAAAAAAGGACATTTACATTCTGTGCAGCTGTCCTATTAAACTTTTTTTTTTTTTTACAAGTTTGGTGTACATTGTGTCTTTTTTCTTGTTAGTACAGTAACATGTTATCAGGAAGCTTTTTGTCTTTTTTGAAGGCATACAGTAACTTGAATACCAGTTTGTGGTTTGTGAATTCACACATTGTCATTTGTATATGCATTACATTTCTAAAGGATCTCAAAATGAACTGTGGCGAATGCAAAATCTCTGGCCATGGCCTAAGTAAGTAAGCCTTGTCCGAGCCAGAACAGCCAATAGGGCAGAAACCCATCTCCTGTGTCTATAGCGTGAGGCAGCTTGATGTACAAGTACACCTATGGACAGAATGCTAGTCAATCAAAGGGCTAGACCAAAGATCCATCTCCTTAATTCTGAGTGCAAAGCAGGGGCATCGGTCCCATTTTGTAAGTCTTTGGTATGACTCGACAGGGGATTGAACCCCTAAACTTACAATCTCAGGGCAGACACTAACAATAGTTGGTCAGTTATACTCTTATATGATATGGCAAAATGTTGATTTCCGCCTAAAGAGGCATACCCAAACATAATTATTTGTCATGGCATGGCCATAAACAATAACTGCTAACGTTGTATAGTTTTTTACATTTCTGGAACTCACCTTTATGGTAATGTTTAAAATAAATTGATGTGGTGTACTCACTTTTGAGGACACAAGCGCAAGTACATAGTTACAAATGTGATTTAAAAAAAGAAAAGTGTGATTTTCTCCGAACTGTCCACTGAGCAGTGCAGACTCCATTCAAATGTGTGCAGACTCTTTACAAGTGATTTAGTCCATCTGTGGGAGTGGGCCACCTACTGGTAGAGTTTGTTCTTTGGATCTATTTAAAAGTTGGTTTGAAAAAGTACTGCATGGCATTACAACACCAACCAGCCAGGTCATCAGGTAGATTTACCTTCATGGTCTTTACTCATAACTGGTGCATGCATACATATTCGTATGGGTATGCCCAGACGTTGCAAGTCAATTGCTTTACCAACTGAGCAACACAGGACCGCATGGGACAGGTAGGGGCATGGATGAACCTGGTTTAACCCCTGGACTGAGACTGGTGTCAACCAAGAAAATTCGAAAAACATCTTTATTCGTGTTTTTGCAAGCATCTTCCAGTACAACAAACAAAAGCATTTTAATTGACAAGTATAGTGCTAATTTAGGCTACATTTGGTACAAAGACATTCTTGTGCAAGGAAAAAAATGACTGTGTCAAATGAAAACAACAGAATAACACATGTTCACTCTAGTTTACACATCCTTCGCTTTCCATTTCGTGAACAAAGTCATTGATTTCCAAACATCTTTTCCTGACCGGACCCCGGATATTGCACTCAGCACTTGTGGGCCAGTACTCGATCCATGTCCGCTCACCAAATACATACTCGAATCTAGAAACAAAGACATAGCTCTTAGCAGGGTTTGCGATCTAGTAGTGTGACGGAAATATAGTTACAGTTAATAAAATAGCTCATTCATAGCTTTTACTTCAAGGATGAAAGTAGTCTATGGCCCAGGAGAAACTGTAATCCATGGTACAGTTTTCTTTAAACAGCCACTACAAACTTGAGCCACTGCTAGCATAAAAATCATTGAGTGATGGGGGCATGTGAGAATGTAAATTTTTTTTTTCTCCAAATCACCAAAATCAATTAATAACTCCATATTTGGCTTGATGTTACTTAAAGGGGATTTGGCCATTCAAAAATAACATGCTCACATCCCCCCCATCACTTCCATTGATTGTTAGCTAGCGGTGGCTAAAGTTAGTTTGTAATGGCTGTTTAATGAAAAAACAACAATTGATTACAGTTTTTCCTGGCCCATAGACTGCTTTAAGGTTGAGGAACCATCTAACATCAAGTTGTAAATACTGAGCTACTCCTTTAAAGCTGATACTGCATACCATTGTTTGTTTGTTTCATCTGATCTACACTTGAAAAGTTAATCCGGAATCTGAATCCGCAATGTGGTTTCAATACAGCGCCCCCTGTTGGTCCTCCGGGGTTTATACACATTGACTAGAACTCACAACCATTCAACAACAGTATGAGCCATCTGTTTTAGCAGACCGCACCACCAATCAGTCAGTGGTTGGGAAAAAATACAACAAGTTGACATGACCACCATTGTCATCTATTTCTTCTTAGGATGTAGCTACAACTATGAATGTATAATCCTCATAGTTTACATGTTTTTTGTCAAATGCATAGATGTGTATGAAACGGTAAGCAAAAACATCGAATTTATGTCCATATGGGGAAATGCGCCTTACTACCTTTTTGAATTTTGTGTAACGTCAGTAGTCTAGTCAAGGTAGCATCATGCTAAATACACTGCTCAAAAAAATAAAGGGAACACTTAAACAACACAATGTAACTCCAAGTCAATCACACTTCTGTGAAATCAAACTGTCCACTTAGGAAGCAACACTGATTGACAATAAATTTCACATGCTGTTGTGCAAATGGAATAGACAAAAGGTGGAAATTATAGGCAATTAGCAAGACACCCCCAAAAAAGGAGTGATTCTGCAGGTGGTGACCACAGACCAATTCTCAGTTCCTGTGCTTCCTGGCTGATGTTTTGGTCACTTTTGAATGCTGGCGGTGCTCTCACTCTAGTGGTAGCATGAGACGGAGTCTACAACCCACACAAGTGGCTCAGGTAGTGCAGTTCATCCAGGATGGCACATCAATGCGAGCTGTGGCAAAAAGGTTTGCTGTGTCTGTCAGCGTAGTGTCCAGAGCATGGAGGCGCTACTAGGAGACAGGCCAGTACATCAGGAGACGTGGATGAGGCCGTAGGAGGGCAACAACCCAGCAGCAGGACCGCTACCTCCGCCTTTGTGCAAGGAGGTGCACTGCCAGAGCCCTGCAAAATGACCTCCAGCAGGCCACAAATGTGCATGTGTCAGCATATGGTCTCACAAGGGGTCTGAGGATCTCATCTCGGTACCTAATGGCGGTCAGGCTACCTCTGGCGAGCACATGGAGGGCTGTGCGGCCCCACAAAGAAATGCCACCCCACACCATGACTGACCCACCGCCAAACCGGTCATGCTGGAGGATGTTGCAGGCAGCAGAACGTTCTCCACGACGTCTCCAGACTCTGTCACGTCTGTCACATGTGCTCATGTGCTCAGTGTGAACCTGCTTTCATCTGTGAAGAGCACAGGGCGCCAGTGGCGAATTTGCCAATCTTGGTGTTCTCTGGAAAATGCCAAACGTCCTGCACGGTGCTGGGCTGTAAGCACAACCCCCACCTGTGGACGTCGGGCCCTCATACCACCCTCATGGAGTCTGTTTCTGACCGTTTGAGCAGACACATGCACATTTGTGGCCTGCTGGAGGTCATTTTGCAGGGCTCTGGCAGTGCACCTCCTTGCACAAAGGCGGAGGTAGCGGTCCTGCTGCTGGGTTGTTGCCCTCCTACGGCCTCCTCCACGTCTCCTGATGTACTGGCCTGTCTCCTGGTAGCGCCTCCATGCTCTGGACACTACGCTGACAGACACAGCAAACCTTTTTGCCACAGCTCGCATTGATGTGCCATCCTGGATGAACTGCACTACCTGAGCCACTTGTGTGGGTTGTAGACTCCGTCTCATGCTACCACTAGAGTGAGAGCACCGCCAGCATTCAAAAGTGACCAAAACATCAGCCAGGAAGCATAGGAACTGAGAAGTGGTCTGTGGTCACCACCTGCAGAATCACTCCTTTTATGGGGGTGTCTTGCTAATTGCCTATAATTTCCACCTTTTGTCTATTCCATTTGTACAACAGCATGTGACATTTATTGTCAATCAGTGTTGTTTCCTAAGTGGACAGTTTGATTTCACAGAAGTGTGATTGACTTGGAGTTACATTGTGTTGTTTAAGTGTTCCCTTTATTTTTTTGAGCAGTGTATATTGGCACACTCCACTTACCAAGATAATTTCCAAATAAGGCAGGCTTTCGCCTGCTTTTATAGTAAGACTTGAGGTGGAACCACCCAGCACATCTAGAAGGGAGTGTATTTCATACAGAACCCCTCCCTTGAGATGACGTAGAGGTACCTTCTCAAGGTGCCTTTACATTATGATTTCAATGGTACCGCTAGGGGCGAAAATAGCTAGATTTACTACTAAAATACCAAAACATATCACGTTTGCAACGAACGGTCAAAATGAAGACCAGAATAGACGCGTATCACTATAACTGAGCCTAAAACGTCTGGTTTTTGATTAAAAAACAAATATGTTCATGAAAGTTGCTTTTTGCAAAAATATGAGTCGTGGGCTAGATTTCTCTTCAAAACTCTTTTGAAACTAGCGTAATGAAATGATGAGACATTTCTTACCCGTGACCACTCTGGATTAGATCTGCAGTGTTTCCAATGAGCAGGTAGCTCTGGCCTTCTTTCAGATCCAGTGTCTCTCTACAGGAGGGGTGGGCCAGGAACAAGCGCTTTTCCCCCTCCAACAGAAAGTCAGTGCCTAAAGAGAAAGTGAACATTAACGTTGATCTCATTTGTAAAGAACTTGGTTTTAAACTTTCTGGAAAAAGAGTGGCTTGCAAAACAAAAACATTTGCATTTGTGTGCAAAACCATATTGTGTTTCTAGGGAATTGGGTCGCTTCACGAATAGATTGCCTTTTATATACTTCAGACATTATGTGTGTAAATGTTGATAAAACACTTGATTTACCAGTTGGATCACAAACATCTATGCTCTAACTAAACCATGTTAAAAATTCCAATAGCAGTCTGTTTCTATTCAAGTAAGTGATTTGTTTTCTATGAAAATCCCCATTTTGGCATGTCCCACATGTTTGTTCAACTTCTCTGGAAAATTTGAACCCACATAACCCCAAGATTTTCACAACTTTTCACCATTATTGTAAAGCCCTATTTACTTTGTTGCTTTGGGAAAGTCATTTCTGAAGATGTTTACTTATTTCATGTGATTAGTGATTCATTAACATTTGTCCCTCAGTTTTTTTCTAAAGAAACATTGAACATTTAATAGTCAAATCAAAATGTACAAGCAGGTGAGCTGGCCATTTTCTGGTGTTTAATGGTGGAAAACGGAGCACATTAAACAGAACAAGTCAACCCTGTTAATCATCGATAGGAAGGCTAGAAATATTTGAACAAGTTAAATATTTGTATTAAGCTTGCATTCAATTGCCCCTCTCTGTTGCACACTACAAGCTTCCATTTCCCCTGTCAGAAGGGAAGTTATGGTTGATTCAAGATGAAATCCTCAACACTGTTATGATCAACCCTGTCACTATAGTAATTTCTCTTAATTAAACCTCTTGAGATTGGGAAACATGTTTTTATGAAGTTGATCAGAATGTGAAAATTAGGTGAAAAATTCAAAATATATATTTTTGACAAATTACACTACCCAATAATAGGCATTCTATTTGTGGAATGACACATTTGTGTTGAAGTGAGAGGAGCTGTTAATGTTAAAAAAAATATATCGACTGCCACTGTTGATACACATAGTCCTACTCCATATAATCCAACAGTGAATGATTCTCGTTTGGGAACCACGGACTAAACATTAAGGACTCATCCTACCTTCTTTGATAATCATTTTTATTTCCATTTGGTATGTGTCGGTGTAGGACTCCAGTGTTGCATTAACCATGGAGGCTTTGAAAACTGTGTGAAAAAGACAGTCATATGAATAAGTTAACATATCATTTTGTTCAATTTAATCATACCTGTGTTGTGTCCAGTAGGGAGAAAACACAAATGGTCCATTGCAAAGCACTTTGCATCGCTGTGTCATACTACTGAACACAATTGTCTGCCTCAAAAGACTAGAGACTTACCATAATCCATACCAGCTTCGCAGGCTTTGTCCAACAATTTTACTTCACTCACGTCTCCAAGTTTCTTCTGGTAGCTACAGCTCTCTATGAATGAAAGGTCACGTGTATGAACATTTCAAAGTAACCAGACAATCTATATAGTGAGGACAGTATTACTTTGACATTCAGTATATTAACATTAGGCTGAAATTCAGAACCTGTTTTGTGCGAACATTCCACTCATTGTACTCTGTGTCATTGCCAAACATGGCATTGTACTCCGTGTCATTGCCAAACATGGCATTGTACTCCGTGTCATTGTTTGGCATGACAAGGAGTGGAAAGATGACAGAAACAGACTGGTATCCAGGCAACATTAACATATTATTGTACAGGCAAAATGATCATTCGATGTGAAAATGGAACATGACATTTAGGTTTTTCCTGAACATTGAATGGATGATGGAGGGATTGTTGACAATGGTAAAAGGATCAGAGTAGTGTAAGCTGATCCTATAACTGCAACTACTTTTTGGCAGCAATTTGGCCACCGAGGCGTGGTACCTTCAGCACAATGGCACACATCATCCCGACAAAGCCTGTTCAGGGTTCCATCCTTCTTCATTGGGTGGTAGAACTTCACACAGCGGTTCTCTAAAATGACAAAAGTCCCTATTCAAAACAATTTCTTCTGTGTGTTGGCATTTCTAGTGAATGCATTGTAGTCTGTGAGGTACATGTGAGTATGTGTGCTTATATCAGACCTGGGTTCAAATAGTTTTTGTTTTCTTTCAAATACTTTTGAGTGTTTGATTGAGCCTGCCTGGAATGCCAGATGGGCAGGGTTTACACTTTTGGGACTATTCCATTTGTTCCATTCCACCAGACAAGCTGAATCAAGCACAGGTTAAGTACTTTAAAGAAAGGTACATTCTGGTTCATATCACCTCTCAAATAAAGCATACCTTGAGCATAGTATTCATAAACGGTGACCCCAACAGGTTGAAGCAGACCTACATCTTGAACTTTATGTATTCTGAACGCCACGTTGTCTGCTAGTTTATTAGAAACCTTAAAGGATACCGGAGATATAGTGAAAGTGGAATAATACAATTAAGTTACGTCATTGTAAACATGTCACTGTCACTGAGCAGAAGAAAGTCATTTCAATACCAGTGTGGCATGCAGTCACAAACAGATACCTGGTCAAGATAGATGATGAGGGAGCCCCTCTCAGACAACTTTTGGTCAATTTCAAACTTCTGAATGTACCTTTCCCTCCCGGTTGACAACTGCAAGCAGAAACACAAGAGTGAACTTTGAACCATTAATGTTTATTGTATTATCCACAAAAAAAATCTGAAATGAAGAAAAACTGTGTTTGGCAATGCTGTGCTAAGAAGTGTTGATCCAGGTTGAGTGATTAAGAGTATTGCCATAACTACACCAGAGTTGCATTAAGCATTTGTAATGTGTTGAAAAATGTGGCACTAGAGCTGTAGTTATACCATCAATCCAATAGATGGCGCCGTTACTCTGTAGCGCAGTGGTCACCAACCTTTTCTGAGTCAAAATGCATCCCGAGATCTTCCGCTCTGATTTTTTTATTAACATGACTTAAAAAATGTAAGCCTACGCAACATTAACAAATTAAAAACAGTACTATAGCAATGAGGTTTGTGCAGTAAGCTATAGGCCCAATACATTATCACCGCATACTGGCTTTGCTTGTATTTACCTGCCAATGCATTGTTGTTCGGGACATTTTTTTAAATTATATTTCAAAATTTGAGGTAGGCTATATGATCACACCGGTAATAGATCCATTGGTGTATTACTTGTGAGGCACAGCTGAGTGAGCATACATTTAAATAATTTGCTTTTTATTTTACTGGGCTGATGGTGCCTGCATCTGATGGTCAGTCTCAGCGAAGGGAGAGTGCTCAGACTGAGCGTCGTTCTCTCAACATCCCTCCGCTCTCTCTTTCCTCCACTGACACTGACCAAAAAGGGACACCGTCTTCCAGCTGATGGCAAAACTAGAGTCTCACCGCATTAATCCTGCCTCATGCACAAATTCATGTTGTTACTCCTATACACAGAGAAAGTGAAATATTCCTTGATATTAAAAAATACCCAAGCCGCTAATAATAACAACAACGTAAGCCTCATTAATTACTGCTGCACTGCTTGTTGTAGCGCTGAGTGGAAATAGGAAGAACGCGCATTTTATGGCTTATAAAAGTGTTTAATACAAAGTGTTGACAGTGCTGAGTAAGAACTTAAACATGACCTCACTCATAAAAACAGCAGCTCTTTGCTGTATTCGTTGACAGTCTCTCTCTAGCCATGGTTTTAAACGTTTTGAAACTCACAGTATCAATTTTGCCATAGCTTTCTTTTATGCCTGCTACATTATTGCAGACTCGGTCATCTGAGCAATCTGATTGGCCAACGGGAGCATAGCAGTGTTACCAGGCAGGTTGATTTGTTGCTAATTGTTGCTAAATGACGTTATGATGTCATTGCGTGATAACGTAAAACTGCGTCATTACTTTGAATACACAATAACGTTACTCAAATTGACTGATTTGACATTTTTTCAGGTACAGACTCCCACTCTTTTCTGTACAATTTTGATTGAGACATGTTGATTGATGTTGTAAGTTCTGTTCAAGATAAAGATTCGTGACCAACTATATTCATTGAGTTTGGCTCGTCGAAACTGTACTACTGCTGCTGCAGTCAGCTAACAATGATTTGCAATTTGCTTTAATTGCTACTGGCCTGCTGCTGCCTGTGCACGAGCTGAGCGCCTGCTGCTGACGTCACTCACAATGCACTTTTGCAGCCAGGCACGTGTGTTGTGAATAAGTGTGTGACAGAGAAAATCGTTTTTGTGTCATTTAGGGGGAAAATGCGTGCATTTTAGCGTTTGAGTCGTTTTTCAAAAGTTGCTAAAAGTAGCTACATTTGTTGCTAGGTGCTATTTGAAAAAAAAAGTTGCCAGGGTAGTCTGAAAAGTTGCTAAATCTAGCAACAAAATTGCTAAATTGGCATCACTGGAGCATAGTGCACTTTATTTCCTCTCCAGTCCCACCGGGAATGCAGAGTTTGTGCCTTCAGACACATGACATGGCAAGTTTGCCTACCCGGCGTGCAGGGCAGCTGAAATGGCTGCATCTACCACCAACAGCCCGAGACTAATAAAAAAAGGAACACAAGGCTGTATTGTTTTTTTGTTTTTTTTTAACATGCATTTTCGGTGATCGACTAGAAATGTCTTGGAGATCGACAAGTCCGGTTGGTGACGACTGCTGTAGCGGTAGTAGAGGAAGAGGTTTTGGTCAGACACGAGATTCTTCAGAATAAAGAATGCGACAGAACTGCGAACACAGTCACTTTTGTGTACGGTTATCGACTACTATAGGTATGTAAAAGCATGTATATAAAAATAACATGTTATAATATCCTCAGTAACAATTCTGTCAAAGGTGTAATCACATTTGTAAAGGCCCAGTGCAATCAAAATCCAGTTTTCCTGTGTTTTGTATTCTATAATACAACAGCTGAAACTAACACTGTAAAAGTGTGAAACAAATTGATAATCAGGAGGTTTTGCATGGGTGGAGTTTTGGCTTGCCTGGTGACATCACCAGCCGTATAAGTTAATAGACCAATAGTAAAGAGAGTTCCAAACCACTGCCAATAATAAAAGCTAGTTTTCAGGTTACATAAATCCTATTATGCCCCTCCAGTTAGGCCGCTCACCCAGACCACTCCCAGACAGTCCTAGCAAAATGCAAAAAATAATAGTCTTATTTTTGACCATTTTAATGGAAAACTATAAGAGTAAGCACTTAACTGCTACAAAGGGACTTTAGTGCAGGCGGTATGGTTGTCTGCTACAAAGGGGCTTTAGTGCAGACACTATGGTTGCAGAAGACTATAGACACCATTTAATGGTTTATATAATCAGGTGACGCTGAATGTCATGTTTCACAGTTTTATGCAGTTTGGCCATATTCTGCCACACTCAGTTGTTTCTATCTGTATCAGAGGATGCTGGTGGGAGGAGCAAAGTCAAACGTGGTATCCATATGTTTGATGTGTTTTACTCAGTTCCATGTATTGCATTCTAGCCATTACAATGAGCCCATAGCTCCTCCCACCAGCCTCCTCTCCTATAGCTCCTCTCGTCTGTATGTATAGCTCATGTTTATATTGTGTGAAATGGAAATACGTAGAACATTCGAAAAAGTTTCAGTTCTAGGTTAAGTTTAAGCATCAGCCAATTAAAATGGTTTATGTAGTTTCACGTGATAGAACGCTACATTGTAGTTGGTCCCATCAGATAACCTGGCACACGTTAGCCCTATGCTAACCTCACCAGTGTGAGCGACTCGACTTTTATTCGGCTGTTGATTAATCATTAACAAAAACTTTTTTTTAATGTTCGCAAGTATGGACCCAATTGATTTTACAGGGAAATATTACAATTAGGCTAATCAAAGACTATTAAGGGTAAGAGTACATACAGATCTGCTATCTTAATTTGACCATGTTTCTCACAGCAGGAAGATAATCCTGTAGCAACAATACATTTGAATTAGCATGTGGATTATAACTACTGAACATTTTTGTAGGGGTTGATAGGTTTTTCGTTAGGGCAAATCAAGTCTGATTTGTGGAAACTTTAGAAGCCTTTTTAAACCTCAAACACAGCACAATTTGCATTTCACTGCGACAGCACAGTGATCAAATTAAGACAGCATATCTGAAAGCTGTTTTGCTAGATATGTATCACCGGAATTTCCCAGCCAAAAGGAACACTGTGATCCCTCTCTGACATACAATGAGTCCAGGCGTTCTGGAGAAACAGCCTCAACTCCAGGCATTCTAGGAGATCTGCAAGAAGCACAGTCAACACTAGAGGTCGACCGATTAATCGGCATGGCCGATTAACCTGTTTGGGCTGCAGGGGCAGTATTGAGTAGCCGGATAAAAGGTGCCCATTTCAAACGGCCTCGTACTCAATTCTTGCTCGTACAATATGCATATTATTATTACTATTGGATAGAAAACACTCTCTAGTTTCTAAAACCGTTTGAATTATATCTGTGAGTAAAACAGAACTCATTTTGCAGCAAACTTCCTGACAGGAAGTGGAAAATCTGAAATCGATGCACTGTTCTAGGGCCTGCCTATAAAAGGGCTTCATATATATCAGTATAGATGCACTTCATATGTCTTCCACTAGATGTCGACAGGCAGTGAGAGAAGAAATTGAGTGTATAACTTGATCTGGGCTCGAATAAATGCTCTTTGTATGACGTGTCACCAGTTTCCTGTTTTCTGGAGAGCGCGCGAAGGGACCTGGTTTTGCCTTCTGTACAGCTGTCGTTATAGACGACTAATATCTCCGGCTTTGATTTTATTTGATACATGTGACAATATCATCGTAAAGTATGTTTTTTGAATATAGTTTCATTAGATTATTGAATTTTTTTCGGGACGTTAGGCGTGTTGCGTTGTGTGCGTTTGTTCAGGAAGGAGAGCTTAGCGCCACTTTGCTAGCTTTCCGTGCTAATTGACTGGAGAAGAGGACATTCTAAATCCAAACAACGATTGTTCCCGACAAAGGACCCCTTGTACAACATTCTGATGAAAGATCATCAAAAGTAGGACCCATTTTATGATGTTATTTCATATATCTGTCGAACATGTTGTACTAGTAGGTTGCGGCCAGGTTTTGGGCACGCTCTCGCCATAACGTAAACTGCATATCGTAATGAAGTTATTTTTAGAATTTTAGCACGGCGATTGCATTAAGAACTAGTGTATCTATCATTTCCTATACAACATGTATTTTTTAGTTATGTTTATGAATAGTTATTTGGTCTGAATATGTGAGTGCCAGAAAAATATCCAGACGTTGTGGGAAAAATATGCTACGTTAGCACAATGTATAACCACTGATTTCAGCTCTAAATATGCACAATTTCGAACAAAACATAAGTGTATGTATAACCTGATGTTATAGGACTGTCATCTGATGAAGCTTATCAAGGTTAGTCAAAAATTATATATCTTTTGCTGGTTTGTTACGATCGCTAACTTTTGCTGCTGGGGAATGGCTTGTGTTTCTGGCTATTGTGGTAAGCTAATATAATGCTATATTGTGTTTTCGCTGTAAAACACTTAAGAAATCGGAAATATTGGCTGGAATCACAAGATGTTTGTCTTTCATTTGCTGTACACCATGTATTTTTCAGAAATGTTTTATGATGAGTATTTAGGTATTTGACGTTGGTGTCTGTAATTACTCTGGCTGCTTTGGTGCCATTTCTGACGGTAGCTGTGATGGTAGCTGCAATGTAAAACTGATTTATAGCTCAAATATGCAAATTTTTCGAACAAAACAGATTTATTGAATAACATGTTATAAGACTGTCATCTGATGAAGTTGTTTCTTGGTTAGTTTGGTTGGTTCTTGGTTAGTTAGGTTGGCTTTGTGCATGCTACCTGTGCTGTGAAAAATGTCTGTCCTTATTTGTATTTGGTGGTGAGCTAACATAAATATACGTGGTGTTTTCGCAGTAAAACATTTTAAAAATCGGACATGTTGGCTGGATTCACAAGATGTTTATCTTTCAAATGCTGTATTGGACTTGTTAATGTGTGAAAGTTAAATATTTCAAAAAAATATATTTTGAATTTCGCGCCCTGCACTTGAAGTGGCTGTTGTCATATTGTGCCCGGCTTCGGGCTTGCAGCCATAAGAAGTTAATTAGGGCCGATTTCACGTTTTCATAACAATTGGTAATCAGCATTTTTGGATGCCAATTATGGCCGATTACATTGCAATCCACGAGGAGACTGCGTGACAGGCTGACAACCTGTTACGTGAGTGCAGTAAGGAGCCAAGGTAAGTTGCTAGCTAGCATTAAACTTATCTTATAAAAAAACTATCAGTTTTAACATAATCACTAGTTAACTACACATGGTTGATGATATTACTAGTTTAACTAGCTTGTCCCGTGTTGAATATAATCAATGCGGTGCCTGTTAATTTATCATCGAATCACAGCCTACTTCGCCAAACGGGTGATGATTTAACAAAAGCGCATTCGTGAAAAAAGCACAATCGTTGCACCAATGTACCTAACCATAAACATCAATGCCTTTCTTAAAATCAATACACAAGTATATCTTTTTTTAAACCTGCATATTTAGTTAAAATAAATTCATGTTAGCAGGCAATATTAACTAGGGAAATTGTGTCCCTTCTCTTGCGTTCAGTGCAAGCAGAGTCGGGGTAAATGCAGCAGTTTGGGCCGCCTGGCTCGTTGTGAACTGTGTGAAGACCATTTCTTCCTAACAAAGACCGTAACTAATTTGCCAGAATTTTACATAATTATGACATAACATTGAAGGTTGTGCAATGTAACAGCAATATTTAGACTTAGGGTTGCCACCCGTTCTATAAAATACCGAACGGTTCCGTATTTCACTGAAAGAATAAACGTTTTGTTTTCGAAATAATAGTTTCCGGATTTTACCATATTAATGACCTAAGGCTCGTATTTCTGTGTGTTTATTATAATTAAGTCTATGATTTGATATTTGATAGAGCAGTCTGACTGAGTGGTGGGAAGCAGCAGCAGGCTCGTAAGCATTCATTCAAACAGCACTTTCCTGCGTTTGCCAGCAGCTCTTCGCAATGCTTGAAGCACAGTGCTGTTTATGACTTCAAGCCTATCAACTCCCGAGATTAGGCTGGCAATACTATAGTGCCTATAAGAACATCCAACAGTCAAAGGTGTATGAAATAAAATGGTATAGAGAAATAGTCCTTTAATTCCTGTAATAACTACAACCTAAAACTTCTTAACTGGGAATATTGAAGACTCATGTTAAAAAGAACCACCAGCTTTCATATCTTCTCATGTTCTGAGCAAGGAACTTAAACGTTAGCTTTTTTACATGACACATATTGCACTTTTAATTTCTTTTCCAACACTGTTTTTGCATTATTTAAACCAAATTTAACATGTTTCATTATTTATTTGAGACTAAATTGATTTTATTTATGTATTATATTAAGTTAAAATAAAAGTGTTCATTCAGTATTGTTGTAATTATCAAAAATGAGAACGTGTTCTCAATTTGCCTACCTGGTTAAATAAAGGTGAAAAAAAAAATGAAAAAAAAAATTACAAATATATGAATAAAAATCGTCTGATTAATCGGTATCGGCTTTTTTTGGTCCTCCAATAATCGTTATCAGTATCGGCGTTGAAAAATCATAATCGGTCGACCTCTAGTCAATACTACTGACCCAGTACATGGCAATGCGTTTTCTGGATCCAGGCCAGGGCAACAGTACTTCTAGGTCTCAGAAAGGCAGTAGTGATGTAAACCATCTGCTATATCAACATTGATCACTCACCTGTTTCAGATCCTCAAAGTCAACTACAAAGCCAGTCAGCAAGCTGATGTCTAAAATTGTCATGGTGGCATTTCTGTCAGAGTTAAACCTTAGGAGAGAATGGGAGTGTCCATAAGCAAGACTTGATTTGAACTGATTTCATTTTTGCCATTATTTCCTGTTCCTCACTAGATAAGAATCAGATATAACAATATTGGCCTATGGCAAGGTATGATGGTGATTACAGTATACCCCGAGTAATCAGGTTTTTCTTTTACTTACAACACGTCAATGTAGAGCTTATATGTCTCTGTAGCTTCTTTGAGTGAAACTTAAAAAACAAGAAATGTCATTTTGAAGGTAGATTTAGCAATATGACATCATACACAGTGGGGCAACTTCAGTCTTGCAGATATCAACAACCACAGAACTGCCACTATTAGCTCTTACCCATTTCAATTAAATAAAACAAAACAAACAAACTTCAATTTTCACTGTTGAGTGGAAACAAGTTCAAATACAATAGCCATGACAAGTAGCCTACCTGTAACCTGTTTTATTAGTTCCACATTAAGCACAAAGGTTTTGCAGTCTTGGTTCTTCTCCTTGGGCATGGCATAGTATAAGGTTGTAACCTTGACACGGATAGGCAAGGAGAGGGTTGGTGTTACTTGGTTAGCCTTAGGTACTCATTTTATTTGAATGTTATCAAATATTGTCTTCACACTAATTAGACTCATTTAAATCCAGTGCATTGTGTGTGCACTATTGTGTGGAAAGAAAACAGGGAACTGTTGACTTGAGCAAAGCCTGGGTACCTGAGGCTAGATTTGGGGTAAGGAAGGATGGGCAGAGGGATAGCCCCCGCCCCCATAAAATGTTGGATCATTGCCCATTTGTTGGCAGACTAAATTCCAGTTTCTCTGCTGGAATTAAGGCAATTGTAAGAAAGTGGCATGCTTCTTACCAATAATTCCCCCTGACCAACTCCTTTGGCTGTTACTGTGAAGTTCTCATGCAGCTTGACCTATACAGAATAAAAACTTTAATTGAAGACCTGCCTAACAGACAACATAGCATACATCCCTACCCAAACTGTTGTAGTCCTTCTTCCATCTCGCTGTGATCAACTATTCTCTAATTTTGCTTCCTCTAACACACATTTCTCCTTCCCCCTCTGTGATGCAGGTGGCCTTGCGCCTGTCCTCTGGGAACCATTTTCACACCCGCAACATTTTGACCGAGGGGGGTGATTCAGGTGACCCAATAGTTTGGCTAGATTGTGTTGTTCTGCTCTCATTGACAATAGGTCTGCACTTCTAACGTGTTACAAAGGGGCTTATGTGTGCATACGTCCTTACCTTGTCGGTGCGAGTGAGTAAGGCGTTATGTTTGTTATATGACCACTTGATGACTTGAGATCTCCCTGCGATATCAATGTTCACATCCAGATCAATGTCTTTTACTTTTCCTGCTTTCGTCGTGTATTCTGCCACAGCCTGGAACACCATGATAGTGGCCTATTTTGGAAGAAACAGAAGCAGGTGGTAAGAAAGTGTACAAAGTGTCATATGTGGCTCTTGAGTTTTGAGTGTTGTATTTGCTGTATCCTAAATGCAGCCTTCTCCAACACACAGCATATTTCCAATATTGTGTTATAATGTTGTATGACCTCGAAGCAGACTGTTTCAAATGATACGATATTGACATTAGCCCTACTTAGCCAAGGTTAGTTAGCCAGCTTGTTTGCCCTGGTTGGATGTTTGATGTTACTTGTTACATGGGTCTGGCTGTACCTGAGTGGATGAATATTGTCCACCTTGAAACCCCTGGCTGTTGAGCCATCTGATGATGGGACCAGCCTCCTCAAAGGCACCGGCCTTCACCAGGGCCAACAGGGCATAAGCTGTGGCCTCCAATGTGAGAAGGTGTTTGTGTTTGCCTGAAACAGGCCAGTGGGTCCGGTCTGTGGGGGAAACACACAAACATTCACTGTAAAAAATATTTGTCATTTTAATGGACAATCTTCTGCATTTTCCCAACAGAAATATTCTGTATAACCGCTTACAGGTCATTTACATATTTAACCAAACACGTTTTGCCTGTTGGATATTAGGCAGCATCACTACAGAGACATCTGCCATGTGCCAACCTTTGTTTTCGGGAAAAGTTTTGCCATGAAAGTTGGAACAGCTCTGTGGTAAATCATTTAGGGTATACATTTTATGACAGCTAGTGGACATGTCGTTAGTTATATTTTAGCATAACATATCTCCATCGTTGATGGCAGATTAGCTGCCTGATGATGTGCTGTAGCTAGCTAATGTTAGTTCAATACAAAGTTGTGCATTGAAATTAAAATGTAGAACACATCTGGCAAAACTTTTTTTTACGATAGCTGCTGGAAAGTAATTTCGTGGCATACAATTATATTACAGAGCTAGGTTGTATTATTGCCTGGATGGTTAGCTGCTGTGTATGTGGCTAACGCTAGCTAGCTAACTAGCTAGGCTAGCTAACTTTAGTTAATTCAGTTTTGACACGTTCTTGAAATGATCAAAGTTGAGCACCTCCATCATGAACAATTTTCATGACTTAGCTAACACACCAACTTATACAGCTAAGTTAACTACTAATATTACAATAATATTAAGGTTGGGTAACGTTAGCTAGCTGGCTACAGCCAGGGTTGGACGGTAAACGCTGTCACTTGGCACTGAATTAACGTTGGGCTAGCTATTTTAGAAAATTTAGCTCAACTTTCTGGTCTAGGTTTCTCAAAAGCATAAGATCATCTTAATTCCATTCAAACTAAATAGACGAAAGAACAACGTTATGCTTTTGGGAAACCCAGCCCTGGCTATAATGCATCTCAAAGGCCTGCGTAGTAACGAGTGAATTAATAAACTCCCATATGAGAACATTTAGCATTTGCTAGTGAAAGGATGCTGTCCTGCCAGCTAAATTAGGATACTGAAAAAACATAAATGCAACAATTTAAGATTTTTACTGAGTTACAGTTCATTTGCGGAAATCAGTTAATTTAAATAAATAAATTAGGCCCTAATTAATCTATGGATTTCACATGACTGAGGATACAGATATGCATCTGTTGGTCACAGATACCATAATAATAATAATGGGCCTCAGGATCTCATCACGGTATTTCTGTGCATTCAAATTGCCATTGATAAAATGCAATTATGTTCTTTGCCGTAGCTTATACCTGCCCATACTATAACCCCACTGCCACCATGGAGCACTCTGTTCACGCCATACAAATGGTCTGCGGTCATTTCTAAAATGACATTGGAGGCAGTTTATGGTAGAGAAATAAACATTCAATTATCTGGAAACCACTCTGGTGGACATTCCTGCAGTCAGCATGCCAATTGCACGCTCCCTCAAAACTTGAGACATCTGTGACATTGTGTTGTGTGACAAAAGTGCACATTTTAGAGTGGCCTTTTATTGTCCCCAGCACAAGCGGCACCTGTGTAATGATCATGCTGTTTAATCAGCTTTTTGATATGCCACATCTGTGGATGGTTTATCTTGGCAAAGGAGAAATGCTCACTAACAGGGGTATAAAGAAAATTGAGCACAACATTTGAGAGAAATAAGCTTTTTGTGCGTATGGAAGTTTTCCATGTGGTTATTCAAATTTTGGAAGGTCTTCTTCATTCAATTCCTACACTGTTCACATGTCTAGAGTTTACCATGACAGAAGGGCACAGGGGTACACTCAATGTATACAGTATATAATGTATTTAAAATTATATGTTGTGACCTATATAAACTCAGCAAAAAAGAAACGTCCCTTTTTCAGGACCCTGTCTTTCAAAGATAATTCATAAAAATCCAAATAACTTCACAGATCTTCATTGTAAAGGGTTTAAACACGGCTTCCCATGCTCGTTCAATGAACCATAAACAATTAATGAAGATGCACCTGTGGAACGGTCGTTAAGACACTAACAGCTTACAGACGGTAGGCAATTAAGGTCACAGTTATCAAAACTTAGGACACTAAAGAGGCCTTTCTACTGACTCTGAAAAACACCAAAAGAAAGATGCCCAGGGTCCCTTCTCATCTGTGTGAACGTGCCTTAGGTATGCTGCAAGGAGGCATGAGGACTGCAGATGTGGCCAGGGTAATAAATTGCAATGTCCGTACTGTGAGACGCCTAAGACGGCGCTACAGGGAGACAGGACGGACAGCTGATCATCCTCGCAGTGGTAGACCACGTGTAACAACACCTACACAGGATCAGTACATCCAAACATCACACCTGAGGGACAGGTACAGGATGGCAACAACAACTGCCAGAGTTACACCAGGAAAGCACAATCCCTCCATCAGTGCTCAGACTGTCCGCAATAGGCTGAGAGAGGCTGGAATGAGGGTTTGTAGGCCTGTTGTAAGGCAGGTCCTCACCAGACATCCCTGGCAACAACGTAGCCTATGGGCACAAACCCACCGTCGCTGGAACAGACAGGACTGTCAAAAAGTGCTCTTAACTGACGAGTCGCGGTTTTGTCTCACCAGGGGTGATGGTCTGATTCGCGTTTATCGTCGAAGGAATGAGCGTTACACCGAGGCCTGTACTCTGGAGCGGGATCGATTTGGAGGTGGAGGGTCCGGAATGGTCTGGGGCGGTGTGTCACAGCATCATCGGACTGAGCTTGTTGTCATTGCAGGCAGGCAATCTCAACACTGTGCGTTACAGGGAAGACATCCTCCTCCTCCCTCATGTGGTACCCTTCCTGCAGGCTCATCCTGACATGACCCTCCAGCATGACAATGCCACCAGCCATACTGCTCGTTCTGTGGGTGATTTCCTGCAAGACAGGAATGTCAGTGTTCTGCCATGGCCAGCGAAGAGCCCGGATCTCAATCCCATTGAGCACATCTGGGACCTGTTGGATCAGAGGGTGAGGGCTAGGGCCATTCCCCCCCCAGAAATATCCGGGAACTTGCAGGTGCCTTGGTGGAAGAGTGGGGTAACATGTGACAGCATGAACTGGCAAATCTGGTGCAGTCCATGAGATCCACTGCAGTACTTAATGCAGCTGGTGGCCACACCAGATACTGACTGTTACTTTTGATTTTGACCCCCCCCATTGTTCAAGGACACATTATTCAATTTCTGTTAGTAACATGTCTGTGGAACTGGTTCAGTTTGTCTGTTGATGAAGTGTATAACATAAGATTCATCTGCACATCTATCACTCCAGTGTTAATGCTAAATTGTAATTATTTTGCAACATTGGCCTATTTGTTGTCTTACCTCCCTAATCTTACTACATTTGCACATACTGTATATAGATTTTTCTATCGCGTTATTGACTGTACGTTTGTTTATCCCATGCGTAACTCTGTGTTGTTTTTGTCGCACTGCTTTGCTTTATCCTGGCCAGGTCGCGGTTGTAAATGAGCACTTGTTCTCAACTGGGTCCCAGTTGCCTATCCAGTGAGGTGTTCACAATTCCTTGGCACAAACTACCCTCTAACCTCACTCTTGCAATGGAAGAAAAAAAAGAGATCAAGCAAATCACTAAGAAGAGAGATGGTTCTCATTGTCACTGATGATCTACTGAGCAAAGAGTCCAGGCCCAGGAAGAGGAAAGGTGCAGCAAGTTGCTGAAGAGATCATAGAGAAATATCCCTGCTCTTTCCAAGACGGAAGTGGAAAGAATGTCATTGGAACGGGATATGATTTATTTCCCCAACTATTTAAAGTAGAATAATGACCATAGTTTACTTTTGACTCCCATTCACTCCAATTTATTAGTATTCACGCCCCTCACTGGTACAGGATGAGGTCGCCAACTACAGTGGCCTCCGTAATTATTGGGAAGGTGACACATTTTTTCTTGTTTTGGCGCTATACTCCAAAGGTTTGGATTTGAAATTATACAATGACTATGGAGGTCAGCTTTAATGTGAGGGTATTTTCATCCATATTGGGTTAACCTTTTTATATTTTTTTTATACATAGTCCCCCCCATTTTAGGGGACCAAAAGTATTGGGATAAATTCACTTGTGTATTAAAGTTCTAAAAAAGTTAAGTATTTGGACCCATATTCATAACATAGTGCAAAGTGTATTTAATGTGAAAACCGTGATAATTTTTATCATTATCAAAACCGACCAAAAAGAGCACTAATTGCTCATAACTATGAATTTGAAAAAACCTTCATAACCTTTTCTCTCTTTTGCCAATATAGACAACAACAATTTGTACTTTACACAATGCTATTGTACATTAACTGTTTATAGTATTGCATTTATTTGTTGTATTGAGGAATGTATTGTTTGTTCTTTTGCAAAAAAAACTTCTGAATGATAATTTAAAATTTTCTTTTAAATAATAGTTTCTGTTAATTTATGTACATGTGCAATTTTTCAACAAACAGTATTTACCATAGATTTACAGAGAGAGATTACAAATAACTTTGTATATACATGGAGGGGGAGCACTATTTTAACAACATATCCATATAAAAACGGAACATATATTGGCAAAAAATTATTGATACAATTTCCATTATTTTACAGACAGTTCCTTCAAATAAATTACAGAAAATACTGTATAAACACTGTCCATTAATAGACAGAGCTGATATTTGGTTAAATATGTTTGTTTTGTTTTTTTGGCACACATAATAATTACTCAACGCTTGCTCTTATACCCTCCTTTTTCTTGATCTCCGGTAGTTTCCACAAGTCAAATGTCTTCCACAGATATGACTTCCCCTTTCCCTCCTGAGCAACCAGTAAACATTCGCCCATGTCAAGTTTCTTTTTCACATCCTCCACATCCATTTTGCTGTCACGTGTTACTGTGTTCAGAGTTTGTTATAACCAATTTATTAATGTGAATATGATAAGCTTCAGGTCAGGCCCTATTGTTCACATGCATGCAATGCTTACATGTTTCACGTAAAGAGAGCAAGGGTTGAGGAAATAGGGAATGTTTTCCTAAACAAATTAGGGATTTCGATAACATAAGTAAGAAACTAAATGGCTGAAATGATTGTTCCAACTTCAGCACGGACAGCGTAATAAACACTTGCTGTGCTGTGGAGCCTTTTCACTGCAGTAGGGAGGAGAGCGAGACAACGTGCGCCATCAGACAATTTCAGTTGTTTAAACATTTAGACCAATCGATTGGTCGAAAGAACAGGATGACTCTCGGTCGACAAAGATTTGTTTTAGTTGGGGACGGCCCTACATTCTTTATTGATAACAAAAGAAATGTACAAAAAAACATCTGCTACACTGGCAAAATTAACGTTTTTGATGTCAAGAGCACCGGGCTATATGAGTCAGCAATTGAGTTTCATGAAACTGTTCATCATATGCTCCATATTTCCGACTATACTGGCGTGAAGGAGGATTTGGCCTGTTACCTGTAGATGAGTATTTGAACAGGATATCCTTGTTGAGCTTGCCCTCGTTAGCCAGGGCATATGAGGTCATGGCCACTGAATAGGGGTTGGTCAGGTATTGATTCCGAGATTCCAGGTATTGCTTAGCCTTTTTCATGCTGTCTGGTAGCTCCTGGAGAGAGAGAAAGAAAAAGAGAGGGAGTTACTAACTTCTTGAAGTATCAGAGGGATAAGGCAACCAAAAACAACTCAATAGACTTCTTAAAAAAACTGCCATTGTTGTTTGACTATGCATGACCATAGAAAACTTGTTTATGAAAGAAGTAATAAGAAATTAGAATGTGTAAATTTCACTTACACTGATACTATAATTTGTGCAAAGTGTGTGTGCTTCCTGCAAGGCTATGAGCACAAATGCTGTCAGTGTGTCGTCCACGTTTTCCCCCAGTACATCTCCCTGTAGATAAGCGAATACAAGACATAAATCGTATGTCAGTTTTCTTATCTAATTCTCTGCAAGAATGTACCCCTGAATTTGTGACAAGCCACAATAAGACTCAAAAACAAAATGACAACTGAGGAATATTATTATCATTCTTGTTAGGCTACATGTATTGTAAATATTGTCAAGGACAGGGGTGAGATGTAGGCCTACTGCCATTGATATCATTCGTTTTAGAAAATCAATTTTGCACAAATAATGATGGTTGACTTGATTTTGCCAGCAACCTATACAGTACCATCATGCTGGGGGTCAGGATTGTGCCAGATTCTTCAAAAATGCCATTGGGCCGCTGTCTTTCCATGACAAGCCACTTGACTGCACTGCACAGGACATCTTTCGAAATAACGATGAACGGGTTTGCCATGGCAAAGACCTTAGCAACATAAGCTGTGAGCCTAGATGGAAGGATGAGATTTAGGCCTATGTGTCATATGCCCTGCCATGAACAAAATGTAAATGTCTAAATCGTCTTCCTTTGTTATTCCTCAAAGTGTTACGTGCTTCTTTGTTTCACCGTTACAAGGTCTTTATTGGCGGAAGTCAACAGATACAATTCGGTTAAAGCTGCAGTCTGCGATTCGAAGAAGAAGAAAAAACACGGCTGCCTTGACTTGTTTTGGTAAACAGCTGAGGGATTGGGGCTGAGGAACTGTAACCACTCAAAGAAATTACAGACGGAGCTATAGATGCAAGGACTGACCATTCATGAGATCAAAAACAGTAACATTGTTTACAAACAATGAAAAAAAATAGTGCTTATATTTTGGGTTCTGATCGGGTAAGACAGTTGTTATTCTTAAAGAATCAATGGCTATGTCAATCATTTATTTACTTGTTAAATGATGAACCAATCGCAGACTGTTGTTTTAACATACTGTAGACCTAGGCCTATATGTGGTACATCTAATGTTGTGTCCCTGGTATTGTGGGACATTGGAGGATATAGAGAACATTTGTGTGGGGGAAGGTGTAGCTCACCAGGTACCACTAAGCCTAGAAGGATAGGTAGCATATGATCCATCTGCTTTCCGATAGGCCATTTCCTGCGTATAGCCTTGATATAAGAAAAGAAAACCAGGAACCATGAAGATAATCAAAGCCTTTTATGTGCTGATGATAACAAAGAATGTGTGCTGAGGGTGCTGATCACACCCAAAGCCTTTGTAGCTAACATGTTAGGGAGCGTTACTTTTATTCAGCCTAAACAGCGATCAGCGGTTCCGCACAATTTCTTTTTTTACCACTACATCACTGATTGTTGAGAGACAAAGTACCAAATTAGCTACAAAGGCTTTTGGAAACCCACCCCTGGTCTGTTCAAGCATTAAAAAAAAAAAAAAAATCTAACTTGTTTTTGTGTGGTTACTAACCAAATCAAATGTAAGAAACAACAATTGCTAAAACTACACTGTAATATTATATCAACTTTTAATGCAAATGCTCCAGTCAATGCCATCCTCTCTGGGAGTTGTGCAACTGTAAATTGCAAACCTCAAAAGTGGAATTCTAAAGCTTCTCTCACCCATTTGAATGAAGTTGACTGCTTCCATTCTGCGTTCTAATCCCACCTTATCCCACTGCTTGGTCTCGTCCAGGTAAAGTGTGGCGATGACAGGTAAAGTCATGCTCATCATGTTCTGCTCCCCGCAGCCACCTGGTTGCCGAAGGAGGTCACCCAGGGGCGAACCACTGATGGCAGCCTCTATCGTCCGGGCCAACTGCTCACCTGACAAGTTGCATACAGCACATTCAAAGGTAAACGCAGACAGTAAAACATCATAACTGGAATATGACTCGGTCAATGGTCAGTGACAAAATGACAAAAGACGTTTTCATGGCAGAGATGATAAAGAATTACCGCGGAGCAACAGAGCTACACCACACCAGCATTATTACTGATCCCGGGCCTTATCCCAACACTAAGCTTCCAAAGCATCACACAATGTCTTTTTTTTTCTACTGATGATGTTAATAGCCATGGCGGAGACATTTTGCCACTCCCTCTGTGGTCCTATAGCTTTGTGAATCCAGACGAGACGAGTGAGCCTAGGGCAACTCTAGCTCTAATTCAACTAATGTTGTTAACGCGTATCCGCAGTACATCTCTAAATGGTGCATGTATGTCAGATCATTCCGTCTCACCTGTCACACTTATGTGTGTGCTGGCAAGTGTATTTGGAACCTGGTTCGTCAGTGCACCACTCCGAACATGCACAATATCAATCCCCCCTTTTAACCAGAGAGAGACCAAGACAGAGAAAGAAAGAGAGAGCAAACAGGTGTGATGAGTTTTAACCATTCAGTCTCACTTACAGGTAAAGCCATACAATATGGCTTGCATATTAAATGTATATTATCAACCATCATGATACTCATCAGTGCAAAGACTCAATCATGGACACTCTTACCGACAGTTGTGGCTGCTTTGCGCGATGTATTGTTGTCTCTACCTTCTTGCCCTTTGTGCTCTTGTCTGTGCCCAATAATGTTTGTACCATGTTTCGGTACGTGTTTTTGTGCTGCTACCATGTTGTGTTGCTACCATGTTGTTGTCATGTTGTGTTGCTACCATGCTGTGTTGTCATGTGTTCCTGCCTTGCTATGTTGTCTTCGGTTTCTCTTTATGTAGTGTTGTCTCTCTTGTCGTGATGTGTGTTCTGTCCTATATAGATATATACTGTATATATTTTTTTTTCTTTTTTTATTATCCCAACTCTCGTCCCCGCAAGAGGCCTTTTGCCTTTTGGTAGGCCATCATTATAAATAAGAATTTGTTCTTAACTGACTTGCCTAGTTAAATAAAGGTTAAATACAAATGTTTATTTTTTTTAAATGAATGGCAACACTGTCACTGGAACTATAGATTATTTACATCTGTATATGTTGCCATACACTCACCGTGTCTGGCAGGATTCAGTTCCACATTCTTCACCGTAAGCCTTGTCAGCACCCCTTCGGCCTGTCATTGTTAGAATGAAAACATTGTAATTTGCTCTTATGTTTATTTATCAACTCAACATATGTTTTTTGCTTGAGTTACAACAAATCACCTGGTGGGCTAGGTTATCCAAAAATGCGCGATAAAGTATTTACTTGAACAGCAAATAGGCCTACTTTTTATTGGAAAATTCTGGAATCATAGTTAAATAGCAAGGCTTTCCAGTTACCAAAGACTCAAGGTTCAACATCCACCACAAGGGTCAAGAACTGCCACATTACATCATAGTGTGCAGGCACCACTACAGTCTGGGGTTCGATGCCAGGCTGTGTTACAGCCGGTCGGCAGCTCCATAAGGCGGCACATAATTGGCCCAGTGCCGTCCGGGTTTGGCTGGAGGGCTTTCCTTGGCTCATTGCACTCTAGCGTTTACTTGTGGTGGGCCAGGCACTAGCAAGCTGACCCCGGTTGTGAGTTAAATGGTGCGGCTGGCTTCCGGGTTAAGCTAGAGTGAATTAAGAAGCAGCACTGCTTGGCAGTTCATGTTTCGGAGGACGCATGACTTGACCTTCGCCTCTCCCAAGCCTGTAGGGGAGTTGCAGCGACGAGACAAGATCGTAACTACCAATTGGATATTACGAAAAGGGGTAAAAGGAGTCATTGGTGGAAGCAGTAAATCACTGATGAGAAAACAGGAGAATTGCTGTATGTCCAACTTCCCCCTCTTCTACACGTAACTGAAGATCCACAAGGGCCTGGACAGGCAGACCCATTGTGTCAGATATTGGGAGCATCAAACCAATGCTTCCTGCTCTTCCATCTTATCATAAAGACCGGTGACTTCAAGGTACCAGAACATCTTGATTTGAGAACTGATACCAGTCCACCTTCCTCTTTTCTAGCAACACTAATTATTTTAAGTTTGACGCCTTCTTCTTACAGTGTAGTTGGACTGATGGGTACACGGATGGCACTAAATATTGTCAACCTGTACCTTGGATAGGTTGGGAAAGGTCACATTCTTAATAAGTCAAAATCTGGTTTCGATAACTTAGTCATTCGGAAACGGCTACACTGACTACAGAATGTTTCTGTGAAGGGCAAGGGCCCCTTCTCTATGTTGGCCCGGTGACTCCTTGACCCCCCCCCCCCCCCCCCCCCGCCTTATTGGTTATAATTGGACCATTTTTTTGTGGCACCTCATCTCTAATTGGTTGAGCGCCTTCTCCTCTTCTCCAGGTTTGACCTCTTAGCATAACTGTAAGGTGGTAACCCTCATTTGTTGAGGGCTGGAATTTAAGATTCAAACAATCAGATTCACACTGATCGACACATGTTCATATATAAATTCCATATCATCCTCAGGGGAGTTACTAGATAGATCTGTCAAGATGCAATGGTTTGCCTTACCACCACACGTAGCTCCTTCTTAACACCGTCTTGACCACCCCAATCTCGGACGGAGGCCTTCACCTCGATGGTATGGAGGCCCAACTTCATGGGGATGATGACAAAGGGGACACTTCGTGTGGACCTGGGGTCCACCATAACAGTAACAACATACTTCCCCTTCTTGCTGGCAGAGCTGCACACGTCTGATGTCTCCCTCAGTTCTACACGGACCTGCCATTAAGGTGGAGAGGGTGTAGTCACATCACCGTGCATCTGATCAGATAAATACCACACTGAATGGTATAATAATAATAATTATCATAATAATAATCAGGCGTCATACTGATTTTCGAATCAAATATTTGGTCTGGGTTGCGTGCCTGCTTTTAAATGACAATAAGCTTACGGTTATAGTGTCCTCCATGTAGTTGTGAAGAATGGCTTTGATTTCCAGCTGCTCATTGCGTACGGCAGAGTAGGGCAGCTTCAGATCAAGGAAGAAGTTCTTCCAAACAATCAGCGTAAGGGGTTCAGACACACAGATTCCTATTGAGCAAGAGAGTTGCCATAAGATGTAGAAAGAGTAGCCACCAATATAGAAAGAGGGGCACAAATACGTGACAGTACCATGTGTTTTGGACAGGCCAATAGCAGTGATCTGCCAGCTGGTGATGGAATCCGGTAAGTCAATTGTTTTCTGTATAGCACTAAATGGTAAAAAGAGAAAGAAAAGAGGTAGGATTTTTTTACATGGGAAAAGGGATATGCATAAGAACGCATTTTACTGTAGTGCATTGAACGATCTCACTCAATTCTGCTCTTACCACTCTTCTTTAGAACACTGTGGCAAACTCTCCACATTCCATAGCCAACTCTCAGGGAAGAAGGAACGGGACCTGATTTCGTCAAAACTTTCGAATCGGTCATCCTCTTCCTCACCTTACAAAGAGTGACAAGAAGTCAGACAGTTCCCATCACTGTGAATGTATTTCCCTTTTACACAGAAGGGAATACCAGAATACTTTATCATTCACATTCTGGTTTTGTTTATCCCTCTGGATTTCCATAGTGTGCAATTTTAGAATTGACAATTCCAGTCCACCACAGTTGTTTTACTTACTGCGGGCTAGTATGAGCTGGTCAATCTTGGCCTCTTCGCGTTTGGTGGCCATTTCCCTACAACATTTCAGGAAGGCTCCCACACACTCTGTTCCATCACTGATGTATTGGGCACGCCGCTCGCACGTGTAATCTAGAATGTTCTTCCTCATACCGTCCATGCAGCACTGTCTCTCCAGGCCTGTGTACTGGCTCGCTAGGACAGAGAGAAGTGCATTAAAAGCTTTGGGAAACCCAGTAGTGAGAGTCACTTGAAGTTTGTTTAGTGACCAATCAGGACAGCAGTCTTCCTATTTCACAATTCGTTCTCATTCCCAGAGATTGAAAACATAAACAATAAAACACTATTTGACATCCTTACAACAGATGTCTGTTTGGTAAGAAAGTAGTACTAAGTTCTACTAATAAATAAATACATACGTACATGCATACATACAGTACATAGTCAAAACAAAAACATCCAGTTTTATGATCAGGCATCACAAGAAGAGAAACTCTTGTCCTACCCAGTGTGGTTACTACATCATTTATAGTCACTGCTCGTCGTCTCCGTGAGTTGACAGGGCAGCTGGAGACTAAAGCACACAAAGAAGAAGAATGATGGACAAAACTTGCCAAGACAATATTAAGGACAAATCTATTAGGCCTACATCAACCAAACTCCACATTGAGAATGAAGATTCTCTGGTGAAGTAATATATGATACACCAGCTGATAACTGGCTAAAATATGTATTTTAGTGTGTTTTATAAGTTAAGTAATAATACATGGGACTTCTTTGCAGAGTTGCAAATAAAAAGTAATATCTCAGACTGGCCAATAAAAATAAAAGATGAAGATGGGCAAAAGAACACAGTCGCCTCTTCATTGTTGATGTTGAGACTGGTGTTTTGAGGGTACTATTTAATGAAGCTGCCAGTTGAGGACTTGTGAGGTGTCTATTTCTCAAACTAGACACTTTATTGTACTTGTCCTCTTGCTCAGCTGTGCACCGGGGCCTCCCAGTCCTCTTTCTATTCTGGTTAAAGCCAGTTTGCGCTGTTCTGTGAAGGGAGTAGTACACAGCGTTGTACGAGATCTTCAGTTTCATGGCAATTTCTCGCATGGAATAGCCTCCATTTCTCAGAACAAGAATAGACTGACGAGTTTCAGAAGAAAACTCTTTGTTTCTGGCCATTTTTACAGGCCAGCCTGTAATCGAACCCACAAATGCTAACTTAATTTCAGAAGGGTTTTGTAATGATCAATTAGCCTTTTAAAATGATAAACTTGGATTAGGTAACACAACGTGCCATTGGAACACAGGAGTGATGGTTGCTGATAATGGGCCTCTACGCCTATGTAGATATTCCATAAAAAATGTTCAACTACAATAGTCATTTACAACATTAACAATGTCTACACTGTATTTCTGATCAATTTAATGTTATTTTAATGGACAAAAAAAATTGCTTTTTTGTAACCAAACTGAAATTAAAGCCAGACTAATTCAGTGGCACAGATGGAACTACCAAGCAGAAGATACAGCGTTGACAACCAAACCCAATTCAATATCACTAAATATCATTACATTTGAAATCAACCAGAGCTTGAAACAGTAGGCCTACAATATTAATTGTCTATTTAAGAAATAAGGCCAGAGGGGCTGTGGTATATGGCCAATATCGATAGCAACAGTGAATCTATTTAGTTTTTAGGTTGAGATTTTTCAATAATCAGTCTCACCATAGCATATTGGTAATAGGAAGTGACAAATATCGTAGGGAAAGGAAAGGGGGGACAACTGAATGCGTTCAACTGAAATGTGTCTTCTGCATTTAACCAAACCCCTCTGAATCAGAGAGGTGTGGGGGGCTGCCTTAATTGTCATCCATTTCATCGACACCCGGGAAACAGTGGGTTAACTGCCTTGCTCAGGGGAAAAATGTGTACCTTGTCATAGCTAAGCAGGGCTTGGTTAAAACCCTGGATGGGAGACCAAAGGGTAGCTTTTGATAGATCGATTCTCCAGTTGGAGGTGCGGCCCAGCCTGTAGTTTTTTTTTCTGATGGTGGATATAACGTTGAAGATCTGACGTTGTTTTAAAGGTACAAATTCAAAGGTTTGTCTATGTTGACATTTGGTTACCATGATGACATAATCCTGTGGTTGAAATTTCACCCTCAAAAACAACAGTTTACGTTGATGATTCAACATCACAATACATTGACAAATGATGTTGAAACAATGTTGATTCAACCAGTTTGTGCCCAGTGGGTAATGACGCCTTGCCTCTATCAAACCAATCAAGTATTTTGCATGGGTGCCGTTCCGTTGACATTGAGTCAAAAAATAACAAGCAACAAGCTAGCATGCATAAGATACAAAAGAAATGTTGCATAGGCTACTTAAACAGAGACACGGACAAAACAAGAAAAAAACTAAATACACGAAATGCCTTTACTGAGGCAATCAAATCCAAGCACTGAATGCAATTGACTTCGACCGTTCCCATTCAAACTAGAAATCCAAACGTGAAGTTTGCCTGACTTCCGATAGTCAAGTGAACGAGAGACTAGACAGGCCTGAATGTGTATTGCAGCTTTTATGTAGAGGCCTTATGTCACATACCTGTCCTCTGAGGGGTGCCCTCGGCAGTGTTGAATGCAAACACCAGCCCAGCATCGTAGAAAACCCCCATACTGTCTTTTCCACTCCCTGCAGTGCAGCCTGTGTCATGTTTCTCTATTGTATCCCAGATCTAAGGATGGATGCATGCACATAACGATACCGTGTACACACACACACACACACACACACATTTTACTATCCTTGTGGGGACAAAACAATTGATTCCCATTCAAAATCCTATTTACCCTAACCCCTAACCCAACCCTAAAACTAACCCCTAAACCTAACCTCTAAACCTAAAATAGCCCTTTTCCTTGTGGGGACCGGCAAAAATGTCCCCACTTGTTCCAAACTTTCCTATTTTACTATCCTTGTGGACTTCTGGTCCGCACAAGGACAGTAAAACCAAAAACACACTTACACACAAATCAGCTAAGTCCCAAAACATTCCCAAGTGTTGGTGGGCAAGTAGGGCGCAATCTTCTGTATGGTCAAAGTTTATTTAAGTCTAAGAGTACAAATGAAAATGTTGCATCTATCAAAAACCTATTTATCATATTGTTTTATAAAGATTCTCCAAGTTGAATTCTCTCGCACATTAATTTGATTTATCAAACCAACCAGTTTCCCAAGTACAGTTATGTTAAATACCCACATGGCCTTTTTTTTTTAAATACACTTGAAAAATTACATTTTAAAAAACACATGGCACTTTTTTTTAGACCCACATGAAATACATTCAGTGGGGGTCTGAAATGATTGACACCATTGATAAAGATTAGCAATAATGACTGTATAAAATAAATAAATAAAATATTCTATGCTCCAAAAAATTGGGAAATTATTTTATACTAATACATCTGGGAAATAAATATTTTTTTATATATAAAAAAAAAATATATATATTCTTCATCTAGATAAGGTAGGGGTCAAAATGATTGACACCCCTAAAGATTCTTACGAATAAAGGAGTTTAGTATTTGGTCCCCTATTGCTAGTACACAATGACTACATCAAGCTTGCTTTTGAAGTTCCAATAACAGGCGAGATTAGCATGTCTTGGGGGGTATAATCTTTGACCCTCTCATCATCATTATTCACGATTCATTCAAGATTATCTGTAATCATGGTAGCGTCCACATTAATGTAGAAGTGTTTAAAAACATATTCTATTCTTTATTTAGTGACTCCAAAATGACACAAAACACTATTTACAAAACCAAAACGAACTGCAAATTCATCCAACAAGTTTGTAGAGTTACAAGGTTGATGTACTGTAGTCATTGCGTGCTAGGAATATAGGCCCAAACACGAAACTTTTGACTGCTTTATTCATAAGAATCTTTAGGGGTGTCTATAATTTTGACCCCTACCTTATTTTTGTTACTTGTTAAACAAAATATCTTTCTCTGAGCAATTGTGTTAGTATAAAAAAATGTTTTGGCATGCAATATATCTCAGTATTTATTTTATACAGTCATTATTGCTCATCTGTTTCAAGCGTGTCAATAATTTCGGATACCACTGTAGGTATGGACTAACATCAATAAATAAACAATTATGCACAACTTAGATGACAAGGCTCAAAGAGTATCATTAATTAGCTGGCAGAAGTAGGGAAAGTTCAGTCTGCAGTTATTCACCTTAGTCTGAGTAAGTCGGTTTTTGTCATTCAGGACGTAGACCCCCTTATCCACGGCCACAAGTCCCACCTTGGCCCCTGGATCACCAATGATAGACAGGGTGACCCTTTTCTGAGGTGCGTAACTAGCACTGGGTCTGACAGCATTCACTTTTAGCTACAGTAATGGCACACAAAGACGGAGGTAATGTTTGAGAAGTCCTGAATGCAATACCTCACACTGAAATACTAACACAGTAAGGAAACCGCTTTAAGAGGGGAAGACAGGCACATGGGTATAACAGTAGAAAGGTTGGACACAGGGATTGAACCCCGATCTCTGGTGGAGAGTGGTAGATGTGACTAGACCACAGTGTTCCACTAGACGATGGGCTCTGCACAGTAAGGCAACATTCTTACCAATCCCATGCACGTGTCCTTGACGTCGATCCACACAGAGTCAGACACAACCTCATTCTGGCCCACGTGGTAATACGCCACGACCCGGAAGGAGGGGATCATATCCTTGTTCACCGTCAGAGGCAGTGACATCAGTCCCTGTCCCTTACTCCACTCGATCTTTTGGGAGTTGATGAGCTGTCCCTTGCTCAAGATCTGTGAACACAGAGACCGATAACTGTCAGTAATCATCCCATACGGGGATGACAAACTGGCACTAAGGGAATAAATGACCAGCCAGTGATGGGTGGAGTCAGTGAGTTCATGGTTTAAGTAAGGAACACGACCCAGCGTCGTTGTTCCTTCCTCAAAGCAGCACCTCTGCACTTTTACGTTTTTCAAAAACAACAAAAAATATAGATATATTGGTTTACATAACCACACTTGAATACAATACATACACACCATGTAGCATTTTTACCCTGTAATGTTGGCGACCAATGCACCCCAGCTAGGTAAAATACACAAGTCTATGTGGTTAAAGTTGACCGGTACACACCAGGAAGGTTATCTCATGATTGTCATTTTGGGCCGAGGGACTGCTGCCGAGGCTTAGGTCTATTTTGAGTTGATCTTTGATTTTGACATCTGCAGAATGGATGTGTATGTGAATGTAGTTCCGTGAGTTGTCTTTTGTTTGATAGGGTTTGGCAGTCATCTTCTGTGTGCCCTGCCTGTCATCCCCAAGTCCAACGACTTTGGTTTTCACCTGTGTGGAAATAGAGTAACAAAATGAATGACTACAAGGCGTCAACACTGTTATTGATACAAAACAAAAAGCCAAAACAGACATGCACACAATTGGATTGCGGCTTAGAGACGTTTTGGTTTTGAACTTGCCGTGATTGGCAGCTCAGAATCCCCCGCTATCGTGTTAATGGTTATTTTGGCATGACCATTGTCATTGGTCTTCCCCAGCATTTGTTGGTCTTTTTGTAAAAGCTCCACATCGATATCTTTGGCTGGAGAATCGTCTGGATTGGTCACATACACCTAATGGTACAAATGGAAAGGGGTACAATTAGACCAATAGGTGGGAAAGACGGTGTAAGCCCAATATATCATCCTACCCCTTGACCACAGTTACCAGGTTGGTTCCCTGGTTAAAAGAACTGGGCAACACTTTGGAATAGCATAGTAATTGAGTTAATGTAGAACACAGTGATTGTAATGTACCGAGACGTCATACGGCATTCCTGGTTTGTAGTACGGCGGGGTCTTCCTGAAGTGAATGCTATACGGTGACTTGACTATGAAGATTCCCTTTTTCTCTGCTTTCACCATCTCACTACCTGAGGGATAAAACCGACACCTTCCCTGTTTTGAGACTGAACACAAACGCACACTTCAAAAGATGCAAAACGTACCACAACTTACAACCTCTACTTACCTGTGTCTGTTAACACATTGACTGATACGTATAGGGAATTATGCAAAAGGTTATTGATGTCTTTAAAAGTTTTGCTAATGTGCTCTTTCTTCAGTACCGCGTTGCCCTCTCCTTCCTTAAGCTGCATTAGAAAGAAACAAAGCCAAGATGTCCATCTGTCAGACTTTTTTGTGTTATTCTAGCTATAGAGCTAATCAAATATAGACTACCCATGGTGAATGTTTGTGAATACCCGTATGTGTACCAAATCATCCAAATATACTCTCTCCCATATTACATGCACAAACCTCCACTCTCTGGAGAGAGGCAGGAAAACTCGTCCTGTCATTTCCTTGGATCACCCCGAACACCACAAAACAAACTCCTGTCACAGGCTCCCCAAACAGGTACCTTCCGACACAAACCATACAGCAATATCACCACAGAGAATTCAGGGGGAGGGAAACGGATCGAGGAGTACTATAAATGAGATGAAATGTTAAGTAGCAATTTTAGCAATGGTTACCATGGAAATGACAACTATAAATATATTTTGACATTCTACAATGGCTCCAACCTGGCATCAACATCGACCGTTAGCTCATCGTCGTCAACGTAGAAGAAGGACTTGCTCACTGTCAATTTGACTTCAAAGCTGGGTAGAACTAGATAGGAAGTTAGTTATGAATTAATTTACTGAACAAAAATATAAACGCAACATGTAAAGGGTTAGTCTCATGTTTCATGAGCTGAAATAAAAGATCCTAAACATTTTACAAACACACAAAGACCATATTTCTTCGAAAATGTTGTTCAAAAATGTGTTTACATCCATGTTAGTGAGCATTTCTCCATTGTCAAATAATCCATCCGCATATCAAGAAGCCTTTGCTGGGGACAATAAAAGGTCACTAAAATGTGCCGTTTTGTCACACAACACAGATGTCTCAGGTTTTGAGGGAGTGTTGCACTGCAGGAATGTCCACCAGAGCTGTTGCCAGAGAATTTATGAATGTTCATTTCTCTACCATAAGCGGCCTCCAACGCCGTTTCAGATTAGTTGGCAGTACGTCCAACCGGCCTCACAACTGCAGACCACATGTAACCATGCCAACCCCAGGACCTTCACACCTGGCTTCTTAAGTGTTGGATTCTAACTTAAAATATCCTTATTCATCTAGAATTATATTAGAACTGGGTGTATGGAAATTTACTGAGTGAGAAAGGGGAGTGCAGAAAGTTTACATTCTGTCCATACAGCGATTGCCGTGAGAATAGCTATGGCATTGACTCTGTCTCCTGCTCCTGATCTCATATTGCTTACATTCTGTTTTTGTCAAATCTCATGTATCCTATGGAGAGAGGCAAAGAGTAACAGTCTGGTTTCAGTCACTGATAAGGTTGTATAGCCGTGGATTAGGGAGGAGTGAGGAATGTGGGCCACGGTCAGGTCAGATGAAGTGAGAAGTAACAGTCCCCACTTAAATTCCTGCCTAGCGACAGAGATGTATTGGCTGTCTAGAGGTGCAAGGAGGAGACTCCGCCTAGAAGGAGGGTATAAATATGTGTGCCTGTGTAAACATGTATTTTCAGCTGTTTGACCCAGTGGGTGAATAAACTTGGTTTGAGCTTTGACTAGTTGTCCGTTAGTTTTTCACTCTGTCAGAACACCATCCACCCACATAGCTGATGAACCTATGGATTTGCTGAAGAATTTCTGCACAAACTGTCAGAAACCGTCTCACAGAAAATCATCTGCATTCTCATCGTCCTCACCAGGATCCTGCACTGACTGCAGTTTGGCGTTGTGACCGACTTCAGTGGGCAAATGCTCACCTTCGATGGCCACTGGCACGCTGGAGAAGTGTACTCTTCACGGATGAATCCCAGTTTCAACTGTACCTGGCAGATGGCTGACAGCATGTATGGCGTTGTGTAGGCGAGTGGTTTGCTGATGTCAACGTTGTGAACAAAGTGACTTGTACACAAGGATCTGTACACAATTCCTGGAAGCTGAAATGTCCAAGTTCTTCCATGCTCAATATCACCCATTGAGCATGTTTGGGATGCTCTGGATTGACGTGTACGACAGCGTGTTCCAGTTCCGCCAATATCCAGCAACTTCGCACAGCCTTTGAAGAGGAGTGGGACAACATTCCAATCAACAGCCTGATCAACTCTATGCGAAGGAGATGTGTCGCGCTGCATGAGGCAAATGTTGGTCACACCAGATACGGATGGGTTTTCTGATCCACGCCCCAACCTTTTTTTGAAGGTATCTGTGACCAACAGATGCATACAGTGTATTTGGAAAGTATTCAGACCCCTTGACTTTTTCTACATTTTGTTACGTTACAGCCTTAATCTACACACAATACCCCATAATGACAAAGCGAAAACAGGTTTTTAGACATTTTTGTAAATGTATTTAAAATAAAAACAGAAATACCTTATTTACATAAGTATTCAGACCCTTTGCTATTAGACTCGAAATTTAGCTCAGGTGCGTGTTTCCATTGATCATACTTGAGATGTTTTTACAACTTGATTGGAGTCCACCTGTGGTAAATTCAATTGATTGGACATGATTTGGAAAGGCACACACCTGTCTATATCTATTTCTGCAGCATTGAAGTTCCCCAAGAACACAGTGGCCTCCATCATTCTTAAATGGAAGAAGTTTGGAACCACCAAGACTCTTCCTATACCTGGCCGCCCGGCCAAACTGAGCAATCGGGGGAGAAGGGCCTTGGTCAGGGAGGTGACCAAGAACCCTATGTTCACTCTGACAGAGCTCCAGAGTTTCTAAAACCCTGTTTTTCCTTCGTCATTATGGGGTATTGGGTATAGATTGATGAGGGGAAAAAAAGATTTAATTAATTTTAGAATAAGGCTGTAACGTAACAAAATGTGGGAAAAGTCAAGGGGTCTGAATACTTTCCGAATGCACTGTATCAGCATTCCCAGTCATGTGAAGTCCATAGATTAGGGCCTAATGAATTTATTTCAATTGACTGATTTCCTTATATGAATTGTAACTCAGTAAAATCTTTTAAATTGTTGCATGTTGGTTTATATTTTTGTTCAGTTCATGTAGTTTACATAGGCCCTATTTACTCTGTACAAACACTGTACAAACACTCCGTCCTAGACAAGCGAGGCCTGTTCTTAAAGGGCAATTCCACCTCTTTTCATCTCATTGAAAACGGTGCATTTCTATCTTTTATAGAAAGAACAAACAAAAAATATTCCCAATGACATCAGAGATTAAAACATTTTTTTTTTTTAAGTGATTTTCAATCATTATGAGATTTTCAGTGATGTGGGGAGAAAGAAAATACCCTCCATCTGGCTAGAAACAGGTTTTGAAAATCACTGTTTTTCTTACTTTTAATCCTACCCTATTATGTCATAGAGAAGCATTTTTTAGGAACATTCTTTTCTTATCTTTTTAACCACAGATCATAGAAACGTGCCATTTTCACATATGTAGACTGGAAATGAATATGAGGTTGAAAAGTGGCGTAATTGTCCTTTTAATAAAAGGCCACCCAAAACCAATACCCTTCTTACCATATTCTTTCACCTCGAAATCTGCAGTGAAGTTCTTATGTGGGCTATTCTTGAACTTGGCCACCACTTTCCAGTTTCCAAAGCTATATAAAAAGAGAATGAGAGCAGAAGAGTTCACAGGCAAACGTTTTCCCGATAAGTGTGTTAGGATGATTGAATAGCAAAAACAAACCTGGTGATTTCTGGGACACTGAAGACTTTAGATGCCATCCCATTATCTGGTTTGAAATCTTCCTGCAGTAAGGTGATTCCATCAGGGTTCTATAAATAAATAATATACATGAAATGTGAAAGACTAACATAAATGGATCACAGATAATTAATCTGTTACTACTCAAGACTGACAGTTGTAAACATGAGTAACGTCAGAAAATACCTATTTTGACAACTGGCCATATGCATCAATGCTTCAATGCAGTTACATTTATTATGAGGACTACTTACCATAATTTCCACATTGATGCTATCTGTTACAGGCTCTAAACCGGCGTTTAAGGCGAAGACTCTGTATTTAACTGAAACAATGTTACTGAATTAATACACTAAGAATGTAGTTTAAGATGTTAGGTTTTTATAGAGTAACACCTTTTTATCTGTGGATTAAGTAGAGAAACACGATTTTGACTGCGGGTCAAAATTCTACAAAGATCTGGTAAAAAAAAAAGGACCACATGCATTTCAGGTAAAGTAACACCCCAATGTTCATCTCCCAGCTAGCTAGCTAAATGTCCATGAATGTTTCATGTGAGTTTCGACCTGACCCAAATTAATCAAATTGATTCACAGGGGCAGACTGGGTCGGTCCATTTTTAGCCCAGTGGGCCTGTTTAACTTGTCTTTTTTTGCGCTAAATGACCATTATCTGGCTAATAATGGGGGCCCCAAGAAAAAAAACATGGACTGTGTGGGGGACTCGTGCAAAAAAAATGGGCCGGTGTGTTAGGAATACCAGGGCCGATTTCTGGTCCCAGTCCGCCCCCGAGCATAGGTGGTTGCTGAGCGATGCTAATTCGAAGGCTTTAGGTCAGTGGGCTCAGCCATACCTTTACTTTCCGGCGTGTAAATGGTTTTGTCCGTTTGTATAAATATGTAGCCGGTTTTAAACGAGACCAGGACTACTTTTTCAAGCTTGTGGCTTGGGAACTGAGCGAGCAGGTACACATACTGGTTCCCTGTGTAGTCCTCAAGGAAGCCAAGTCTTTCCGGGATCTGACGAGAAAACACAAGTGATTTTTTTGTGCAAAGTACACAACCATAGGTAAAATTGTGAAATTAATATCTTATACGAAGATACAGTGCCTTCAGAGAGTATTCATACCCCTTGACTTATTCTACATTTTGTGTTACAGCCTGAATTCGAAATTGACTAAATATATATATTTGTCTCACCCATCTACACACAATATCCCATAATGGCAAAGTGAAAACATGTTTTTAGAATGTGATGGAGCTTAGAGGGTGTGTGTGTGAAGGCCGGAATATTCCTGCTCGTTGCCTACATCTGCTGGCCAGGAGAGAGGATGGCCTGGAAGGGTAAGAGCCTTGTAAAGGTAACCTTTATTTAACTAGGCAAGTCAGTTAAGAACAAATTCTTATTTACAATGACGGCCTACACCGGCCAAACCTGGACGCCGCCCAATCACAGCCGGTTGTGATACAGCCTGGATTCAAACCAGGGTGTCTGTAATGACGCCTCTAGCACTGAGACGCAGTGCCTTAGACCGCTGCGCCTCTCGGGAGCCCCAAAATTAGATTGGAAGTTGGGTGGTGGCTGTTTTAACCTAGCTTTGGCCAGATCTGTTTTTGGTCTGGAGCAGCAAGAGCTGACATGCAGGGCCCTCCAATACTGGGAGGGATATCGAGCCCAACTGGACAGGAACCTACCGGACGTTACTTGGCCGTAGACTGACCCCAGTAAGGACAAGCCTGTTGGATTTCAGTTTTCTTTTGTTGGATACGCCGGTAAACAGCATAGCTGTCCGGTAGCAGAGAGGGACCGGAAGACCTGTGTAGAAAGGCTCAATATATACGCCCGATATATCAGCACCCTGGATCTTACTAAGGAGTAGGGTCCTGAGACCCCACACTGAGTACTCGGCAGCATATTTGGATGACATGATTGTGTACAGCCCTAACTGGAAATCTCAACTGAGCAGCTCAACACTGTCTTGGAGGCTCTACGCAGAGCAGGTCTAACCGCCAATGCAAAAAAAAATGCAGACTGGGACTTGAGGAAGCAGAATACCTGGGCTTTATCGTCAGGAGGGGCAACGTCAAACCGCAAGAGAAGAAAGTTCAAGCCATCCGACAGTGGCCACGGCCCCAAACCAAGTCTCAGGTAAAAACCTTTGAGGGGCTAACCAGCTATTACCGTAGGTTCATTCCTAACTATGCAATTGTAGCTTGTCAACTCACAGACCTGACCAAAAACGACCCAGCCTAACGTGGTCAGGTGGACTGACAAAGCGGAAGAAGCCTTCCAGAACTTGAAGGAGGCCCTGTGCTCCGGACTGGTTTGGTGATGCCGGACTTTGGGAGAGAGATTGTGGTCCAGACTGATGCCTCCGACACAGGGGTGGGAGCGGTCTTGTCACAAGTGGTACAAGGGGAGGAGCATCCCATCATATATCAGCCGGAAACTGTTGCCCCGAGAAACCAAATAAAAGAGTGCCTAGCGGTGCAGTGTGCATTGAAGAAGTTAAAGTACTACCTCCTAGGACGACACTTCACTCTGGTCATGGACCATTCTCCTCTAATCTGGATGTCCAGGAACAAGGAAACCAACGATAGTGACCAGGTGGTCTCTCTGACTCCAACAGTATTGTTTCTCTGTTTTCCACAGGTCCGGGTCAAAACAAGGAAATGCAGACGCCTTGTCCCACCGAAATCCTCTGTGGACAATGGCCTCGTTGGCTACATCTGCTAGCCAGGAGAGAGGATGGCCCGGAAGGGTATGAGCTTAATTGAACACACCTGAACATAATTAGTTTGGAGGTTGGGTGGTGGCTGGACAGGAACCTAACGGACATTACTTGGCCGTTGACCTGACCCCAGTAAGGACAAGCCTGTTGGATTTCTGTTTACTCTTGTTGTATACACTGGTAAACAGCTTAGCTGTCCAGTAGCAGAGAGGGACCGGAAGACCTGTGTAGAAAGGCTCAAAGACGAGCTTGATTTTCCTCTAGGATTTTGCCTGTGCTTAGCTCCATTCCGTTTCCTTTTTATCCTGAAAAAGTCCTTAATGATTACAAGCATACCCATAACATGATGCAGACTTCACTATGCTTGAAAATATGGAGAGTGGTACTCAGTAATGTCTTGTATTGGATTTGCCACAAACATAACACTTTGTATTCAGGACAAAAAGTGAATTGTACAGCTGCAACTTATTATGTTATTATTTTTACTCCTGAACTTTAGGTTTGCTATAAGGAAGGGGTTGAATACTTATTGACTCAAGACATATCAGCTTTTACCTGTTTTATTAATTCATTTGTAAACATTTCAAAAAACATAATTCCACTTTGGGGTAGGCCAGTGACAAAAAAAATGTACATTTCATCAATTTTAAATTCAGTCTGTATCATAATATGTGGAAAAAGTCGAGGGGTGTGAATTCTTTCTGAAGCCATTTAATTTATGTGAGGAAACATGTATAAAGACTTACTTGAATGTCCTTAAGTGCCTGGTATTTGTTCACTGAATTCAGGGACACACTTGTGGTGTAAAGCGATTTATCGTGCGCAGGGAAGTCCATCACCTTGATTTGGACATTGAAGTCATCCCCTGAGTAACCTTGAGCTTCAACAAAGACCCTTTCCATGCTACCCACCCGTATAGGGTTAGGAGCAGACATGACATACCTGCAGTGATGAAGAGAGGGGAAAGGATGATTCAAAATATGGAGGGTGGAATATTGATTTGTGCTTGACTAAGCCCGGGATGTAATTCAGGGCACGTCACAGCACACTATAACACACTTTAAAGGTAATTTACAGTTGAGCTGACATGGGCAGCGATTACCATGAATGTGATCTCCATGAACGTTGGTAAAAATGCCTTTAAAAGGCATATTGTTGGCTGTTCAGTGCACCACACGATAACACACCTTGCACTGAATCACAAGCTAGACCTTTTTGTTATGGAATGACTGACATCTGATCAATGTGTACATGCATCTGTCTGCGTGTGTGTTTTTGGGGAATCTGTCTGCAGAAACATGCTGTGTTTGGAACAGCATAAGAATCCCTTTCTAGTTCCCATTTCTCACGCCATTCATAAAGTATAGCAAAATGTAGTAAACTGCTGAGAAATGTATTACCCCTGAACAAGGTTCCAAACCAGTAGACTTATTCAACCAGTCTGGCATGTCTAGTAGGCTAATGCTTCACTGACCCCTCTATGCAAACTTTGGGTTGAAAAATCCTATTAACAGAATATGTTTTTTGTCAACCAAATATGTAGTTGATTTCAGTTGATTTGGCCATTGATAGGCGCAACTGTCCGTCAATCAAATGTATTTATAAAGCCCTTTTTTACATCAGTCAGCAGATGTCACAAAGTGCTTACACAGAACCCAGCCTAAAACCCCAAAAGAGGAAGTAATGCAGATGTAGAAGCACAGTAGCTAGGGAACACTCCCTAGAAAAGTTGGGAACCTAGGATGAAACCTAGAGGAACCTGGCTCCGAGGGGTGGCCAGTCCTCTTCTGGCTGTGTCAAGTAGAGATTATAAGAGTGCATGGCCATTAAAGCCAGATCGTTCTTCAATATGTTCAAACGTTCATAGAGGACCAGCAGGGTCAAATAATAATCAGTGGTTGTAGAGGGTGCAATAGGTCAGCACCTCAGGAGTAAATGTCAGTTGGCTTTTCATAGCCGAGCATTCAGAGGTCAAGACTAGAGGTCGACCGATTACACAGAAGTATATATGTTTAAACCTGCATATTTTGCTAAAAGAAATCCAGGTTAGCAGGCAATATTAACCAGGTGAAATTGTGTCACTTCTCTTGCGTTCATTGCATGCAGAGTCAGGGTATATGCAACAGTTTTGGCCGCCTAATTTGCCAGAATTTTACGTAATTATGACATAACATTGAAGGTTGTGCAATGTAACAGGAATATTTTGACTTATGGATGCCACCCGTTTGATAAAATACGGAACGGTTCCATATTTCACTGAAAGAATAAACGTCTTGTTTTCGAGATGATAGTTTCCGGATTCGACCATATTAATGACCTACGGCTCGTATTTCTGTGTTATTATGTTATAACTAAGTCTATGATTTGATAGAGCAGTCTGACTGAGCGATGGTAGGCACCAGCAGGCTCGTAAGCATTCATTCAAACAGCAATTTCGTGTGTTTTGCCAGCAGCTGGTCGCTGTGCTTCAAGCATTGAGCTGTTTATGACTTCAAGCCTATCAACTCCCAAGATTAGGCTGGTGTAACCGATGTGAAATGGCTAGCTAGTTAGCGGGGTGTGCACTAAAAGTGTTTCAATCGGTGACATCACTCGCTCTGAGACTTTGAAGTAGTTGTTGCTCTGCAAGGGCCGCGGCTTTTGTGGAGCGATGGGTAACGCTGCTTCGAGGGTGGCTGTTGTCGATGTGTTCCTGGTTCGAGCCCAGGTAGGGGCGAGGAGAGGGACGGAAGCTATACTGTTACACTGGCAATACTAAAGTGCCTATAAGAACATCCAATAGTCAAAGGTATATGAAATACAAATCGTATAGAGAGAAATTGTGCTATAATTCCTATAATAATTACAACCTAAAACTTCTTACCTGGGAATATTGAAGACTCCTGTTAAAAGGAACCACCAGCTTTCATATGTTCTCATGTTCTGAGCAAGGAACTTAAATGTTAGCTTTTTTACATGGCACATATTGCACTTTTACTTTCTTCTCCAACACTTTGTTTTTGCATTATTTAAACCAAATTGAACATGTTTCATTACATTTGAGGCTAAATTGATTTTATTTATGTATTATATTAAGTTAAAATAAGTGTTCATTCAGTATTGTTGTAATTGTCATTATTACAAATACATATAAAAAAAAATTGGCCGATTTAATATCCGTATCGGCTTTTTTTGGTCCTCCAATAATCGGTATCGGCGTTGAAAAATCATAATCGGTCGACCTCTAGTCAAGACGGTGGTTAAACAAAGACGATGTTTGTAGAGGTTGTTTAGAGACAACTAAACCATAGATTACAGTTTCTTCGGGCCCATAGACTACTTTTAGGGTGAGGATCCTCTTAAATTGTAAAATCCTGAACTTCCCCTTTGATTTAAAAAGTGAACAATCCCTTTAAGAATTTCCCCCCTCCTTTTTTATAAAATATTGTACTTTTTTGTGTAATTGCAGGAAATAAAAATGTAATTGGTGTGTCATAACATTATGGTACCTGCAGTGACCATGCAAACAAAACATGAATACATTCACAAAGCATGCACAGTAACTGGTAAACAAGTTGTATGGCACTAATCACGTTTCCAACCACAGATCTTATGCAAGTAAAGTCAAATCATATGAAATAAAAATCACAACAGCTGTGACGGAAACGGGAAGTTTCGATATAATTTTATAAAATGCAAACAGGTCATTTGTTTGTTTGACATGGTGTGGTCTTTTTGTGTCAGTAAAATATATTATATATAATAACCATCATATCGTACTTAACTTGGAGTCACGTGAAGATATGGTGTGAGGTCCTCCCACTATGACTCGGGAAACCATACTGTTTATTAGGCTACTGATGAAATAAATGATGATGAACTTCACAGGGTGGTGAAAGTGCACAGTGATCTTGATGATCCATTACAATAAATATTGAGGGTCTTATTCTGGCGATATGATGACAAATACAAATATTATTGCTCTTATCCATAATAATCTCATCATCTAGACTAGCCTATCCGCACTGTATCTGCGAGCTGTTGGCTAGAGCAGTGTTTCTCAACTGGGGGGTCACGACCCCCCACGTGCAGCACTTCCGCAGTGATGAAATGGCTAGCTACATTTTCATGCTGCACATACTCCATGACCAAAACAATAACGATTCTCACCCCACACATACCCACTTCAAGCGGAGATTGCTGCGTTTGTTTCGGAGAACAAGTTACATCTGGCTGAACATTTCGATTGAGAGGAGTAGCTCACAAAGTTTGCCGACCTGGCGGATATTTTTTTGAATCTGAATTCGCTCAAAGTGTCAACGCAAGGGACCGGGGCACAATCGACTTGAACAGAGGGACAAAGTGGATGCCTTCAAGATGAAGCTTACCCTTTGGGCAAATCATATTTCTAACGGGACGATTGACATGTTTCCCAAATGCTGATTTCGAGATTCAGAATCTGATCAACAAAGCACACAGCGACACACTGAAAAAAACTGTTAAACAGCATCTTGTCAAGCACAGATAAACAGGTAAATTAGTTATTGTTCAGTATGTTAATTATTACTGACTTTACTTTTATTTTTACTTAAAAAAAAACTTTTATTACTTTTATTACTTTTATTGAACTGGTTAAAAATTGACACCTTCAAGGTTGTGAAGCTATTCATATGGTAATTGCTGATTACGAAATCCTAATGATTGTTGTTTTTTCTATTTTAAACACTGGTATGTGTTACTGTTCATTAACATAATTGGACTGGTTTCGATGTCATATTCAGAATCTGATCATTTATTACACCCACTCCTGAACTGGTCGCCTAATTAAATGGCTTATTCTCTTGAATTGATAATAAATGTTTTCTCAGTTAATATGGCTGTGTAATGACTTTCTTTTATACCATAATAGTAGCCCGTTGAGACAGTCTATTTTGCAAGTGAAGCCTGTCCAAGAAGGCAGCTGCAATACAACATTACAAAATATAGCTGCAATACAACAGTCCATAATATTGGGTCACGACTCAATTGTCATTGTCAATTTTGGGTCCCCAGGCAAAACCAGTTGAGAACCACTGGTCTAGAGTACATGTGCCAAAACAAGATTAGGCACATTTGCTATTTAACGCAACAGTTTTTGTGACAAAACTATTGGTACTGTTGAAAATGCAATGGAAAAATATTGAACTTTAGATTTAGATTTTGTACATGAAAACTTAAGCAAAAAAGTACATTTTGTGTGCGCTACATCATTACACCCTGATTTTTATCCACAAAAAGTCAATTTTATCCGCAACAAGTCCTTTAAGCGGATTTTAGAATTTCACATGAAAATCTGTCTCCAATTGGATGGAAATCTATCTCTTAATACTACAATTTTTTTAGAAGTAATATTTAGTATTCATCAATGTTTCTATGACACGTTTACCATGACAATTCTAGGAATGATGGCTGATGTATTGCCTTCAGAATTGTGGGACCAAATGTTCGACCACATTGAAAACGATCTTATTTATGATGTACTCACAGCACTTCACCATTGGAGAGGATAGGGAGAGACAGAGCCACAGCGGCCAGCAACACCAGCTCCACCAGCATAACGTGGGTCTGATTCAAGTCCAAATTAATTAGCCCCACCCAGCCTCAACCTTTTATCGTTGCATTTTCCCTCAGTTTCGCTCTTGACCCTCCCCTTTTGGGCGAGCGCCAGACAACATGCTCACCCTCCCACTGTATTTGTTCTTATCTGTTCCGGGAACAGAGAGATACAGTACGAGACACCCTTAAACCCTACTTCTGCCACCTAATTAATGAGACTTTGAGTCTTTTCATCTTAACTGTGTGTAATTGTTTATTTATTGCTGTTAAGTCTATACCTACTGTAAGTGTGTCTGCTTAAAATGCCATGTGGGTATATTAAAAAACTTGGACTTGGGAAACCGGTTGGCTAGATAAATGAAATGAATGTGTGAAGGAGTTCAAATGAAAGACTCTTTAAAAGAAAAACAATAGGCTAAGTAGGTTTTTGTACTAAACTTAACTTTGACCAAATAGATGATTGAGCCCTACTTGCCCACCAATACTTGGTAATGTTTTATGACTTAGCTGATGTGTGTGTGTGTGTGTGTGTGTGTGTGTGTGTGTGTGTGTGTTTACTGATTGATCGTTTCAACAACAGCAGCTCTTATCTCTCTCTGAAAGCAGTGTTTGTTATGTGAAAGGCTAGTGGCAAAGCCCCCTTTTTTTTATTTTTTAGATTATCCGACTCGAGGTAGAACAAAATAAAAAACATGTTTTTTCACGTCCCTAATGTCTCCCCATTTATGAAATGGATGGTTGTGTAGAAATGTTTTACTGCGAAAGGGGTTAAATTGATAGATACTGTGACAACCCCCCCGCCCCTAAACTCAAAAAGTGCAGAATAATTAGTGTTGAGGGGTGATGGGACACACAAACTAATGTAATAAAAGTTGTCAGTCATATGCACTACATACACAAATAGCACTAAGATATCTTATTTTATCTTGGAAATATAGAACTGGAAACACAGAGATAAAATAGGTGAAAATATCTAGCATGAATATTTATGATGAATGTAAGCTTTACTTTTTGGTACTTGCTTACTAGACAACTTTCCAAGGCAAATTTGCTCTCATTCACTGGTCCTCCTGTCTGACGAAAATACAAACAGTTACACATGTTTTTTTGATGTTGTGGCTATTGTAATCTAATCAGCTCGAAGGAAAACAAGTGGGCTCAGACACTGGAAACTCATTTTTTTCAGTCAATGGTTCATCTGTGGATTTGATTTGTTCTGCCCACACTCTTGCAATTACGAATTAAACATTTATTACATGTATATTTTGTTTCACTGATCTACACATAATATCCCATAATGTCAAAGTGAAATTGTGTTTTTAGACATTTTTACAAATTATACATGAACAAAAATATAAATGCAACATTTAAGTGTTGGTCCCATGTTTTATGAGCTGAAATCAAAGATCGTCAAATTTTTTCCATACGCACAAAAAGCGTATTTCTCAAATTTTGTGCTCAAATTTGTTTACATCCCTGTTAGTGAGCATTTCTCCTTTGCCAAGATAATCCATCCACCTGACAGGTGTGGAAATCAAGAAGCTTATTAAACAGCATGGTCATTACACAGGTGCACCTTGTGCTGGGGACAATAAAAGGCCACTCTAAAATGTGCAGTTTTGTCACATCACAATGCCACAGATGTCTGAAGGTTAGAGGGAGCGTGCAATTGGCATGCTGGCTGCAGGAATCTCCACCAGAGCTGTTGCCAGAGAATTCAATGTTCATTTCTCTACCATGTCATTTTAGAGAATTTGGCAGTATGTCCAACTGGCCTCACAACCGCAGACAAAGTGTAACCACACCAGCCCAGGACCTTGACATCCGGGTTCTTCACCTGCGAGACGAGCCACCCGGACATCTAATGAAACTATGGGTTTGCACAACCAAAGAATTTCTGCACAAACTGTCATAAACCTTATCAGGGAAGCTCATCTGCGTGCTCGTCGTCCTCACCAGGGTTTTGACCTAACTGCAGTTCGGTGTCGTAACCGACTTCAGTGGACAAATGCTTACCTTCGATGGGCACTGGCATGCTGGAAAGGTGTGCTCTTCACGGCTGAATTCCGGTTTCAACTGTGCTGGGCAGATGGCATTGTGTGGACCATGCGGTTGGTTGATATAAACGTTGTGAACAGAGTGCCCCATAGTGTTGGTGGGGTTATGGTATGGGCAGGCATAAGCTACAGACAACGAAGACAATTGCATTTTATCGAAGGCAATTTGAATGAAAGATACCATGACGAGATCCTGAGACCCATTGTCGTGCCATTCATCCACCGCCATCCCCTCATGTTTCATCATGATAATGCACAGCCCCATCTCACATCTGTACACAATTCCTGGAAGCTGAAAATGTCCCAGTTCGTCTATGGCCTGCATACTCACCAGACATGTCACCCATTAAGCCAGTTTGGGATGCTCTGGATCGACGTGTACGTCATCGTGTTCCAGTTCCCGCCAATATCCATCGACTTTGCACAGCTATTGAAGAGGAGTGGTTCAACATTCCACAGGCCACAATCAAAAGCCTGATCAACTATATGCGAAGGAGATGTACTGTATCACGCTGCATGAGGCAAATAGTGGTCACACCAAATACTGACTGGTTTTCTGATCCACGGCGCTAACTTTTTTGAAAAGGTATCATTGACCAACAGATGCATATCTGTATTCCCAGTCATGAAATCCGTATATTAGAAATGGAATAGAGCCAAGCACAGGAAAAATCCTCAAGGAAAACCTGGTCCAGTCTGCTCTCCAACAGACACTGTGTCACACCTACTCCCGCTCAATAAAGATTACTGCCTAAAAATACGGAAGCAGGGACACCTACTCCGTCAACACCACGATCAGCTGGTGCAACTGGGTGTGGCTATGGATGAGGTCCTCTGCGTCCTCCACCGCCTCCACACCACCCGAGAGGATTCACCTCCAACTACCACGAGTTGTCCCAGCGAGCCAATCTCCCATCCTATCCAGCAGTCCGCCTAGGTCAACGATGCCCGAATGTCACTCCCGGACAAGTATGACAGGACTCCATCCTACTCCAGTGCTCCCTCTGTTTCGCCCATCAGATGGGAGACCTCACCCCTGAGAGGTCCAAGGCTGCCACGGTCATTTCCCAGCTGACCGGGTGGGAGTTGTAGTGGGCTACGGCCGTCTGGGAAAGAGGAAGAGCTAGGTTCATACGAGAGGTTCATGGTTCTGTTAAGGGTAGTCTTCGAGCATCCACTGGAGGGCAGATAGGGAGGTAAACGATTACTCCCACTCCGGCAGGGTGCCAAGACCTCACCTTCCGGACCGTGGCAGCCTCCAGCGGATGGAAGGAGCCGGCACTCCACTCCCTATTCCGAAGTGGACTGGGTGAGGAGGTCCAGACAGGGTTGGCGTGCCGAGCCGATAACCTTTCCTTGGATACGCTTATCGCGATGGCCATCCGTCTGGACAACCTTCTTCAGGAGCGTCAGCGCCCCACTTCGCCTCTCTCCCTCCTCCTTTGGCCGTCCTGAGGCAGAGCCTGAACCCATGGAGGTAGGGGCCACACACCTCCCCACGGCAGAGCGGCGTCGCTGGAAACAGCTGGGGCTCTGTTCCTATTGTGAACAGGAGGGTTATCAGCTTCAGCAGTGTCCGGTGAGTCCTAACCCGAGGTCCACGGGGGCAGAGGGGCGGGCCCCGTGATCACCCATTTTCCAGGGTAGGCGTGAGTATACCATCATCATCGCTTTCCGCCAAACCATTCCTGATTTCCATTTCACTGGCTGGCCGTCCCTCATGTGCTGTCTCGACAGTCCTAGTGGACTCCCGGGCTGCGGGGAATTTCATCGACCAGGCACTCGCCTCCTCCCTGAACATCACCTCATACTCACTCTCCTCTCCTCATCCGGTCCAAGCCCTGGATAATCAACCAGTGAGATCTGGCACAATCACGCACATCACAGCACCACTCACACTCACCGTGGGCCCCATCTACCAAGAAAGCCTTCGCTTCCTCCTCATCATTGCATCCGTACACAAAATCATCCTAAAAATCATCCTCAGCCTCCCATGACTCTCAACTCTCGGTTGAGAGTCATGTGGTTGCCCTCCAGCCCATGAGGTTTTCTCTAAGACCCACGCCACCTGTCTCCACCTGTCCACCTGTCTCCATCATCACCCCTGGGACTGTTCCATCGACCTGCTTGCAGGCTGCGCAGCCATGTCTACCCTCTGCCTGTGGCTGAAAACGAGGCCATGGAGGAGTACATCGAGGATGCTCTCCAACTGGGTTTCATCCGCCCATCCACCTCCCCTGCATAGGAAGGCTTCTTTGTGGCCAAGAAGTACGCAGGTCTATGTCCATGCATCAATTAAAGAGGCCTCAAGTACCCTCTCCCATTGTTGCTGGCCACTGTCGAACTGCTTTGCAGGGCCCGTTTTTTTTCTAAACTGGAACTGCGGGGTTCCAACAATCTGATCCTCCTTCTCCTGTTTTGTTCTGCCTTATTCTTATCATTACACTCACCTTCTGCACCTGCTTCCTGACTCTCAGTGTATACGTTACACACTAGGAGACAAATTCCCCTTTAACAGGACAATAACCTAAAAGACTAGGCGAAATATACACTGGAGTTGCTTACCAAGACGACATTGAATGTTCCTGAGTGGCTCAGTTACAGTTTTGACTTAAATCGGCTTGAAAATCTATGGCAAGACTTCAAATGACTGTCTAGCAATGATCAATAACCAATTTGACAGAGCTTGAAGAATTTAAAAAATAATATTGTGCAAATATTGTACAAACCAGGTTTGCAAAGCTCTTAGCGACTTACCCGGAAAGAGATATTTATAAATTGGATATTTATTTATTTAATTTTCAATATATTTGATAAAATTTTATTAAAACCAAAACAGTCTTTATGGGCATGAGTTGTACAAAATTGATATTTACACGTGATTTAACTTTAATGAAATGGTATTATGGCAGCGATATTGGATTTGAGGCAATATCCATGGTGGCCCCAAAGAAAATACAAAATCCTTCAAGGAACCTTGGACCCAAAAACATCTCATTCTTATGTCTGAGCCCATTTGTTTTCCTTAGAGCAGATTACAATAGCCACAACATCAAAAGACAGATGTAGGCCTCCTGAGTGGCGCAGTGCCCGCAATCCAGAAAATCACATTGTATGATTTTTAAGTAATTCATTTGCATTTTATTGCATGACATAAGTATTTGATCACCTACCAACCAGTAAGAATTCCGGCTCTCACAGACCTGTTAGTTTTTCTTTAAGAAGCCCTTCTGTTCTCCACTCATTACCTGTATTAACTGCACCTGTTTGAACTCGTTACCTGTATAAAAGACACCTGTCCACACACTCAATCAAACGGACTCCAACCTCTCCACAATGGCCAAGACCAGAGAGCTGTGTAAGGACATCAGGGATAGAATTGTATACCAGCACAAGGCTGGGATGGGCTACAGGACAATAGGCAAGCAGCTTGGTGAGAAGGCAACAACTGTTGGCGCAATTATTACAAAAAGGAAGAAGTTCAAGATGACGGTCAATCACCCTCGGTCTGGGGCTCCATGCAAGATCTCACCTCGTGGGGCATCAATGATCATGAGGAAGGTGAGGGATCAGCCCAGAACTACACGGCAGGACCTGGTCAATGACCTGAAGAGAGCTGGGACCACAGTCTCAAAGAAAAGTAACACACGACGCCGTCATGGATTAAAATCCTGCAGCGCACGCTAGGTCCCCCTGCTCAAGCCAGCACATGTCCAGGCCCGTCTGAAGTTTGCCAATGACCATCTGGATGATCCAGAGGAGGAATGGGAGAAGGTCATGTGGTATGATGAGACAAAAATAGAGCTTTTTGGTCTAAACTCCACTCGCCGTGTTTGGAGGAAGAAGGATGAGTACAACCCCAAGAACACCATCCCAACTGTGAAGCATGGAGGTGGAAACATCATTCTTTGGGGATGATTTTTTTTTTTGTGCAAGGGGGACAGGACGACTGCACTGTATTGAGGGGAGGATGGATGGGGCTATGTATCGCAAGCTTCTATCTAAAGGCCATCAGACTGTTAAACAGCCACCACTAACATTGAGTGGCTGCTGCCAACATACTGACTCAACTCCAGCCACTTTAATAATGGAAAAATTTATGTAATGCAGTTTGTTTGTGTATGTGGGGCAGACAACTGACTACTTGTATTCCACATTTTATCAATTTCAGAGCTTGAAATATTGGGTTAAAAAAGCTTATGAAGAACTTTTTTTAGTTTAGGGGGTGTTTTAGTTCATAAATGTGAGAAATAAGAGACATGGTTGTGTTTTGTTCTACCTCAGGTATCTCAGAAACTAAAGCCCTTTTTGGATTGGCCACTAGCCTAGTAAGTGTAAGGCTGGGATTCTATCCAAGCCACACTATAGCACAGCTGCGCTAGGCATTCGATAACGGGTGTACTGTATTAAAGGACATTTACGCATAAGCCAACATCCACAGCGATTACCATGAATGCAAATTCAGTGAACGCCGGGGAAATTACCTTTAAAAGGCAAATTGTTGGCTTTCTAGAACAGCTGCGTCAATAAGCGTGTCTCAGATTAAATCCAGTAGTTAAGACTCCTGGTTTCAGAAAGTAGGGGGTGCAGGCAGGGTGCTGCAGTGGTTTGTCAGGTTATTCCAAACTTGATCACCACTACGAATTTTTATTATCAAATACACAAAGTTGAAGAGTATATTAATACGCACACCACACTACAAAGCTAAAATGATGTTGCCAATTTCCCACATAAATTCCCCAACGTTGAAAGAACGTTGAAAGAAAAGAACAATCCAAACAGAAACGTTGACAGCAATTCTGTACCTTTTTATTTAGTACACATTCAATACAAAGGAGCTATCCTGCTACTGTAGAATACTTACTATGTACCAAACTTGGGGTTTAAATGTGTATTTTCCTCTCAAAACATTGAAGTGCTCTTGGGTTAGCAGACAAGTGAACCAAGGGAATTTCCACAAGTGCAAAATTCACCCAGCCAGCACACTGGACATTTAACTATGATAATCTTTAAGAGAAAAACAATAGGATTCATACAGTGCATACGGAAAGTATTCAGACCCCTTGACTTTTTTCCACATTTTGTTACGTTACAGCCTTCTTCTAAAATGGATTCAATTGTTTTTTTTTCTCCTCATCAATCTACACACAATACCGCACAATGACAAAGCAAAAACAGGTCTTTTTTGACAGGCTGTCATGTGCCTTTTACTGAGGAGTGGCTTCTATCTGGCTACACTCTACCATAAAGGCCTGATTGGTGGAATGCAGCAGAAATGGATGTCCTTTTGGAAGGTTCTCCCATCTCCACAGAGATTGCTCAGTTTAGCCGGGCGGCCAGCTCTAGGAAGAGTCTTCGTTGTTCCAATCTTCTTCCATTTAAGAATGATGGAGCCAACTGTGTTCTTGGAGACCTTCAATGCTGCAGAAATTGTTTGGTACCCTTCCCCAGATCCGTGCCTCGACACAATCCTGTTTCTATATATCAACTCATACACCCTGTGCCATGGAATCGGTACATCAAACATCTCTTCCCAGTTATTTTGCAATCTGTATGCCACAGCTGTCAAAATCCTGGTCCTCAAATGAAACTCTTATACTTTCCTATTTGGCTATTTTTGTTCCTCCGTCAATTTTGATCTTTTATATTGGGCAGACAGACCAGTACCCTACCTCCTCCCGCTGCCACCTGCTTCCTCCATTTGAGGTAATGCTGTAGTTAATTGGTTATAATCTTGGATTGGTTGTAATCTTGGACCTAACAGAAGATTGAGCCATCCTACCCACCAATAACTGGGGAAGGGTTTGCGATTTAGCTGATTTGTAAGCATGCGTGTTGTGTTATTACTGATCGATCATTTGAACCAAAATTCCCGGCAGCTCTTATCTCTCTGCAAACATCAGTGTTTGTTTAGGTCATGTTACTTACCCAGCACACTGGACGCACACTGGACTCAAAATCAAACACACCTTGGGTATTCAACAGCAAATAAATATGTATTTGACCAAGGTCTGCAGTAAACATTTTATGCAGAATATTGATGTACTGCCCGGAAGGAAGGGGCTGTGTTGGAGAAGCTTCCATTTTGGAGTGTTTAACCAGGGGACCAAACCAATCGACTGGTTTCATCAATATACATTTTTAACAGAGTCGTGTGAAAGCCAAAGAACATTGCCAAAATGTTAGCATCGTTAAACCAGCCTGATTTCACAAGAACTGTTACGAAACGTGAGTGCAGCGGTCAGTCTGGTTTCACAAGGCTACCTAAATCAGGGCTGCCAACTTTTGTAGAAAGCTTGGAGTGAGGTATGCTATGTGAATTTCATTGCCCCCTTGCACAACCCCTAGACGGGGGGACTAGGGGTCCTCTCCCAGGAACATTTACTGTTTTAAAGCTCATTTCCTGCAATTTTACATATTAGGCCTATAACCAGGGTCGACAATGTATTTAAAAAAAAAAAAAAAAAAAAACTGGTCAAGTGTATTCAGATACTTTGAACATTAAATGAACACTCCAAAATTTACAACTTTCTTACTTTGAGTTTTTTGTGGGATGAAATTTTAAGTATGCTAATAATTTTTTTCAACATATTTTTAAGGTGGTTTTACATTTATTCAGACAGTAATGAAACAAGACAGGGAGACGGGCAAATGGGAGAAACAGTGGGAAGGTTGGAAGCAGAGATTGATCCCTGTTCTCAGGTGGAAAGTTGTATGTGACACATGCCAGATACAACATGGCTCTGCACAGGAAATACTAATACTATTGGTTGATCGCAGTTGAGTGACCACATTTAAAATACCCAAATGCGGGACAACAGGAGGATTTTGCGGGACTCACACACACATACACTACAATCCCCCTCCCATTCATGGTGTAGTGCAATTTTTTTTGGTGCTGGAGAACAATACAAATGTAAATTACATCATAATTTCTCAACGTCTGTACCAACAGATGTAGCCAATTGAATATCACTATGGAATATCCACCTGACAGGTGTGGCATATCAAGAAGCTGATTAAACTGCATGATCCTTACACAGGTGCACCTTGTGCTGGGGACAATAAAAGGCTACTCTAAAATTTGCAGTTTTGTCACATCACAATGCCACAGATGTCTCAAGTCTCAAGATGTCTCAAGTTTTGTGGGAGCGTGCGATTGTTATGCTGACTGCAGGAATTTCCACCAGAGCTTTTGCCAGAGAATTGAATGTTCATTTCTCTACTATAAGCCGCAGGATTGTCTGAGACCAGCCACCTGGACAGCTGATGAAATTGTGGGTTTGCACAACCGAAGAATTTCTGCACAAACTGTCAGAAACCGTCCCAGGGAAGTTAATCTGCGTGCTCGTCGTCCTCGCCTGGGTCTTGACCGGATTGCAGTTTGGTGCCGTAACCAACTTTAGTGGGCAAATGCTCACCTTCGATGGCCACTGGCATGCTAAAGAAGTGTGCTCTTCATGGATTAATCCCGGTTTCAACTGTACCGGGCAGATCGCGTGCATGGCGCTGTGTGTGCGAGCAGTTTGCTGATGTCAACGTTGTGAACAGAGTGCTCCATGGTGGTTGTAGGGTTATGGTATGGGCCGGCATAAGCTACGGACAACGAACACAATTGCATTTCATCCAAGGCAATTTGAATGCACAGAGATACCTTGACAAGATCCTGAGGCCCATTGTCGTGCCACACATATCGCCTCACGCCTCATGTTTCAGCATGATAATGCACGGCCCCATGTCTCAAGGATTTGTACACAACTCCTGGAAGCTGAAAATGTCCCAGTACTTTCAGGGCCAGCATACTCACCAGACATGTCAACAATTGAGCATGTTTGGGATGCTCTGGATCGACGTTTACGACAGCGTGTTTCCGATTCTCGCCAAATCCATGCAACTTCACACATCCATTGAAGAGGAGTGGGACATTCCACAGGCCACAATCAACAGTCGGATCAACTCCATGCGAAGGAGATGTGTCGCGCTGCATGACATGATGCCAATGACAGTCGCACCAGATAAATTAGAAAGTGGGCAAATACTTTTTCACAGCGCTGTATCACGAAGCCTTTATTACTGTCCAAATAGGCTCTCTTCTTTATTGAGAACTCTAACAGGCCAATTTGGGTTGACATGAAAGAAGAACTTAATGCCCCATTTGGAGCATCATAGTATCCAACCCAACCAAAACAACCATTGACTGACCAGGTCTCTCCAAATCTCCCAACAATGCTATTTCCAGGGTCAATTTTAGATTAACGTTGCGCTTTTTCAGCCATTCCTGAAGCTGAGACCAGAGACAGGCTACCTGAGGGCAATACCAGAACAAATGGTCTATTGATTCTGTATCCTCACAACAAAATCTGCAGAGCTGCGATGATTTTATGCCCCAAATAGTCTTGAATCTTATGTCGTTTTATATATCAACTCATACAATCGGTGCCATAGAATCGGTACATCAAAAATCTCTTCCAGGCTATTTTGCAATCTGTATGACACAGCTGTCAACATCCTGGTCCTCAAATGAAACTGTTATACTTTCATATTTATGCTATTTATGCTATTTTTGTTCTTCTGACAGTTTTGATCCTTTATATTGGGCAGACAGACCAGTTCCCTACCTCCTCCCGCTGCCACCTGCCTCCTCCATTTTTGGGGTAATGCTGTAATCAATTGGTTGTAATCTTGAATTGAGCAGACCTTTCCATACAAATCCGATAGCGCCATGAAAGATATAACTCTACCATTCCAATTTAACATATCATTTAAAAACAAAATACCCTTTCCAAACATATTTTCTATAAATACAGGTATTTTATCAACCAGCACATTTGAGTTCAACCATAATATTTGTTGTAATATAGTTGTATATTTTCTGGGGGCTGTAATTGAAAAACAGATCGTTCTTGAATAAATTCCTCGAGTTCTTTTAGTTTTTCCTCTAACTTCTTTCGTATCTCTGTAGTACCGTTTTCTATTTCTTTTGCTCTCTACCTGTACTGTTAGTTCCAGTATTTCCCTTGTTAGTCTTGTCTCTTTGGACAGAAACGGCTTTTTCTTTACTGATGAATATTGAATTGAATGACCTCTGAAACTACATTTAAAGGTATCCCAAACAATAAGGGGATTTGCTGAACATACAGTACCAGTCAAAAGTTTGGACACACCTACTCATTCAAGGGTTTTTCTTTATTTTTACTATTTTCTACATTGTAGAATTATAGTGAAGACATCAAAACTATGAAATAACTCATATGGAATCATGTAGTAACCTAAAAAGTTTTTTAAAAATCTAAATATATTGTAGATTTTAGATTCTTCAAAGTAGCCACCCTTTGCCTTGATGACATCTGTGCACACTCTTGGCATTCGCTCAACCAGCTTCACCTGTAATGCTTTTCCAACTGTCTTGAAAGAGTTCCCATATATGCTGAGCATATGTTGCTTTTTCTTCACTCTGCGGTCCAACTCATCCCAAACCATCTCAATTGGGTTGTGGTCTGGTGATTGTGGAGGCCAGGTTATCTGATGCAGCACTCCATCACTCCCCCCATTGGTCAAATAGCCCTTACACAGCCTGGAGGTGTGTTGGGTCACTGTCCTGTTGACAGAGGATAGTGCCACTACGCACAAACCAGATGGGATGGCGTATCGCTGCAGAATACTGTGTTAGCCATGCTGGTTAAGTGTGCCTTGAATTCTAAATAAATCACCGACCAGCAAAGCACCCCCACACCATCACACCTCCTTCTCCATGCTTCACGGTGGGAACCACATATATTCGGAGATCATCCGTTCACCTACTCTGCGTATCACAAAGACACGGCGGTTGGAACCGGTCGAATGTCCATTGCTCGGGTTTCTTGGCCCAAGCAGGTATCTTCTTCTTATTGGTGTCCTTTAGTAGGGGTTTCTTTGCAGCAATTCGAAGGCCCGATTTACACAGTCTCCTCTGAACAGTTGATTTTGAGATGTGTCTGTTACTTGAACTTTGTGAAGCATTTCTTTGGGCTGCAATTCCTGAAGCCGGTAACTCTAAATTAACTTATCCTCTGCAGCAGAGGTAACTCTGGAGCTTCCTTTCCTATGGCGGTCCTCATGAAAGCCAGTTTTCTTCATAGCGCTTGATGATTTTTGCGACTGCACTGGGAGAAACTTTGAAAGTTCTTGAAATATTCCATATTGACTGAACTGATTTGATGATGCCCCAATGAAGGTCATGATGACGTCTGGTGTAATTGGAGATTGAAAATGATTCAGCTGAGAGAGCAACAGGCTTTTTTGATGCCATACATCAATGCATTGTCTGGATTTTCTTCCACAGCCTGATGGTACTTGTAGTTGTCTAGGTCACCCACAGTGCTCAGTCCTGCAACAACTGGTTCAAGAGGGGCAAATTTCTCTTGCTCAGGTCAACTATGAGATTGAGAACTTGTTTTATGCCAAACGAGATGTCCTAAGGAAGAATGGGCATCTTTCCGGAAGTGCATCAGAAATATGTACACTTTCAGTTTTCCCCCCAAATGTTTTAGTCTAATACAAAATGGCAGTGCTTGGGATATCTATTTTCTGCTTCGAGCAATATCCGACATCATCTTGGCCCCAGTCTTAAAAAGATCCTGGATCCAATACAAGGCAGAAAAAAAATCCCTGAATTTCCAGGAGCTGTTTCCAGGGAAGACAATGCTGGGAGCAAACCAACAACAACTGCCTTGGCAACACAACAATAGACTGTGAGGACAGAAGAGACGTCCCACTGCATGCACTTCTAAACTTTCCCGTGCACTATTAAGTGCCAGATTCAGAGAAGCCATCCGAGCAAAATATATCACCAAGACAAAGTCCATTGCAGTGAACAACGTGCAATACAATGTAAGAGACTATCTGGTCATCAACACAGTCCATTCAGAAGAGATCCCTGTGTTCAAGGAAGTGTGTGGAATATACAGTTTCCTTGGTACTTGTGTGGTAAAGTACTACTACCAGACAGTTTCAACAGCCATCCCCACGCATACATGGTTCAGCACAGTCAACAATGGATTGCTATAAGGCCCGGCGAGGAGATAGATTTCCATTGGCTTAGACGGATACAGGGACACAGAGGGAAGAGTGTCCATTCCACTCTGCCACTGGATTGCAGTTAGTTAAAATTCATTGACTAACTTATTAAGCACAACGCGCTTTCGTTTTCACATTTTCATACGCTTCTCCTATTGTGATATGCCCTGACCAGAACACTGACATATTCTTTTGTATATTTTTCCCCCCCACAGAACACCAAATTGATGAAGAGAGATTGTCATTGGACCAAAGAATGGTGGAGCAACTCGTCTCAATAATCAAAGTTCAAATCAAATTCACAAAATGAATGGAGAATCAAAAAAAGGATCAAATAGGTTAGTTGACTGTTATCTAAATCCTCTGTCAGATGGTTTAGACCCTTTCTTCTTTAATGTTGCTGCCCCTATCATCACCAAGCCTATCTCCAACCTTTTTAACCTGTCTCTCCCCTCTGGGGAGGTTCCCATTGCTTGGAAGGCTGCCACGGTTCGTCCTTTATTTCAAGGGGGAGATCAAGCTGATCTTAACTGTTGTAGGCCTATTTATGTTTTGCTCTATTTATCAAAAGTGTTGGAAAAACTTGTCAATAATCAACCGACTGGCTTTCTTGATGTCTATAGTAGTCTCTCGGTTAGGCAATCTGGTTTCCGCTCAGGATGTGTCACTGCAACCATAAAGGTCCTCAATGATGTCACCTTTGCCCTTGATTCTAAGCAATACGGTGCTGCTATTTTTATTGACTTGGCCAAAGCCTTTGATACGGTAGACCATTCCATTCCTGTGGGCCGGCTAAGGAGTATTGGTGTCTCTGAGGGGCCTTTGGGCTGGTTTGCTAACTACCTCTCTCAAAGAGTACAGTGTATAAAGTCAGAAAATCTGCTGTCCCAGCCACTGCCTGTCACCAAGGGAGTACCCCAAGGCTCGATCCTAGGCCCCACGCTCTTCTCAATTTACATCAACAACATAGCTCAGGCAGTAGGAAGCTCTGTCATCCATTTATATGCAGATGACACTCAGCTGGCACCTCCCCGGATGTTGTGTTAAATGCTCTACAACAAAGCTATTTTTGTGTCCAACAAGCTTTCGGGGGTGGCAGGTAGCCTAGTGGTTCGAGCGTTGGGCCAGTAACCGAAAGGTTGCTAGATCTGTCATTCTGCCCCTGAACAAGGCAGTTAACCCACTGTTCCTAGGCCGTCATTGTAAATAAGAATTTGTTCTTAACTGAATAAATAAATAAAAACTCTACCCTTAACCTTGTTCTGAACACCTCCAAAACAAAGGTCATGTGGTTTGGTAAGAAGAATGCCCCTCCTCTTTACTACCTGTGAGGGTTTCGAGCTTGAGGAAGTTACCTCATACAAGTACTTGGGAGTATGGCTAGATGGTGCACTGTCCTTCTCTCAGCACATATCAAAGCTGTATGCTAAAGTTACATCTAGACTTGAGAATACTCTATTGTAATCGCTTCCCTTTCACCCCAGCTGCCAAACTAACCCTGATTCAGATGACCATCCTACCCATGCTAGATTACAGACATAATTTATAGATCGGCAGGTAAGGGTGCTCTCGAGAGACTAGATGATCTTTACCATTCGGCCATCAGATTTGCCACCAATGCTCCTTATAGGACACATCACTGCACTCTATACTCCCTTGTAAACTGGTCATCTCTGTATACCTGTCGCAAGACCCACTGGTTGATGCTTATTTATAAAACCCTCTTAGGCCTCACTCCCCCCCCCCATCTGAGATATCTACTGCAGCCCTCATCCTCCACATACAACACTCGTTCTGCCAGTCACAATCTGTTAAAGGTCCCCAAACCACACACATCCCTGGGTCCCTCCTTTTTTCAGTTCGCTGCAGCTAGTGACTGGAACGAGCTGCAACAAACACTCAAACTGGACAGTTTTATCTCAATCTCTTCATTTAAAGACTCAATCATGGACACTCTTACCGACAGTTGTGGCTGCTTGGTGCGATGTACTGTTGTCTCTACCTTCTTGCCCTTTGTGCTGTTGTCTGTACCCAATAATGTTTGTACCATGTTATGTGCTTCTACCATGTTGTGTTGCTACCATGTTGTTATGTTGTGTTGCTACCATGCTGTGTTGTCATGTATTGCTACCTTGCTATGTTGTTGTCTTAGGTCTTTCTTTATGTAGTGTTGTCTCTTGTTGTGATGTGTGTTTTGTTCTATATTTATATTGTATTTTTATTTTATTTTTATTCCCAGGCCCCCGTCTCCGCAGGAGGCCTTTTGCCTTTTGGTAGGCCGTCATTGTAAATAAGAATTTTACTTGCCTAGTTAAATAAAGGTTAAATAAATAAGGAAATAAAAAAATCATTGATTTTATCACATTGATCCTATTCCAATTCTCTGCACCTTTTTTTTTCCCCCCGAGCCTGTTCTTAGTTCACAGCTGCAGCAAACAGCCCAGCAAAATGAGCCAGCATCAGTCCAGCAAAATGAGCCAGCAACTGGCCAACAACAGGACAGCAACAGGACATATAAATCAGCCAAAGAGTCTGACCATTTGTGTTTAGACTTCGAATTTCCAGACGTATTAAAATAAAAACTTTTCCAAAAATGTGACGATCTCGCCCTACTGTGCGCTCAAAGTGGAGGCCTCAGATTGTGCAGGTGTTGTTCGACTTCATATGTACTTACACTTGGTGAGTATAGTTATGTAGTTACCTGATCTTAGCTTAATGTTAATGACATACGTTCCTCAGTTATGAGTCATAATGCTTGTGTGTTTATCATCCTGAGCCCTGTCTCCGTCCTCCATACTGTCTCGTCATAATCACTGCAGCTGATCGCTTAGCACACTCAACTTTTACATGATGCTAATCAATGCCTTCCATCAATGTCATTTGTATTACAAACAGAATTGTTAGTCTCAATGTAATCTTGTATGTTTCTCTTTTGCTTTAGGTACTCCACTACCCGGCAATACATGGATGTGTGCACAGCGCTCATTCAAAAGTACCCCTCGTTGAGATACCACACAGGGAAGGGATATGTAAGAATTCTTCAAATGTCCTACTCACGTTAATTCACACACTAATAACCTTTTTACATCCTTGTGCCAAGCCAGACCATAATGTGCTGGCTTGGATAGACCATCTCAAATCTGCTCTTCTGACCTCCGTCGAAATAATCCGTCATGACATTTCTCCTCTCCACATTACATTTTTTTGAAGGAGTCATGGCCTGATAAAGAATAAATATAAATAAAGAAAGGCAGCCACTTGCTCACGTTGCACAAGTACAGGAAATGCAGAAGAGGTTTGGGAGGCAAGGGGAGAAAAGAAGTCCAGATGACACCGAAAATGAAGCCCCGACCAAAATAGCCAAGGTATCTGTATACAAATAATGGCCCATATTCAGTCGAACCGCTGATCCCAGATCATTTTTTAAGATCATAAATAATATTGTAAAGGTGGGGGGACCTGATCCTAGATCAGAACTCAGATGCTTTGTGAATACGTTTAGCCTTTTTCTATAAACTTTGCGTTTCACATCGCATGTATCAATATTCTATATTTACATGAGATTTTTTTTCATTTCGAGACTGGTGAGGATTCCTTCAGTCAGAAGTTACACGTTGAAAAGATGCAGGAGTGCCAAAAAAAGAGCAAACATATGTTCTCTACAAGACGAAATGAAAAGGACTGAAAAAGGAAACTTTATATAAAACAAAGGCACCAAGGACATCTTAAAACAGTACCCAGCACTCCATTTGTCAGCCATTGTAAAGTCTAATAGAAATAAATGGTAAAAAGCACAACTAATGTAGCATAGCCAAGTACTGTAATCTGAATCCAAGATACATTGATGATGCATTATAAACAAACTGACTTTCAGGTTCTCAGAGATAAGAAGCAAATTCAGTATGGATGTGGACAGGAACATTCTGTCCGGATTCGGGCACAATGGCCGACAAAATCATTGCAGAAACGGAGGGAGAGGGGTGTGGCCGTGGAGTTGCTGAATCTCTACAAGATGGCACTTCTCTCCCACACGGAGGAGGCTCACAAAGGTTTGTTTTTTCTCTCCACTCTTACTGCATGTGAAGCGTACCCTTAACAGTATGCAGCCGTTCTAATTCTATTGATTCTAATCCAGATGTTTATTACCCACCCTCCAATTGAAGGTCACTGCAGCCATTTTGCTCCTCCCCTACCTCTTCAAAGAAAATCCAAGTGGGCTGTACATCTCAGACCAGGTATGTATTACCCAGCAGACAAATAAATAAATGCCAAGTTAGTTGTACTGTGTGAGGTATGCTGTGCTCAGTTAACTTATTGTTTGAAATATGACTTCAGTAACTTCAATACTTCTTACAGTGTGTAAAGTTCCCATCATCTACCATAAGAATAGAGGGAAAAACTCTTTGCGAATGAGAGCCACATCCAACTCTTCCTGGATGGAGAGGAGCTACTTACCGGTGGACCGATCTCCATGGGGATGCATTTCCTTTCTAATATTGAGTATGCAGCATCAGTGAAAAGAACAATGCTGTTCATTCAGACATCTTCTGGGACTTGATGAGGGGATAAATGATCAACAAATATTGTATGAATGGCAAACTTTTTGCTGTAGTGCGAGATAGGGGAGACCAGAGATTCCTGTGATGTCTGCAAGTGATATTTCTGTGACTTTTAAAGTAAATAAAATTTGTGACTTTACAAGGTTGCCACTTAATGTTATTTGTATTATTATTAATAATAGAATAAATGGGAAATAAAAGGGTTACTACGGGAACCTTAACACCCTAAAAAGGTTATTTGAGGAACCTGTTTAAAAAGGTTTATCAGGGAAAGGTTCCTGGAAGCAGCTTTAGGGGTTCCACTGGTGTGGCAATCTGAGGAACCCCTAAAGGTGCCTCCAGGAACCTTTCTATTTTAGTGGGTGTACTTCTATATGCGTAATCAGGTGCGCGTCCTTAACATTGACAGGAGCACTCCAAACAAAAGACAATAAAATTGACAAAACTCATATATGGAATGAAATAAACCAAAACGTGTTTCTTACAAGTGTAGTATAGGTTGAGGTCTGCAAACAATGTGTCCACTCTGACAGAGAACGGTAAACGACAACAAAAAATCCTATATTGAATGCATTAACAGAAATGACAGGAACTAAAGACATGATGGGAATTAACAGTAAATGTAGGCTACTACTGGTGACATGTAAATGGGGAATTGATGGACACTAACATCAAAAGGGCAAACAATTCACATAATGAAGTTATGAAACAATGAATGCGCACAAAATAGTTGGAGAGAGCGCATTCCAGACAGAGATGTGCCTTGTGCATCTCAGCCACACTCCCTTTCTTCTTGGACCGTGGCCTCCTCAATGGATTAGTCCACCGAGACAGGCGCGTCTCATGAGGCATGAAAAATGTATTTGCGACAACAAAAAAAAAAATCTTGGTCGACCAACAGCCTATCGACCAAACAATCGACCAAATGGAGTCAGCCCTAGTGTAGGATCATAGCCACATATTCAGAGCTATATTTGCTGGAAAGTTGTAGGTTAATTTGACACCACCTGATGATACCTTAACTGCTGCTACCTCACTGAAGGCCAAGCTATGAAAGGTATCATAGCTCAGGGATGGGAAACTCCACCCCTCGTGGGCCTAAATGTCTCCTAGTTATTTGCCCGGTACCTCATTGAGTGAGAGTAATAAGAGTAATTTTGTAATATTTTATTGCATTATTAATTGTTGTATTTATGATGTAAGCTCTTCATACGATCCTAATAAATACAAATACACAAATTGTTCACATAGTGCACACTTGGGTTGTGTTCTAAAGGGCACATGACACTAGGGTCTCTTATTGGACAAGTTCAGATGTTCCTTTCCCGTTTCACTTAGTTTTGGACAGTTCTCTTCCGTTTCGTGCCAAATGAACACAACCCAAGTGTTTCCTTCTCCTACATCGATTGGTCTCCTCTGGCTGAATAGATATTGCGCTGTGTTTTCGTCCCAGTTTTAGTGCTGTACATTTATCTCATGGATTTCGGAATATCGCTTAAACTTCCAATCCGGTTGCCTGGCTACCCAAACCCCTTGCCAAACGTTATGCCACGGAAGCGGAAAAATTCAGTTTGAGTCATCAGGCAACCAATCCGGACCTTTGCTGATCACAACCAGCAGACAAGGACCTTGTCTCCGTCTTCGATGGAGTAGAACTGCAGCGGTTTCAGGTCGTTGTCGATCTCAATCTCTTTGCCCTCCATCTGAGGAAAGACAAATGGCGTTTTAGGGAGTCCCTTCCACTGATAAGAAAGTGATACTGTACCATTGGTCTATTAAACAGATTCACATATGAGTATGGTTACACCAAATAAAACTAGACTAGACCCCTTTACCTTTGAGGTAGTATAGGGCAGTTGCTGTTGTCAGTAAACCTCTTTACCTTTGAGCTAGTGTAGGAGAGTTTCAACTCAGCACCCGGTATCTTTAGCAGCCTGTAGAGCAGCCCCTTCCCTTTCTGAACGATCATGGAATCTAAAACACATCAAAAAGAGTGTTCCGTTAAAATACAATAGGTTACCGTCACTTCAATTGCTCTTACACAGAAGGTCGCACACAGATGGTAGCATTTCATTAGGATCTTACATGCATGATCCCCCATTTTGGCACAAAGAGATTGAAGAGTATAAAAACAGTAGATCAGTGCAACTATTTATCCAAACAGCACTTCGTAATTTGACGTTTGACGTGCCATTTTCACGTGGGTCTACGGTCAACAGCAGGCAACTTTATGCAGTGTGCATGCTGCCCAAAACATTGCCTAACAAGTGCAAACAATCCAAAGTCTGCGGTTGTTGGATGTAGAGCCCGAAACACACTGTTCAAAAACGTCCAACACGTTTCCTATTGCCTGGTTAAGTATCTCTTACTAAACATCCTCCATATCTGTGTGGAATTAAACTAGATTTTTCTTTCATTTTCAGCCCCTCAATGAAAAAAAAGACCTTTGGCCTAGGTATATCCTTTTCCCACTATCGTGCTGAACGGAACCAGAGATCGGGGTCCCGGCCTCCTTACATATTTTGTATTGTTATTTCAAAGCAGTCAGAAATGACAGAGGGAGAAACAATAAGAGGGATACAAATTTGCCAGGGGGTATATGTGGTCTGGAGTCCGGCACATCCATGCACACCTCAATTCATTTGCTTAGCTATCGCACATAGGATGGGCTGTACCACTTCTCAGTCTGAAATAGGGTGTTGCAGCAGAGGGCCGGGAAACCTCAGGAGGAATGTACCACTCTTGACTCACTCTGTATGAGACTGATAGCGGGGGTGCTGTGCGGTGAATTCAGCACTGGGGCGGTTCTGCTGGGGGTCTCGGTGTCCCCCGGATGCCAGCCACTCTAGCCCAAACATCTTGCAGTAGTCCAGCTCCGCCCCCCTCCTGTCCTCAGGCAGGACCTACAGGTAACCACGGTAACAGGGAAAGAGAATGGAGGATTTCAGCAAGCGCATCCGCAAACACTGATAGATTCATAGGGGGAGATACGAGAAGGAAACATATATAGCTTTAAAAAGGAACATTTCACAATGTCTAGCTGAAACCACGTCCCATGACATGTGTAGATCCAGCTACTACACGCCTCAAATCTCAAATGAAGATACAGTAAGCACGGTCTAATTTCCTGGTTTTCTTCGGTGCATATCTTTTCCATTCATTTGGGATGGAGGCATATAGCTGGATCTATCACAGCTATCCCTTTACGCTTGCGCGCAGTGGCTGACCATTAATCGCACCAGTATATATTGCATGAGAGCCATGTGTGGATCAACTGTAAGGAGCTGGGTCTGTCTTTCAGAACCGCGTGTATTAAAAATGGAGCTTAATGAACACACCCAGGTTTGGCGGTGGCGTTAAATGGAGGACGGGGCCTCACCGTCCACCTGTTGAGGGCCTCCAGCCGGCCCACCCTGGCGATGAGCAGCTGCATGGCTGTGCCGGGGTTCCTCTCCCGGCTCAGCAGGGGGTTCTGCCGACACGACAACCGGACCAGGCTCTGCAGCTTCTCTAGCTTGTTTATTACTGACCACTGTGCGTGTGTGTGTCAGTGAGTGAATGAGATTGTAAGAGTGTGTGTCAGTGAGTGTGTGTTTGAATGTGTGATTTTTATTGTTGTATGTATTGCAGTGTCAGTGTGTAAGCACAAGAGGGTGTATGTGTAGAGTTTGGAAAGAGAGAGAAAGGGGAGATAAAGGGTTGAGTTACATGTGAAAACTTTCTCCCCCCCCCCCACTACCTATCTTTACAGATCAAGTATTAACTTTTTGCAGACTAACGTTAGTGACATTCATCAAATTAGTTTTAGTAATTCATCATTCATATATCCAGATACATTTCATTAAAATAAAATCTCTCTTAGAAGAGAGACCTTACTAACAGATAGGGATGAAACGGTTACCGGTTTCACGATAAACCACGGTAAAATTCCCGACGGTTAGTATGACCATTTGAAATGTTAATTATCATTAAAACCGTGTTTGATTACAGAGGTTTGAAAAACTCATGGTAAATACTGTCCAGCATCAACCAAAGTTTAGTTTTGTGTGAAAACATGGCGGAAGGCAGTGACAGAGCTCTGAAGTGTGGTCGTATTTTGGGGTTTTACAAGAGTGCTGAGGGAAACTTAATCGAAGATGGTGACCCTGTCTGCAGAACAACCAAAAAAAGAGAAAATCTCTGCGAAAGGGGGCAACACTTTTAATCTCGAGTCATCTTCATGACCACCACCCACTACTTTAGAGCGAATGCAAGGTAAATTAACTTTTAGCTCAATGCATGATGTGGGGACTTCGGAATGGGGGAAAATGTCATGGTTTGTCTAACTTGCTAATAGCATGTAAATAATGTAAACTGAAGCTTTCAGTGTTACCTACTCTTGTAAAAACACTGCACGTTGTTCTGCTGCTGTATGAGTCGTGTGTCTGCAGACTCGATACGCCCAATGCACCGTGTTATGTAGTTTAGTCACCCAAACAACATTTTGTTCATTTAAAATCCGGCAGTCGTCGACTTGGTTGTAAAAGTGTTCCAACGGGAGAAACACTATAGACTCCTATACAAGACTCCTGTATTTATGTCAATTGTTGGGCTCATTGCAACTTTCTTCTTAAGACTCATTTGTATTTATGTAAATTGTGCATGGGGTCATTGCATATACTCAAATGCAACACAGAAGACAGACTGTGTGTGAGAGAGAGAGGGTGAATAATAATAATGTAATAATAATAATAAAACATTTTCTATTCCCTTGTTTACAGAGTGGGCGTGCAGCAGGCAAACCCAGTGATGCTACTGGTCCCTCATCTACAGTTGTGACACAGACACTGAAGCAAGCATTTTAAAAGGCAGGCTGCTTATGCATCCACATCAATAAATGCTCAAGACCTAACTGCAGGCCTTTCATATTACATTGCAAAGGACATGATGCCATTTCAAATTGTTGAGAGGCCTGGCTTTCTGAGGTTAATGAAGGTTGCCGTGCCTCACTACAAAGTGCCATCACGAATATTATTTTCCAAGACTGAAATCCCAAACCTGTACAACCAGGTTAAAGCTGATGTTGGAAAAAGTTTGGCTCAAGGCATACGGTTTGCTGCAACTACTGACCTCTGGACCAGTGAAAGCAGGGGTGGTCAACCCTACATCAGCTTCACTATCCATTACCTCACCCCAGACTGGCAACTGGAATCAAACTGCCTGGAAACACAGTTCTTCCCAGAAGATCACTCGACTCACAACAGAGTTTTTTGAGAATATGCTGAAAGAGTGGGTGGGATCAACAAGAAAGACCTGGTCTGCATTACCACAGACAACGCAACAAACATGATCAAGGCTTTTGAAGAGTTTCCAGATCTGTGGCAATAATTTGAACCTGGCCATCTCAAAGGCTCTGACAATTCAGAGAGTTGACACAGCAGTCAAGGAGTGCCGTCATCTCATCCAAGGCTTCTCACGGAGCTGGAAGAGAAGGAGAGAACTGAGAGAAAAGCAAGCTGCCCTCAACATGCCACAGAAGGCTCTGATCCATGATGTGGTGACCCGATGGGGATCTACACACAAGATGCTTGAGCGTTGTGTCAGCCAACAGCAGCCAGTCTGTGCGACACTGGCTGGTGAAAGAGTAACATGGCATCTGATGTCCAAGGATACCGGCATGTGTCATGGTGCAACTGTGCCAGCTCCTCAGTCTGTGCATCTGTAAACTTGCTCAGAGACACTGTCAGCCATCAAGCCTGTCCTGGACCACATCACCCGTGATGTTCTGGTGGAAAAGGATACGGAGCCGTCCCCGACAAAGGAGATGAAAAGGGTAATGAGAGAAGACCTTATTTAACAACAGATACACAGAGAAGCAAAGAGAGAGTCATGCATATGGCTTGTTTCATTGACCCACGCTTCAAAAGGAGCTTTTTAGATGAGCCTGAGGCTGCAAAAGTTGACACTGACAGCTGTGTCCAGGAGGCCTTGAAGCTGGCAGCTGCACAAGTCAGGGAAGAACCACAAAGCACCAGCAGCACCTCCACCCCCACAGCGGCATCGGAGGGGAAAGGCCTGGCTGGGTTGCTGAGAAAGATCACCTCTCTGCTGCCTTGAGGTAAAGAGGGTCAGATTCCGACCTCCCCAGAAGACAGAGTGAAAGAAGAGATCAAGGTCTACCTGTCTCTGCCACCCATTCCAGCAGAAGAGGATCCACTGGTGTGGTGGAGGGGCCATACATCAGAGCTGTCTCACCTTGACAGGGTTGCCAGGCAGCTTTTGTGCATCCCAGCAACCAGCGTGCCATCAGAGGGTATTCAGTGCCAGCGGGCACATTGTCTCCCCTCGCAGATCACTACTTAAACCGGACCAAGTAAATATGCTGACATTTTTACATTTCATTCTCAAGTGAACAAAGATGCATCCGTACAGGATGTTAGACCAGCAGCACCTTATTTCTGTATGAAGGAGAGAACGGACATACAATCAGTGCTGTTCATTTGATTGGTTTACATATGGTTGTATTGCTCTTACGTGCACATTGGATGTGTTTACATGTGGTTGTATTGTTCTTACATGCACATTGGATGTGTTTACATATGGTTGTATTGCTCTTACATGCACATTGGATGTGTTTACATATGGTTGTATTGCTCTTACATGCACATTGCTTTACTTGTGTTGCTTTTATATGCACATTTGATTTGCTTCCTTAAAGGTTGTGTTCATTTAAACCTCCACGAGGGAAACTTTTACCTCTCATGGCCACATGGTGCCATCTTTAATGTTAATGTTATTATTTTAATGTCTATGCACACAAAGTGAATAGTGCTGCTAATTGTATTTGTTGGTTTTCAATATGAAATGATTTCCGTGTGTATGTATCAGTACTTTTTGAACATTTCCAGCACATTTGTCACAATCGTGATACGAAATGTTCATAACGTTTCATCTCCACTCACAGACGATACTCACCTCTGAAATGTTGTCGCTATTAACTGTGAGAATTTTCAGGGCAGGAAACATTGCTGTCATGCAACCTTCAGAAGACATGAAAAAAATACTAGCATACTCAATGTTGATCTTTCGCTCTTACAGTTTTACACATTGTGAAATTACCTGTCATCAAAACACAGATCCATATGCATGTTCGGAAATCTTGTTCAAATATCTCTCCTGATATGTTCATTCAACTTGACTTCCAATAACACAAAAAAATATAACGTTTTCGAAAAAAAGTGTGGATGTAAACTTTACCAGGCAGTGCATCATCTAACCTCAAGGCTGACAAACCAGTCTTCGACATATTTAGCGAAATACACATTTATTAGGATATTAGTATGTATACAAAAAAAAATGTTTTGTTGATTATTGCTCACGAAAGTAAAGTACTCCCAAGAACTGTCAATGCCCAAGTCCAAGCTACCGACAGGGCTATGTCATTTGTCATAAGACGTAGAGAACTGTTATGACAAGTGTCTGTGTTGGTAGGGTTATGCTCGCTCTTACCTCGGCAGTTTGGCAATACTCAGTACGGTTCCATCAACCAAAGGGTTTGTTGAGAAATCCAAAACTGCCAAGGACTGTAAGACATTGTTTGGCCTGCGCGAAAGAGGCGGAAATACACGTCAGTTCTATATGTTGTTTTAGAAATTAAAAAAAACTAAAATCGGAAGGGAGACCCAAAACGGCTAAAACCTTACCTCTGCAGTTCAGTGATGTCATTCTCAGAGACGTAGAGATCTTCCAGCAGTGGCCACATGGGGGCGCACTCAAGCAGCTAACAGACCAACACCAAAGGGAGAGAGGATAAATGTAAAGAGACAGCATATAGAGAAGTTTTTCTCATTTCATTAGGCCTTCACAGGTTTGCACCAGCTCGTTAATTAACATATCGTGCACTGCAACTTAATGATCTATTACCGTATTAACTGGTACAAAAACACCTTTCAAAATAAAATCAGCCTGCAAAATTGTATTTTCTTCAGATGGGATCGATCTGAATTAATCCATCATCAATTCCTCACATCCTATCTCCTTGCCTCCTTCTCAACCATATTGGTGGATAAGGTCCAAGGTTCTTTCCCTCCAGCGTTCTTCTCCAATGGGTTTTGAGGATGTAAGCATAGAGGATGCAAGGAATTGAGGAAAGATGCATTGAGAAAGAGACCCATAATGCCTAAGGGAAGGGTACAGGGTGGTGGCTGTCACCACCTGAGGCCACGTGAGGGCACAGTTGGTGAGGGAGAGGACCCTGAGGCAGGCCCGAGGTCGCACCGTAGGGTTGGAGGGCACACGCAGTCTGTTGTGGCTGAGGGGACAGAGGACGAGAGAGAGACACGTCAGTGAGGGGATCAGAGGTTGAGAAAAGTCAGGCACAAAAACACACACACCATTATTCAGTGTGATCTCTTTGAGTTCCTTCCATCTGCTCCGTGACGGCCATCACGTCGTCCCAGCAGCACAGGAGGTTCCCACACAGGCCCAACATCAGCACGTCTGACAGGGACCATTAAGGATGCAGTAGTAGCGTACCATCAGCTAAATGTCCAATCAATGCTTCCCCCAAGCTAATTCAATTGGGTGGGTGGACCGTACATTTACTAACAGGACATGGGGGCTGCGTCCAAAATAAGACACACATTCACTAAAGTGCACTGCTTTTGATCAGAGCCCTAGTCAAAAGTAGTGCACTATATAGGGAAAAGGGGTGCCATTTGGGACTCAAACATGGTGTAATGTCGCTACATATCACAGTAATTCCAGGTCAGAGAAGTGCACTCAAGTATTATTAACATTAACAATTTTGTGGCCTCCCGAGTGGCGCAGCGGTCTAAGGCGCTGCATCGCAGTTTCTAGCAGTGCCACTAGAGATCCTGGCTCTGTCACAGCAGGCCGCGACCGGGAGACCCATGGGGCGGCGCACAATTGGCCTAGCGTTGTCCGGGTTAGGGGAGCGTTTGGCCGGCAGAGATGTCCTTGTCCCATTGCACTCTAGCGATTCCAGTGGCGGGCCGGGCGCATGCACGCTGACAGGGTCGCCAGGTGTACGGTGTTTCCTCCGACACGTCTGTGTGGCTGGCTTCTGGGTTAAGCGGGCATTGGTGTTAAGAAGCAGCGCGGCTTGGCTGGGTTGTGTTTCAGAGGACGCATGGCTCTCGACCATCGCCTCTCCCGAGTCTGTACGGGAGTTGCAGCGATGAGACAAGACTGTAACTACCAATTGGATACCACAAAATTTGGGAGAAAAATGGGTTTAAAAATAAATTATTAAAATGAACAAAAATGATAGTTGTATTTTTTTTTTGACATGGGCACTTATTTAACTAATTAAAAGCTACTAAATGAAAGGATACGGGGAGTGGTGTTTTGGATTTCGTTTGCAGGGCCTGGGCTGGAAACCTCACGCAACATCGGTGAGGTTTTCCACCCTGCGGAGAAGCACAGATGACAACGACGCTTTTCACTGAATAAGTACAGATGACTGCACATCAGAAGTGCAAACTCTGTTGGAGAGTGGTGCAGTTCATCAGTCCCAATTAAAGTGCATTAGCCTACTTTTTATAACATTCTTAACTTTATATTTATTTATTTAACCAGGGAATACCATTTAGGTCAGAAACTGCTTTTTGGGACCTGATACTGGCATCCTCTGGTATAGGTGGCATGCTTTAACAATATTCCTTAACTATTGCAAACAGTACATACGGAGTTGACTGTTCAAATAAGCCCACTTTGGGACAGATTCCCTAAATCAGATTAAGCCTAGTCCTGGACTAAAATGCCCTCTCACTCTCGGGCTCCAAAGCCTTGTTGTCCCCTTACTTCTGTTTCTCCGAGATGGCCTCGAAGCCCACCATCTCCACCGTCCTCGTGGAGATCTGGATCTCCTCTCCCAAGACCTGCTGGACCTCCATCTCGTAACGCCGCCTGATGGCCGTCAGGTAGTCCACCCCGAAGCTGGCCTTCTTGGGCCGGACGAAAGAGCCTCCCTTCGGGTGCCTTTGGTGGGGTGGAGGGGGAGAGAACCTTGGTCTGAGAGCAGCAAAAACACATAACGGCCACATTCCAAACCAAAACAAATATCTGTTTCCTTTTTTGAGGGTGGAGACTTCATTTTTGCTAGAATTTCAATTTCTAACACGTATGAACACAGAAATTAATCACACAGCTGACCAAATTACAGAAGATTTTACTTATGGGTTAACAGTAATTAGGATGACACCTATGTCATGCTACCATCATGGAGATACTAGATATGGTTTACTTCACCTGCACGTGAAGTAGTGGCCACCTTCATGGCTTCCATTGTGTTTGCCTCGATCAGGGTTGTCCCACTCCACACCAAGCCACAACCCTAAGCACAGAGGAATTGGTAAGCACAGGCATTGAATAAGTAACGTTACTTGGTTATAGTGCATGACCAATAATACTTGTGCATTTCTCTCAAACAGTGCTGCCACACACACTGTGGATAACTCTTATGTCATTTTGCCTATTATATCGATATCCCAAGCCGTCTGTAGCTAGTTAGCTTACCCGCAGTTGGTGGTACAGTGCCAACAAACCGCACCGTGCCACGCTCCCCGCCACACGTCTGCCCACTGCGTCTGATGGAAGGAACTCGTCCATGGTGGTGGCTTGTGTCTGGCAAGGGACTCTCATTGAACTCACGGAATCTATAACGTTGGGTATAAGTCGACCTATATATGTGCAATGAAAAAGAATGAGCAGGTAAAGCCTTCTGTACTTACTTGCTGTACTTTGACAGTGCTATTTAAGAAAGCATTAGGTAATAACGTTAGCTAGCTAAAATACTTGCTGTCATGTCAACTCCCAAGAAACTGCAATGTTGTTTGGCTTTATTTGATTGGCTACTACAAACATCTTCACTGCCAATGAAACACGAGGACCACGTGTCCACAGAATGGATATAATGTTATTTCCAAATATGTGTTTGAAAGTTACCTTAAATCAGAGAGTTTTGGTCATATTTCGCAGCAGCATAAATAATCACAGCTCACAAACGCCGATAGGAAGTAACTGAATATGATGAGGCACACGTTTGCCGTACAAGTTTGATAGATTATTAATGATTAAGTTACCGGCAATAAACGTTATTTTAGTGTCATTGTTTAAATAGCCATCATCGTTATAGTCGGGTAACAATCAATGCATCTATATTTAGATCACTGGATGAAAGCCCACCCATATGTAACAGCTAGGGAACATTTACAATTGCGTTGTGCATGGTAGGACATAATTAGGTGAAGGACAGCTCTTCATGGAGTAAAACGTGAGTAAATAGCTACATTTCTTTTTGGCATCAACACATAGTTCTAATGCGATGTGTTCATTATAACTTCCCGTGCAAATTATTTGATTAATTATTTCCATGATAAAAATCACGTTTTTATAAGATTGTCTCATCATTCAAACCAGCTGGAATCAACCATCGAGAACATTGAAGTGAGCTGACCATGAAAAATACACTTTCTGGAGAGAGGTTAGTCGCCATTCCACGAGTATCCTCATGTATCTAACGTTAATAATTATGTTCAATTTGTACATTGTTGGAAATACAACAATGGGTCTTTTAATGCTGCTGCCCAGCTGACTTTTTTTGTTTTCCAGGAAACCATGGCCATATTCAGTAGAGAAAAGGTTCTGAAATAATGTGAAACGGAGTTCCTACTTACCCACTAAGAAACGCACATTTTAGCTTTCCTTTCCAAAATGATGGGGAGGTATTACCTGGAAAACCAACAGAACTAGAGAGCCTGAGTCGTGTACCCTTGCTAGAATCTTCTGTATTTGCCAACTGAGTGAAATTAGGTTTAATTTTTTTTATTCCATTCATAGCCTGAACTGAGGAGCGTGGAGTTGAAGGCGCGGTCACAAAAGTCCCGAACAACCAGAAACAAACAAAAAAAGCCGCAAAGGACAAATCAGCTGCAGACCTAAGTCTAGAAAACAGGTGAGCGATTAAAAATGAAACAATATGTGACATGCAAAAGAATATGCTGCAAGAGATGTAGATTGATAGATAAAAGCTTTCTCTCTCGCTTTCAGAGAAAGTGCATTACAAAATGCTGACGAAGCTGAACAGGTCCCAAAGATGCCCAAGAAGACGAAAAGGAAAGCTGTTGAGATGGGAGAAGGGGGTGCGACAGAGGAGGAGAGGCAGACAAAAAAACAGAGGACTGGAGCCCAAATTGCGGAGGGGAGGGTAAAGCAGAAACGAACAGTGTTTGTCGGCAACCTTCCTGCCAGCTGCACAAAGAAGGTAACAGCAGCACCAGTTCTAGTTGTGTTATAAGCGGTGAACATAACCTCATTTAGGAAAGTAGACCTGGGATCAAATAGCATTTGAAATCAAAGCAAATAAATGGTGATCAAGTGAAAATACAAATATGTTGTTTCTGTGTTTGGTTTTTCAGACACTACAGCTCATCTTCAAGGATCAGGGAGACATTGAAAGCATTCAATCAGTGGTAAGTACTCCATTCACTGTATTAGATTCATCTCACACCCATCATCAGACAATGTGCTCATTTTGAGTGAGTTAGATGATGTAAGTAAGACTTTCAGGTCAACGGCCACAGGGCCAGACGGATTACCAGGATGTGTACTCCGAGCATGCGCTGACCAACTGGCAAGTGTCTTCACTAACATTTAACCTCTCCCTGTCTAAGTCTGTAATACCTACATGTTTCAAGCAGACCACCATAGCCCCTGTGCCCAAGAACATTAAGGTAATCTGCCTAAATGACTACCGACCCGTAGCACTCACATCCGTAGCCTTGAAAGGCTGGTCATGGCTCACATCAACACCATTATCCCAGGAACCCTAGACCCACTCCAATTTGCATACCACACCAACAGATTCACAGATGATGCAATCTCTATTGCACGCCACACTGCCCTCTCACACCTGGACAAAAGGAACATCTATGTGAGAATGCTGTTCATGGACTACATCTCAGCATTCAACACCATAGTGCCCACAAAGCTCATCACTAAGCTAAGGACCCTAGGACTGAACACCTCCCTCTGCAACTGGATCCTGGACTTCCTGACGGGCCGCCCCCAGGTGGTAAGGGTAGGTAACAACACATCCGCAACGCTGATCCTCAACACGGGGGCCCCTCAGGGGTGCGTGCTTAGGCCCCTCCTGTACTTGTGCTTAGGCCCCTCTTGTACATGTCAGTGGGGCTATATCATGAGATGGTGTGTAAGCGTTCCTGTCGTAACATCCATGCCTACCCACATTTCCAGTTGAAAGTTTTTTTTTTTAGGTTGGGGCTATCCCACCCAATTTATGTAAATATTAACATGTACAGTTGAAGTCGGAAGTTTACATACACTTAGGTTGGAGTCATTAACTCGTTTTTCAACCACTTCACAAATTTCTTGTTAAACTATAGTTTTGGCAAGTCGGTTAGGACATCACTTTGTGCATGACACAAGTAATCTTTCCAACAATTGTTTAGACAGATTATTTCACTGTATCACAATTCCAGTGGGTCCGAAGTTTACATACACTAAGTTGACTGTGCCTTTAAACAGCTTGGAAAATTTCAGAAAATTATGTCATGGCTTTAGAAGCTTGTGATAGGCTAATTGACATCATTTGAGTCAATTGGAGGTGTACCTGTGGATGTATTTCAAGGCCTACTTTCAAACTCAGTGCCTCTTTGCTTGACATCATGGGAAAATCAAAAGAAATCAGCCAAGACCTCAGGAATTTTTTTTTGTAGACCTCCACAAGTCTGGTTCATCCTTGGGAGCAATTTCCAAATGCCTGAAGGTACCACGTTCATCTGTACAAACAATAGTACGCAAGTATAAACACCATGGGAACACGCAGCCGTTATACCGCTCAGGAAGGAGACATGTTCTGTCTCCTAGAGATGAACGTACTTTGGTGTGAAAGGCCCCTCAGCAAGGAAGAAGCCACTTCTCCAAAACCGCCATTTAAAAAAGCCAGACTACAGTTTGCAACTGCACATGGGGCCATAATGACCATCGTTATGTTTGGAGCAAAAAGGGGGAGGCTTGCAAGCCGAAGAACACCATCCCAACCGTGAAGCATGGGGGTGGCAGCATCATGCTGTGGGGGTGCTTCGCTGCAGGAGGGACTGGTGCACTTCACAAAATAGATGGCTTCATGAGGAAGGAAAATGTGGATATATTGAAGCAACATCTTAAGACATCAGTCAGGAGGTTAAAGCTTGGTCGCAAATGGGTCTTCCAAATGGACAACTTTGGAAGCATACTTCCAAAGTTGTGGCAAAATGGCTTAAGGACAACAAAGTCAAGGTATTGGAGTGGCCATCACAAAGCCCTGACCTCATTCCTATAGAACATTTGTGGGCAGACCTGAAAAAGCATGTGCAAGCAAAGACTCCTACAAACTTGACTCAGTTACACCAGCTCTGTCAGGAGGAATGGGCCAAAATTCACAAAACCTATTGTGGGAAGCTTGTGAAAGGCTACCTGTAACATTTAACCCAAGTTAAACAATTTAAAAAGGCAATGCTACACTCAATTAGTATTTGGTATATAAGCTTCTGACCCACTGGGAATGTGATGAAAGAAATCAAAGCTGAAATAAACGTCTGACATTTCACATTCTTAAAATAAAGTGATCCTAAATAAGACAGGGAATTTTTACTAGGATTAAATGTCAGGAATTGTGAAAAACTGAGTTTAAATGTATTTGGCTAAGATATGTAAACTTCTGACTTCAACTGTACGTCTATGGTCCCACCTAATGGTAGGGAAAACATGAATGAACTATTCTGGACATTAATACCTGAGAGACTAAATAAACTTTTAGAAGCAAGTGTCATTTACCTTTTTATTTCGATTTCTTACAAAGAGGAACAACCTCTTAATGACTGAACAGAACATTCAATCACTTTCTAAAGTATCTCCATGTCGGACTGAAATCAAAACAATAACTTAAATACAATGAAGCAACAACATTGAGACACTCTTTCAATTTCCTTGTTCCTTACATGTGATCTAAGAAGTTTGTAGAAAGAGGTTTTAATACAGGGGCTATATGTATCAAGTAGGAATGCTTTTTTAGGATCCATTTTAGATCACAATGAATAAGAGTGCATGGGCAGTGGGGACCTGATCCTAGATCAGCACTCCTACTCCTGACGCTTAATACATATGGTCCCAGAGCTGTGTAAACGTGGGAGTGGTTGCAGGGATGATATTGTAAATGCTTTGCTACACCTTCCAGAGACCGACCACTAAGAGAAGCAAAACAATGTATTTTTCTAACTGCATATGAATCCAATAAAAATGCTGTCCGATAGGCATTTTTGATTGGTTGCTGCAAATCACGATATGGTAATTTGATGCGACCAATAGTAACACACGTGTGGGGGACGGGTTCATGTTTCTTTCATTTGGACAGAAGCGAAAGAATGTTCAATACCCTCAAAAGCGAGTAAAAAAAAGTTAACCTCTTCTCCTGACTTGTCTAGAAAATTGGTTATAGGAGCACCGGGATTAACTTTCCCCTAGGTACCGATCTAGGATCAGCTTCCCCTCCCCCAATCCTAACCTTAACCATTAGTGGGGGAAATACAGAACTGACCCAAGATCAGCATCTAGGGGCACTCCGTTATAGGAGGGTTCCGAGGGGAAATCTCCAGCGACGATCCTCATTCTAAGTCCTCTTCATTCAAGCTACCTTGTGAGCTCACAATACGCTGCAGGAAAGAGGGAAATAACGTCAAATTCTAAAGCCATAAACATGCAAAAAGTGTCCAGTTTCCTCTTCGTTGATGATCTCGGACCATAATCATAAAAAGAGTCTCAGAGTAGAAGTGCTGATCTAGGATCAGGGCCCATATTCAAAAAGCATCTTCTCCTACTCAGATGTATTATGAATACGGGCTCAGGTTCCCTCTGTCCACGTTCTTACTCAAGGTAAAAACTGACCCTAAAAATCAGCACTCCTACTCTATGGTTGAGACATGCAGCCCCTGAAAGGACTGAAGATGGTTAAACAGTGTGGTGGGGTGCCTTTCATTATGTTAGAAAGACCATCATAGTTTTTTGACAAGGTTTGATAGGTAAAAGCAGTATGCTGGATCTGTACTTGGAGGCACATACAGCTCCACCAAAGTCATGAGCTGTGTTTCAGTCTCAGTCATGTTTGTTACCTAAACTCGTTCTTGAAAAAAATGGTGCCGATAAGAGGGCAGCCGTGCTTCTATCCCCCTAGGCAACATGGCAGTATTTTTTTATATAAGCATTTCGCTACACCCACAATAACATCTGTTAAACACGTGACCAAAACAAATTGATTTGAATCAGATTGTACTTCTGTCTAGCATATAATACAACTGGTTTTAGGGCTGGGCGAGATCTAATTCATCAACATTTGTTTTTGCTAAATGTTCAGATGCCTGTATCGCAGGAATCTACATTTTTATTATTTTTATGAGCTTGTATCTTTTTGGTCTCATCTCCTTTGCTCCTTGTGCACCTTCCCACTAGCACACAGACACCAAGCCCCTCACAACAACAAAGATGAAAGAAACTGCTTGTTGTCACAGAGGAAGTTAAACTTCGCTATTTGCAGCATTTGAGGTTTGGTCCAACAGAACCAGTCATAGGAACACCGAAATGCGTAGACACTTTTACTGAAATAGACGAGAACTTAACCTTTCTAATGATACCCGTTTTGTGTGTCAACTCTCAAAATGTAGTACAGAGCAGACCCTACTAAAACGAGTATCAATGAATATGATGGTGGGAAAAAATCATGCTCAGTCTGTCAGCGCGGTAGCGCTAGCAGCATTTTAGCCACAGACTTATGTGCTAGCTGTCTAGTCTGTGTTTTTATAAATGTGCAATGGGGCATAAAAATAAATTTACATTAGGAATTGGCAACTCATCCTCATTCTGAGAAATAAGCATCGGTTTATCCAGGTAGGCCACTTGATTTCGATATCTAAATAAGTTCCAACTGTTCTACCTTGTTAGCTAGCAAATAGATTCAAGTTGGTTAGACTTGAAATAAACATTAGCTGGCTACTCATTAGCGCGTGGGTTTGTGCTTGAGTGATTTTACGAGACCTGTGTAAAATGTTATATTATGCCTGCTACAAGAAGTTGGTGCATGGTTCTGGTTAAATTTGTAAAAAATAAATGCAATTTCATAGACAGATCAATGTTTTTTTTTCTTTTAAAGCAGGTTAAACTATTAATCAAATAATTCAATTATTAGTCAGTCTTATGGTTGTGGAAGGATCGTATTTAGCTTAGTTATAATTTTACAAGCCCTGAATTCAGTTAGATTATTGCTGACTGTTTGAAATGAGGTGTATTGACCTTTAACTGTGCAACAAAGCTTAGGGAAAATGTTTAAAAATAAAATCAAGGTATATTGTGACTCACCAATGTTTAGAAATAAAGATAGAATTTTTAGGCCATATTGGCCAGCCCTACTTGGTTTCCTCGCTTTCTTGCTTGAATACACTTACTGTAAATTGCTTTGAATAGAAGCGTACCTGCTGCAGACGCGGGCACTAAAAAGTTAGTTAGTCAAAAACTATCTGTAGCAGACTGTGTTGCACACACATTGTGGCAATGGTTATAGCACAGCGCAACATCACTTTTCAGTACCTGCAACTGCAAATGACCCTGAAATGTATGAGAGGCACTATACCTGGCTGGTGGTTAGTGTTGGGGTTGTTACACAAGCTCAATTTTGAATAGGATTGCAGTTCTGACTACATATTAGATACATTAGCTTCCTTGCTTGTATGCACTTACTGTAAGCAGCCCAGGGTAGAAGTGTCTGCTAAATGACCTTGAAGTGGAGAAAATAACTGTACCTGGCTGATGGTGGGCAGTTTGGTGAGTAGCATCTGGAAGACTGGTGGCGGGAGTGTCTGCTGCAGCACCTGGAGAAGCTGCTGGGGCTGGCCGCACACGGCGATGGCGTTGGTCAGGTGCTCGATGCCGTTCTCGTAGTCTCCTATACCGGAAGACCGAGCGCAAAGAGGTTTAGATTGACAAAACGAGCAGTACATTATATGGAGAACAGTGTCGTTACTCTGGTCAAAAGTACATTAGGTCGTGCATTATGGGGCACAAGGTGTCATTGCACTGGTCGAAAGTAGTGGGGGAGGATGTCAATCGCTTTGGTCCAAAGTAGTACACTATATGGGGAATAGGGGGTCATCGCTTGGTAAAAAGTGCACTAGCAGGCCTATATGGGGAATAGAGTGTCACACACAGCCTAAGTGATGTCAATTTAAGCAAGACTTGTTTACCTTGAGCCAACAGCTCCTCTCCCAGCTGAATCTCCTCCAGGAAGAACTTCTGGACCGCCTCAGCATCCTTCAGGTCTGGGAGCTGCAAGAGTTCCACAACACACACTTTTCTTTTCATTGGTCAAGAAATAACTCAAACATAGACGGGTGGAAAAGCTGTTGTCGATGGCCGATGCTCCAGGAAGAATAAAATGCCTGTTCACACGAGTCGGGGCAATCCGCCGAGGTTTGCCAGTTCGTCAGGTGTAAGGTAAGAGTTCAATTTAAGTGAATTCTTAGCGCACCGCCTAGCTCAGCAGTTTTTGCTGGGTTTGCACTTCCTCCATTGGAAAACAATGGCTTTTCGCCACAGAACCGTTCTTGTACGAGTCAAGAATATGGGCCTTAAGTAACACATTTTTGGAGGGAAGAGTGTCGTCGAGTAGGTCTGCTTCCATTGGGGAGCTATACAGTTGTTGTGTTGACTGAAATTCAGTACCACGGTACAGACAAAAGGTTTAGGAAATGCACTAATTCCAGTCTCAAATCAGTCATACCCAGCCATCACCTTGCCGTGTCCCAATACATGCCAGTGAAGATATCCTGTTTATTCCACTTGAGGTCATTGGAGATTATTTTCCACAAGGTATCATCTGAAGTGTACTAGACATGACTTCTTTAGACGTGTGTTCATTGAGGAAGAATTGAAATAGTACCTTGAGGGGATTTTACTCACCTTAGAAAGTCCTGTCCCCTGTTTTACAGATGCCTGATTTCTCCTCCCTTGGGCAGAGGTAAACACAATCACTGTTAATATAAATAGCTTTGGGGATTGCTCCTGTTTGTACATAGACAACTTGGTTTCTCAGGCAATCCTACAATGCCAGACTATGATTAGGAACAGTAAGGAAGTCCCATTAAACATCCTAAATTGACACCCTGAAGTACAACTTCGGCTTTGAACAAAGCTCCAAAATAATCCACAACCCTTCTGATATCCCTTGATAAAGTGGCTTACCCGGGTCAGAATCAGGAAATATTTAAGGGTAGCTGCTAAGTAGCAAGTGACAACTAGTGATTAATGACAAAAAGGCTAACAGAGGAAAATGTCTCATTCAATTGCAGTAAAGCCGGTGTATAAAGCATTGTGGCCAGCTGACAGCCAAAATCCAGCTTTCATACTGTAGTCCAGCTACAATTGTAGTCTAGTTAATGTGGGACTGGAATGTGATCTGTATAGGATTTTTATTGTGACATGCATCCATATGTGTATTCTAATTGGCTCCTGTATTAGAGTGAGGGATTCTGGGTTGAAGACGAGGCAGAACTGCCATTATGTAGTGTGTGGAGGTGTATTTATTTTATAACCCCTTATGAGTTATGCAGTCTCATCATTAAAGTTTGCAGTCTAATACTCTGAAGGTGCATTATCAGCTTCTTCATACCGACAACCCACGGCCTTACATGAGTAGTAGGCCTGGATAGAGTAACACCAGGATTATCCAGGTTGCTTTTAATCCTGCTTGGCAAACTCTATGTCTGATATGGCTAGTAGCCTAGAATGGTTGGTTTAGGTTACATAGCAGTTCAAAACACACCATCAATGAATGAATCAGGGTATGTGCAGCTTTCCAGGTCTGAATTCAACTAACAGAACGCTTGTTGTGAGTGAGTAGGAAGTACATTAATATATGATAAAGGAGGTAGTTAGGTGAGAAACGCTCAACTCTATATGAGAGAACAGAGTTGAGCGTTCCTCTGCTAGGAGCTAGCTAGGTTAGCACTGGCTAGTTAAGTGCAGGACTTTTGGGGTTAGCAGTGCGCTGACAATTAATGAATCAGATCTAATGCACAAACCATGAACGTTACCATTAAAGCTTCTATACTTCGCCAATTGGGAATAGTATAACGAGTTCGGCCTGGCTCGGGCATTTTGTTGCATCTCAGGTCTCCCAAAACAGAGACCGGAGCGGGTTGCAAAGGACGCGGACAACACTCACGTTCTCGCAGCCTGTTCTTGAAGTTGGGGTCACTCCGTCTTTTCCTGTCGAAGTAGATGCAGTAGCCGACGAACAGAGCCCCGCAAACACCGGCGGCTATCGTGCTCGATTTACCGCCCATCATCACTTCCGAAATGGTTGATATGTCTATGTTAACAAAGATAATATTTCAATTTTGGCTTATATCAAAGATGGTACATGACCTCACACAGGCGCAAGTTCGCAGCAAAAAGGACCAGAAGGACCATTGACTAATTTGACAGCTAGGGTGTCCGCATTGAACGCCTGATAGAAAATAAGACACCTTTAATTCCCAATCACATGATATCTCCGATAGCGTATGCATTTGATTGAATATAAAGTGTTGGATAATGTTGAACCCAGATGGGGGGGGGGGGGGGGGGATGTGTTAGGATTTCTTCAAATCAATATAAGTAGTAGTCTGTCGCATTGAAATGTAAGTGCCACAAGGGTGCAGTAGCAATTCATCAAAAAAAGAAGCAGCAGGCTAGTGATCACATTTGATACAATTAAACAGTATTTTCTCCAGAGTAACAAAAATAGAAACAATTTAACTAAAACTCTAGGTATTTTAACTAATCTGGGGTAGACTACACAGCAGCAAACAATGGCCAAGTGAAATATTGAACATGGTGTGGCACAATCATTTAGACTAGTAAGAAAACATGTACAATTTTGCTTTCGCTATGACCAATTCATTTACGAAAAATGATGCCAGTTGCTCTGAGCCTTGCTCCTATGCCTCTCTGGCCTTAGTTGGCACTTTTCATCTCCCAGATGATAGCTAATCCCTAGAAGTGCTGCTCAACAGAACAGATGGTCAGCTGCATTCATGTGCAAGGCCAGGCTGCTGCAAAAATATACCACCTTGACTATTAGGCTTCTGAGGGCACATGCTCAGACCTGCAGTAATACAAACCATCAGGCATGCACATCCTTACATGGTATTATATTATCACCAGACTGTGTCTGGTATTACGTGCACCTTTGCCTTTAAATGGCAACCGAGTCGTTCTGCACCCTTGCACCATTTCTGTGGCTGGTTGTTGTTGTTACAGTTTATTAAAGGAATAACTGAACCTTAGAGATTGGCGTCATTGACCACACGTCGCCGGTTGACAGGATTTTGGAAGGGTGTGTGTGCTTTTGGGGGGGTTCCAGTTAAGCTGTGGGTGTGTGCTTGTGTGCGTGCATGTGTTTGTACAAGTGTGTGTTTGAACAAGTGTGTGTACACCTTCATACCTTTATTTATGTCTCTATGTGTGTGTGTATGTGAGCATGCATTGCATGTGTACTTCTTCATACTTACGTGTGTGTGTGTGTGTGTGTGTGTGCATGTATCAGTGGAGGCTGCTGAGGGGAGGATGATTCATAATAATGGCCGGAATGGAGTGAGCCGTCCTTCCCTCAGCAGCCTCCGCTGGCATGTATGTGTATGTGCGTGCATGTGTACACTTGTCTGTGGACAATTTACATGGCAGGAGGATTATCCGTCTCTCTCGCCAGCGGCTTAGCAGCTCGCACCTGGCATGCAGCTGGCTGAGGGTTGGCGAAGAATTCGCCCCTCAGGGACATCTAGCTCCGCCGGTGCCCGGGCATGACGCGAGGCGGCTCAGCCAGAGGCTCGTCGTCTCACGGCGGTGGGTTATTATTACCATTACTCAATCGTTCCTGGAAGCTGCTTTGGAAGCCCTACTGTATGTGATCCCAGTGCGTGTGTGTTCGGAGCTCTCCTAATCCATGCTGTCATCCCGGGCCACATTATACATGTCTGTATCAATTCCCTAGGAAACAAGTACTCTTGTCATTTGCTGGGACTCAGACAGATCTCATGTCCTTATGTCGATGTGGGTTGGAGGTTTGGATAGAAAGACCACGACACACGCACCAGAGACTGTTTAGGGATGTTGTACAAATAATGGTTGTTGCAAAACTATCTTTCAATCAGATAGTAGAATTATGTAAGACTTTAGGGTTTATAAAGAGAACCAACCAATGGGGAGGCTTTACCGACTGATTCCTACATCTCTCTTAAAACCATTTATATGGGTATAACTTGTACTGTTCTCCTGGGTGTGCTAAGGTTGGCAATAAGACAGGAGACACCCTGCAGTTGCTTATTGTGCAGTATACGAGCCACACTGTACCTTTATTGACTGTGCACATAGCACTATTAAATTAATTAAGCATGCTCCATAAAGGCTAGGTAATTAGCATGCTTGGGCTCATAATCCAATCAGTGTGCATGATGCTGCACGGTGAGCTCATCGCTATATGACATTCACACCCATGCTGACTCTGCACATTTACTGTAAAACCTGGCACGGCGACTTGCGTCTGTGAGTGCAAAAGCAATTATCTTCTTCTGCCCTGTCATCTTCCTTGGAATGGTGCTCGTACTCCTCTGCTGCCATGGTTACCAGAGAGGTAACTATGGCAACACTGTTGGTATTCCCCAAAGCGGTGGAGAGAGATAAGTTAGGGGGGGGGGGGGGGGGGGGGGTTGAGAGGGGGATAGAAAGAGGTAGAGAAAGAGAAAGCTGTTCAAACATGACAGGATTTTTAAAAATATTTTTATTTCAGAGCAGCTGAAACACACCACCGCAAGTCTTTCCCACTGATGCTTCACATGCACACTCACACGCGCACACACACACACACATGCACACTCACACGCGCACACACACACACACACACACACACACACACACACACACACACACACACACACACACACACACACACACACACACACACACACACACACACACCAAGCAAGTGTTTTTGAGTGGAGATTTGCACAAGGGCTCCAGTAAAGGAAAGCTTGCAGGGACAAACAGAGAAGTAATTATTTTTACCCTGGCTGCAGCTGCTTTTCTGTGTGTCTTAGCAGCCCTGGCTCCAGCAGCAGAGAGACAGGCCAGGAGACAGGAACTGAAAAAAATCCCCTCTCTTAATATTGGAATAAAATATAGAACGTTTTGAATCCCGGCCCAGGAACGTCCCATAAAACTGGAAATGGCAGGCCTACCCTGTATTTTCCATGAACCCTATGCTCTCCCCATTCCAAAGGCTATGTCATTAGATGTGTTTTCAAGGGAGAAACACGTAGTGGAACCAGGAATGGAGGGAGGAGGGAGGATGGCAGGCTTGCCAAGTCTCTGAGCCAAGTGGAGAAGAGAGAGACTTTTCTGTTTAGGTTGTCTGAATGGGGGAGAGAGTGCTGACTGAAAAGGAATGGAAAGTGAGAGAGGGAGGGAAGGGAGAGAGAGAGGTAAAGAGGACCGCTTGTGTTAGCATGGCGTTGCGCCGGACCCCATTAGCTAGCTCTCTCTTCAGCTCTTGGCATCGGCATAGGCGTTGGAGGTTTTATCGGCGGCTGTAAGTGAACCATGTCTCCCTCCCTGCAGTGCTCCAACTAGTCCTCCATGTTGAAATCACCACTCCCTCCCTCTGGGGTCAGTAAGGGGAAAGTAAGCGCTGGCGGAGGCGGCTGGCTACAGCTCCAGCCAGTTTCCTTCCCTCTCCCTCCACCCTTCTGGGTGAGTGGAATCTCTGGACGGATATGAGTGCAACAGAGTTCTGGCCAGTGAGAGTTGGCTACCATTTGATCTCCAAATGTTAGTCGAGTTAGCTCCAGGACCAAGAGTTAGCTTTCAGGCTATTTAGCATTTTAGAATGACCTCTATATTCTGAGTTAGCTCCTGGATTATCATTTGGTTGTAGAACTTGAGATATAGTTTAGGGTTTGAGCTGTTAGGGAGCCAAGGAGGAATAGAGGGATTTGATAAAAGAGTGGAAGATAGAGGGAGCTATTTGGCATGGTGAGAGAGAGCAGAGGCTGCTGAGCCGAGGCAGACAGCCCACCACCCTTCAGCTGTCAATAGGGGTAGCTGCTGCTCCAGCACAACATTCACAGCACCACATACACACAGAAAAACACACTCACTCACTCAAACACTAACACACACCCACACTCAGAGAAACACACACACTTCCAAAACAAGATAACTTTCAGCTGAAGTAATGGGTGAATGACACTAAAAAAGTAGTATTCTACGAATAACTTATATCAACACACACAACCCACTGGGAACAGACGTTGGTTGAGTTGTCAACTAACATGAATTCAACATGAAATCAACAAAAGTTGGGTGGGGGGAAAAAATGAAATTCCCTTAAGTTGATGACTTTTTTTCAAATCCAATCAGTTTTCCATCTTGATTCAACGTCATCATAATGACTTTTTTATTGAAATGACGTGAAAACAACGTTGATTCAACCCGTTTTTGCCCAGTGGGAAGTTTAAGAGTGGACAAAATAAGGCTTTGGAAGTAACTCTACAGGATTGTATTAATTGTATACAGCAGATACTTTTCTGTCATTGCTGCAGTTTAGTACAAAATACAGATTCTTACACTTGGGGAATTGCCATCAAGCACAACTCAACCTATAAAGCTACTTTCAGTGTTAATCTGTGTACGTTTGTTTGTTTTCTTGGCTCTCTATTCCATAACAGCATACTGCAGCTGCAGGAGCTATAGGGAGAGAGTTCTCGTTAGCAGTGATCTACGCTTAAGAGAACCATCTCCTATGGTCAGATCAAAGATTGAGTCCTGGTAAGTTGTTCCTAGATCTGCTCTTGGGTGGCAACATACATCTACCCCCAGCCCTATTCTGCGGCACCTGGTTAGTAGTGCTAGCTAGCTATAGCGTCCCTGTCTGCTGTAGCCTGGTTAGCAAGCTAGCTAGCTTTATCGTCTCTCTGCCATCACGGCTGCCTGGCCAAGCACGCCCGTAGGAAGGCCTTGGCAGCGTCCGCTGTCTGTCCAGATGGCTGGGGATGGCAGCTCAGTGTGACGCCTCCGGCTTAGATGCCTCTGATGATTAGACCCTCTTTGAAAGAGATAGACATCCATTTACATGGAGGCTCTTCTCTCAGCATACCAATTGGCCTTGGAGGTCCCGCTCTTCTTTGAAGTATAGCTATCGTGTTGTCGCTATATAATGTAGCTATGGTGTTCTTTTTGTCTTAGCGGTTGAACATATTATTTTTGTTGTTGTTCGGTCATCAGCCAGATTTGCTTTGCTTTGTGGTGAGAATACTGAGTATAGGTCGAAGGCATCAAACAAAGGAATTATTTGGGCACAAGAGGAGGAAGTGTGTCGGGAAGCTTGGCAGGTAGCAGTCTGGTTGAAAAGGTGGCTTGTCCCAGCCTGCCTGGAGGTGGGTAAACCAAACAAACAAGCAGACGGATCAGTAGATTAATATTTAAAACCAGAGTGGGCCTTAGCGTCGTCATGGGATACCCACCGTGCAGTGACATGCAGCGAATCTCTGCACTCCTCTGGGATAAGCATTTGGGGAGATTAAGGAGGTTGTCTGTGAGCTTTTAGCAGTTTCCCGTCGTCAATGATGTAGCCAGACACGCTGCCTTTAGTTTAGCACACTGTACCAGGAGAAAGGAGGGGGAGGAGTGCTAGAGGGGTGTTAAAAGAGGGGCTCTATTCAGGAAATGATGACGGACCTCTGGGCTTTCTCGATACACAGGCCAAGTTGTTGTTTGGATTCCCCAGCAACTGTTTTTCGCAATTTTATTTCTGTGGGAATCAGTGGCAGGGGAAAAATGTAAACATGGTTGTGGCTGTGTAGTGACGGAGGCGGCCATATTGCTTGGGTTCATATAATGTTGTTTACCTTACCATTTCCTGGTGACAGGAATGCAAAGCTTTTACATGGTTTGTAGCAGTGGCGGGCATGGTTGGTAGCATGGTTTCACCCAGGAAGCTTGTATGGCTTCCTGGGTGAACCCCCCCTTCAGCCCCCCCCCCCCCCCCCCCCCCCCCCACCAACAAAAAGAAAACACCATTCTGCACTAACTGTAATTTCTATTCAGACATTTGGAACAATACAAATAATTCATCATAACATTTAAAACTATATAAATATAAAAATACATACAAAAATTAGATTAATATCAAAAATATTAACAAAGGCAAATAGAAACAAATTTGTGTTGATTTGGCACACGAGGGGGTTGTGCAATGAAGGAATTCAATCTTTCAATCTTTCTATACATTACCCATCCCCCCAACACCGTCAATACTAAATCAATTCACCTTGGTGGTGTGCAGATTGGTTTTATATTATTCTTAACAATTTCGCACAAACCAGAAAAAAATGCAACAATATGTCTGTGAAACTATATATTCACAGTATTTCGTAGTGTGACTGATTTTACTAATTGCATTGGTACTGTATAAAGTTAGAGGGGAGCTATTTGACAGATTCCCCCGCTCCCCCTACCCCGGGCTTCCAGTGGGGAGAACTGAGGTCAACCTACCCCTGCCCCCCTCCCCATCTCGTACTTCTGAGTGGGAGACCTTCCCAGGCAGTAGCCTGCCTAGCTCACAATCTAGAATCAGGGCGCCCACTCCGACAAGGTTAATTGACCCACAGTCCCACACGGTGACATGATATCATTGACGTGACGTGCAAATGAGCAAATAAAAACCGATTGCGCAAATGTCACCATTTCGATTGTTTTTGTGCGGGCGACCCGTGCTGCCCATGTCACCTGCTCATGTCGCCTATACCTAAATCCGCCACTGGTTTGTAGTATAAGGTTGCAAAAGGATATTTCGGAGCCATGCCTTGTCAATGCCCCCCCCCCCCCCCCCCCCCCCCCATTCGGCATGCAATGTCATTTTTACCGTACCCATAAGTATGATTCAGAATAGTGGAGACATGATCCGATTCAGAGTGATATGTGAGTAATAGCATCCACCTATGGCCGATAGAAATGGGTCATCAGGCTACATATGTGGCCAATAGAAATGAATGTATGTGTCTAACATGTGTAATAGCTTGGGATATGTAGCAATGAAGTGGTAGGGGGAGGGGGGTAGAATAGAGGGGTTAAGCAGGGGCTCAGGAATGTCGGCGTCTGACCCCCTAACCTCCCTCCCGGATTTATCGGGATCATTGGGGAAGAAAAGAAAAGAGGCTTTATGGGAGCGTGATGGCAGTCCTGTGAAAAAGTGGGAGAAGAAAAGAAGAGAGAGCTTAAGAGGTGTAGAGTACATACCGAGGAGGTAGACCTACTTTAAAAGGTTGGGACAGTGACCTTTTCTGAAAGGGGCACCACCAGCCAGTGAGTGCGCAAAAGACAGAAAGAAAACAATTGGACTGGTCCGCCTCTCTTTTGATCTTGACACCTTTCATTTGACTGTCACAATATTGGTTGACTTCTACATTGGTTGACTTCTACATCCCAGAAAAGCCCCCCCCCCCCCCCCCCAACCGCATTCCCCTTCCACTTTACATCCCCTCCTCCACAAAACAGAAAATACCTTGTTCTCAGACAGTCACCCCTATCACTCCCTCCCTCCACCATCTCTCTATCCTTTCCTCAAGTGCGTTCACATTTTCCGTGCCCTCCGACCTCCCGTTAGCACATGGCAATGATTTCCCACCGCATTAAAGGAGGGCTCTGGTGGTTACCCCAGACTTAAAGGGGAGCTTCGGTGGATTCCAGATGACCGGGCCACCGCTTCCCACATCACATGTGCGCCGTCCGGGGAGGAGAAACAAAAGAAGGGGCATTTCAGATGGAATGTATGTTGGAAAAATGTAAACCCATTCAATCTATCCCGGGATTGGTTTGAGTAAAATACCCTGTTTCTTTTTTACTTTGCGGGGGTTTCAATCGACATTCAAATGACTAAAACCAATTCGAAACTGGGTAGAAAAGATAATGGACTAACATTTTATAGACTCTTCACTCTGTCTAGTTTGCTAACAGTCATCAAAATGAAAGCTAGACAGTCAGGGAGCATCAAAAATTCAAAAAGCGATGGATAGACAATTATTTTTGACGGTAAGGAAATATAATTCATTTTAAATGCGGCCCTCCTGACCTCAGTGAAAACCGAATGTGGGCCCCCAGGGCAACATTTGTTTCATACACCGGCTCTAGCCCATGCCTCCATCAATCCAATGCTTTTAGATTTCTGGGAAATAGTTGGATTTAATAATTACAAGTATATCATATCAAAAATCGAATCAAATTGTATATGTCACATGAATACGACAGGTATAAACCTTACAATGAAATGCTTACTTACAAGCCCTTAACCAACAACGCTTTAAGAAGTAAAATGTAAAATAAAAAATTTAAGTATCAAATAATTAAACAGCAGCAGTAAAATAACAATGGCGAGGCTATATACAGGGGGTACCAGTACAGAGTCAATGTGAGGGGGCACCGGTTAGTCGAGGTAATTGAGGTAATACGTACATGTAGGTAGAGTTAAAGTGACTACGCATAGATAATTAACAGAGAGTAGCAGCAGAGTAAAAGAGGGGTCTTGGTAGCCCTTTGATTAGCTGTTCAGGAGTCTTATGGCTTGGGGGTAGAAGCTGTTAAGAAGACTTTTGGACCTAGACTTGGGGCGCCGGTATCGCTTGCCGTGCGGTAGCAGAGAGAACAGTCTATGACTAGGGTGGCTGGAGTCTTTGACAATTTTTGACAACTTCCTAAGACACCGCCTGGTATAGAGGTCCTGGATGGCAGGAAGCTTGGCCCCAGTGATGTACTGGGCCGTACGCATTACCCTCTGTAGTGTCTTGCGGTCAGAGGCCGAGCACTTGCCATACCAGGCAGTGATGCAACCCGTCAGGATGCTCTCGATGGTGCAGCTTTAAAACCTTTTGAGGATCTGAGAACCCATGCCAAATCTTTTCAGTCTCCTGAGGGGGAATAGGTTTTGTCGTGCCCTCTTCACGACTGTCTTAGTGTGTTTGGACCATGATAGTTTGTTGGTGATGTGAACAACAAGGAACTTGAAGCTCTCAACCTGCTCCTCTACAGCCCCGTCGATGAGAATGGGGGCGTGCTCGGTCCTCCTTTTTCTGTAGTCCACAATCATCTCCTTTGTCTTGATCACATTGAGGGAGAGGTTGTTGTCCTTGCACCACACGGCCAGGTCTCAGGACCTCCTCCCTATAGGCCATCTCATTGTTGTCGGTGATCAGGCCTACCACTGTTGTGTCATTGGCAAACTTAATGATGGTGTTGGAGTCGTGCCTGGCCCATGCAGTCATGAGTGAACAGGGAGTACAGGAGGGGACTGAGCACGCACCCCTGAGAGGCCCCCTTGTTGAGGATTAGCGTGGCGGATGTGTTGTTACCTACCCTTACCACCTGGGGGATGGCCCGTCAGGAAGTCCAGGATCCAGTTGCAGAGGGATATGTTTAATCCCAGGAACCTTAGCTTAGTGAGCTTTGAGGGCACTATGTTCTTGAATGCTGAGCTGTTGTCAATGAATAGCTTTCTCACATATGTGTTCCTTTTGTCCAAGTGGGAAAGGGCAGTGTTGAATGCAATAGAGATTGCATCATCTGTGGACCTGTTGGAGCGGTATGCAAATTAGAATGGGTCTAGGGTTTCTGGGATAATGGTGTTTATGTGAGCCATGATCAGCCTTTCAAAGCACTTTCTGTATGCAGACGTGAGTGCTACGGGTCGCTAGTCATTTAGACAGGTTACCTTAGTGTTTTTGGGCACAGGGACTATGATGGTTTGCTTGAAACATTACAGACTCAGTCAGGGACAGGTTGAAAATGTCAGTGAAGACCCTTGCCAGTTGGTCAGCGCATGCTTGGAGTACACGTCTTGGTAATCCGTCTGGCTCTGCGGCCTTGTGAATGTTGACCTGTTTGAAAGTCTTGCTCACATCGGCTACGGAGAGCGTGATCACACAGTCATCCAAAACAGCTGATGCTCTCATGTATGTTTCAGTGTTACTTGCCTCGAAGCGAGCATAGAAGTAATTTAGCTCGTCTGGTAGGCTCGTGTCACTGGGCAGCTCACCACTGTTCTTCCCGTTGTAGTCTGTAATAGCCGGTGTAGTACGATTCGATCTTAGTCCTGTATTGACGCTTTGCCTGTTTGATGGTTCGTCGGAGGTAATAGCGGGATTTCTTTTATGCTTTCGGGTTAGAGTCCCAGCTCTACCCTTTAGATCAGTGTGGATGTTGCCTGTAATCCATGGCTTCTGGTTGGGGTAGGTACATACGGTCACTGTGGGTACGACGTCATCGATGCACTTATTGATAAAGACAGTGACTGATGTGGTATACTCCTCAATGCCATCGGAAGAATCCCGGAACATATTCCAGTCTGTGCTAGCAAAACAGTCCTGTAGCTTAGCCTCTGCTTCATCTGACCACTTTCTTATGGACCGAGTCACTGGTGCTTCTTGCTTTAATTTTTGCTTGTAAGCAGGAATCAGGAGGATAGAATTATGGTCAGATTTACCAAATGGAGGGTGAGGGAGAGCTTTATATGCGTCTCTGTGTGTGGAGTACAGCTGGTCTAGAGGTTTTTTCCCTCTGGTTGCACATTTAACATGCTGGTAGAAATGAGGCAAAACGGATTTAAGTTTCCCTGCATTCATTTTTTAAAATTGTTTTAAAATGTAACCTTTACTTAACTGGGCAAGTCAGTATTAAGAACAAATTCTTATTTACAATGACAGCCTACCGGGAAACAGTGGGTTAACTGCTTTGTTCAGGGGCAGAACAAAATATCTTTACCTTGTCAGCTCGGGGATTCGATCCAGCAACCTTTCAGTTACTGGCCCAACGCTCTAACCACTAAGCTACCTACCCCTAGTCCCCAGAAACTAGAAGTGCCGCCTCTGGATGAGCGTTTTCCTGTTTGCTTATGGCCGTATGCAGCTCATAGAGTGCGGTCTTAGTGCCAGCATTGGTTTGTGGTGGTAAATAGACAGCTACGAAGAATATAGATGAAAACTCTCTTGGTAAATAGTGTGGTCTACAGTTTATCATGAGATACTCTACCTCAGGCGAGCAGAAGCTTGAGATATCATGCACCAGCTGTTGATATCGTGCACCAGCTGTTGTTTACAAATATACATAGACCACCACCCCTTGTCTTACCAGAGGCCGCTGTTCTATCCTGCCGAAAAGCTTAAAACCCGCCAGCTGTATGTTATTCATGTCGTGGCTCAGCCACGACTCGGTGAAACATAAGACATTACAGTTTTTAATGTCCCGTTGGTAGGATATACGTGATCATAGTTCGTCTATTTTATTTTCCATTGATTGTACGTTGGCAAATAGGACTGATGGTGAAGGGAGATTACCTGCTCGCCGTCAGATCCTTACAAGGCACCCAGACCTTCATCCCGATATCTGTGTCTCTTTCTCCTGCGAATGATGGGGATGAGGGTCTTGTCGGGCATCTGAAGTAAATTCTTCCCATTCGACTCGTTAAAGAAAAAGTATTCTTCCAGTACGGGGTGAGTAATCGCTGTCCTGATATCTAGAAGCTCTTCTCGGTCATAACACACGGTGGCAGAAACATTATCTACAAAATAAGTTACAAATAACGCAATCGTAACGCGATCGTAAAACGGCAGCCATCTCCTCCGGCGCCATATCATATATTATATGATTATATTATATTAAATCATTTGGATGAGAGAAGAGACAAAAAATGTCAAGCTTTTCATCAAGATTATGTAAAGTGAATGATCATGTATTGATATGGGGTTTCATGTTAGGGTTTCATGTTGTTTGTGAGGATCAGCGAGTTCTATCCCTGGAGCCTGACCTGCCCTCTGTACAGGTCCCGAAATAAACCCTTCAGTCAGTGTACCGATCGTACACTGCCCTTTTACTTTTATTTTGACTTGGGATGGGGATATACCACTGTGTGTATGTGTGTGTGTGCATGTGCATGTGCATGTGTGTGAGTAATCAGATCAGGTGCTTTGATCTGGAAACAGACAGCTATGTCTCCGGTTGGAGGGGGTGTATGGTTTCTCTTTACCTCATGATGTCAGCTCTCCCATGCGGTCGCCGGCTAGAATTTCTCCATTAGCTCAATTATTTACAGTGTTTAATTGAATCATCCCGAGTTCACAATGCTTCCCATGATCCTCCAGGCCTGGCACGCCCCACGGCCAAGTGATAGTCCTGCTGTACACACAGATGCATGCATTGATACGCACACACATGCGCACACAAACATATACACATGCACAAACACACACACAAGATGGATGGATACACAAACACACACTAGTGTTGCACGGAATACCAAAACGTCTGTACTTTCTTGATACTAGAACATGATAAACAGTTTGGTAAATGTGTCTTACGTGTACTGATTAAGAGAGGATCAAGTCTGTCTATCAGCGCAGCCGATGTCCTTATACCGCGAGAGCACCGCGACTTCTCCACTTACTCAATGTTAGCTCTAGCCTGCCATGAGGAACCACTGAACTCTGGGCTGCATCACCACTTATGCTGCTCAGAAGTTAACACACTTGAATAATGCAACACGGCATGTAGAAATGTTGAAACTGCTAATTACTGTTCGCAAAACAATGTCCAGTACAAGCTAGAACACTACAATGCAAGATGATACTGGTAGCTTCCAGCTTTGTAGGCTAACTTTCCTTGCTAGCTACAGCTCAAGCCAACATCCATTCACTACCCTACTACCTTGTTTGTGATAATTTGAAAACCATAACGCAAAATATTGCTGATTGTCAGCCAAAACTTCATTCACTTCATCTCCCACGCCACATCTCTCCCAGTCAAGACATCTTTGCTCGATAGGTGGTGGGCCTTTGAAAATAGTGAAGCTGATCGGTCCCCTTTGAGGAAGAACAGATTTTTTGTATATGACAGTAAAATATTATTATGATGACTCTAAAATTAGTTGGCACCTTCAAATTTTGCACATTTTCTCATAAAAAGTATATCTGCTCAGGCAAATTTAAAAACAGCTAAACTTGGAACCAATCAAAACTCCTGTACATACCCCTCGTAATGAGGGCAGCCAATGGCCTGATTCTATCTACGATGTAAACACAGCCTCTTGTGAAAACGTGAGCTGCTGTCTGATGAAAGTGTACAGATATACCTAGCTCCCAAAGACTGAAATAAAATACAGTTGAAGTCGGAAGTTTACATACACTTAGGTTGGAGTCATTAAAACTCGTTTTACAACCACTCCACAAATTTCTTGTTAACAAACTATAGTTTTGGCAAGTCGGTTAGGACATCTACTTTGTGCATTACACAAGTCATTTTTCCAACAATTGTTTACAGACAGATTATTTCACTTAAATTTCACAATATCACAATTCCAGTGGGTCAGAAGTCTAAGTTGACTATGCCTTTAAACAGTTTGGAAAATTCCTGAAAATGATGTCATGGCTTTAGAAGCTTCTGATAGGCTAATTGACATAATTTTAGTAAATTGGAGGTGAACCTGTGTATGTATTTCAAGGCCTACCTTCAAACTCAGTGCCTCTTTGCTTGACATCATGGGAAAATCAAAAGAAATCAGCCAAGACAGCCAAATCAGCCATCACCCAAGGATGAAGTCTGGTTCATCCTTGGGAGCAATTTCCAAACGCCTGAAGGTACCACGTTCATCTGTACAAACAATAGTACGCAAGTAGAAACACCATGGGACCACGCAGCCGTCATACCGCTCAGGAAGGAGACGCATTCTGTCTCCTAGAGATGAACGTACTTTGGTGCGAAAAGTGCAAATCAATCCCAGAACAACAGCAAAGGACCTTGTGAAGATGCTGGAGTAAACAGGTACAAAAGTATCTATATCCACAGTAAAACGAGTCCTATATCAACATAACCTGAAACGCTTCTCAGCAATGAAGAAGCAACTGCTCCAAAACCGCCATAAAAAAGCCAGACTACGGTTTGCAACTGCACAAGGGGACAAAGATCGTACTTTTTGGAGAAATGTTCTCTGGTCTGATGAAACAAAAATAGAACTGTTTGGCCATAATGACCATCATTATGTTTGGAGGAAAAAGGGGCGAAGAACACCATCCCAACCGTGAAGCACGGGGGTGGCAGCATCATGTTGTGGGGGTGCTTTGCTGCAGGAGGAACTGGTGTGCTTCACAAAATAGATGTCATAATGAGGGAGGAAAATTATGTGGATACATTGAAGCAACATCTCAAGACATGAGTCAGGAAGTTAAAGCTTGGTCACAAATGGGTCTTCCAAATGGACAATGACCCCAAACATACTTCCAAAGTTGTGGAAAAATTACTTCAGGACAACGAAGTCAAGGTATTGGAGTGGCCATCACAAAGCCCTGACCTCAATCCTATAGAAAATGTGTGGGCACAACTGAAAAAGCGTGTGCGAGAAGGAGGCCTACAAACCTGACTCAGTTACACCAGCTCTGTCAGGAGGAATGGGCCAAAATTCACCCAACTTATTGTGGGAAGCTTGTGAAAGGCTACCCAAAATGTTTGACCCAAGTTAAACAATTTCAAGGCAATGCTACCAAATTCTAATTGAGTGTATGTAAACTTCTGACCCACTGGGATTTTGATGAAAGAAATAAAAGCTGAAGTAAATCATTCTCTCAACTATTATTCTGACTTTTCACATTCTTAAAATGAAGTGGCGATCCTAACTGACCTAAGACAGGGAATTTTTACTTGGATTAAATGTCATGAATTGTGAAAAACTGAGTTTAAATGTATTTGGCTAAGGTGTATGTAAACTTCCAACTTCAACTGTACATACTGTATCTGTTTTCGATTGCACTTGAAATATGCAGCATGCAATACGAATTGTTTTGATCATATGAAGAAAGACCATTTAACCAATTTGTTGAAAGCTATCCAATGTTACAGTTTGACTAGCCTAGCCAGCTACTGTAAATGCAAATTAGTATTTCAATAGCTATCTCTCTGTCAGTGAATTACATTTTTGTTAGTATGGCATGGTTATATGTCTCATTTCAAGTAACTAGCTGCAGGCTTAAAAAAAATTAAATCATATACTTTGTATGGAAACGCAAATAAAAACATGTGATAGAAAGATGTGTGTGTCATGTACGCTAGAATGGAGGTTTAAAAATGACAGCTGCATAAGCATAAGAAAGTATTCAGACCCCTTTATTTTTTCACATTTTGTTACGTTACAGCCTTATTCTAAAATGTATTAAAAATAAATAAATCATCATCAATCTACACAAAATACCCCATAATGACAAAGCGAAAAACAGGTTTTAGAATTTTTTACAAATGTATTAAAAATAAAGAACAGAAATACCTTATTTACATAAGTATTCAGACCCTTTGCTAAAACACTCAAAATTGAGCTTAGGTGCATCCTGTTTCCATTGATCATCTTTGAGATGTTTCTACAACTTGATTGGAGTCCGCCTGTGGGAAATTCAATTGATTGGACATGATTTGCTATATAAGGTCCCACAGTTGACAGTGCATGTCAGAGCAAAAACCAAGCCATGAGGTTGAAGGAGTTGTCCGTAGACAGGATTGTGTCGAGGCGCAGATATGGGGAAGGCTTCAATCAGATAGGCCTCCATCAGTCTTAAATGTAAGAAATTTGGAAGCACCAAGACTCTCCCTGGAGCTGGCCACCCGGCTAAACTGAGCAATCGTGGAAGAATGGCCTTGGTCACTCTGACAGTGCTCCAGAGTTCCTCTGTGGAGATGGGGGAAACTTCCAGAAGGACAATCATCTTTGCAGCACTCCACCAATCAGGCCTTATGGTAAAATGGCCAGACGGAAGCCACTCTTCAGTAAAAGGAACATGACAGCCCTCTTGGAGCCAAAAAGCACCAAAAGGACTCAGACCATGAGAAACAAGATTCTCTGGTCTGATGAAACCAAGAGTGAACTCTTTGGCCTGAATGCCAAGCATCACATCTGGAAGAAACTTGGCACCATCCCTACGGTGAAGCATGGTGGTGGCAGCATCATGCTGGTGGGGCTGTTTTTCAGCGGCAGGGACTGGGAGACTAGTCAGGATCGAGGAAAAGATGAACGGAGCAAAGTACAGAGAGATCCTTGATGAAAATCTGCTCCAGAGCGCTCAGGACCAACAGGACAATGACCCTAAGCACACAGGAAAGACAATGCAGGAGTGGCATCGGAACAAATCTCTGAATGTCCTTGAGTGGCCCAGCCAGAGCCCATTCGAACATCTCTGAAGAGACCTGAAAATAGCTGTGCAGCGACGCTCCCCATCCAACCTGACAGAGCTTGAGAGGATCTGCAGAGAAGAATGGGAAAAACTCCCCAAATAAAGGTGTGCCAAGCTTGTAGTGTCATACCCAAGAAGAATCGAGGCTGTAATCGCTGCCAAAGGTTCTTCAATTAATTACTGAGTAAAGGGCCTGAATACTTACGTAAGTGTGATATTTCAGTTTATTTAATTTATTTGTGCTTTGGCATGGGTTATTGTGTATAGATTGATGAGTAAATAAAAACAATTATATACATTTTAGAATAAGTCTGTAATGCAACAAAATGTGGAAAATTCAAGGGGTCTGAATACTTTCTGAATACACTGTATACTGAACAAAAAAATAAACGTGACATGTAAAGTGTTGGTCCCATGTTTCATAAGCTGAACTAAAATATCCTTGAAGTACAAAAATATTATTTCTCTAAAATGTTGGTGCGCATATCTCCTTTGCCAAGATAATCCATCCACCTGACAGGTGTGGCATATCAAGAAGATGATTAATATGAGCATTACACAGGTGCACCTTGTGCTGGGGACAATAAAAGGCTCTAAAAACTCTAAAATGTGCAGTTTTGTCACACAACCCAATGCCACAGATGTCTTAAGTTTTGAGGGAGTGTGCAATTGGCATGCTGACAGCAGGAATGTCCAACAGAGCTGTTGCCAGAGAATGCAATGTTCATTTCTCTACCATAAGCCACCTCCAACATCGTTTTATAGAATTTGGCAGTACATTCAACTGGCCTTACAACCACAGACCACGTCACCACTCCAGCCCAGGATCTCCACATCTGGCTTCTTCACCTGCGGGACTGTCTGAGGAGGAGGAAATGAAATCCATAGATTAGGGCCTAATGGATTTATTTAAATTGACTGATTTCCTTTATGAACTGTAACTCAGTAAAATCTTTGAAATTGTTGCATGTTGCGTTTATATTTTTGTTAATTGTAGAATTTCTTGCAATACAATGTTCTCTAAAAATAGATGGACAATGTGCTCTGCAATAAGATAAGCAGAGTTTGATTTCTAAACCAGAGGAATTCTCAAACTGCAGCTGCCCAATATCATGGTGGGCATTGTTGCGTTTACGCACTGAAGGTAGGTGAGGAGTCAGGTGAGGGGTCAGTACTCCCGTAAGGCGCAAAAACACAACGCACGTTACTATAATAACCACACGCGAAATACACTGAGGAAAGCCTCCACAAGCAACAAGAAAATAATCCCGCACAAACCTAAGCGGGGAAACAGGGGTAAATATACACACAGAAATGAAAGCAAATGAAAACCAGGTGTGAATGAACCAAAGACTAAACAAACGGAAAAGGAAACATGGATCGGTGATGGCTAGTAGGCCCGCAACGCCAACCACCGAGCACTGCCCGAACAGGGAGAGGAACCACCTTCGGTGGAAGTTGTGACAGGCATGCGTAACGTTGGATACATTGGAATATAAGGTATGGAGAATGATAAAGAGTCTGTACGATTATCGAAAAAGCAGTTGGTAAATGAATGTTTGAGTTCGAAATACTAAATGTTCAGTGGATGTGATTATAGCTGGTTTAAATGATTAACTTTCCTACTACCTTTCTAAAAGTTGACGGTGCCAACATTTTGCCAATCATTCATTATTCTGCTAACTATGACGGAGTTTGAGACATGTTTTCTATAATGTACGTTTCATGCATATACATTTGAACGAAGAACACCATCACAATTTGTGTTTTCACCATTTGTTGACTACGTAGACAAATAGCAAAGGTGTCTCAGGCAGTATTTGAAGTATTTAAATATAGTGTAACCTACCAATCAATGTACTGTATATCAAGTGCCTTGGAGGGCACAATCTTACAATGTTGCAGCCCAGAAATTAGTGCTTTACCACCTATGCCAAAAGCCTGGGCTTCTGATTGAGACTATAGAACTATCCCCAATGCATGTTTCAGTATTCCCCTTTCTGTTTATTCCCAGGCCCCATAGGCGTATTGAAGCTGCAATGTAGCTGACCGGTGTAGAGCAGGACAAGTGCCTTAGCAGAATGCAATCTAAAGTTTGTGTGGTCCTCCTGACGGGGACCGTAGAATTCTCCCCCACTGCATGTTACAATACTAAAATAATATTTAGATCCTACATTGAATTTAGTCTTTGAGATGCTCAAACAATATCAGTAGTTGGTGTTCCTCAACTCCAAAGTGCACTGGACTGTGTAAGACAAAACCCACAAAGAAAACGACAACAGTCAGAAGCATATGCACTGTAGTCTCAATGTCTAAATGGTGACAGCAGGGTTAGTTCAAACTGCAGGGCTTGGTGAATAGATCATAGGAGACAAAATTGAGAGACAAAAAATGAATCAAGATACTCAAACAAGCACATGTATCTGTAGTGGGTGTTCTTCAACTCTGAAATGATAAATAGATCATGTGAGTAATGCCTATCCAACACTTCCTTATCTCCCAGCCCTTCTATTGTGACTGCTCCTCCCTCTTTCCCCCCTGCCCCACTACACAGCTTCTCCCTGCAGGCGGTCACTGAGTCTGAGGTGCTAAAGGAGCTCCTTAAACTTGACCCCCCCCCCTCAAAAAAAATCTGTGTCAGATAGTTTAGATCCTTTCTTCTTTAAGGTTGCAGCTCTTATCTCTCACCCTTTTAACCTGTCTTACCTCTCTGGGGAGGTTCCCAGTGCTTGGAAGGCAGCCACAGTGATCCTAGCTGTTATACACCAATTTCTATCTTGCCCTGTTTATCATAAGTGTTGGAAAAACTTTCTTGATGTCTATAGTATTCTGTCTGTTATACAATCTGGTTTCCGTTAAGGTTATGGATTTGTCACTGCAACCTCAAAGATCGTAAATAATGTCACCACTGCCCTTGATTCTAAGCAATGTTGTGCTACTATTTTTTGTTGACATGGCCAAAGCTTTTGATACGGTAGACCATTCCATTCTTGTGGGTCGGCTAAGGAGTATTGGTGTCTCTGAGGGGTCTTTGGGCTGGTTTGCTAACTACCTCTCTCAAAGAGGGCAATGTTTAAAGTCAGAACATCTGCTGTGTCAGCCGCTGCCTGTCACCAAGGCTCGATCCTAGGCCCCACACTCTTCTCAATTTACAACAACAACAAAGCTCAAGCAGTAGGAAGCTCTCTCATCCATTTATATGCAGATGATACAGTGTTATACTCAGCTGGCCCCTCCTCCGGATTTTGTGTTAAACACTTTACAACAAAGATTTCTTTGTCCTTATTAACCTTGTTCTAAACACCTCCAAAAGAAAGGTCATGTGGTACGGTAGTAAGAATGCCCCCCCCCCCACCAGTGTAATTACTACTTCTGAGGGTTTAGAGCTTGAGGTAGTCACCTCATACAAGTTCTTGGGAGTATGGCTAGACAGTACACTGTCCTTCTCTCAGCACATATCCAAGCTGCAGGCTAAGGTTAAATCTAGACTATCGTAATCGCTTCACTTTTACCCCAGCTGCCAAAGAACTAAAGGGAGTGACATATATAGGGAAGGTAATCAGGCAGGTGACCATCCTTATTCAGATGACCATCCTACCCTTGCTAGATTACAGAGACGTAATTTATAGATCGGCAGGTAAGGATGCTCTTGAGCAACTAGATTTGCTCTTAATTGACTTGCCTAGTTAAATAAAGGTTAAATAAAAAATGAATAAAAGACAAACGTGATAGACAAGAATTAATAAAATAAATCATCACAGCAAAGGAATGTAGTATGTGAGCTAGAAAATGAACATTCTGACAGTCTGAGACAGGGTGATCTGCAATCATCCTTCTCCAACTATTGTCAGGGACAATGTGGCATTTCTTATTTGTCAGTATGAATGAAATTAGTGGGTCTTGCCTTGATGACTGTATTAGATTTACACTACTAGTTCTACAGATTTTCGTAGTCTTAAATTATTACTTGGAATAAACTGATAGCTAAAACATCCTTGTCCCAGAATGACATGCTAGCTAGTGATAGAGCTATCTGTTCCTGCTAGCTAGCAACTGTTCTACTTGTGGTAACTAGCTAACTAGCATGCTAGCTACATTACTATGGTTGCTGTGTTCTAAGCTGAGAGACATTTTACAACTTGCATTGATGGTATCACGTTTATATAATGAAATAAAAATAATTGACCTGATAGCAGTTTGTCGGACAGAGATCTCTCTGGAAATGTCATTAGCGGTCTACTACCTTGGATACGGATAATGTGATTGGCAGATATGATCAGCAGAGATAGTACCATGGATAATGCTCAAGTTTGGATTTGTTTACAGTTTAGTACGCAGCGGCGTTTGCCTGGCCAGTTAGCGAACATAAAAGTACGTTTTTTTTCCTTCAAATTCTTAAGAATTGACATTGCTAACAAACGTATGTATTCAGAATAAATAAATATACACAATATGTAAAAACCAGCTCCTCCCTCGACAGAGGTCGATCATCTAAAAAACGAAAGCATATAGGTGTCACGTATACTCTCCGGCACTCGAGGTCACCAGGCTGCTCATTATTACGCACACCTGTCACCATCGTTACACGCAACAGCGCCTCATCAGACTCACCTGAACTCCATCACCTGCCTGATTACCTTCCCTATATATGTCACTCCCTTTAGTTCTTTCCCTACGTGTTATTGTTTCTGTTCCATTGTTTCATGTCTGTACACTGCTTGTGTTTCTTGTTTTGCTTATTTGCTTGTTTATTAAAAATACACTCCCTGAACTTGCTTCCTGACTCCCAGCGTACACGTTACAGAATAACGGCTCACCAAAGCGAAGCATCAGGGAGCGTTTTTTTGTTTTTGTTTGTGTAGGTGATGTCGGGTCCAGGTGTCGCTACCAGAGCAAACAGGGATGCCTCAGCTGGCTCGTCAGGCTTCCATGCCTCAGCCGGCACGTCAAGCTTCCATGCCTCAGCTGGCTCGTCAGGCTTCCATGTCTCAGCCATGCACGTCAGGTTTACAAGACCCGGTTTACAAGATCCTGCACCTCAGCAGAAGTGACCGGCCCGCTCCTGGTCCCCGGGACCATCCCCCTGGTCGGCGTCCTGCAGCTGGAGCTGCGCGTCAGGGAGGGGGTACTGTCACGTATACTCCCTCTCCGGCGCTCGAGGTCACCAGGCTGCTCATTATTACGCACACCTGTATCCATCGTTACGCGCACCAGCGCCTCATCAGACTCACCTGGACTCCATCACCTGCCTGATTACCTTTGGTCCTTTGGTTCTTTCATTAAGCGTCATTGTTTCTGTTCCGTTGTTTCATGTCTGTACGCTACTCGTGTTTCTTAATTTGTTCTATGTTAATTTATTAATTAAATACACTCCCTGAACTTGCTTCCCAACTCCCAGCATACACGTTACAATAGGTTGCTGTGGCCCACCACCTACGAGCGGTCATGGCTAGAAGGGATCCAGCTTTTTTATAAAATTAGTAACAAATGTATCCCGAAAAGAAGGTAAACAGGTAAACAGTTTTTCATCAGTAGCCTCATGAATTTAGCCAAAACAAGATCAATAACTCTTGCATGCACACACTCCTACTGAATATGCATTTCCCTGTATTGTGAATAGGCCCAGGCTACATCTTGATTTACCCAGTTTATCAATAGAGATTTACCATTCAAATAAATGATTACCCTTTATGTTGTTATGTAGTTAGATGGCCCAAAAAATTAAAAAGTCAAATTTATTGTATAGTTCTATAATTGATTCATTAATGCATACATTCAAAAATCTAAAATGCTAAATGTAACGGTATTGAACTTAAACGATCTGTCAAGTACCATTCTGTGACTTTGGCTAATAAGCCTTCTTTTTTTGCCGTGGTATCGTTTTGGTATCAATTTATTGTGATGGTATCGAGTATCGTGATACTAAACCTGGTAAGTCAAAACTCTAACACACACATACGCACAAACAAAAGTAGAGCCGCTAGTCCTGCCAGCCCATAGCAATGCAGGCTGTACCCTTCCCCTGGCCGGAGCACACATCAGTGATGCAAAATACCCATAATTTTCTAATCAGACATGCATGGCGGATGCCTGAAAAGAAACATCTCTAAGGCATTCTCTGTGGAATCCCAATCTGTGGATTGGGATTTCACCAAGGGCTTGGCAAAGAGATTATGTCAACGGAAAGCTAAGCAATATTCGCTCACACAAACAAAAGGGGTCCACACACAAACCCACACACATTTACATTTTAGTCATTTATCAGACACTCTTATCCAGAGCGACTGACCATTTTCATACTTTTTTCACACACACACACACACACACACACACACACACACACACACACACACACACACACACACACACACACACACACACACACACACACACACACACACCTTGTGTGTGTGTTTTATTTAACTGTCCTTGCGGGTAGCAGAGGTCCGGTCCCTACGAGGAAAAATGCTATTTTAGGCTTAGGGTTAAGGTCAGATTTAGCGTTAGGGTTTAGGGACAATAGGATTTTGGATGGGAATAAATTATTTGATCCCCACAAGGATAGCAGTACAAAACTGTGTGTGTGTGTTTACCATACAGTGTGTGTGTGTGTGTGTGTACCGTGTGTGTACCGTGTGTGTATGTACCGTGTGTAGCTTGTGTACGTTGTGTGTGCGGTGTGTGTATACACACTGTACTCTCATAATTTCCCATAGTCAGCAATGGGGGGGCCACATTCATTCACTCACCGTAAAGCATAACACAAGCTCTTATCAGATACACACAGTTTAGAGAGAGAGGACGAGGAGAGACAGAAAGAGAGAGGGAGAAAGAGAGAGGGATAGAAAGAGATATTGAGAGAAAAAGAGAGGGAGAGAGCGAGTGAGAGAGAGCGAGAGAGAGAGAGAGAGGGAGGGAAAAAATGTTCTCCAGCAGCAGCGAGCTAGTGCTAATTCATCACATGAGCCTCTAGCTCGCACAAAGGATGTCCTTGTTTGGGGCCTACTTCTCAATGGGCCTCCCTTACTCCTCCACCCCTCTTTCCCTCCTTCCCCCTACCTCTCTTCTCCCTCCTTCCCCAACATACACACATTCTCCACATCCGTCCATCCCTGAGGGCATTGGGTTTCTGGTGCTGAGAGGGAGTTTCTTGGAGGCAGGATAGCATTAATTGAGGCCCTGCTTCAATCGACAAGCCTCATGGTATGCTTTGTATTTGTCTGGAGTGGGGTTAGATGGGTTTAGTGTGTGTTTGTGTGTGTTTGGGGGGGGGGGGGTAGTGTGTGTGTGGCTGTGTCTGCATATCTGCCCCTTTTCAGCTGCACTGATAAAACTGCTTTTTCAACAACACACACAAGCACACACACACAGTCTGCGGCTAAGGCTTTTGGGGATTTTGAGAATGTGTGTTTCCAGGAAATTGTACATTTACCTTTCTCCCTGCTGATCTGTGTTGGTATTTCATTTGGACTTTGTCTGGGGGCCACAGACATGGACACTGTATACACACACACATGCACTCCCTAGCTCTCAACGCACGCACACGCACACGCACACACACACACAGTCTTGTACAACTAACCTTGTGGGGACACAAAATTCAGTCCCATTCAAAATCCTATTTTCCCTAACCCGTACTCTTACCCTAACCTTAATCCAAAAACCTAACCTTAACCTTAAGCCTAACCCTACCTCCTAACCCTAACCCTAAAACTAACCCTAGCTCCTGACCCTAACTCTTAATGTAATTCTAACCCTAACACTAATCATAACCTTAACCCTAAACCCCCTAGAAATAGCATTTGACCTTGTGGGGACGAACAAAATATCCCCAGTTGGTCAAATTTTTGTTTGTTTACTATTCTTGTGTTTTTTTTTTTACTAGGCAAGTCAGTTAAGAACAAATTCTTATTTACAATGACGGCCTACCGCAGCCAAACCCCGACGACGCTGGGCCAATTGTGTGCCGCCCTATGGGACTCCCAATCACGTCCGGTTGTGATACAGCCTGGAATCAAACCAGGGTCTGTAGTGACGCCTCCAGCACTGAGATGCAGTGCCTTAGACCGCTGCACCACTCGGGAGCCCACAAGAATAGTTAAACACACACACACACGCACTAGCTCCCCCCTCCCACCACCAGCACGCACACGTAATGCCATAACTGCTAGCACAACAGAACATGTGCCCCCCAGTCAAGGCCCCAGTTAGTCAGCGGGTCGGTAAGACTGAGCTGAGCAAGGTGTCTGAGAGGTTGTTTTCCAGCCGCCTCACCCCCTCCAAACAGAGCCCAGATTAGAGGAGATTTGGTGTTAAATGGGCCCCCCGTCATTCCACACACACACACACACACACACACACACACACACACACACACACACACACACACACACACACACACACACACACACACACACACACACAGACCAACACACACACACACACACACACACACACACACACACACACACACACACACACACACACACACACACTGAGTACATGAGGTAGGAGAAGAAGAGGGGACACTCAGGAGAGAGAGAGGGAGAGAGAGCGAGATCAAGAGAGAGAGGCCAAACACACAAACAGCCCAGCCAGGAGTCTGCTCTACTTTCCATTAATGTTAACTAGAACTAATCCATGGTGCATAGAGAGTCACGCGAAGAAACAAGCCACAACATCGGCCCATGTAATGTTTCTCACGCGCGCTAGATTTTCTTCAGGGCTTTCGCTGACCGCAAACCCAGAGCAGCGATTAAGTCTAAAGGTACATTCCAAATGGCACACTATTCCCAACATATTGCACCCTATGGGCCCTGGTTAAAAGTAGTGCACTATGTCGGGAATAGGGTGCCATTTGGGACGTAGCCTAAACACTATTGCTTTTACTTCACCTCTCCGGGCCCCTTGCTGTCAATATCATCTGGGACGTGAACAAATTCTGCATTTTCATTTTCATGTAGATGGACTTACCTGGGAGACTGACAGAAGTGTTGTTTTCTTTTCTGCAAGCAAGCAGAGGTCAGCAGAGATTTGAACAGATTTTTGCTCATGATGTTTGACAGGCACTTTTTGCAGATTGTAAAAAACAAATATGATTTTGAATCAGTTTCTGTATCTGTCCCTCTGTGTGGTGTAGTTTCTTTCTAAAAAAAAAAGGTAAATGATTCCATTCGCTACATTAAGTAGCTGCACACTCTCTTTTAAAGTGATTTAAACTCAGGTTAATTAATTCCCATCGTTTTTTGGTCATCAATGCTAATGCTAGCTCGATGCTAATGTTCACATGTTAGCACGTAGCGACTGTGTTATGTTACAAACCCAAAGAGTGTGAATAACAATCTCCCCAGGTCCATATACAACTCTCACAGCTAAAGAAAACATTTTGGTCATTTTGTAATTATAGGTGAACCGGCCCTTGAACCCTTCACAGTCATGGGAATTGGCCTATATGGACAGGGCTACAATTAAATGTTTATATAGAAGAAATATGAAAGCATATGCATAACAATGGTAGCAATTGAAAGGGAACAGTTTGGAGATAACAGTTCACCTGTTCCCACTGTTGACTTCATCTGCATTTTACATTTACTTACATCTACTTTTCGCTGCAGTTATTGAAAACGAAATCTGAAAATACATTGTGGATACATTGAATAACTTGATAAGACAATTCCTGGAAAATGTGAGGTAGGTGCAACATAAGGCAAAATAAATACAAGGGTTTGAGTGAGAGGACTAACTGGTGTCTCCAAGTGGCCACACACCTCTCTAAAGTGTGCACTGTTCCTAAGCAATTTCAATGCACTTTTATGACTCAAAGAAGAGTCTTCAACTCTCAGGTACTTTTTTTTAGCTCTCCTAGCTGTGCCCTTGAGGAACTGGAGCGAGCACACTTGTAGTTGTTTCGATTGGAACCCAACCCTGCAACCCCACCATCACACAATTATTGTTGTTGTTTACGCAATCCAAAAACGCTCCATTTTAAATGCCAATCTGGGTCAGGTGGGCATGATTTGAAAGCGTGTTCTATTGCCAACATAAAATATGATCTTACAGTGTTAGGCCTTCACACGGCAATTCAGAGAAACAGGTCGTAATTTTGGTGCACATAGAAATGAGTCATGAGTGCATTCAGGTGCGTGTGCGCGGTGGCGAATTCTCTTCACAATAAAGAAACATTTGGTACGACAACGTCAAATGTCATCTTGTGACTGCACATCAAACATAGTGATCATAAATGTTGACACGGTGTACGACATGAGTTTTATGATTTGGAGAGGTGAAGTGCACATTACGACTCACGGGTGTTTGGCTTGCTTGTATGACATCAAAGCGATAATTATTATAATCCTCATGTGTCATCTTTCCAAATACATTGAGTCATCTTAATTTACAGAATTTCCCTCACTCAGAAAACAAAACATTTGCTCAAGTTCCCCAATTACCTGGAGGGTTGGGGGCACCTTCTTGTTGTGTGCACTGCTCAAGTTCAGAACGGCTGTCAGTCAAAACCAAAAACTGTGAAGTGCAGAGCCAGAGCTCTGACATCATGTACAGCCACTACATTCTAATTTAGGCACTTATTAGTGCCCAAATCTGCCATTTTCAACCTGCAGACGGATAGTGGCGACAGTAAGCATCTTTACACCTACAGTATGTTTACCAGACTGCCGTCAAGGGACTGTCCTCGTTAAGGGGTCAAAGGTCAGGATAGGTAGGCTAAGCTCTTAATAAGAGAGAGAGAACAGGATGGTTCAAACCTCCTCCTCCTCTTCCTGCCATCGCAAACGGTCAACAACATGAACGGCCACACGCGTGTCTAAGTAGCCCATAGACCACTAGGTAATCTTGTGTTATAGTAATACCTTGTGGCAAACAGTGAATCGATAAACCCCCGTGGCCTGTTGCAAATGGACCAGCCAGCCACCACTGACTGCACTAGGAAGATTACTGGGAAACGGCTCTGCTCCGCCGTCTCCCAGTAATCCTCCTGATGGTGTTTCCTAGGGGATAGGAGTGAAGGCTCTGTTCTGCTGCCAGGCGATCACAGTAGGGGCGAGCACGGACCCGAATAGATGAAAGAGTGTTGGGTTCGCTTATCGCACACTTCCTTTCGTTTCGGGGTTAGAGAAACACAATAAGGCTAAGACAGCGAATCCAGTTTTCGCTGAGGATGGTTGAACTTTCACCTCATGTCGGCCGAAGAAAGGTGGGGCCTCCAGGGAAGAGTCCACTTCCTCTTACTTGTCTTTTGTTCAGTTTTCTGTCCCAAATGACCTTACAATGCGTCATGAATTAAATCATATTTTTGTTTTCGCTACAGAGACTTCTTGACGGTGGGAACGTCACAGATATAGAATCACTGGATTGTATTTCATGCACTATAGGAGAGTAAACCTGGCTAGCATATTTGGTTCCTTGGAAGTTGTGAGAATGTACATTTTTGGTTTCCCATTGGTTCTGGGAACGAAGCCATACATTTCCTGACTGATAAAACTGAACGTCTTTTAGACGTTCTGAGAACGGAAGTGAAAATGTTGCATGTTCTGGGAACATTCATTTTAAGGTTGCAGGAGGTTCTGAAAACGTTTTCCTTGGCGGTTTTATTAACGTTCTGAGAACAAAAATAACAGTTGATTTAAAGGTAATTAAAAAACATTCTGAGAAAATGTTTCAACAAGACTTTTAATAACAGTCCGAGCTTAGTTTGGGTTAAACCGTTTTGAACTCCAAGCACAGATAGAACACATGGAAATTCATTTGTTTTGGCATTAATCACTCAATCACATTTATTTGATATTGTGGCACAGCTCTTCTGTTCTCTATCCATGGAATTAGTCCACTGCGCCACCAGGATGGATCTAGCAAGGCATGTTTTATTTATTTATTATGCAAACCTGTTAATTCTAGTCTAGTCAAACAGATCTCATTTCAAAGGAAACAAGCACTCATTAAGATCAGGTGTGGCCAAACAGTTGGCGTGGCCAACACACCCGAACACACTAAACAAGATAGAGGATAGAGAACGTTTTGTTAATGCTGAGAATGTGATGTTTATGTTTTTATATAACATTCTTAGAACGTTCTTTGAAAGATAATAAATTTTTCAAGTGTTTTTTTTATGGAAAGTTTCCTTAACATTCTTCGAATAATTTGAGAACATTGCTTTGAATAGAACCATGAGGAAACCTGTAGGAAACGTTATGCTAAAGTGCTGAAATTCCCACAGAAGAACGTTGTTCCTTAACGTTTGCCAAACTATTTGATCAAATTCCCAACGTCAAACCAGTTGGAGAACGTTCTTAGAATATTACCAAAATTGAAATGAAATGTAATCGTGTTTGAACTTTCAGGAAACATTCTGTTAAAGTAATGAAATCTATTTTTTTTGTCAAGTGTCTTAAATGTGCTGAGAATGTTCCAAAGCCAACCAACTATCCTGCACCATTCCTAGAAAGTTGTGGTAAGGTTGTATGCAAAATAAACATAGGACAACTACGCTCTCACCAAGCTCTAAGAAACATATGGTTCTCAGAACGTTATGTGCTAGCTGTGAAGACTAACATGCCAACCCATTAACAGTCCTTTCATTGGAATCCATGTTGCTCCCCATAGAAATATAATTGGAATCTATGACGTTCCCCATATAAATAGTAAATCTAGTCATTCTATTTCTATGGGGTACGTAATTGATTCCAAGGGCCATGTGCGCCGGGTTTGCCTGTTAAAGTCTTGGCTCTACTCTAGATTGCATGTCTGGCGGATTCCAGCCTCGCAGTCCTCATTTACAACCCACGCGCACTACGGCTACATCACAATCCATTTACCAGCCTGTGTCACAAGCTTCACCTTACCGTATCACATGGTGACCATTACCTTTGGTGACCTTTCCCAAAATATCAAACCAACGGTACCTGGAGCCCAGGCTAATCATCTTTAGTCTTCAGTTAACCACGGCCCATAAGAAGAGTATTGATCTGAAACTCCAATTCCATCCCACTGTCAGTCAGTCAGAGGCCTGCGTACGTGTCAAGAGGCTGTTGTGGCCAAGTCAAGATAAATCAAGACAAATCAGGGTTGTGTTCAGCATGGTGAAAATGTTTAGAAATGGTGTGAAACAAGGAGGCTTACTATTTGAACTTGGGAAAGGTTTGAAAACGCCTTGTGTCTGTAGTGAGAAAATGTTTTGAAACGGGAGTGAAGCGTTTTGAACTCGGAAAATGTGCCTGAACACGACCCCGGTGTAAAATGGCCAACGTTGGATAATACTGATTACTGTTTAACTTTATCTGGTATACCGGTTTGAGTTCATCTCACTGTTGCAGAACTGAAAATTGACACAAAATTCCCCCTCTTATAGGCTTTCGCCCACATATCCCCCTTGCAGGCTTTTTCAACATTTCAGAAGAAGCGACACCACTACACCCCGACAAACGAAACTCACTGCACCGCCGATTCAACTTAGCCCACTAGACAAATGGCTAAAGGCTACAAGGAGATAAAATACCAACTATCCCCCCTTCCACTAAACCTTGCACTCCAGTCTTTTTTTTGGCAAGCGACCTCTGTCAGGGAGATGGGTCCTACCCGATGAAGCCCGACGGGCCATCTGATACGTTGTGAACGGAAGTGCTCTCACCGGCTCCCTTTATGCTGATGCCGAGCATTTTTTCTAAAGGGAACGGACTCCAGACTCCGGAGGACAAGGGCTCCGGGAAGCAGGCCAAAGATGTCTAAGAAGGAACATTTGTTTCTGATTTGGCCCGGGAGCTTTAATGACCAGAGCGGATACTCACATTTCTCTGGTTACAGAGTCTGTCCCGTTTTGTTATGTTCCAAATGATGGAGAACTGGAGGCCACACAAAAACAAAACCCAGAGAGAAGGGGGAAAAGAGGTCGGATTTGGACTGAGGGAGCTATGTTGGCGTATGAGAATGTTTATGGTTTATGGTTGAGGCCGCTCCAGTCAATGTGGGATGTGCCAAGTTCCAGTCTTGTACAAAAATCCCCCTTTGAGGAATAACACTATTCGAGAAAAACGCTCCTGAAATTACTTCTCTACTATCCTACTATCAGACTCAAGCGCCTTCGTGAACTGGTAGAAAGGACAATAGCAAGCTTCTTACAGCAGTATAATCTATATACTGTAGATGTTACAAAGATACGTGAAATCCAGCGCTCGCTAATGAGGCAGTTCAAAAATAGAATGGTGTTAGCTATTTCCTTGCCAGCTCTCATCATCCACTCTTCAACAAGTCTCCATTCTATAATCCTGACCATCAACTCACCTTTTTCTGTTACTTTGCAAAATGATAGCATAAATAAATATGGACACGAGGCGAACCCAAATCACTCAGAAATATTCCTCTTGTTTCCGAGCAATTTTGTTATTAACAATACCATTGGAGGACAGAGAATAATTGATTATTGATATTCGGTGCAGGGTTGGAATCAAGTGAAAGCTCAGGAAACTAGTTAAAATCTAGTAGGTTAATGATATAAATCTTTATTTTAGGGGCTATTTTTAATTAGGTTTGAGCTGAAACTGTATTTTTACAGACACTGACTAACAGTGGTGGCTCCAACCTTTGACACAAACTATGAAATCTATCCACGTCTTCTTTGCATAAAATGTGTCTCTTCCTGAACTTCTTCGGGATCGGTGTCCCTTCCACGGGACAGTTACAGGCAGTTAGATTTGGGTATGTTATTTTAGACGAAAATGGAAAAAAAGGGGCGGATCCTTAAGAGGTTTTAATCAAGGCCAGTATGTAGCCTACAAGCTAGCATACTGAATACCGGCACTTTAGGTAGCAGCTTTCTAAGAACATTCTGTATCCCAATGTCGATTCATACAGTACGTTGACATAGTTCATTCTGTATCAACTTCGGTTGAAGGGGTTGGGGTGACTTGATTGTGTATTTGGCATCCGCAAAGGTCTTCAAACCGCATCTGGTTTCAACGTGAGGTAGTGGTTCTAAGCTTTGTGATGTTTTCGTAAGGTAGCCAACGGTGAGCTTTTATTAATGGCTACCAGGACAAACCCCCGTCCAAAAAAATTTCTGTGGCGGACTGGTGGTTTATAAGACTCAAATAACCCGCCACAACAACCTAGCCATAACTAAGGATTTCTGCCTTTTTATGTCTCCCTGTCATCCCTTATCTTTATCCCTGCCTCCCTCGCTCCCTTTCTCTCTCCTCCCCTCCGCCACCTACCCCCGTCTATTTTTATCCTCCTCTCCCTTTGATCCATTATGTATTCTCGAGCTGTCGTGCCCCCTTTACTTTCGTCTCCTTCCTCTCTCCATCCTCCCCCTCTCCCGATGAAATTATACCGCTCCACTACCGGTAATTGTATAAAAGTCTCCGCTGGATGACCCCTGAGGACACCGCAAGACGGGAGAGAGAGGAGAGAGAGGGATGAGGAGGGAGAGAGAGAAAGACAGGACAGAGACCGGAGGAGAGATGTGAAATGGAGACCGAAAGACGGGAGAGAGAAATGAGAGTCGAGGCATAGAGAGAGAGAGAGAGCGAGAGCGAGAGAGAGAGAGGAAAATATACAGAAAAAGTGAGAGGTGAGGAGAAAGAAAGACTGAGGAAGAGATGAAACTGGGACTGTTATGCAACGGCGGCTCCCTCCACGGCGCTAGCTCTGTTTGGTCTGGCTGGGGAGGGGGGGGGGAGAAAAAAAAATGCTCTGCAATCACAGAGTGAGCCCCCCAGGCGACGGCTCTCCTCCAATTACCACGTAGGGTCTCTGCCATGACCGAGTTACTGAGCAGAATTTCCTCACCAGAGTGCATCGATCGGTAGCTTACTACCTGCAACACGTCCACAGAGGCCTAGTATCCACGGAAACAAAGCCTACTATCTCTCCTTTCTGAAAGGAGGGAGTGAACAGAAAAAAAAGAAAGGAGAGGAGAGGAAGAGACATCAAACACAGCCCAAATCCTCACAACACTGTTTACGTAAGCCTGGTATGATCTATTCCAAGGGCTTCTGTCTACCGTTCCTAGACTGAGTGAGCTAAATGTACCCCATCTAAACCGCAGCTCTCCATTGCTCACAGTTGCAGACACACAAGTCCACTGCACTTTAACAATACGGGGTTTATCCCTCGAAAATACCAACTTCCGCGAACGCAGACAGCCTCTGATGTTCGTCGTTAAAACACCCCATGTGTGTCTGTTTTTTGTTGTTTTTCCTGGCACCTTGCCCCCTTAAACTCGAGAAGACCACCCAAAGCTCCCCCCCCCCCAAATACTTCTGAAAGCCCCCCCTGGAATAAAGGGGGAGAAGTAAGTGGGGTCTCAGAAAATCCAGGTATGGGTTCTCCGACAAAGGACTCTGTGTTGTAGGGGGGAAACCAAAGCACCAGCCTCTCTCTGATGACTGGGAGGGATTTTAAAGCGAGCGGAAATGACCCCCCGTCACCCACTTATAGGACCCCAATAAGCGAGGACACGTAGTGGTGCCATTTCGGGGGGTTGTACTGTATGCGTTCACTGGGTTGGGCCATTAGCGTCAAGGGGGGACCCCAGCCCCCTTCGCAAACCCAGCCCCCTTCTTAAAAATAGAACACTTAATATCGGCGCGGCTGAGTGCATTGATGTTAATGGTCTTGACACACACAAAATATCTTTCTCTTTATTTATTTATTTCTTTATCTATCCTTTCCCCGATTGTTGCAAATGAACAGGGGGCCACACACCCTCTCGGTCCCATTCATACACAGAGAGAGAGAAGGAGAGAGAGAGAACAGGGGTCAGTGGAAGAGTGGCATAGAGTGGCATCAGCAGTTTGGACTTGGGTCCCAAAATGTCTGAAGGGAATATTCAATGCTGTTGTATTGGCTTTCAACGACTCACGTGAAATGCATTGGAAAAGCCCTCGGTTGTGTTCTTTAAATACCGAACAGAAGTAAACTTATTGAAACAACGAGGACCTACCTGGACTTGTCCAATTAGAAACACTTCAACACTTTTCAGCTGAAAAAGTTACAATGAATATCATCATTGACTATGTCACCACCATCTTTGTTTTGGTTTATGTTGCAATCCATCCACCCTTCCCATTATATCTATCTAATACCTATAACTAAACCAAAGTTGTAAAAGGTGCAATTCAAATATCCTTCATTTTGAACAAGAGAGTGAGAAAGTAGTGAACAGCACTTTTTTACAACAAACGTCTCTTTCTAATACAATATTGTAACTTTCTATGCGAAAATGCCGAGTAATAAGCGACCAAAGGACAATAAATCCACATCGGAGGCCTACTCCCCACCAAACAACGAGACAGACATGGCGGAAGGCACAGGTAACAACGTGACACTTACAGAACTTACCCTGGCTCTGGGAGAACTACGTGTTGCTATAGCTGAGGATTTTAAGGCTACTAGTGCTGAACTGGACACCAAAATCGAGAGCACCATTCGAACGGTCGCTTCGCAGGGCCAGAGTATTTTGGACCTTGAGAAAGCTTCTGAACTCAAACGCTGGTAGGATCGACGAGTTAGAGAAGCTATGCACGTCCTTGCAGGATAGTGTGCACTTTCTGTGAAAGTGATCGACCGAGAGGGCCGATCCAGACGTCATAACCTTCGCGTTGTTGGTCTGGCAGATGGGGTGGAGGCGGGCTCTCGCCCCACCGACTTCTTCGCCAAGCTATTGAGGGATGCAATGGGATCGGATGTTTTGGCTTCGGCTCCCCAGCTGGACCGTGCACATCGCACCCTTGTCCCAGTGCCTGGTCCGGGCCAACGGCCTCGCCCAGTAATTATCTGTTGTCACAGTTTCAAGACCAAGGATCTTATCCTGCGCGAGGCCCGAATGAGGGGTAACCTGTTACATAAAGGACACCCCTTACGTGTCTATGAGGATTATGCGCCCGATGTGGCAAAGCATCACGCTACAGAGATGTCATGACCAAACTCTACAAACTCCATCTTCGCCCAGCCTTGCTCTTCCCTGCAAGACTCAGAATTACCCCGCCTTCCGGTGAGAAGATTTGTCTCTCCTCGGTTTTGTACGCAGAGAAGTTTATCCGGGAATATACACCAATCCCCAGTACGGGTTAGAGCGCCTTGTCATTGTGTGTTAGGGTCTGCTCATGGACTCGAATCCATACTATACCATGACGGGTGAAACCTTATTAAACTGTCTCAGCAAGGGCTACCGAACATGTAAGTCGCTGAGCCGACCAATGGAGAGCGGTCAGAGCTCTCATTTAACGTTAATTTCACTTTCATTCCGGCTAGACGACTGACCTGTCGGTGGAGTTCAGAGCGATGCTTGTTTGGGTGGCCTTCCAGGTTTAATCATTGACACTTTCGGATGGATATACTTATATACCCCCATTTTTGTTTTGTTTCGTTATTTATTTTTCAATTCTTACATTATTCTTATTACCATGTATGTATGTATGTATGTATGTATGTAGGTGTGTATGTAGGTGTGTATGTATGTATGTGTATATGTATGTGTGTGTATGTATGTATGTGTATGTATGTATGTATGTATGTATATACACTGCTCAAAAAAATAAAGGGAACACTAAAATAACACATCCTAGATCTGAATGAATGAACTATTCTTATTAAATACTTTTTTCTTTACATAGTTGAATGTGCTGACAACAAAATCACACAAAAATTATCAATGGAAATCAAATTTATCAACCCATGGAGGTCTGGATTTGGAGTCACACTCAAAATTAAAGTGGAAAACCACACTACAGGCTGATCGAACTTTGATGTAATGTCCTTAAAACAAGTCAAAATGAGGCTCAGTAGTGTGTGTGGCCTCCACGTGCCTGTATGACTTCCCTACAACGCCTGGGCATGCTCCTGATGAGGTGGCGGATGGTCTCCTGAGGGATCTCCTCCCAGACCTGGACTAAAGCATCCGCCAACTCCTGGACAGTCTGTGGTGCAACGTGGCGTTGGTGGATGGAGCGAGACATGATGTCCCAGATGTGCTCAATTGGATTCAGGTCTGGGGAACGGGCGGGTCTGGGGAACGGGCGGGCCAGTCCATAGCATCAATGCCTTCCTCTTGCAGGAACTGCTGACACACTCCAGCCACATGAGGTCTAGCATTGTCTTGCATTAGGAGGAACCCAGGGCCAACCGCACCAGCATATGGTCTCACAAGGGGTCTGAGGATCTCATCTCGGTATCTAATGGCAGTCAGGCTACCTCTGGCGAGCCCATGGAGGGCTGTGCGGCCCCCCAAAGAAATGCCACCCCACACCATGACTGACCCACCGCTAAACCGGTCATGCTGGAGGATGTTGCAGGCAGCAGAACGTTCTCCACGGCGTGTCCAGACTGTCACGTCTGTCACGTGCTCAGTGTGAACCTGCTTTCATCTGTGAAGAGCACAGGGCGCCAGTGGCGAATTTGCCAATATTGGTGTTCTCTGGCAAATGTCAAACGTCCTGCATGGTGTTGGGCTGTAAGCACAACCCCCACCTGTGGACGTCGGGCCCTCATACCACCCTCATGGAGTCTGTTTCTGACGGTTTGAGCAGACACATGCACATTTGTGGCCTGCTGGAGGTCATTTTGCAGGGCTCTGGCAGTGCTCCTTCTGCTCCTTCTTGCACAAAAGTGGAGGTAGTGGTCCTGCTGCTGGGTTGTTGCCCTCCTACGGCCTCCTCCACGTCTCCTGATGTACTGGCCTGTCTCCTGGTAGCGCCTCCATGCTCTGGACACTACGCTGACAGACACAGCAAACCTTCTTGCCACAGCTCGCATTGATGTGCCATCCTGGATGAGCTGCACTACCTGAGCCACTTGTGTGGGTTGTAGACTCCGTCTCATGCTACCACTAGAGTGAAAGCACCGCCAGCATTCAAAAGTGACCAAAACATCAGCCAGGAAGCATAGGAACTGAGAAGTGGTCTGTGGTCACCACCTGCAGAACCACTCCTTTATTGGGGGTGTCTTGCTAATTGCCTATAATTTCCACCTGTTGTCTATTCCATTTACACAACAGCATGTGAAATTTATTGTCAATCAGTGTTGCGTCCTAAGTGGACAGTTTGATTTCACAGAAGTGTGATTGACTTGGAGTTACATTGTGTTGTTTAAGTGTTCCCTTTATTTTTTTGAGCAGTGTATATGTATGTGTGTATGTATGTATGTATGTATGTGTATATATATATATAATTTAAAAATATATGTTTGATTGGGGGTTTAATTTAGCAAAATCTTTTTCCGATCTCCAAACCCACAATATGTAAATGTACTGCTGTCTATGTCGGTTGCTGATGGTTTATGTTTAGACCGACATTGCCTAGCAATATAATCTTGTGATGCTATATCTAGTTTATCTCAGGGATTGACCCAAGATGACGCTTAAGTGCTCAATATGTTTAAGTTGCAACTTATTCTGTTTAGGTTTATTAGATGCTAATTGAACACTTTATTCGCGGGATCCTCCTCAGTTCATATGTTAGTAGAAGTTCTAGGATAGTGAGAGGTGAACGTATAGTTGGGATTTTATTTTTGTTTTACCTCTTGTTCGAGGTCGCGCCGTGCTTTTTTGGCATCGGCCAGACAATGTGTTTATTATTTTTATTTTTCATTTTTTTCTCTCCTGTTTGTGTATGCCTGTTAAAGGTGGGTTGATGGGGGGGTTAATGTTGGGGAAAGTAGGGGGACAGGGTGGAGAGTAAAGGTGCTTGCCGGGGGGGAGGGGTTGGTTGGATACTGCTCGGGTGTAGGTGCTACATATGCTGATCGTGATGGTTTGGTGCGCTTTATTACCTTTTTATTGAGTTACATATTATGCCAAAGGAACTACAAACGAGAGGAGGGCGGGTCTTACATTCACTTCCTGGAATGTCAAGGGTTTAAACGAACCAATTAAGAGAGTCAAGGTCCTAGCCCACTTGAAAGCACTCTTGTCTGGTATTCTATTTTTGCAAGAAACCCATCTGAAAAACAATTCTCATAGCAGACTTAAATGTAGGTGGGTGGGGCAAGAGTATCACTCTAACTTCTCTGCCAAAACGAGAGGCACAGCGATTCTGGTACGGAAAGGAATTCCCTTTCTACATAATACCACTATTGCGGATAAAGAGGATCGATATGTGATCGTAATAGGAGAGATCCACTCTACTTCTACTAAATATCTGTGAGTCAAACATTGATAACCCCTCTTTTTTCAAAAGAGTCCTTGCCCTGATTCCAGATATCTCCCATATTAACCTGGCCATACTAACCTGGTCTAGCACACTTAACTGTGTGCTAGACCAATATTTGGACAGATCCTCTACCCGAACCCCTACCTCCTATTCAAGCGAATTCTTGAATACCTACATAAAAACGTCTAACTTATTTGATATATGGAGGATCTCTAACCCTACGGGTAGGGAATACTCCTTTTACTCTCATGTTCACAATGTTTATACTCGAGTTGACTACTTTTTGGTTGATGCGAAATTACTCCCCTATACCTGTAATGTGAGGTATCATGATATTATAATCTCTGACCACAGTCCACTCACCTTCTCCCTGAGATTGGGTGACATCGTACCAAACGAGAGGGTCTGGAAGTTGAATCCTCAGCTCCTCACAGAACCAACATTCTGTGAACATCTTAAAGACCAAATGACATTTTTCTTTGATACCAACGACAACACAGACTTCCCCAGCATTATTGTGGGAAACACTGAAGGCTTATTTGAGAGGCTGTATCATCTCCTTTCAGGCTGCCAGGAGTAGGCAAAACAGAGGAAAATTGGTAGAATTGGAGGGACAAATTCACTTACTGGATAGGGAGAATGCTAGCCATCCATCTATGGAGAAACATTTAAAAAATACCTCTTTAAAATGTGAATATAATCAGATTCTCTCAGCTAAAATTGCTAAGTCTTTTCTCTATGCCAAGCAAAGATATTTTGAGTTTGGTGACATACCACACAAATTACTCACTAGACAACTTCAAAAGAATGTGAGTGACCGAATGATTCACAAAGTTAAATCTGCATCTGGGGAATTACTCTCTTCCCCCAAAGACATCAATGACAGATTCCATCAGTTTTATGCGACTCTATATACGTCTAAAGCGGATCCTAACCCCTTCATTATGCAAAACTTTTTGGAGGACTGTAATCTTCCTGCCCTGAACCAGGAAGATTCCAACTTCCTGAATAAGGAAATATCTCTTGAAGAAATTCGAGAAACAATTAAATCTCTAAAGAGTGGCAAGACCCCGGGCCCAGATGGATACCCTGGTGAATTCTATAAAACATTCAGCAACATGCTCTCCCCCTACCTGCACAAAATGTTGGTTCAGGCCAATGAGGATGGAGCTCTCCCACCTACTTTGGATGAGGCGTTCATTACAGTTATACATAAGAATGGTAAAGATCCGGAAGAGGTAGGGTCATACAGACCAATATCCCTCCTTAATACAGACCAAAAGATTTTAGCAAAAACTCTGGCTAACAGGCTTAGCACTTTAATTGGCAAATTGGTCCATTCGGACCAGAACGGCTTTATCCCTAACAGAAACTCATTCTTCAATCTTAGGCGCCTCTTCAACATTATGTATTCTCAGAGGTTACCAAACGTGGACCTTGCCGTTATATCTCTTGACGCCGAAAAGGCCTTTGAACAAATGTTGAATGGTCCTATCTACTCAAGGTCCTACAGAAATGTAATATTGGAGATGGGTTCTTAAATTGGATCCAGCTTTTACATAGGAACCGAGAATACTCACTAACCAATCATTGTCGCCCCGATTGAACCTTTACAGAGGGACAAGGTAGGGTAACGCGCTATCGCCTATGCTCTTCGCCCTAATTATTGAACCTCTCGCTCAGGCGATTAGATCTCATGCAGCAATACACAGCTATATTACTAAAGATTCTCTAAATAAGATTTCCCTATACGCAGATTACATTCTCCTCTATGTAACAGAACCCCAAGCTAGTATCCCAGCTATTCTTGATGTGATTAATTTGTTTGGTACCTTCTCGGGATACAGAATAAATTGGAACAAGAGTGAATTAATGCCCATACAGTTGCAAAACACCTCCTGGCTAGAACATCTTCCAGTTAAGTTATCTTCAGAAAACTTTACCTACCTAGGAATTGTAGTTGCCAAACAATACTCCTCACTATTTAAAGAGAATTTCCCCTCTCTGATGCAAAAACTCAAGGCAAACATACCATTTTGGAGAACTCTCCCAATTTCTCTGCTCAGAAGAATTAATGCCATTAAAATGGTCTTCCTCCCACAACTGCTCTACCTATACCAGAACATCCCAGTATTCATACCTAAGTCCTTTCATAAACAACTGGACTCAATTATCAATCCTTTCATCTGGGATTATAAAACACACAGGATAGGTAAAAAACACCTCTGCAAATCCAAAATGGAAGGAGGATTGTCTCTCCCAAATTTAATATTTTACTACTGGGCCGCTAACCTCCGCGCTGTGACGCACTTCCGTCACCCAGCTGGCTTAGTATGGAGCGTGAGGAGTGTCACCCCTTCTCTACTGGCGCTGTGATTTTGTCGCCTGTCAATCTGGAGAGGTCACTTTATCGTAACAATCCTATTATACATAGCACAGTCCGAATCTGGAAGCAAATTAAAGTCCACTTTGATCTTAGACCAATATCATTCATGCTCCCTGTTGCCAGGAATCCCTCCTTTGCCCCCTCTAACCTTGATAACACCTTTGAGCGATGGGGAGAGTTGGGGATAAGTACCATGGGGGATCTATATATAGAAGGGACCTTTGCTTCCTTTGAGTTGCTGAGGGAAACTTATAATCTTCCCAGAAGTAACTTTTTCAGATACCTACAAATCAGAGACTATGTTAGAAAACACCTCCCGACATTTGGGAATGCTAAACCTTCCATGTTTGACGGATGCATAAAAATATGCCCCATCTCAGACAAACTGATATCTCGTCTATATGACGCTTTTCAATCTGTTAGCACACCTTCTACAGATGCCATTAAGGCAAAATGGGAGGAAGAACTAGGGACTGACATTTCTGTGGCAGACTGGGAAGATAGCTTGGAGTATATCCACACCTGCTCCATTAACTCCAGATATCGTCTCATATAATTCAAGGTATTACACACATTACACTATTCCAAAACTAAACTGCATAGGATATTTCCTGATACATCCCCTACGTGTGATAAATGTCAGGCTGCACAGGGTACACTACTCCACTGCTTTGCCCTATGCCCTAGCTTGTATGGTTATTGGTGTGGAATTTTTAGGATCCTCTCTGAAGTTCTGGAGACTTCAATTGACCCAGACCCGCTTCTGATAATCCTGGGGTTGTCTGATTCCCTAAACGGATTAACCAACCCACAAAAACAACTCATCTCTTACAGTCTCATTTTGGCAACAAAATAAATACAAATCTGGCAGCCTTTCCTCTATAACTTGGACCAGTCAACGCTGTGAATTTGTACATATTAACGCACTCTCAATTGTAATATTTGAGTCTACCTTTGGGCAGCATGTGCTTGCCCCGCCACCCGAGCAGTCGGGAGGGGAATAGGGGGGAATAAGGGGGGGGGGGGGGGGGGGGATAAAGGGAGGGAATAAGGGGGCGGGGTGACATCTACCCTCTGTCTTTCTACCTGTCCTTGTTCTGTACCCAGAACTCTGGGTCTTGTTGTTTCTGTCTGCTCTTTTATGTTTAGATAAGAATTGCATACTTGTCTTTTATACCTATACACCCTTCTTGTGTGTGTTCAATAAATAATATTTGAACGAGAAACTCAGGAGGGAGGAAGAGGAAAGGAAAGTATTATGCTCCTCCAAGGCCTCCCGTTCTCCTCTCAGCATTCCACTGTACTCAGCAGGGGTGTGTGTGTGTGTGTGTGTGTGTGTGTGTGTGTGTGTGTGTGTGTGTGTGTGTGTGTGTGTGTGTGTGTGTGTGTGTGTGTGTGTGTGTGTGTGTGTGTAGGGTTCCTGTTTGTTCAGAAGAATGCAGTCATCTTTTGTAAAAGGGTGGAACTGTGCGGCTGCCAGCTCCAGCTGGGCAGGCCTTTCTCATTTCAGAGCTGGCCGCTGAATGACCCTCCCCCCTTGCTGCTGGGGCAGCATATGCATGGAGGCCCACACATACACGCACATGTTCATATGCACATACAGACAGACAAATAGACACATACACACACAATATGTTTTATGGATGAGGGGCCTACACAGGTGAGCAGGGGTGAGGCTAACATTGAGTGGAAGGAAAACATGGCACAGTCATTCCTCCCTAACCCTTGTCTTTGTTGGGTGTAAACTTCTGCAATATCCTAATGTGTGAAAGGGAAAAACCCAATGATGTCGGCATGCATCCCCGGGGTCAAACAATAAACAAACTAGAGCCTCTCTTTGGTCTAGATTCAATCCGGACCACGAAAGATCGGTGTTATTGCAAGATTTATATTTAAAGATAATTCCCGGTTGAGCAGACATCCGCAGTGTTTACCCTGAATGTGGTTTCCGCGAACATGCATAGCGGACATGATGCGATTGGATTGAATTTGGCCCCTAATTTCTCTCTCTCCAGCTCTGTCTCTTTTTACTATCATGTTATCTCATTCTATACCGTTGCTATTGAGAAAGTACAGTATGGCTGTAACTAAACAGGATTTGATCAGTTACTGTGACTAACATCTAGATTTATGCCTTACTCTGGATTCCTTTAATTATTGTAACACAAACTACTGTAACTGAGAATTTTTTTTATTAAAGAGGAGGGGAAAAAAGTGCAGAAAAAAAGTGAAAACCGTAACACGAAGGTCATCCGTACTGACCTATGGGCCCTGGCCAAAAGTACACAGCAAAATAAATGGTGTACATTTAACTCTGAAAGTGTAATATGTACACTATTTTCAGTGAACATATGAGTCCCAGTGTACTGATGTTAAAATAACACTTTTAAAGTGTTCAAGATTTAACTCCCCCTCTCCGAGCTGGGCATCTCCGGCAAGGTCCACGCTTGGATTGCGTCCTACCTGACAGGTCGCTCCTACCAGGTGGCGTGGCGAGAATCTGTCTCCGCACCACGTGCTCTCACCACTGGTGTCCCCCAGGGCTCTGTTCTAGGCCCTCTCCTATTCTCGCTATACACCAAGTCACTTGGCTCTGTCATATCCTCACATGGTCTCTCCTATCATTGCTATGCAGACGACACACAATTAATCTTCTCCTTTCCCCCCTCTGATAACCAGGTGGTGAATCGCATCTCTGCATGTCTGGCAGACATATCAGTGTGGATGATGGATCACCACCTCAAGCTGAACCTCGGCAAGACGGAGCTGCTCTTCCTCCCGGGGAAGGACTGCCCGTTCCATGATCTCGCCATCACGGTTGACAACTCCATTGTGTCCTCCTCCCAGAGTGCTAAGAACCTTGGCGTGATCCTGGACAACACCCTGTCGTTCTCAACTAACATCAAGGCGGTGACCCGTTCCTGTAGGTTCATGCTCTACAACATTCGCAGAGTACGACCCTGCCTCACGCAGGAAGCGGCGCAGGTCCTAATCCAGGCACTTGTCATCTCCCGTCTGGATTACTGCAACTCGCTGTTGGCTGGGCTCCCTGCCTGTGCCATTAAACCCCTACAACTCATCCAGAACGCCGCAGCCCGTCTGGTGTTCAACTTTCCCAAGTTCTCTCACGTCACCCCGCTCCTCCGCTCTCTCCACTGGCTTCCAGTTGAAGCTCGCATCCGCTACAAGACCATGGTGCTTGCCTACGGAGCTGTGAGGGGAACGGCACCTCCGTACCTTCAGGCTCTGATCAGGCCCTACACCCAAACAAGGGCACTGCGTTCATCCACCTCTGGCCTGCTCGCCTCCCTACCTCTGAGGAAGTACAGTTCCCGCTCAGCCCAGTCAAAACTGTTCGCTGCTCTGGCACCCCAATGGTGGAACAAACTCCCTCACGACGCCAGGTCAGCGGAGTCAATCACCACCTTCCGGAGACACCTGAAACCCCACCTCTTTAAGGAATACCTAGGATAGGATAAAGTAATCCTTCTAACCCCCCCCTCCCCCCCCTTAAAAGAGTTAGATGCACTATTGTAAAGTGGTTGTTCCACTGGATATCATAAGGTGAATGCACCAATTTGTAAGTCGCTCTGGATAAGAGCGTCTGCTAAATGACTTAAATGTAAATGTAATGTAAATGTAACTCTGTTGCAGTGTTCCCCTTTTAACTCTTGAGGAACTTGATTGTGGTGTTCATATAGCTCTAATGTAGAGTAATACACTAATCCTACAGTGTAAAACACTTGGTTTAGAGTACACTGGACTCACTCTGCTTAGTGCTGACGCTGTTACACTTTCTCAGTGTAAGAAATGAACACCTGTAGTAGAACAGTAAATCATTTTTGGGTGTTGTTTTAACACTGTATGGTGTAAAGCCTAATTTGCTTATTTCCCAGGGTGCCTTTACTTTTTGAGTAAATTGTACAGTTAACACCCATGAATGTATTGGTTCGTGACAGAGACAAGTGAGTTCCTAAGTGAATGTTATCAATGGTAATTCAACTCTATGACAATACATTACATATATCATAATGCTTTACATATTGGCCTAGTTGCTGGCCTAGTTTTACCCTAACACGGTGGTGTTAGGAAACCCCTGGTTTACAGGCCACATCAGGCCTTCAAGTCACATTCTGCTGGCTTGCAAAGTGATGTGTAATTCCTGCATTCAGAATGACCATCAGGATTAGGAAACTTGATTTAAAAAAAACACTACCTAAACCATTTCAACCGAGAAAAAAAACATTATAAAAACATTATTAAAACATACATTACTGATTGGATGAGTTTAAAAAAAAAGTCAGTTATTTATCTTTGTGTAGCATAAGTGTACATGCAAAAACACAGATATCAAAAACAATCCGGAAAAAATCTACCTGCAGTAGAGCATGCTGGGAAATATGATAATGATGGGTGTCGTTTTAATGGGACTGTTACTCTCCACAGTGTAAAACAATAACTCTGGTTATTAAAACCAACACTGGGGGTTATTTTACACCACAGCATTAATGTGGTCCCGTGTGGCTCAGTTGGTAGAGCATGGCGCTTGCAACGCCAGGGTTGTGGGTTCAATTCCCACGGGGGGACCAGGGTTCAATTCCCACGGGGGGACCAGGATGAATATGTATGAACTTTCCAATTTGTAAGTCGCTCTGGATAAGAGCGTCTGCTAAATGACTTAAATGTAAATGTGAATTTCACTCTTACAGAGTAATTTCACTAGAAATTTTACACTGAAAAATCAACCCTGGCCAATTTGCTGTGTATTTCACATAAGGACATACAGTATATAAGGAATAGGGTGCCATTTGGGACACAGCCCAGATCTCCAATCTACTTCTTACTTCCGAGCCACACCCCTCTGCTGCTTGCAACCCAATAGGGACAATTTACTGCAGGATCCAAATCTACGTTTACTCTGTGGTCATCACTAGATAGCGGTGTGTGTGTGTGTGTGTGTGTGTGTGTGTGTGTGTGTGTGTGTGTGTGTGTGTGTGTGTGTGTGTGTGTGTGTGTGTGTGTGTGTGAGGGTGTGGGGGGGGTCACATTCCGTTGCATTATCGTAATGATAACTGCTGTTGAAACATTCCGTATAACCTCCAGTGTACTTGTGCCAAGCCAGCGTTCAGTAATTACCAGGGTGGAGGCACCACTTTGCTCCTGTTACCGGAAATCTTGGAATATTTCGCCCGCTTAAGCGTCTTTTCAGGACAAAACAACAACAACAACATCAGCAACCAGGAAACGACATGAGCCCCGAGGCTTAGTTGAGTGAATGTTATAACTCTCTTACACACACACACACACACACACACACACACACACACACACACACACACACACATACACATACACATACACACACACACACACACACACACACACACACACACACACACACACACACACACACACACACACACACACTTGTACACAACATGCACACACATTTCAGCAAAGCCATCACTTAAGGTAAGAGTCATAGACCATCGAATTGCACTAATATATGATTTGAACGTTTGAAAGTTGAAGGTCACCTGGCAGTTTATAGCTCTGCAAAAGTTAAACAATTAATGATATAGATGAAAGCATTTTCTCAAAACAAGCAACATAAGTAGTGCATATGCATTTGTCGTTGCAATGTAAAAGCACAGAACATGTCAGACAGTCAGACAGTCCCCATGTTTTGACTCACCCCCTCTATGAATCATGGTTAGCACCTCTGTCAGTCTGCGGGGGCGTGTTGGCCAAGCGGCCCTCTGATTCGCCGGAATCCTGTAAAATCTCAACTGGCTTTGACCTCTGGTGTTGCTAGGCAATGCTGAGGGGAGAACAGGGCCCTCTTTGAAAAACAGGTTGGTGTGTGTTCTCACTGGCTGACCAGAGCAGACCCCGCTCTGCCCCTCAGGCAGGACATTAACTACACATGAGGGAGCCTCTGGACAGACTCAAACTGGATTTTACAAACACAAACAGACCGGCCGACAACGGGACGTCTCAGCCCAAAATCTGTTATATTTGCACACGGAGGGCTGATTAAACCTAGTCCTGGAAAAATAAGCATATTCCACGTTCCTTAAAAAGATGGTTACTGGATGTTCCTAATTTAAAGTGCTTTTAAGTCCAGGACCATAGGCTCAATCTTTGTCCAGGAAACTGGCCCAGAGTCCAGAGCAAAAAAGTGTTCGACAGATGACAAAATAATTGTGGCCCTCAAGGCAACTGAGGTCATGTGTCGTATCACATTATATTCCTTCAACCCATTGATAAAATAGTCACTTTGAGTCAATGTGAGTCATTGATCGGAGGGACAATGGTGTCATGCAGCTCATTGTGTCCACCACTCATTGTGTCCACCACTCATTGTGTCCACAATAACAAAAAGAGAGGCGGATAGGTAAAAGGAAGGGAGGGACAGGAACTCTCTCTCTCTCTCTCTCTCTCTCTCTCTCTCTCTCTCTCTCTCTCTCTCTCTCTGTGTGTGTTTTGGAGGGTCTGACTGTGTGGTCTGCTGAAGGAGGGGAATTCCATACTCCAGATCAACTATACCCCCACCCCCTCCAAAGTGCAACCTAGCGCAGCATAGACACCCGGACATACTAACTCGAGTTGGGATGGGGGGGTTGTAGTGGGGGGGGGGGGGGGGGGGGTTAAAAGTAAATCACATCCACCAATGTGTGGAGACGTGACAATGGGGCTTGTTTTGTAAAGTCATGGTCAAAACAATTGTTATTTATGAAAAAGGAAATGACATCAGAGTGTTGACTGTAAAGAGACGACATGGGACACTTTTATCCTATGACTTTGTTTAGAGTGGTGTACCACAAGGGTCGGGACCCTTCTTGTTTTGGAGAGTTTTTAAACCTACCCGAACACTACATAGACACGTCAACAATATAGGTCTCAAACAAGCGCCATTGGATGCTCTTAAGTTGCTGGTCTCCACAACTCCACAGCACAGGAATAGCAGAATACAACATGCACCAACCTTAACAATATGTTGCCGTTTCTTGGCTTCAAATTGAGATATTGTGTTATTATTTACATCCTCTTGTGTAAACAACCAATATTTCTGACTGTAGTTGAATGAAAACGATGTTGAATATAATAAACGACATTCATCAATCTAACTCCATTATTATGTGAATAAATACTATAGGTCCATAGGTGTATTCATTGGGTCTAGTTTGAGTCGCAAGCCTTGCATCACCAGTCGGAATACTAGAAGTGACACGTGTCCAAGACTAAGAGCTCATATCTTGCGATCTATGCCTTAGCATTCAACTATTGAGTTAACCTTATAGCTCAGAGATGCACAGTTAGAGGACAAGCATCTATGCTATGTGTATTGTGAATTATATTTACCAGTAGACCTGCTAAATTCTGAACGTATAGTCAAAGCATTACTCTGTAAAACAAGGAAGTCATTCACTCACTAATAGGACTTAGTGGTCATTAAATCATTTACACTCAAACTATTACAGTGTACATGAAATACATGACACGTTACAGAATAACACAGAGTAAATGATTCTCACTAAATAAGACTTAAAGTAGTTACATGTGTCTTCAGTTGATAATCTCTGAGAGAAAAAAATGATGTGTCTCAGGAGCTTGCTAACAAGTCCTCAAAGTATGAGCGAATTCACTGCCCTTTTAACCAAATTCAAGCGGGAACTCCCCCTAACCTGAATGAACATTTCTTTGCACTTTGCCGACCCAGTTAGCAATGAGCAATCGGGAGGCCGGGCATCCCTCCAGAGTGGTCGCATGCCGCGCGACAGCTTTTTCGCCAATCGCCTCATTCATGGGGCGCCCGCGATATGCCACTTTGTCAAGCGGCAGCCGTGCTCCTGCTGTTCAAGTGCTGTTTTCCTCACACAGCCCACCCTTCCTCCACCTGTCCTTCTTCCGACTGGCAACACTACAGCTGACAGTCGGAGGTAAGGTGTTTTGTCAGCGTCAAGACAGCGGCGTGCCTACTACCCTTTCACCACTTATTCATTTATCGACTTTTATCATTTAAGATACGTTGGATGCCATGTCCATTTGAAAAAAACGATTTGTGATTTCCAATAGGTATTTAACAAGTACTGTAAATGATTATGTGTGTGCAAAATATATCAGATAACGAGGGCTAGTCCTGGTTCCCTGGATCAACAAATCGATCCAGTAAAATCAACAATAACAACAGAAAATGATTGACAGGCTTCTCACACAGCAATTCATGTGACATCGTAAAGGAATCAAAGAAGGGGCATTGTGAAACGTACAATGTCACTTCTTTGATTCCTTTCCTATGTGACGTACTAACAGTAAAACAATAAAAACGTGTACAAAAGAAGCATGCCGATAAAAAAGAAGAAGATATAAATAAGAATAAGATAAAACAAAAATAGCCGTAAGATAAAACCAAAATAACCTATATTCATATAGTATGGAAATGTTCTGCCCTTAGAGTGGAATGACTACAGTGCAGTAGAATTATAGAATTATAATGATAGTATATCTACAAAGTGCAGTTGACATAACTACTTCATCGGTCCGGTAGACTAAAGTGATTTATGTGTACAGAATATGACTAAATGGTAAGTGTGTGGTAAGGTGCAGGAGTCCGCCCAGGGTTCAGCTGTTGGATCAGTCTTGTGGCTTGGGAGTAGAGGCTGGCTTTGAGATAGGTGGTCCGAGACTTGATGCTGACTCTCACTGCAGCGGATCCCTCTCCCCTGTGCACCGCCTTCTCCCGCCTTCACAATCGGAGGCCTCTTTCAGCTAAAAGTTGACCTGAATCTGGACCCTTTTATCCATGGCATTCTGGGTTGCAGGTCCTTCCAAATGACTTCTATACACAAAGAAATAACCATTGAGTGAGATTTGAATAGCACAAGGTCTTACACATGAGTTGAAGAATGTACTTAAAAGTAGAGAAAGCAAATGTAACACATGTATTAATATCAAAACTTACTGTGGAGAATGGTCTTCAGAAACAAGTCCCTGAAACAGGCCTCATGCTCTGCCTCGGTCCAGGTTGTGGCGATGGCAAGGCGGTTTGACAGAATGCAATGTAGCATCCGCCACACTGTCAACTTCAGGTCCATAGCAATACATACAGAAACCTAAGAAACACTATGTTAACATATTTCCCACCCCCTATATTTTAAATACATGTATTGTGACAGTCTAAAAGACAAATTGCTGCTATTTAATTTTGTGACAGTTATGTTCTGACAGTGAAAACAAAAGGCAGGAACAACACACCCAGATTCTTATCTTATCAACTCAATTTGAATGTTGTGACCAGACAACAGGAATGGGCCTGATAACCAGTCAAAATACACCAATCATAAAACATGCAAATCAATAAAACACTGGCCTTCATCATGGTTAACATTTGTTCACTCTCTATATTTCAACTTGACAACTGACACCACACCTTAAACACTTTAAACATGCGGTCTCACCAGTTCTCTGGACGTAAGCAAGGTCAGTCGAGTTCACCCAAACCGGACTCCCATTTTAGACTCTAAATGGACCCCGGCGACCTCACCACTCGACCATATACCAGATGCTTTGTGCCTTTCCCCCTGGCAGCTCTCCATTATCAATCACAACCAACTCTCCAGTGACATGTCTATGTGAATAACAACCATGCATTGAATAATGCCTCTCAGGTGTGTCTGCTCCAGAGTCCAGAGTCTCTCTCTCTTTCAGGATGTGTCACCATGTTAACTGCTGGGTGAATATCTACAGATAGTTCAGCTACGGAGTTGTCAGGCTGCGTTTTCAAACAAAACCTTTTGGTCGTAATTCAAACGTGAGAGAAGAAGTGTGTCATTTTCACTGCCTTTTCTGGTTGCAAACAACCACACAAATCAATCGCCATAGTCGAGTAAATTACGTCATAAATTTAGCAAATAGTGCAAAGAAAAGTGGATGAATTGGAATCAAACTCAGACAGCAGTCCAATTCATTAGTCAGGCAATTCCTGGCAAGAAAAAGAGAATTATGAAGCATGGCTAAATGTGGACAGACAACTGTTGGACTGTGTTTGTGCCAAGACAACGCCCCACGAATCAGTGATGTGGCCTCCCAGCCAGGTTATATCTGTGTCTGTCCCCCGGCAGATCAAATAACCTTCGCAATGCTGAGTGGGGAGGACTGAATAGAAAATGCCGACCTTGAGGGCCTCAATGTGAAAGATATAACTAACTCCAGTTGGCCCCCTATCAGTACATACCAGATAGTCCTATATTTGTTTATTTAGATTTTGAATCCAAGCACCCATCCCTGCAAGAGGCCTTTTGCCTTTTGGTAGGCCGTCATTGTAAATAAGAATTTGTTCTTAACTGACTTGCCTAGTTAAATAAAGGTTAAATCAAACAAAAGTATAAAAACAGACAGCGGAAGTTTAATTGAAGACCCTTGAGGTCTTGTGAATGGTTGCGCTCCTCAATAAATCCTGTAGATACCAATCAATTTGGAGTATGATGAAAAATGACAGGGTTCTTCTGTAAAAATGGAAGAATAGCAAATGTGAGTACTTTACATTAAGATGCCCTTTGTAAAGGGGACCTTATTGTAAAGTGCTACCATATAACTTTATCACAAATATTGTAGAAGCCCGGATATATGAACCCCTGACAAAGCTGCCCTGTTGTTCAGTTACAGATCCTTAAGATTAGAGAAGCACAACCTCAATGCACCAGTGCTTCTAGCAATAACAGAACAACATGGGTGGCTGTAAAAACAACGTTTCCCATTTGTAAATGGTGCACTAATCAAATCATATGAGCAACAAAATGTTCAAGGGGCCACTGTGAATTTGTGGACATTTTGGGAAACATGCCATGGCAAATGATCAAAAGCCGAAGCATTTTTCATCAACTGTAAGCAAATGATATGAGAAAACAAAATGGTTCCATATGCCGCTGGGCATGAGTCAATCAACATGTCGTACAATCTGCATACAGAAGCAGATAAATAGTGAAGGCTCCATGACTGTTGTACGACAAGGCTTTACTTACAATGTGCTAGCTATGGCCCATGTGATTCTCTCCAGTAGGCCTTTGCACAAAAACAGCCCCGAAAGAGAAAGTATACTTTACGCCTCTTTGGCTACTTCCTAATAGGTTACACGGAATTCTGTACTTGTCCACTGTCCTATAAGACTGAACGTGAAACAGTGGGTGCATTTCAATAGTCAATGGACTAGGCCTACCTCTCCTCGTCTCTCGTTTACCCGGACAGACGTGAAAGAACTGGAGAGGCGAAAAGAAATTCACAGTACAGACATCCACGATATTGCTTTGACCTATTCTGGGTATTCAGATCGATAGAGATGAAGGCGGGGAGATGAGGTGAGACGGCCTCTTCAGGCCATTTAGATGCAAAACATGTGAGACCTATAGGCTGTTTACCTGTCACTGGTGATGAATAAAATAGGAAGAAGAACCTCAGGTCTCACTGCCTTTATGGCAAATATACTTTAAGTGTCAGTGGAGGCTGCTGAGGGGAGAACGGTTCATAATAATGTCCGGACCGGAGCGAATGGAATGGCATCAAACACCTGGAAACCATGTGTTTGATGTATTTGATACCATTCCACTGATTCCGCTCCGGTCATTAACACGAGTACGTTCTCCCCAATGAAGGTGCCACCGACTTCCTGTGGTAAGTGTACAGCACGTCTGTGTGACGGCAAGCTGATAGCTTTGGGAAGCTCAAATCAAATGTGAGAAGTGTGCCTCTCATGCTCAATGGGAGTGTAGTCAAGTTACACGTAGCTGATTCAGAGGGGTTGGGTTAAATGCGGAAGACACGTTTCAGTTGAATGCATTCAGTTGTACAACTGACTAGGTATCCCCCTTTCCCTTCCCATAGTTGTCCCGAACAATGTGGACATCAATTCCCAAGGCCTCCCAGGCACAAAGAAGCTCTGAGCGAAACCCAAATCTTCCCCGGCAACACAATGGGTCCCGAACACACATTTATAGACCTTACTACGCCCTTTGATATACAAGCCTCTTTTTCCCCACACTTAATAATTAACCAATGATAGGATAGACGGATTGGGGGAAACCTGGGTGTCGTCGTGTGAACACTAACTTTTCCTACCTTCCTGCTGGGACGGCAAGCAAGGTCACCTGATCCCTCCACCGGACAGCGATGACAGCGATGACGTATTCCACATCCCCTCGCTTCAGCTGGGCAGCCAGTCGTGTGAGGAGAGGTTATTACACAGTTGTCTCTTCTTTTTCTCCTACGGGTCTGACATAATCAGTCCACGCCAGTGGCGCGTAACGTGGCGCATGAATAAGACATCATCTCTGTGGTCTCCTTTTTCCACTCTAAATGTTTAATAAGTGACGAGACAGAAGAGATGATCTGTGACACATTTAGAGCAGTTGTTAGTGACAGTCTGTTGGCTTGGCTGTTTTGGACGAGAGACGATTGCCTTTCAGAGTGATCATACGATTTGAGCGTACTTTGTTGTTCAGAGAAAGGGGTGGAGGTGTCTGCGTGTATGTTGTGTGTAAGTGTGTGCATGCGTGTCTGTGTGTGTGGCCTACAAATGGGATAGGAAGCATCTTCTACATGTCAGTAATGTCTGAAATTCTCTTGGGGATTAGAGTAGCTGTAGCTCCATTTCAAAAACCTTCATTCTTCTCTTCAGTTGAAGTAAGACAAAGACGAACGAAAACAATGAGTATCAGACTCAAACACAACAAGTGTCTATTTTTAGATTCCATTGAACCAACTATGCCACATAGGAGATTGCCCATTATTGTTTCAAACGCTTTGTTTAGTATGCAGCAATGGTACAGTAGCTTGGGAGAGAGAGAGCTGAGGTGGTGGTCGGAGGGTTTCAAGTGGTGAGACTTACAGTTGAAGTCGGAAGTTTACATACACCAAATACATTTAAACTCAGTTTTTCACAATTCCTGACATTTAATCCCAGTAAAAATTCCCTGTCTTAGGTCAGTTAGGATCACCACTTTATTTTAAGAATGTAAAATGTCAGAATAATATTTATTTCAGCTTGTATTTCTTTCATCACATTCCTAGTGGGTCAGAAGTTTACATACACTCAATTAGTATTTGGTAGCGTTGCCTTTAAATTGTTTAACTTGGGTCAAACGTTTCGGGTAGCCTTCCACAAGCTTCCCACAATAAATTGGGTGAATTTTGGCTCATTCCTCCTGACAGAGCTGGTGTAACTGAGTCAGGTTTGTAGTCCTCCTTGCTCAGACACGCTTTTTCAGTTCTGCCCACACATTTTCTATAGGATTGAGGTCAGGGCTTTGTGATGGCCACTCCAATACCTTGACTTTGTTGTCCTTAAGCCATTTGGCCACAACTTTGGAAGTTTGCTTAGGGTCACTGTCCTTTTGGAAGACCCATTTGCAACTAAGCTTTAACTTCCTGACTGATGTCTTGAGATGTTGCTTCAATATATCCACATAATTTTCCTGCCTCATGATGCCATCTATTTTGTGAAGTGCACCAGTCCCTCCTGCAGCAAAGCACCCCCACAACATGATGATGCCACCCCCGTGCTTCACGGTTGGGATGGTGTTCTTCGGCTTCCTTGCTCCCAATGATGAACCAGGCTTGTGGAGGTCTATAATTTTTTTTCTGAGGTCTTGGCTGATTTCTTTAGATTTTCCCACAATGTCAAGCAAAAAGGCTCTGAGTTTGAAGGTAGGCCTTGAAATAGGTACACCTCAATTTGACTCAAATTATGTCAATTAGCCTATCAGAAGCTTCTAAATCCATGACATCATTTTCTGGAATTTTCCAAGCTGTTTAAAGGCACAGTCAACTATGTAAACTTCTGACCCACTGGAATTGTGATACAGTGAATTATAAGTGAAATAACCTGTCTGTAAACAATTGTTGGAAAAATTACTTGTGTCATTTTGTGACTTGTGTCACAAAGTAGATGTCCTAACCGACTTGCCAAAACTATAGTTTGTTAACAAGAACGTTGTGGAGTGGTTGAAAAACGAGTTTTAATGACTCCAACCTAAGTGTATGTAAGCTTTCGACTTCCATTGTATACGTAACGCCCACAAAGACCGGCGTGAAATTCTAGCATGGACACTCACTGAAGGTACCCACATGGTTCACACAGGGCAGTGTCATAATGAGATAGCATCAGGTATGTTGTTGTTATAAAGATTACAGGTCACCTGCAATTATTATATCATCAAAATAATAGCCGTGATCTCATGTTTGGCTTCATGTAAACGTCCTAACGCCAGTTGGCTCTAACAAACTGATATCTCATTCAAGTTCTTTAGCATTTTATGCTAACCTCAGAGTTAAAGATGCACTATGGAGAAATCGCTCCGCCATTTTCTGGTTACTAAAATTCTAATAGTTTGCCTAATTCCAGTTAATGTGACAAAACAAGCGAGTATAGTGTAGAAAATGATTGTACCATCTGAACCTCTGTGAAATATACCCAAAAATATTGTAATTTTCAGCTGTTTGAAGCTGGTGTATAATACCAAAAGTAAAAGAAGCAAAAATGAAACTTAAGAACGGAAAGCATAGAAATAGCTCACATAAAGCAGATCTACCGCTTTTTAGACTTACTTTCAAGGAGAATGACAGATCTATAACTCACATTTCTATGTGAATTTGGTCAGGTCACCCAAAAAGTTGCATTTTGCAGCTTTAACTTTGTCATCAAATCAAAATACAATTACATTTGGTGGTAGCTTTTTCTATTTTCTCTCATTTGAAAAACGACGTAAAAATAAGCACCAGAACCAACCATAAAAACAGACGAGATGAATGTCCCCCTAGGCCCTGACATTGATCAACCAAACAGACAGCCATTTTGAGAGCTCAACCACCAGTTGGCATGATGTGCTGACAGACAGGCACTGTTGCTCTCTGCCTGTGGACCAGAGTCGTTTCCATGGCAACAGTAATGTTCTAGCTGTCCTTGGCACAGGTCGATCTCAACCAAGGCCACAGCGAAAGACGACCCACGTCTTCCGATAGCTGAGCATTTGTGATAAACCAACCGTGAAACACAACGAGGGAATAGATTTATTGCATTCGAATCATTGGCTGTCCTACAGCTGTACTCAATATTTCATTTTTGGCAAGTGTTTGATGAGACACTATCAAAATCTCCATGACACCAATATGAAATGAGGGATTTAAGCAAGGCTTACCATAGCACCAGTCTCCCTTTGACTTCAAAGCTGTCTGTTACGGCATCGATATTAGGAAGTTGTCAGATTTCAGGCAATACATTCAGGAGATCAGCAATACCCCCCTCCCCAAACTGACTTCATCTCATTATGGGCCAGTTTGCACTTCAGATGTTGCTTTTATGGGAGCCCTGCTACACTGACGTCTGTGGAGATATTGCTTGACTTGGACACGCTTTATCACATTAGAAGGGCTTAGGGCTTTGGCACCATGAATCGTCACTGTCAAAAGTGTCCTGGCCACCCTTTAATCAGATGGAGATTTCTGCCAATGGAAATGTGATGATTCAGACGAGACACTTCATACATTCTGTAAGGCTCCTGCTTCCCGGAGATATACAACTGTCTGTTTGAGATAATGTACAGTAATATACTGTATCTCATGCATTTCTAATATATCTACTGAGATACAGTTTCATATGTCTCTAATATATCTACTGACAGTAATGTAACAGAATCAGTCATACTCTCCTCTTTATGAATTTAAACAGATTACTCAAATGAGGACACAGCAATTACAATTTTGCAACATTTAATGGTGAGCATTCTCATTTCGGTGCAAAAAAACATCGCAATATCTGTACACATTTCTTCCTTTGATCGAAATAAGCAGATATTATTTTGCCTTATTTTGGTATAACTATGGACAAAAGTGTTGTGCTTTAGATTGCCCTTGCATCGTTGTTAGAACTCATACCCTCAGGAGCATTGGCTGGATTGCCAGACGTATTTGAACGGTCCAAGTCAAACAGAGCACAGTGCTTTAGTTTTGTTGCTTTGAGAAGTCCTGATAATAGCATTCACTCTTTTCTCTGTTCTCTCACTTGGCTGCCAAAATGACATGGGCCCCTCAAAATAAACCACCTCTCCTCCACCGACTGCTTCACTAGTAGATGTTATGAAAAATACACTGAGATAAATTCCTATGCTTTATCTCATTCGGGCCCATCCTAACACGTTTATGGACACAGCTGGAAATCCACCACCTCTCCTCTCCCACCCCCCTTTTTCGTCTATTCTTCTCTTCTTCTCGTCCTCCCCCACCCCCTTTCCCTCTCCCTTCCCCCCTCCCCCTCTTCCCACTGTCCTTCAGGAGTCCTGACTTCGAGTGAGCCACTCACCAGGTACTCCTCACCAGCAGTCCCCGTCGTCATGGTTACTGACCAGAATCACACCCAATCGTGAGGTGGTTGACACCCTGGAGATGGGTCTCTGAGCCTGAGGGACGAATCCTATCGTACACATAGGACATTTACGCCCTCTATCACTATCTTAGAGGGCAGAAGAAGAGTTGATTGGGTTAATATCTAATGCTGTTTTTATCATTTGAAAAGGTTAAAGGGTAAAGGGTAAAGGTTAAAAGACAAGATGGTGCTCGATTTACCAGCGGAATGGTACATCTGCCATCAGAACACAGAACATTTAACCTGGTTATTACCGCTGATTGAAAGATTGCCTGATTGAAAAGGCCTTGGTCAGATGTCAGGTGAGATATAGGAAATTAGCCTATTTGCTATATCTCTCTCAGCGTATCTATAAGGCAGGATAATTATGGATATCCATCTGGCATACATGGGGTCCTGTGGTCCAGTGTAATGAAACTGTATAGGTGGCACTTAATGACCATTGGGAGATTGGTGAATTAGTCAGCACTTTGAGTACATGACACATGTTGAATTAGCCAAATCTAAGTTTAATAATACCTATTATGTTTTGATCAGTTTCTTGCTCGAAGAGGAGATGTTTTGACACCAATGTCAACATGTACAGTGGCAACAAAAAGTATGTGAACCCTTTGGAATTACCCAGATTTCTGCATAAATTGGTCGTCAAATTTGATTGAACCTTTATTTAACCAGGTAGGCCAGTTGATAACAAGTTCTCATTTACAACTTCGACCTGGCCAAGATAGAGCAAAGCAGTGCGACACAAACAACACAGAGTTACACATGGGATAAAGAAACGTACAGTCAATAGCACAATAGAACAGTCTATATACAATGTGTGCAAATGTAGTAAGATTAGGGAGGTAAGGCAATAAATAGGTCATTGTGGCGAAATAATTACAATTGAGCAATTAAACACTGGAGTGATAAATGTGCAGAAGATGAATGTGCAAGTAGAGATACTGGGGTGCAAAGGAGCAAAAAAATAAATAACAGTATGGGGATGAGGTAGGTGGGTGGGCTATTTACAGATGGGCTATGTACAGGTGCAATGATCGGTAAGCTGCTCTGATAGCTGATGCTTAAAGTTAGTGAGGGAGATATGAGTCTGCAGCTTCAGGGATTTTGCAATTCGTTCCAGTCATTGGCAGCAGAGAACTGGAAGGAAAGGCGGCCAAAGGAGGAGTTGGCTTTGGGGGTGACCAGTGAAATATACCTGCTGGAGCGCGTGCTACAGGTGGGTGCTGCTATGGTGACCAGTGAGCTGAGATAAGGCGGGGCTTTACCTAGCAAAGACTTATAGATGACCTGGAGCCAGTGGGTTTGGCGACGAATGTGAAGCGAGGGCCAGCCAACGAGAGCATACAGGTCGCAGTGGTGGGTAGTATATGGGGCTTTGGTGACAAAACGGATGGCACTGTGATAGACTACACCCAATTGTCTGAGTAGGGTGTTGGAGGCTATTTTGTAAATGACATTGCCAAAGTCAAGGATCGGTAGGATAGTCAATTTTACGAGGGTATGCTTGGCAGCATGAGTGAAGGATGCTTTGTTGTGAAATAGGAAGCAAATTCTAGATTTAATTTTGGATTGGAGATGCTTAATGTGAGTCTGGAAGGAGAGTTTACAGTTCAACCAGACACCTAAGTACTTGTAGTGGTCCACATATTCTAGGTCATAACCGTCCAGAGTAGTGATGCTAGACGGGCGGGCGTGTGTGGGCAGCGATCAGTTGAAGAGCATGCATTTAGTTTTACTTGCATTTAAGAGCAGTTGGAGGCCACGGAGGGAGTGTTGTATGCCATTGAAGCTCGTCTGGTGGTTTGTTAACACAGTGTCCAAAGGACCAGAAGTATACAGAATGGTGTCGTCTGCGTAGAGGTGGATCAGAGAATCACCAGCAGCAAGAGCGACATCATTGATGTATACAGAGAAAAGAGTCGGCCCGAGAATTGAACCCTGTGGCACCACCATAGAGACTTCCAGAGGTCCGGACAACAGGCCCTCCGATTTGACACACTGAACTCTGTCTGAGAAGTAGTTGGTGAACCAGGCGAGGCAGTCATTTGAGAAACCAAGGCTGTTGAGTCTGCCGATAAGAATGCGGTGATTGACAGAGTCGAAAGCCTTGGCCAGGTCGATGAAGACGGCTGCACAGTATTGTCTTTTATCGATGGCGGTTATGATATCGTTTAGGACCTTGAGCGTGGATGAGGTGCACCCATGACCAGCTCGGAAACCAGATTGCATAGCGGAGAAGGTACGGTGGAATTCGAAATGGTCGGTGATCTGTTTGTTAACTTGGCTTTTGAAGACTTTCGAAAGGCAGGGTAGGATAGATATAGGTCTGTAACAGTTTGGGTCTAGTGTGTCGCCCCCTTTGAAGAGGGGGATAACTGCGGCAGCTTTCCAATCTTTAGGGATCTCAGACGATACAAAAGAGAGGTTGAACAGGCTAGTAATAGGGGTTGCAACAATTGCGGCGTATAATTCTGGAAAGAGAGGGTCCAAATTGTCTAGCCCGGCTGATTTGTAGGGATCCAGATTTTGCAGCTCTTTCAGAACATCAGCTATCTGGATTTGGGTGAAGGAGAAATGAGGGAGGCTTGGGGAAGTTGCTGTGGGGAGTGCAGAGCTGTTGGCCGGGGTTGGGGTAGCCAGGAGGAAAGCATGGCCAGCCGTAGAGAAATGCTTATTGAAACTCTCGATTATCGTAGATTTTTCGTTGGTGACAGTGTTTCCTATATTCAGTGCAGTGGGCAGCTGGGAGGATGTGCTCTTATTCTCCATGGACTTTACAGTGTCCCAGAACTTTTTGGAGTTTGTGCAACAGGAATATTTTGCCAGTAGCGCTGTGGAACATCCAGGTGAAATTTGATCTGATCTTCATCTAAGTCACAACAATAGACAAGCCTAGTGTGCTTAAACTAATAATACACCAATTATTTGTATTGTTCTTGTCTATATTGAAAACATAATTGAAACATTCACAGTGTAGGTTGGAAAAAGTATGTGAACGCCTATGCTAATGACTTCTCCAAAAGCTAATTGAAGTCAGGAGACAGCTAACCTAGAGTGCAATCAATGAGACGAGATTGGAGCCGCCTTGCCCTATAAAAAACACTGATGTTCATCAGTCCACGGAAAGACAAATTGTCTATAAATGGAGTAAGTTCAGCACTGTTGCTCTTCTCCCTAGGAGTGGCCGTCCTGCAAAGATGACTGCAAGAGCACAGCACAGAATGTTCAATGAGGTTAAGAAGAATCCGAGAGTGTCAGCTAAAGTCTTACAGAAATCTCTGGAACATGCTAACATCTCTGTTGACGAGTCTACGATACGTAAAACACTAAACGAGAATGGTGTTCATGGGAGGACACCACGGAAGAAGCCACTGCTGTCCAAAAAAAAACATGAATCTGAAGTTTGCAAAAGCGTACCTGGATGTTCAACAGCGCTACTGGCAAAATATTCTGTGGACAGATGAAACTACAGTTGAGTTGTTTGGAAGGAACACACAACACTATATGTGGAGAAAAAAAGGCACAGCACAGCAACATCAAAACCTCATCACAACTGTAAAGTATGGTGGAGGGAGCATCATGGTTGGGGGATTCTTTGCTGCCTCAGGGCCTGGACAGCTTGCTATCATCGACGAAAAAATGAATTCCCAAGTTTATCAAGACATTTTGCAGGAGAATGTTAGGCTATCGATCTGGCAATTGAAGCTCAACAGAAGTTGGGTGACGCAACAGGACAACGACCCAAAACACAGAAGTAAATCAACAACAGAATGGCTTCAACAGAAGAAAATATGCCTTCTGGAGTGGCCAAGTCAGAGTCCTGACCTCAACCCGATTTGAGATGCTGCCCGATTGAGATGCTGTAGCATGACCTCAAGAGAGCAGTGCACACCAGACATCCCAAGAATATTGCTGAACTGAAACAGTTTTGTAAAGAGGAATGGTCCAAAATTCCTCCTGACCGTGCTGGTCTGGTCCGCAACTACAGAAAACGTTTGGTTGAGGTTATTGCTGCCAAAGGAGGGTCAACCAGTGAATGTTTACACAGTGTGTTCAATAAAGACATGAAAACATATAATTGTTATTAGTTTAATCAGACTGTGTTTGTCTATTGTTGTGACCTAGATGAAGATCAGATCACATTTTATGACCAATTTATGCAGAAATCCAGGTATTTCCAAAGGGTTAACATACTTTTGACAACAGTGACAACAATCCGTACTGATTAATGCAAAACCCTATTCAAAATATACATGGAATTGATTACTTCCTATCACTATGTAAGGTCAAAATGGATAGAAAAGGTGGACATGGCATTGCGAGCGGCTCACAGTATTGTTTCATTTGTCTCTGTCAGTGAACAGATGATTATCTCGGTGTTGTGAAGCCCTGTCACCTGAACGAGACCAATTTATTGTCCATTATGGCAAAGTCAATGCCATCTCTATGACAACCTGTTGTAAATGGGTTTCTGCGCATCCATGGGCAATCTGGCTGATGTTGTATTGACTCTGAGCCAATGACTTTATTTAACTAGGCAAGTCAGTTTTAAGAACAAATTCTTGTATGAATGGACAAAGCGTTCGATCACGTGACACCATTCATTCCTTCGTTAAGACTCAATAGCGCATTGAAGCCAAATGAAGTCGGTTAAGACGGCGTAACATGCGCAGTTTGAGCTATTCCAGGAAGTGAAGTTGCAGGCTAGCTCAGTGCTGCCTCCTCTCATTGAGTAACTCAAGTTAAAGGCTGACCGGGGTACTACAGGCTGCCATTAGCAACCAACTTTATATTTTTCGCGTTTTAAATAAATCGGTTCGAGGACATACATGTATTAAAAGCATTATTGGTACCATGATTGTCTTTAAAAAAAATACTATTTACAATAAGATTTTTCCACGAAAATTGTCATTTTCCCATTCACTATAATGGGGGATCCTGTTTTCTGCTAACAGTGCCTGCGGTACAGCAGTCGGCCTTGAACTTCCATGGCATCAATGAGAGGGGGCATTCATTCTCCCCTGCTCTGAGCACAGCCTGAAGTGATACGTCTCGGGAATCCATCTCAGGTAACCACTTGTGTTCATGAGGAGTTACAATGTTGAATGCTTGTCCTTGATAGAAAAGTATGTGTTGGGCAAATCACAAAGCTCCAAGGTACATTTTGAGTAAAAAAACATTATGGAAATATTTACTACGACACATGTATTGTAGACAGGGGCAGGGACATGTGTGACAGAGAAAGTTTTAGACTGTTTATATAATCTGCTTTTGACAAATATCCCCAATCTCTGTGCCTTTAACTATTTTTAGATCTCTGAGAAAGGCAGAAAATGATAGGGTTCTTTGAAATGTTTCCAACCTTTGGATACACCCTACAGATACATTCTGCAAGAATGTCAGGCTTTGCGGGGTTTAAGAAATATGACACAGCTGTCCTTTTGTTTTTGTTGCGGGTAGAAATTGAAGAGGTTCCAGCAAACAGTGGGGTCAAAGGTTCCCCCCAGTAAAGATAACAGAGCTTTTTATTGAAACCACAAACACGAGACAGATGGAAATGGAGATACATTTTTCAAGAGCTAAGGTTCCTCCTTATTCATCATAAAAAACAGAAATATAGTTGTTATTTCAAGTCTTTTTCAGGGAACATGCTATTATTTCTGGCTGTGTATGCATAATAAATTGGGCGTTTTCCATCACTGAAACCGTAAATCACTTTTAAATAGAGCTATTGTGGAAACTGGACTTTCTTGAGTTTGAAAAATCTGCAAAAAGATTGGATAACAACCAAATGATACTTTTGCCAAAAGCTACCGACTGTAACCACATTGAGAGGTAAATAACATTGCCTGGATAGTTTTGTGTCGTTCACTGAATGTGTTCGATATCTGGCCAAACTTACACAGCTTCCAATGAAAATATAAAGGTAAAACCAACATACATGCCCGACCAATGGAAATAGAGGACGAATCAATCATATTGATTTGTGTGGAACTTTTCAATCCCATACGGAGACGCAAGACTTCTAACAGAAGGTACCCGCTGCACAACCCATAAATATGTCGAGGCAAGTTGAGTGCTCCGAAAAACCTAGATGGATTAAGTTTCCTGGGCTAACTCAGTATATACGCCCCGTATTTAAAGCCAGCCGTTTTGGCCCTCGCTTCTTTGCCACTTCCTGCCGAGCGGCTTGTCATTGAGATTTATGGGCTCATTTCATTTGATGAACAGCCAGACGGGTAGAGGACATTGAAGAACCATCATGCTCTTAAAGACTGCAACCGCATCAGGCAAGGAGCCCGCGACCGCTCCTTATCACCCAGAATAGTTTCCAACACAGGTGTCGCCACCATTTTCATCAGATTAGCCATGATAGATTACAATAAAACACTTCAGCTGACATGACACTCCGTAATAAGTAATAACCATGTTGTTATGTTGACAAATCACACTTCAGCTAAACGGACAGTAGTATAACTGTAGCAACTGTGTCAGGCCTAACTATTACTTATTAATAACCTCATTATTGCATTAAGAACTGAGATTTAATCTCAATGGCTTCCTAAGAGTGATACGTTGGACGTCATATGGTGCACTTTAAGTCGTCGTGACCTCTCATAAATGGGTCACTTTTCAAGTGAAACATGACCCCCATATCTCCCTGTTACAAAGTCGGTGTCCCAAATGGTACCCTATTCCCTATTTTGTGCACTACTTTTGACATTAAAGGTTGTGCACTATGTAGGGAAGAGGGTGTAATTTGGGATGCACACGTCGGCTTTTTGGACCAGTCAGATGCTGTGGAAGCGGAGGGCGAGAATCACAAGTCCCCGTCAAGAGTTCAACGTGGTGTCCGGCTTTTCAAGTCCCCCTCACACCGACCATCTGAACAAACAGACTCTGACCACACTCCTGGGCTCGGGGTGAAACGGAGGAGTGGGAGAGGAGGCAAAAGAAGAAAACAACCCGGTGGAAGAAAAGAGAGCGGTTATGTTACAAATGGTACCTTATTTCCTATATAGTGCCCTTCTTTTGACAAGGGCCTTTAGGGCTCTGGTCAAAAGTAGTGCACTATGTAGGGAATAGGGTGTCATTTGGGACAAAGCCAGAGAGCGAAAGCGAGGGGAGAAAGAGCGAAATGTTGCCATGTGACTCGCAGCCACAGTATGGGTTGATGACCCGACCAGCACGGACGCTCGACAGGTTACTCAATGCAAACCTTATAAAAAAAACGCTAGCAGCCAGACACAACAACAAACATTTCTGGGAAGCGGAGCGCCTGCTGAGGCAATGTGGGTATACATGGAACTCATTTAGGTTTTGTGGACATTTCTTCATCAGTAACTCAGTGCTTAGCCTGGCATGATGGCACTCTCTCTCTCTCTCTCTCTCCATTTCCACTCTCTCTGGTTCTTTTATGTCTTACTCTGTGTAATCCTTTGATTTCTCTGGTTTGGTTGGTTATGGCTGTGGTGGGGTAAGTACCGTACATCCCTACCAGAATGAGCATCTAAAATGTTAGTGAGAATCAAAGCAATAAACGAACAAAAGTGGCACATTCATTAATCCACTATATCTGGGGCCATCGTGATTCAATTAAAAAAGATATACAAATAACGACATTGACATTACTGATGGTACTGCCGTTCACTGAATGCGCTGGCTCACCGCACATCTACAGTACATCTGGAACTCACCCAAACAGAGCATATAATAAATCCCAGAGTCATCCTTTAATTTGAAAGCGAATCATGCCCGTATTTGGACACGTAAACAATCACCTGATCCTTAAGACTCCCCCCCAGCGCCTCCACCCCTGCAGCCATCTCCTTTCTCTGAGACATGAATTGCTTGTTGTTCCTCCCAGAGAAAAAAGCAAACATTGTGTACCGTGTCAAGGACAATCACGATTTCCCCTGAAGAGCTCTTCCGGGAAAAACTGGCTTAACAACAACAAGCTGTGTCAGGGCCGTCGACAGAGTGGTTGTGCAGGGGGTGTGAACCCTCTGCTCTCAATTTCGCTTTATTTTTTCCCCATGCACTGGACTGTTTAGACAAGCAGGTTTCTGAGGAGCACATGGCACCTCTGTGCAGTTTGACCTTATAAAGCAACCATATAGAATGAATAAGCCAAACCCTCCCCTAACCCGGACGACGCTGGGCCAATTGTGCGCCGCCCTATGGTACATGAATAGAGAGACATGAATAGAGCATGCATAAAATAGAGCATGCATAAGGCATACATCAATATTGCATGGGTTGCAGAAGATTGCATAGCTATGGCATAGCTCTGCCACACTCTTGCAGTTATTTTTTTCAACATGGGTGTGGTGGACAGTGGCCTTGTGGGTAACCGAGTGAGGTCATGATCGCTCTGTGCATTAGCTTCCTGCCCTAACTCAATTTGTGATGGTGCCGGCAAACTCACCTCTATACTAGTCTGATATGTTTTTAATGCAGTCTTCTCATTTGCCCCCACTCACAAGGATGATGTTATCCATATCCACGAGGAAGCCTCTATCGTACATGTGACCCCATTCCAAAACAGGAAACAAGCAAAGCCTTTTAAAGTGAGAGCGGAAAGGTTTGAAAATTATGCGGCAAGTCATATTCTGGCTGAGAACAGGACGGACCAGATGGCTTCCTCTGTCTGACGGACTATATTAAGCATGGCTAATGAGCAGGCTGACAGCACGATGATGACCTCATCCATCCCTATAGCCTACTCTACATTTCTTTTAGCGCTGTCATGCACACTTAACTGGACTCCGGAACGGAGGGGGGAAACGGGGGAAGTGGCCATTTATCTTTTGACAAGGGCAAGATTAGGATATGATACAACAGCAATGTGGTTCTCTGTTCTGCTCTGTTATTGATCGGACAGACAGAAATCAACCAATAACAAGTGTTAGCTTACTTGTTGTTTTTAGCATTAGCATCCTGAAGTGTTTCTCATAGTTTTGAGTGTTAGCTTCCTGAAGTGTTTCTCATTGTTTTTGGTGTTAAGTCTCTTAAGAGAACCCTGCAGAGAGATGAATACTGTATTTATCTGTGCCTCTGGCGCACAGGAGTCATTTTCTATCTGACTGTGAAAAAGGCTTTGCCATGTCAAAACGCATAATGTTGTATAGATGCGCACAATATGGCGCTACATGCAATATGCCTATTGTGCCACTCCAGCAATCCTGACGTCCTTGGCGTAACCTTCTGTAGACTCCTAGTTGATTCAATCCCAAAATATAAGTGAGTGACTAAAACAGACCCTTGCGGTGTGCCAGGTAAACCAATTGTAGCCACACGCACAATGTCCTACTTCAAACGATAACGTTTCAAACGTATGCTAATGGTCCACATTCTGTCTTACTACTATTGCGCTCTGAGCACTTGGAGCGAAATTGAAAGCAGAACGTAGCTGGGGCTGATTAGCTGGTTTGGAAAAAAGAGACTTTGAAAATGAGGCAATCAGGGGAAAGGAATTGGCCTCAAGTGACAGCGTCAAGAGGGGGAGGGGGGGGGGGGCATTTTGTTCCCGGAACCTTGTTGTTGTGATTCTGGCGTGGGAAGTCAGAGTGGTGGAATTGCAGACTTGTGAGTCACTCATGTGCCTAGGGCTTTGTTTGGGGATGGGGGGTGTGTGTGTGTGTGTGTGTGTGTGTGTGTGTGTGTGTGTGTGTGTGTGTGTGTGTGTGTGTGTGTGTGTGTGTGTGTGTGTGTGTGTGTGTGTGTGTGTGTGTGTGTGTGTGTGTGTGTGTGTGTGGGGAGAGAGAGAGGGAGGTTAGATAGGGGGCAGGCAGGGAGCTGTTATACTGCTTAGGGTGCTCATTTAGCATGGGATACGCCGCAGCATGACAGCACAGAATGGAATAGCTGTCTTTGAACACAAGAGGGAAGAAGGGTGGACAACTTTCACAGTTTCTATCCCACACCCCTCCCTCCTATATACCTACACTGATTAATCAGGGAAATAATGCGAGTTGATGGAATATGTTAAAGTGTGTTGACTCAACAATCTCTGGTCGAAGTCAGCTGAATTTGAACAAGCTTGTTGAGTGAAACTGTAAACTCTTGTTTGCTCAACACAACTCAAAACTACACCCATCATTATCATATCTCCCAGCATGCTCTCTTGCAGTTTGATTTTCAGAATAGTTTGTTTTAATACCTGTGTTTTTGCATGTACTTGTATGTGATTGCTTGATTAATCTTATGCTACACAAACATAAATAACATACATTTTTCTAAACTGGTTAAAAGTTCCAATTGCTGGATATCCTCCCTCTCGCTGGATTACAATAGGAATTTGCAAGCATGCATAATGTGAATTGCAGGCTTGATGTACCCAGAGTTTCAGACCACTGTATTAAGGTGTAACCAGGCCCCCAAAGAATGGCCTTATGCTATATTTGCAGGCTTGATGTACCAGGAGTTTCAGACCACTGTGTTAGGGTGTAACTAGTCCACAAAAGAAAGCCTTTATGCCATACGTAATGTCATAAAGAGTTTAATTTTAAAGATAGCATTCACTTAGTGAAGGTTATAGAATTAAAAACAATTGAATACAATGACCATGTCTCTGTCACTAACAAATACAGTCATGGGTGGTAACTACAATTCACTCGAAAGGCAAGGCACTCTGGGAAATATGTCAATAAAGTAGAATAGATTGAAAACACACAAGTTGAATTGTATGTTCACTCAACCTAAAAGATTACAGAAAATTCAACTTGAGAAGGTATGTTAGTTCAGCTATAGGTCCAAATATTGAGAGAACTCACAATCCTATTGTTGCTGGTTGCCTTACAATTGTACGTTGAATCTTTTTCTTATTACAATGTATAGGCAATGTAAGAAGAGCCTTTTGCTGTTGGCTAACATTTATAAACAAGTACATTTGATGTAATAGTATTCTTAAGAATGGTCACTGAAGCCCTACCTGATAAGCGGATATAATGTGACTGTGCATATATACTTACTCTACTGTTTGAGAGCAGTGATCCATGCAGTAGAACATGAAGGGAGTTTCAACTGACGTGAGTCACAAAACAAACCTCACAAGCACATATGTGTGTCATAAATCTGGGTCAACTATTTTGTTCAATTCAAATGGATGCTGTGTCCCGATTTACTGTCTGACGAATGAAAATAGGAAATGTCACAAATAAATTACATCTTGAAACGATACAATATGCACTTTCATTTCAGTCTGTGGTTGTTAACAAACCTTTTGCTGGAAGCATTCTTCCTGTCTTGTGAATACAAAAGTACTAAATCTGGCATGATCAGAATAGGAAAATACGCAGATGATGAGTTTTGGGGCTGTAGCCTAAGAGTATTCAGAAAATTAAAAGAAGATATTCTCACATACAATATGTGCATTGAAATTTGTTGCTATAGTAGTACGGAGCCCCTGGAGCAAATTTGGATCAAGTGGTTTGCTCAAAGGCACATCAACAGATTTTTCACGGCTCGGATTTTCAAACCAGCAACCGTTACAGTATTGCTTTTGTTCATTTCATGACAGCAGTTTCGATACTCACTGTGGTTTTTTTTTTTCTTCTTTTAAAAAAAATCAGCCCACTCAGCTATTTCTCTATACATCTTCCCAGAAAAATCACCATCCTCCATCTTCCTTTCTCCTCTTCCCATTGTCAGGGATGACTGGAATCGAGGGAGCCTGGGGTCGGGTTTTCTGCTGGGCCAGTGAAATCCACTCCCAGAAACTAGGCTAGGATTACCCCAGTTAGCTGGCACTGAACCCCCCCCCCCTCCCCCTCCAGTTTCCCAGCCCCCCAGGAGCACTAACGCCCAAGCCAGAAACGCTTTTGAAAGCCACATGCAGCAGATAGAGTTGCCAGGGACTCTGTCCATTTCCCCAAAGGCCAAGGCTTCTCCTGTATCCACCTTGGGTTATAGCCTATTTTGGCGACAACGATCGCTTTGGCATCCGAGCCCCTTGACACAGAAAGACCAAGGGCAAACAGGGCAAAATGTCCTGTCAATATCGAGTTCTGAAAGGGAAATCGGTAACAATTTACTTGAACCCTCCATACATAAGGTTGTCATAAGGCTGTCATTTGGAGTCATACCATCTGTCATTTGGCATGCATAGGTTGCTATGACAGCTTATGTCAGTTGTTAAATGTTGCTATATGTGCTGAAGCAAAAACATACACATTTGATGAGGAGTATTCAAAATGATTTCTCAATCTCATTTAGCCTACTCAAGTTGTCAAATGTAAAAATGTATCTTATTTGCCTCAAATGCATATCAAAAGTTACATTTGATATGCTGGACCATACTAATCACCACCCAGTTAAAAGCACAAACACAAACATCTGAATTTCCATGGATGATGGAGTGGTTAATGAAACGCTGATTACGGATCATTTTGTCCAGCAGAGCGTTCATTAGCATCATTTTGAAGACACCACTCGTGTGGGTGAATGCTAATGTTGTCTCATCCACCCATCCCTCCCTCGGCTATTTTGTAAGCTATACTGACATTGTTTTTTTTATACCTTGATTAAAAAAAAGATTGAGGAAAGAAAGTCTATCAAAAGAGGAAATAATGTTTGTATTTTTTTAGAGACACTTTCTGGAGGGGATTAGCGTATAACAGTGGAGGCTCCTCAGAAGAAAAGGATAGGACCATCCTCAGTGAATTTCATAAAATGTTTAATTGTAAAACATTAAAAAATACATCCTTTTTATACTAAATATAATCACGTCACCAAACACACTATTTTGCAAAAAGCGTCTACAGTAGCCTCAACAGCACTCTGTAGGGTAGCACCATGGTGCAGCCGGGGGACAGCTAGCTTCCGTCCTCCTCTGGGTACATCGACTTCAATACAAAACCTAGGAGGCTCACGGTTCTCACCCTCTTCCATAGACTTACACAGTAATTACGACAACTTGCGGAGGACGTCCTCCAACCTATCAGAGCTCTTGCAGCATGAACTGACATGTTGTCCACCCAATCAAAGGATCAGATTATTAATCTAGTACTGAAAGCATAAACTACAGCTAGCTAGCACTGCAGAGTATAAAATGTGGTGAGTAGTTGACTCAAAGAGAGAGAAAGACAATAGTTGAACAGTTTTGAACAAATTAATTTCTTCCAAAATGAAGGAAGTTTCACTTAGCTAGCAAATGCATCTAGCTAGTTTAGCCTAATGAAACACCCTGCTCAAACAGAGGGATGCTATGTTAGCTAGCAGGTTATGACTATCCAACACAACACTGGAACTCTTTCAAGTCAAGGTAAGCTTTTAGTATTACTAATTTATTGCCACCGGGGCCTGCTGGTGTAAATGCTTAATGACTGTACACTAACATTACTGCATGATTGTAGCGCATTTACTAACGCGTTAGTTCTATTACCTATGCTGACTATGACGTTACTTTAGCTAATATGGTGACAACGATGTAGGTTGTGTTTAGCGGTTTGGCATTGAAATGTTTTTTCATCTGGTCACATATAGCTGATGTGTTGTGCATTGAAGTCCACAAGCGAAGGGAGAAGGTAAGAGTAGTAGAGCGCAGAGAAGTAATACAACGTGGCTGCTATGAAAGTGAACTGTGTTTACGCGTGATCAGGGGTGTATTCATTCCTCCAATTCTGTTGAAAAACATTTCTCAAACGGAAGCAACCGGAACAAAACGGGGATAAACATACCTGAATTTGTCCAATAGAAACTCTCGGTTGCAACTGTTGGACTAATGATTACACCCTATATCACCTAGATGCAGGCAAGAGTGTGCAAGGCTGTATTGAATGTGTCACTGTGTGTCCATGTGCCGTTCGCCTCAAATTTGTCTCTCGACCTACGTTGTAAACTTACATTCATAGGCTAGGTTGTAGCAACCTCACGATGGGTATAGGGAAAATTCAGTAGTATCATGTAGTAGCCTAAATCTATCGCTTTTACATTGAACTGGGTGAATGGAATATTAATGAGTCAATCAATATGCTGTACTATAAATAAGGCCATGTTCATGAAAAAAAAATAAACGTCACTGACCGCCACTGGCATATAACTAGAACAGATGATAAGCAAACAAGTAGTGAAAGTGAACTTTAAAAGTACTTTAGTACTACTACTACTTTACTGCTGTTCTAGAATAAATGGCTTGTTAAACACCATAACAACATGAGTAACACATTTCAACCACATGGTTTGTGTCAGGCAATGTTGCTGTTTCCTTCTGCATTTGGAAGAAGCCACATTTCTGACACCCACAAACCCTCAGAGCGTACTGTAGAAATGGTTGCCATGTGACTTCATAAGTGGCAGGGGAAAAAACATCTCAAACTGCCTAACGGCATCAAAATTCCCCCCTAAGAACACTTTCACTTCTTAAGCATGACTCTCACTTCCCCTTCCTCTACTGTCGTTGTGCAGTAACTGTGAGAGGAGAGAATTTAAACACCTGTCTGTAATGACAATGTCACACAGTGAAAAGGATGTGCTGTGTGGGTAGTTGTATTGGTATGAGTCTCAGGTCTGGAAGGGGGATGATGTGTGACCTACAACTGAGTGAGATCTGGGGTGTATTCACTAGGAAGCAAACAGACAGACACGGAGAGGGACTACCTGAACTTGTCCAAAAGGAAAATCTCGTTTTCGTTGCGAAACGTTTTTCTCACGGTGTGCACTAATGAATATAACCCTGAAGACGTGCTGCACTGTAAGTGAGAATGATAACACATTACTGAAATACTACCGTTTCTCACACTTAAAATACTTTCTGCTCTGTGAGAATTTAAACATAAAACATAAAACAATAAAATGCTACATCCAAACTTAATGTACTAATAGGTACAATACAAGAACACCTCAACAAAATCTGAAGACGTGGGACTAGGTATGTGACTTCTCTTGAGTCAAAACCATGTGAAAACAATAAAAAATCCAAATGACAACCAAGAAACACAAAGAAATCAATCATTTTTTTGTACTTAACTCTATTTGAAAGGCTACATCAAAAACAATATGGAACAGTGTTATGCCACTGAAAAACTTGTTCAAAACACATGCAGATGAATATTGCATTCATGCAAAAGTAAAAGCCAGTTCTGCTAAATTAATTTGGAGGAAATAATTTCATGGCTCATTAGAAATTGTCGTAGTCAAATGTTGGGAAATACAATATTTACTGCTATTTGTCTTTGAACTTAAAAATAACTGTTCATTACTTGTGCTATGATGTTTATCAGTTACAGCTGAATAAAGAATCTGATATAAACACGGAGATGGAATCGAATATAGAAACAGTGAGGCTGGACAATGTTTTCTGCAATATTAGGCTAAACGATTGAAATAGAAATTCAGTTCTGCCACATTTCAGTTCATGTAACCTTGTCTTGTTTCGAATGTTACACCAGATAAGCAACATTATTACATCATCTTCAATGGTACACCAACCACTTAAGCACATGGTCAATATAAGCTAAAAAAATGAATCATACACATAAATGTCCAGTGTACCTCCAAAACCACCACACATCAAATCCATAGTTAAGATGGCCACTTTATTTTCCTAGTTGGCCAACTACCACAAACAATCTCTAGTGCCATTTTCCCCTGTGATTAAAATGTAAACCTCACATGAATATCCGAAACGAGCTCCAGGCGGGAGAGAATCCTTTTCATGTTGATGGAACAAACAAGGGAAGGAGGGATCCATTTGAAACCCGAAGCTCTCGTGACGATCTATGGAGAACTCGGATAAACTCCTTTCAAAGCTTATAACTCCCCATGTCTTTTGGTGAGTCACCCCGAGGCCTCCTTCTTCCATGTCCCCATTTGCTCCCCCGTCAGACTAATTACCATTCTAAATGAAGAAGATTGATTTTACAGTGTGTGATGTGAAATTGTATGAAAGTGTACTTGTCCTGAACTTGAAGTGGCCAGTCGTGGCATATTTCGCAGATCTTATGACTAGTGGCTCCAACTCCATCGCTCGACTCCAACTCCATCATTAAGTTTGCCGACGACACGACGGTGGTAGGCCTGATCACCGACAATGAGATAGCCTACAGGGAGGAGGTCAGAGACCTGGCAGTGTTGTGCCAGGACAACACCCTCCCCCTCAATGTCAGCAACACAAAGGAGCTGATCGTGGACTACAGGAAACGGAGAACTGAGCATGCCCCCATCCACAACGACGGGGCTGTAGTGGAGCAGGTCGAGAGCTCCAAGTTCCTCTGTGACCAGATCATTAAGGAATTATCATGCTCCACACACACCAACACAGTCGTGAAGAGGATACGACAACTCCTCTTCCCCCTAAGGAGGCTGAAAAGATTCTGGATGGGCCCTCAGATCCTCAAAACGTTATACAGCTGCACCATTAAGAGTGTCTTGACTGGCTGCATCACCGCCTGGTATGGCAACTGCTTGGCATTTGACCACTAGGCGCTACAGAGTGTAGAACGTACGGCCCAGTACATCACTGGGCTCTCTGCCATCTCTACCATCCAGGACCTCAGAGGAAGGTCCTAAAAATTGTCAGACTCCAGCCACCCAAGTCATAGACTGTTCTCTCTGCTACCGCAAGGCAAGCCTGGAACCAACAGAACTCTGAACAGCTTCTACCCCAAGCCATAAGACCGCTAAATAATGAGTTAAATAGTTAACCAATAGCAACCAGACTATTTGCATTGACCCTTTTTGCAGTAACTCTCGACTCATGACATACGCTGCTGTTACTGATTATTATATATCCCGTTGCGTAGTCAATTTATGTATGTACATATCTACCTCAATTACCTTGTACCCCTGCACATCGACTCGGTATAAAGTTATCGTTACTCATTGTGTATTTGTTCCTCATGTTATAATTGTTCTATAATTTCAATGTTTTTCTCTCTGCATTGTTGGGAAGGGCCCGTAGGGAAGCATTTCACAGTTAGTTTGCACCTGTTGTTTATAAAGCATGTGACAAATAACATTTGGTTTGATTTGATTTGAACTCTGAAATTTTCCTGGTCAGTTCACGTGGTCAGGAAAAACTGTTCCTAATTATGACAGACCATGTTTATTGAAGTGTTACCATAGTAGTATGGAGCCATATTCTAAGCAGAATTTACTACCTCCAATTATTTCCATGGATGCAACAACAAAGTAGTATCCGATGCCCTTTGATCGTTTCAGTTGTCATGGAGACCAGTGGTTATATACAGTATATGTTGTTTGGGATCATTTGATCTCAACCCATCGCTGTGCATTTTGGGGCCGTTCTTCGAACGTTAAAGTCTGTTCCCCATTGAGGTAACAACATGTTTAACCTTAATCCTACCTCGGCAACCCGTAACCACTATAAACGCTGTCCTAGGTGCATGAGCAGCTGTCCACCTGCATTGCCATGGTAACGGCTGAAGTCTTGTTTTTTTCCCATGATCCACCTGGAACATGTGCCGCCCACACCACCGTGGCTGGGTCAGCAAACAGAAGCAAACACATTTTCTGATCGTGTTTTTCAGAAGTGTGTGCGTGCTATGGCCATCTTTCTGTTTGTGTTCACCTTCATCAGGGGAGACAAAACCCCCTGTCTGCACCAAAGTACTAACACGCATCATTAGCCACTCCAACAGATGTTCTGCAGCCATGTCTGGAGAAATAGAAACCGTGTGTGTGTGTGTGTGTGTGTGTGTGTGTGTGTGTGTGTGTGTGTGTGTGTGTGTGTGTGTGTGTGTGTGTGTGTGTGTGTGTGTGTGTGTGTGTGTCTGTGCATATTGCATGGTTGAGAGACAGAGAGCGAGAGAGAGGGGTCAACAAAGTGATCAATCAAAGATCAAAAGCGTGCGTCACTGTTTGCGCAACTGTCTGCACGTTAACACTAAACAGTCACGTCGTTTCGTTAACCCCGTGCTCCCTGGATGGACACTAGTGATGTGGACCACATCCATGCCCTTTATCACAATCACATTGTGATAGCTACAGATATGGCCTGCGTCCTAAATGGCACCCTATTCCCTACATTGTAAACTACTTTTGACCAGAGCTCTATGGGCCCACTATATAAGAAATAGGGTGCAATTTGGGACAGAGCCCTAGAGTACACATACAGTACATACATGCTAACGCTAGGACCTCAAATCAACCAATCAATCAACCAACCAACCAAATGACGCACTGACCAGTAAATCAACCAATCAGCCAATTACTATAAACAACATTTATGCGGTGGATGAAAACGGTAAGATTACTTAAAAGGGAAGAGATTTATAGCGACATATTGTCGTCACCATGGTTTTTGCATTACAATTGTTCGCTGTGATATTCAGTCACAATTTACATCATATTGTTTTTCAACTAAAGTCGTTTCAGAATAACCGCACAGGTTTGGAAGGAACTTCATGTAAACTCCTAACTACAGTATATCAGTATCAAGCAAGGTGGCAAGCAGCACCATCATCATGCTGTGTCATACTATACTACACATATACACCTGCCTCTTTGCATACTGTTTTTCAAATCTTTCTTCGGGCCACATGACGGTTATACATGTGCTCTTACTGCAGGAAGTGAGAAAAGAGTCCGTTTTCAAACCGCCAGCATGACAAAAGCTGAGCTCACCTCAAACAAACACACACCCCTCCCGCACACACACACACACACACACACACACACATTTTGTCTGAGGAGGAAATGGCGGTTGTTTTTTTGCCGTGTGTGATGTTGCACAGCCTCCCAGCTTTGTTTCTACTTTTCTTCTGACGTTCGTTTGAAATTGACTCTGGCTGAAGGTCACGGGGGTATAGAGCACAAGAGCACAACACTGCAGCTGGCATTTGGTTCCTGTTTGTAAGAGCACGAGAACACACACAAACAGGATGTTTCCCTGACAATAGGCCCTGTTTGGAAAATGGCCTTTGTGAAAAGAGAATGTTAGTACCGGTAGTTAGGAATGTACTTGAAAGTTAGTCAAAGAAATACACTATCAGGACAAGATTTTGAAGGTGACACACATGGTCTTTAAAATTGTAACGGCCGACTATTCTTTCCTATTTATTTCTACAGGTGGTGGTTGAGGAAAGTCTGTATTCATCTTGCCATCTCCCATACTGTAGGCTATAACACTGTCTGCATCCCAAATGGCACCCTATTCCCTATATAGTGTACTTCTTTTGACCAGGGTCCAAGCATTGCACTATATAGGGAATAGTGTGCCATTTGGAAGTGACTTACTGTCTTGGATGCCCTTTTGGGTCTAGCCTTTCTTTCCTACATGTTTTCCCAGTTTAACCCACAGCGGGCAACCCTAGACAGTGACGTCATCCTTTTCCCTTTGTGCCTTAACCTCAACCTCTTATCTCCGGGTAGAAGTTGCCCTTAGGCACAGATCTACGAGCAGCTTCCTCTCCCTAAATCCTAACATTTAGGACTAAGAGAGGAAAACATCAAACTTACCATAGATCAGTGTCTGTAACCAACTTCCTACTAGCTCACTCCTTTCTCATCTGCCTCATCCCTCTCTCTCTCTCTCTCTCTCTCTCTCTCTCTACATGCTCAAGCACTCCTCGACCCAAACCGAACTTCCTCTCCTCTTTTTTCCTCTCCTCTCTCCATGATGCCTTTTCCCTCCTGCAGTGGAGGGATAGAGAGAGAGAAAAATGAAGAGAGAGAGAGAGAGGGTTATAATTGGGGACAGATATCTCTTGGGTTTTGTCTGTGTGATAAGAGCCCACACACACACAGAGGGACAGTGGAAAAAGTATGAGGACACACTAGTATCCTATGGGTGAGACACTGACAGTCATGATGGCAAGTACAAGCAGCTCTGAGTACTGCTGTACTTACAGAATGTTAAAATATCCAACATAAGCATTTTCTGACTTTACAATCAGATGATAAAAATATATATTTTTTAATGAAAAGCATGGATATTATTTATTTTATTGTTATATGCAATGTCATAAAACCTCTAACGCTTCTACCAAACAGTTGGCTATAGTAAAGCGTGATAGTGACAGAATATATAGCCACAGTTTTGAATGCTGATACGATTGGTTCCAGAGGAATAGCTGTACCTTGATTTACCGTCAAGGCTTCTCAGTTCCTTCAAAGACTTCACAATCTCACTTCGACCTTCACGTAGTGTCTTCCTGTATGACTTAGGTTGAAGTTAAAAACCCATACACGTGATTGGTTGGGACAGAAGATTTACTTAAAAACAATGTTTAGCCAGAGTGACAAGTGACCTTCTTGTCACTTGTGGAGTGTCACAGGAGGCCAAAGGAGCTAATTACTCACTTAAGCGGGCGCACACACACTCACACAGATACACATTCACACACACACACACACACACACACACACACACACACACACACACACACACACACACACACACACACACACACACACACACACACACACAAGCATACACACAGAGTAAATACTCACACGCAGACACACACTCAACCCAAGCTAGTCCCTGGGAGGTGGACGGTGTGGTGAGGTAATGTTTACATGTCCCTGTCTTAGGGGACTTAGTGCGTGACTCATAAACCCATTACAAGCATTCTGGCGATACTCCGGTCAATGGGTTAAACTGCTGAGCCTGTTTTTCCTCTTTCCTTCTCTCCATTGTTCCCTCCCTCTTCCCCTCGTTCTATGAGAGAGGACTTAGTGAGTAAAGCCGGTGGCTGATCGCATGAGACACGGGTTCACCAACTCCCTCTGAAACGCACAGCTCGACAGAAAGTGACGGGCCGAGAGGAGCGGGTCGGGCTATTTAGGATGGGGTCACGGCCCAATCACTGGCGGTTTATCTGCCCACCAGTCAGATCCTCCCTCACCCTCACCCGTCCAGGCCCAGGTCAGAGTGAGTGAGGGAGGGAGTGTCTGCATCCCAAATGGCACCCTATTCCCTACATAGTGCACTAGTAGTGTACTATATAAGGATATACAGTATATAGTAGTGCACTATAAAGGGAATAGGGTGTCATTTGGGATAAAGCCAGTGAGTGAATACCCTAGCCAAGCCTCCTCTCTTCTCCAGCCTTTGAACCCCCATCACCTTTGACACCCTTCTGTCGCAGCAACCCTTCAAACGGCCTGTAGAGGATACAGGCATGCAAACATATACACACACACACACACACAAATATACACACACACAGTCCAACACATGGCTGTAGTGATTGGGTAATCCGCACTAACACCAACCTCCCCCTCCCTTCTCCCTCTCTCACCCGCTTGATGAGACAGCATCTCACATGACACAGGGGCAAATCTCTCCACTTGCCCCCCTTCTCCCTCCCCCTTCCTGTCACTGAGCGCCACTCAACAAGGCTGAGCCTGAAAATAAACGAGGCAGCACGTGGACTCACAGAGACCCGGGCCTGTCACATAGAAAAGAGACGAGGTGAGATGTGTACTCCGCCACCGCTAAAAACAGATCCGAGCCACATGCATCACCTTAGTAGCTTCAGGTCACTCTGTTATGGGCACAGGCTGAGGCATAACCCCTCAGCTAAAGTTTTGGGGTGATGTGGTACATACACTCTTATTCAGAGCAACTTACAGGAGCAACTTGCTCAAGGGCACATCAACAGATTTTTCAAATAGTTGACTCTGGGATTCAAACCAGCAACCTTTCGGTTATTGGCCCAATGCTCTGAACCGCTAGGGTACCTGCCCCCCTGGGTAGAAGGACTGACATTTATGCACTCTCATATGGATTCCTATCCTGTTGTTTTTTAATAAACTTCCCATGTTTTCCGGTATCTTGTCAGTCCTATCTGGCCTGGTGTCATCCTGTTTCAACTCCAGCAAAACAGTGTTGACCATCAACAGTCAACAGTGTTGACCATCTTAGTTTAGATTAGCCTATTCTCGGCGTTTAGCCGTAGCTTCTTAGCCTCAACAACAGTTAATCTGTGGCCTAAAGTGTTAAACAGCTTGGTCTGCAGAAGGCTGGACGTGTTATGTACCTTTTAAATCAGACAACGCTCCAAACTGTTTTGAGAAATGTCCACCAATGAGATTCATTTGAAGAAATCCAGTGTGATTTAACCCTTTAGTGACAGCCAGTCGACAACATTGACAACTAGCACATTTCTACATTTCAGAGAGTAGCTTCAACTTAACTCTATCAGACAGCATCAGACGGCAACACCGCGACAACAACACTGCACCCTGTCCTGTAAAATGTTTACATGTTTGAGAGCTGTTCATAAAATAACATCTTGTTTTAGTGCTTCAGATGAGAAGCTAGCACTGAGAAGCCGTCTTTAAAGAGAACAAAGAGAGAGAGAGCGAGAGAAGAGGAGACTAAAGTCAGACATGGCGGGTCTGGGCTGGAAGATAAAGGGGCAAGCCTTCACACGCTTCCTCTGCCCAGCTCTCCCTTGCTGCTTTGCTCCCCTCCTCCCCGCTAACATTCATCCGCCATGCGCCAAACACAGTTTTTCAAAAGCCCCCGAAAGTAGGCCACAAAGTTTTAAGAGAGAGCGAGAGAGAGAGAGAGAAAACATTTACTAAAAACACTGCACAACTCCACTTCTCCAGCACGCGTTTCAGCAAATGGATAGATGGAGAGAGAGGAGAGAGAGTGAGGGAGGGAGTTAGCAAGAGTTCTAAATGATCTCTCTCTCTCTTTTTATCTTCATGCTTAACCAGATTGGAGAACTGTTTCATCTGAGACTGTAAACTGATTTGGCTGTCAATCCCAACGCATCAAACACCACTCCACTCTAAACCAAACTTTTTTGGGCTGGCGCGAGCACAAATGACCGGCGCTCAATATCTCAAGACGTTATGCTCGTCCGAGATAACACCACCAGCCACCACTTCAATACCCTTCGATTGGCTGCGACAACCGTTATTGTTTTTTGGAAGCACTGTCGCGGTCTACTTATGTCTAAACAAATGTCAGTCGCACGTGAAGCCGTCTGACTAGTGTCTGACGCGGGGAGATTGGATGGTGGCGATAAAGAGGATGGGTAAGGCGGGACGATTACACAGGGGCTGTTGTTTTGAGAGGAGCTGCAGCTCTCGGCAGCTCTAACCAAGAATAGATTCTCGCTGCATCCCAAATGGCACCCTATTCCCTATATAATGCACCATTTTTGACAAGGGCCCTGGTCAAAAGTACTGCACTATATAGGGAACAGGGTGCCGTTAAGGATCACAGATTCTCTTATCTGAACCACCAGGAGGACAAGCAGCACTGTCTGAACGTCTACGATGTGGGGAGGAGATAAGGTGTTGTCGGATGGAGAGCCCAGGATGGATGACAGGAGCAAGGGAGGGGAGGGGAGGGGGGACGAGGGAGGGAGGGTTAGTGGAGGTGAGGGCTGGCTTAATGCTCAAGCTAGCAGTCCCCTGGGGGACATTAAGAGCTCATTAAGAGCTCTTCATAAGCCAAATCCAGGTTACCATCTCAAACTCAAGGTTCCCATCTTCGTCTCTTGTTAGCTGAGGGAGGTTCTTATGGCCTTGCTGTGCCAGCCAATACTTGCTTCAGGACAGGCTTAGGATCTGGCCTAGTTATAAAAATGACTTGAGAAAAAGTGCTTTTATAATTAAAGCATTGAGCCTTATTCAATTGAATGACATGACTAGCAAAAAATCTTGCTCTGTTTTTTTTTGTCCGATATAAACAGATAGCAGAGATGTGGGAAAAGGCAGTTTTGAACATGTTCTCTAATTCAATTATGGAAAAATAAAACATATTTTGTCGTCTTTTGCTGGCCACAGCTTATCAGTTCAAGCACACTTCTCCGCCCATTTTATAACAGGGGTTTGATTGATTGACCGGTCCCTTCAGAGGTCTCACCAGAGGTCAGAGGTTTGAGGTCAGAGCCCATCCCAGGATCATCAAAAGAGGGGTGCTGACTGCTATAGGAGTTATATGGCTTGAGCTGACCTCTGACCTGTCACCTCATTTCCAAAATCTCATTATGAAGCTCAGTTTACCTCGTCCAAAATATAGCATGACGTCAGTTGTCCTATGCTAAAGTTGACGTTTTCTGCAATTTAGGGTGCTAGCTCATCTGCTAGCACCCTATTTTGGACGAGGTAAACTATTGCCAGCTATGGTGACAACCTACGAGCTCCGTTATACCTTGCTAATGTCCATGTAAAGTATGCTTTGTGGCACGGTTGGTTCAAGTACAGTGTTACCTGTCTTGGGTCGACTGTATGATGGTACGATCTCTTCGCTCTCCGTGTTGAGTTTCTTACACACAGCAGAGGCAGTCAGGCAGACTTCCATTGGGCCATGAGGCAGTTGGGGGAAGCGTGCATTGTCGGGGAGGTAGTTCATCGTGTCGCCATGGTTATTTACGTCGCCGCAACCGAGGCAGCTGTTATAACACCTCTTGGGTGATTGTCACACTCCTGCTATGGTGGTGGTGGGTGATTGCTGTGTCGCAGAGGGCCAACCGAGACACTCTCCCCAAGAGGAGCTTCTGCTGAAGAGCTTATTTTGAGGAAGTGATACGGAGTGGTCCTACAAGGGGAAAAGAGAGCGGTTTGTTTGTGAATATTGAATGTCGTGTTTGGTCTTCAGTGTGTATAGTCATCTTTTCCAACTGCGTTGGCGAGTGTGATAATGTTCTGTTTACGTGAATGAGTCTGTGTATATGACAGCTTCAAGTTACATGTGGGAAAGTGTTTATGTTTACATATTTGGATGCGGACATGTGAATGGGTAGCTCTCATTTGAATACATGCATGTCTGTGCTGCTGCCATGCGTTTGTGTGTGTGTGTACGTGAGAATGTGTGCGAATGGGAGAGCGTCCAAAACTATTTTGGTGCACACATCAAGAGAGGACTTAAAGGTCATCGTTAGGCACAGGGAGGTGTTTGTGCATAAACAAGTCCCCGTTACCATGGTAGTGTATTCGCCCCCTCCTGTAGCGACGACGCAGGCTATTTTAGAGGAAAGATGCCTTAACCAGTCATCACCCCCCCCCCAGCCACCCCAACCCCCCCCCTTCACCCCCTAAAAGAATCACAGCCACAGCAGCTTGTATCCAGAGTCTCTTCAGCTGATCTCTCCCAGGCAACAACCTCTTCCAGCGGGGGGCAGTGGGCCAGGTATTTGGCCTTGGTCATATATCATCGTCCCCCAACACATGCTACAGAGTGTTCCTCCTCGACATTTCAACTCTGGCACGAAGGCACTGTTCCTGACACGAAGCTTAGACAGAGTCAGCGATTCATGGCCGTTCAAGGAAAAGCTGTAAACGCCAGTTCCAAGTAAACACTACGGAGAAAACAAAGGGAGCAGAGCCATGGTGATTGGCCATGTTGCTAGCAACGGCACACGTCGCTAGCTCGCCGAAGCTACCCAACAAAGAGTACCTGGTAGACTGCATGCCATACGGTATTCTCACTTTGTAATATTTGAACGCTTGGGATAGAACTTCAAATCAAATCAAATTGTATTGGTCACATACACATGAGCAGATGTTATTGCTTGCTAACCTCCTCCCGAAAACCATTATGGTTGACGTCATATAAACATCGGATGAAGACAATGCTAACAGTCCGAAAAAATACCATTACAAAACAGTGACAATGCTAATGAGTAGGCTACATTATACCTATATTTTGTGACGTTTCTTGTTCATCTCTCTCCTTTTCTCTTCAATTTCATTTACATGTTTTGTTTTTCTCATATGCAACCATGGCTGCAGTTGTGTCGTCAATTTTTCAGGGTTCGAGCACCAGTTACACATTTTTCACTGCAACCTGCTGACAGCAACACAGAGAATGCAGCAATCCTGCTGCTTCACTCTGGACCTCGCTGTGATCTCCCCTTGTGGGTTTAATCAGGAAAAGGTTCAGCATTTCAGCATTAATCCTCTTTGTTTTGTTCTCCCTACAAAGAGGGAAAGTGCCCTTTCTCTCTCTTTCTCCCTCTCTTTCTTTCTTTCTCTCTCTCCGCACCATTTTAATTAAAGTAATGGCAGAGGCAATCCAGAGAGGTGTAAGACTCTTCCGTTTCTTTCGGGATGACATCAACGCCGTCGCCACGATACCGTTTTCTCATTTAGGATCTTAAATAAAGTCACACTTAGCTAAGGGTCTACAGCTGTGTGTCCCAAACGTGCTAGTCTTCGATTTAGTACACTCGGCCTGCACATCACACCAAGCTTAGAGGTAGCCTTTGCTAGGCGCCGCATCACTAGCCTTTGCAAGAACGGATAGGAGGGATAACCAGTGGGCTAAGAAGACACAGTGCTAGGGTAAGAGACTGTACAGCCACACTAATCAAACACTGATGACTTGCACTTTAGCCGACGCGGAGATCAATGGCGGTCCAGTTCACTCCTGTTTTTCATTAGCGAGAAGCAAAGGCAAAGACTGCTTCCCAAATGGCACCCTTTTCCCTTTATAGTGCACTATTTTTGATCAAAGCCCATAGGCCTCTCCCGTAAGGCTCTGGGAAAAAAAAGTGTTGCACTATATAGGGAATAGGGTGCTATTTGGGACGTAAACAAACTCTGGAGGTAGGCTAACCCTTGAGCCAAACCATTGATTGGTTCTGTAGATATCCAGGACTGATTGCAGCGCATTGTCACCAGGGATACAAAAGGGAATGGATGGTAGGAAGTTGTGTCAGTGGATTTTCACCTTGTTATCGGAATCAGGGACTTTCTGGGTAGAAAACACACACACACACACACACACAACCTGAGTAGCGTTCGAAGCCACAGTTTTCCCTTTTATTAATCATGAATGGACTGTTTAATCTTAAAGCTGTCAACTCTCAGGTCCTTCCAATGTCCCACCCTGTTTTTATGCCATGTCTCAAAGACATTATCGCTATGTTACATTACATCAGAGGTGCGTTCAACTTGGCGAATGTTTGCAAACCAATCAGAGAAACCTGATGAAGACCTGAGGGTTGATATGTTGTCAATAAAGCACATGGCAGTACGCAGTCTTTTTTAACATTTAGTGCAAATGAATTGGAACATGTTTTAATGTTAACTTGTTTCTTTGCCCTCCTGGTTGTCCGTCAGTCAGTCTGGCCTCTAGTGCTAAGAGGGTGCTGGACAGACTACGTACAGTAGCTTGTTTAGACTCTATAGCACCCTGCTCATGGCACGGAGATCTGCTAAGCTGACAGACAGAGTTCCTGTTAGAGCACATGGCGGGTGGTTTCCAGGAAACCCAGACACACACACACACACACACACGTCCACTTCTATCCACCCTTTCCATTGGCCCCTGGACAGTGTAACTGTGAGAGCCAGTGTAGACCAAATCAAGGTAGGTGAAATGTGCTGCCACATCTCTTTGAGTGATAAGATACGATGTTCTGTTGAGATGGGAGCAGGGTAGCTGGGTTGCCAGTTCTGTTTCTGCTCTAGCAAACACTGGCGGTTGATGTTGTTGTCAGGTTTGGCTGTTGGCTGGAGCTGGAATGGATCTGGCAACCAGGCTAGTAGCAAAGGAAAGAAAAGAGATGGACGGGTTGACAGTAGCTACTATAGAACAACCTCCTGTATTGAGAGAGAGAGAGAGAGAGGTGGGTGTTTGAAACTACAAGTGACAGTATGTATCAGAGTGTGTCTGTGTGGGACTGATTTATGATGGGTGTCTATCTGTCAAAGAGTGGCTACGTGTGCCAGTGTGTGTATAGGCTTTGTTGGTAACAGCTGTGTTGGTCAAGAGGCTTTGATCGTGTGTGTGTGTGCACTGCATGTGTTGTCTATATGTTTGTGTACTGGAAAGCTAATATGTAAAATGTGCCTCCGATGCTAGCTCTAACCACTCCTCTCATCCCACGTTATGGACATAGGATAGGGTGTCAGGCCAGCGATATCCATCACCTAGGGCAGCTTTCTCTCTCTCTGCTTAGTCAAGGTGTTGGCTTTGTTCCATTGTCCTCCTTCCCTCCTTTTAGGTCGACGACAGGGGAGAGAGAGTGTCAGACGGGATAGGAGGTTGTCCTTGATTGGTTCAACAGACACATTGTGACATCCGATCGCTAAATCATCTACACTCTTAGAAAAAAGGGTTCCAAAAGGTTTCTGCGGCTGTCCCTATAGGAGAACCCTTTTTGGGAAGGGAAAGGGTATATCTAGTCAGTTGCACAACTGAATGCATTCAACCAAAATGTGTCTTCCGCATCTAACCCAATCCCTCTGAATTAGAGAAGTGCAGGGGGCTGCCTTAAATCGACATCGGCACCCAGGGGGCAGTTGTTGTGGGGGTTAACTGCGTTGACCAAGGGCAGAACGGCAGATTTTTACACCTTGCTGGCTCAGGGATTCGAACAAGCAACCTTTTGGTTACTGTCCCAATGCTCTAACCGCTAAAGGGTTCTACATGATACCCAAAATGGTTCTACCTGGAACCAAAAGGACTCTTCCTGGAACCAAAATGGGCTCTTCAAAGGGTGTAGCCAGTGTAGATGGGGGTAGTCGAAGTACCCTTCTTGGTTCTAGATAGCACCATTTTTTCCTATGAGTGTACTTGACGGGTGCAAAGCACTAATGCTAAGCCCCCTGCCCTGTGTAATAGAATACAATGCTGTACGCACGTTGTGCTTCGATGGGGTGACGGTTGTGGCGTTGGAGTTGAACCCCCGTGTCTAAATATAACTGATTCACCGTAGCTGGGGTTGGCTTTCACTGTTTTACATGAGCAAGGGGGCCTTCTCACTTTACACAAGTATACAGAGACAGAACACATGGACATGCTGGAAACCACGTGTAGATAAGGTTACGGCTATGAATGCATACACATACTATCAGGTATCAAGGTAAGACCCAGATGCAGACCGGCAGAGGTCGGTAATCCAGAGGTGGGGCAAAGGTACAAGACGTCAGGCAGGCTCAGGGTCAGAGGCAGGCAGAGTGGTCAGGTGGGTGGGTACAGGGTCAGGACAGGCAAGGGTCAAAAACCAGGAGGACGAGAAAAGAGAGACTGGGGAAAAGCATGAGCTGACACAAAAATGCTGGTTGACTTGACAAACAAGACGAACTGGCAACAGACAAACAGAGAATACAGGTCTAAATACACACGGGATAATGGGGAAGATAGGCGACACCTGGAGGGGAGAAGACAATTACAAAGACAGGTTAAACAGTTCAGGGTGTGACAGTACCCCCCCCCAGTGGGACCACCTGGCATCCTACCAGTGCGCATACCTGGTTGACCGGGGTGCCGGTGGTGGAAGTCGGCAATGAGGGTTGGGTCCAGGATGTCTCTAGCGGGGACCCAGCACCTCTCCTCCGGGCCATAACCCTCCCAGTCAACCAGGTACTGGAAACCCCTGCCACGTGGTCGAACCCTCAGGAGGCATCTCACTGTGTACGGATGGCCATCAACGACACTGGGAGGAGGGTTGGGCCTGGAAATAGAAGACAAAGGGCTGTGAGACACGGGCTTAATGGAATGTAGGATGAATACGAAGGGTACGGGGCAACAGATAAACAGATAAACTGGAGGGACAGTTTTTGAGACTCCACCCGGAGGGGCAGATCCCGGCTGGACAGCCATACCTTTTGCCCGAGACGATACCGGGGAGCCGGGGTCCAATGGCGATCCGCTTGTCTTCGATACCTGGAGGTGGTCTTGAGGAGGGCCGACCGGGCTCTCCTCCAGGTATGACGACAGCGGCAGACAAACATATGGGCAGAAGGTATGCCAACCTCCTCTTCCTGCTCAGGGAAGAGCGGGGGCTGATACACCAGGGGAACACTCAAAGGGAGATAGGCCCGTGGAAGAGTAGGGAAGGGTTTTGCGGGCGTATTCGATCCACACAAACTGCTGGCTCCAGGTGGTGGGGTTGGCGGAGACCAGGAAGCGCAGGGTAGTTTCGAGGTCCTGGTTGGCTCGCTCCGACTGGCCGTTGGACTGGGAGTGGAACCCGGAGGACAGGCTGGCCAACGACAAAATGAGGGTGAAGAACGCCTTCCAAAACTGGGCCGAGAACTGAGGATCAGGGTGTGACACATACAGTGCGTTCAGAAAGTATTCACCTCCCCTCCAAAAAAAACTGCAACAAAAATAAGTTGAATAAAATATTACAGAAATGTATTCATACCAGTTGACTTTTTCCACATTTTGTTGTTACAAAGTGGGATTGAAATTGATTTAATTTTAATTTTTTGTCAACAATCTACACAAAATACTTTGTAATGTCAAAGAAATATTCAAAAAAAAAATATTAGAAAACACTAATATATCTTGATTAGATACTGTAAGTATTCAACCCCCTTGAGTTAGAATCACCTTTTCCAGCAATTACAGCTGTGAATCTTTCTGGGCAAGAGCTTTGCAAACCTGGATTGTACAATATTTGCACACTATTTTTTTTAATTCTTCAAGGTCTGTCAAGTTGGTTGTTGATAATTGCTAAAGAGTCTTGTCATACATTTTCAAGCCGATGTTAAGTCAAAACTGTAACTAGGCCACTGAGGAACATTCAATGTCGTCTTGGTAAGCAACTCCAGTGTATATTTGGCCTTGTGTTGTAGGTTATTGTCCGCTGAATTTGTCTCCCAGTGTCTGTTGGAAAGCAGACTGAACCAGGTTTTCCTCTAAGATTTTGCCTGTGCTTAGCTTTATTCCATTTCTTTTAGGCATAAAAAACTCACTAGTTCTTGCCAATGACAAGCATACCCTGATCTTTGTGGTTGAATCTGTGTTTGAAATTCACTGCTTGACTGATGGACCTTACAGATAATTGTATATGTGTGGGGTACAGAGATGAGGTAGTCATTAAAAAATCATGTTAAACACTATTATTGCACACAGTGAGTCCATGCAACTTATTACGTGACTTGTTAAGCACATTTTTACTCCTGAACTCATTTAAGCTTGCCATAACAAAGAGGTTGAGCACAAAACATCTGAAAAACATAATTCCACTTTGACTTCATGGGGTATTGGGTGTAGACCTGTGAGAAACAAATCTTGATTTAATCAATTTTAAGTCCAGGCTGTAATTCAACTAAAAAGTCAAGGGTTGTGAGTACTTTCTGAAGGCACAGTACAGTAAACCCACAATGGAGCTAGATATCTCACCTATAAATCTGAACATCCGTTCAGAACGTCTTCTCACCACCAAATGTGGCACACGCCAACATGATACTAGCTTGTTCTTAGCTCTGCCCACTTCCTTGCTTGTTCTGCCCACTATGCTTCATTTGCACCCATTGGAAGCAACACCGGTGGTGTATCTTAGGTTAGATACCAGAAGCTTTGTTATACCCACACGTACACTACATCCACATGCATGAAGACATACCAGCAGAACATTGGCTGGGATTCAAACACACAATGTGGAGACGGCGCAGAGTTTACCGCGAATGCAATCTCCATGAACGTCAGGGAAATTGCCTTTAAAGTCAAGTGCAGTGCTATGTTTGCGCAATAGTTTGCTAATAGAATGCCCCCCCCCCCCAAGGTGACTCACCTCCAAAAGGCCCTAAAATAACAGATGGGTCCTCTATTTGGGTCTCAGTCACATAACACACACACACACACACACACACACACACACACACACACACACACACACACACACACACACACACACACACACACACACACACACACACACACACACACACACACACACACACACACACACACACACACACACACTTGGCAGAGGCAGCTGGCCTAAAGGCCAAGGGTGGTTTACTCCATGTCAGGGCATGGAACTGGCACCACCCATCCTCGTCGAATTTCTCCATTTCGTTACATACAATCGGTCACAACCATTTTCACTGTACATTTCCATGTGAACTGGTATGACCTTCTCCATGTTTCTGCATGCAGCAACCAGTTTCATATTTCTATGTGTGTGGCATGCTATAGAAGAAATGTGGGTAACACGTTTATAAAGGGAATTTTATGTAATTCATTGTCAGTTAATCGTTTATAAATGCATTCTAACCATTAATAACTACTGAAATGTATATCTTGATAGTTTATGTTGCTGATGAAGTAAACTTGTCTTTTCAGATACTTTTTGATGGAGAAATGTATGAACTGATAAACCCACTCCTTCAACCTTTGCATGCAATAGCATCGTTGATCATCTCAATATTTCCCCATGTTTCTGCATGGTTTGTCAAATCTATCTTCTTACTCATTGCAGTTTTACACAAATGTGTTCCCAGAGTGAAAAACAAGTAAAAACATGTTGTTTACTTGGCAAAGATCGATACATACATCATCTGAAACTTTCCCAGCACAAATATCACGCATTCTGACCCAGACAGAATATATATATACACTGCTCAAAAAAATAAAGGGACCACTTAAACAACACAATGTAACTCCAAGTCAATCACACTTCTGTGAAATCAAACTGTCCACTTAGGAAGCAACACTGATTGACAATAAATTTCACATGCTGTTGTGCAAATGGAATAGACAACAGGTGGAAATTATAGGCAATTAGCAAGACACCCCCAATAAAGGAGTGGTTCTGCAGGTGGTGACCACAGACCACTTCTCAGTTCCTATGCTTCCTGGCTGATGTTTTGGTCACTTTTGAATGCTGGCGGTGCTTTCACTCTAGTGGCAGCATGAGACGGAGTCTACAACCCACACAAATGGCTCAGGTAGTGCAGCTCATCCAGGATGGCACATCAATGCGAGCTGTGGCAAGAAGGTTTGCTGTGTCTGTCAGCGTAGTGTCCAGAGCATGCAGGCGCTACCAGGAGACAGGCCAGTACATCAGGAGACGTGGAGGAGGCCGTAGGAGGGCAACAACCCAGCAGCAGGACCGCTACCTCCGCCTTTGTGCAAGGAGGAGCAGGAGGAGCACTGCCAGAGCCCTGCAAAATGACCTCCAGCAGACCACAAATGTGCATGTGTCTGCTCAAACGGTCAGAAACAGACTCCATGAGGGTGGTATGAGGGCCCGACGTCCACAGGTGTGGGTTGTGCTTACAGCCCAACACCGTGCAGGACGTTTGGCATTTGCCAGGGAACACCAAGATTGGCAAATTCTCCACTGGCGCCCTGTGCTCTTCACAGATGAAAGCAGGTTCACACTGAGCACATGTGACAGACGTGACAGAGTCTGGAGACGCCGTGGAGAACGTTCTGCTGCCTGCAACATCCTCCAGCATGACCGGTTTGGCGGTGGGTCAGTCATGGTGTGGGGTGGCATTTCTTTGGGGGGCCGCACAGCCCTCCATGTGCTCGCCAGAGGTAGCCTGACTGCCATTAGGTACTGAGATGAGATCCTCAGACCCCTTGTGAAACCATATGCTGGTGCGGTTGGCCCTGGGTTCCTCCTAATGCAAGACAATGCTAGACCTCATGTGGCTGGAGTGTGTCAGCAGTTCCTGCAAGAGGAAGGCATTGATGCTATGGACTGGCCCGCCCGTTCCCCAGACCTGAATCCAATTGAGCACATCTGGGACATCATGTCTCGCTCCATCCACCAACGCCACGTTGCACCACAGACTGTCCAGGAGTTGGCGGATGCTTTAGTCCAGGTCTGGGAGGAGATCCCTCAGGAGACCATCCGCCACCTCATCAGGAGCATGCCCAGGCGTTGTAGGGAGGTCATACAGGCACGTGGAGGCCACACACCCTACTGAGCCTCATTTTGACTTGTTTTAAGGACATTACATCAAAGTTCGATCAGCCTGTAGTGTGGTTTTCCACTTTAATTTTGAGTGTGACTCCAAATCCAGACCTCCATGGGTTGATAAATTTGATTTCCATTGATAATTTTTGTGTGATTTTGTTGTCAGCACATTCAACTATGTAAAGAAAAAAGTATTTAATAAGAATATTTCATTCATTCAGATCTAGGATGTGCTATTTTAGTGTTCCCTTTATTTTTTTGAGCAGTGTATATATGTATAACATGTATTTTCACTATCAGGCTTACAGTGGAAGTTGGAAGTTTACATACACCTTAGCCAAATACATTTAAACTCAGTTTTTCACAATTCATGACATTTAATCCTTTTAAAAATGTCCTGTCTTAGGTCAGTTAAGATCACCACTTTATTTTAAGAATGTGAAATGTCAGAATAATAGTAGAGAGAATGATTTATTGCAGCTTGTATTTCTTTCATCACATTCCCAGTGGGTCAGAAGTTTACATACACTCAATTAGTATTTGGTAGCATTGCCTTTAGAATTGTTTAACTTGGGTCAAACGTAGCCTTCCACAAGCTTCCCACAATAAGTTTTGTGAATTTTGGCCCATTCCTCCTGACAGAGCTGGTGTAACTGAGTCAGGTTTGTAAGGCCTCCTTGCTCACATACGCTTTTTCAGTTCTGCCCATAAATGTTCTATAGGATTGAGGTCACGGCCTTGTGATGGCCACTCCAATACCTTGGCTTTGTTGTCCTTAAGCCATTTTGCCACAACTTTGGAAGTTTGCTTGGGGTCATTGTCCATTTGAAAGACCCATTTGTGACCAAGCTTTAACTTCCTGACTAGTGTCTTGAGTTGTTGCTTCAATATATCCACATAATTTTCCTCCTCATGATTCCATCTATTTTGTGAAGCACCCCCACAACATGATGCTGCCACCCCCGTGCTTCACAGTTGGGATGGTGTTCTTCAGCTTGCAAGCATCCTCCTTTTCCCTCCAAACATAACGATGGTCATTATGGCCAAACAGTTCTATTTTTGCTTCATCAGACTAGAGGACATTTCTCAAAAAAATACGATCTTTGTCCCCATGTGCAGTTGCAAACCATAGTCTGGCTTTTTTATGGCGGTTTTGGAGCAGTGGCTTCTTCCTTGCTGAGTGGCCTTTCAGGTTATGTTGATATAGGACTTGTTTTACAGTGGATATAGATACTTTTGTACCTGTTTCCTCCAGCATCTTCACAAGGTCCTTTGCTGTTGTTCTGGGATTGATTTGCACTTTTCGCACCAAAGTACGTTCATTTCTAGGAGATCCTTCCTGAGCGGTATGACGGCTGCCTGGTCCCATGGTGTTAATACTTGCGTACTATTGTTTGTACAGATGAACGTCGTACCTTCAGGCATTTGGAAATTGCTCCCAAGGATGAACCAGACTTCTGGAGAACTACATTTTTTTTTGTGAGGTCTTGGCTGATTTCTTTTGTTTTTCCCATGATGTCAAGCAAAGAGACACTGAGTTTGAAGGTAGACCTTGAAATTCATCCACAGGTACACATCAAATTGACTCAAATGATGTCAATTAGCCTATCAGAAGCTTCTAAAGCCATGACATCATTTTCGGGAATTTTCTAAGCTGTTTAAAGTTACAGTCAACTTAGTGTATGTAAACTTCTGCCCCCCTTGTGATACAGTGAATTATAAGCGAAATAATCTGTCTGTAAACAATTGTTGGAAAAATTACTTGTGTCATGCACACAGTAGATGTCCTAACCGACTTGCTAAAACTATAGTTTGTTAACAAGAAAATTGTGGAGTGGTTGAAAAACATGTTTTAATGACTCCAACCTAAGTGTATGTAAACTTCCGACTTCAACTGTAACTCCAGTGTTTGGCCGAAAAATGTAGCCTTGTGTTTCCACCACTGAGGATTAGCCCCAAGAAACGGAAAAATGAGGCTATGCCATGCAATATTCATGTGGACAGCCCCCCCCCCCCCTGAAAATAGCATTTACAAGCCAGGGTGTCCTGTTTAATAATACAAATAAACAAAGTGGGGGTGCTGGTATTGAATTAGCAGAGGGGTGGTCAGAGTTACAGAGTGTTTTTGGGGGTGGGGGGGCTGTAGGGGGGTTCTCAGAGTTTAAATATAACGTATTCCAAAAAAAGCACCCCACCCCACTTGCCAAAAATACCCCCCCCCCCCCCACCCCCACCCCACCAAAATCCTTCTCTTCGTCTCCCAGAAGGGGTCAACTTTGGAAATGTTAGGTGTTGCGGGCCGGTGGGAGTGCGTGTTGGAGTCCGATTGGTCTCCGGGTCTATTTATACGACCTGTCATGCCTTCTGTCAGAACATAACACCCTCTGCCCCCTCCCTACCCCACAACACCCACCCAGGGCAAGGGAGCAAATAGTGAGAGAATTTGAGGGGGTCAGACCCAACTAACAGGCCACACATCTGTCCAGGTTGGAATTCCGAAGGGGCCAGTCAGCACATTGTCAAACTGGCGTCCGGCCCAATAAACAGGCCGTCCGTCTTTCTCCCTCGCTTGCCATAGCAACCCGGATTACCTGGCCCACAGCCCAGATAAGGGGGACTTTTTATGTTGATGAATATCACGTTAAAGAAGATTGCCCTAGTGCCAAGAAGCATCCGTTAAATACATACATTAGGCCTGATTATCTAAGTATTCTAAAATTCTCAAGTCTTTACTGTATTTGAATCACAAATACTACTAATAATACAAATATTTCTCATTTGTTAACGCTTTATATCAAGGTACCTAAATGGTACTTTAATGTAAAGTTGTACCACCGAATCTGTAATACATATGAATTTTGTAAATTCTACATTTTCTTTTCCAAAAATTCCAGATAAAAAAGAATTCTGCATCCCTGTAATTTCCATGAGTGTCCAGGCCAGGAATACACCTATCAGAGATTGATTGTGACGCTCCAGTGACCTAAGTGGACGAGAGAATATTAATGGAGATCAATGCAGGAAGCCATTTCCCTCTCTCCCGCTCTCTCTCGGTCTCTCCCCTGCTCTCAATCTCTGTCATTAACTCTCCACTTCTCTGTGTGCACGACTTTCAACCGAGTAAATAGCCTTTATGTCATTAGGGTCGGAGTTCAGTTTGGAAACGACTCAACTGTTTTGCTTGTATTACTTTTTTCTTGGTGAGGTTTTACCGCATGTCTGAGGGAAATTAACTGCCAAAAGGCTCTTGTGAACTCTCTTGATGATTCTTGTGTTTCTTGCCATGTAGCTTCCCTTTATACCACATTGACATCAAAGCTTTCGTCTCTATTGATATATCCTGTCAATTACACACAGACACACACACACACACACTCCTTTTGGGACACCTCTCTTGAAAAGCACTCAGACATTGACAGTTCGGTAATCATTGACATCCAAGTCATGCCTGATGCTTATAAGTGGGCCAAAGAGCAGAAGTTTCCAGAAACAGGTGCTGCTGGTTCCTGCTGGCTGCTGCCTGCAAGCTGGCTGAGCTGAAATACTGCCAGACCACATTCAGAACATTAACCAACGCCCCAACCTCATCCTACTTCCCTCCCTCCCATTTGACAGCAAGCCCAGCAGACTCAAACATCCCCTCTCACAGATATGTGACCCCCCCCCACCTCCCCCCTCCTCCCTTCACTCTCCCATCTAAACATATCCTGCTTGGCCCAGTGGACAACTTTCCATGTGGCTTCGGATGACATTGGATACTTTTCTCTTCCCACAAACCCCAGCGCTGCCTGACTGCCAGTGGAACGGTACAGACAAGATGGAGGGAGGAAGAGGGAGGAGACAAACGGAGGAGACCTTCTCTTTCCTACTTGAATCATGACTGTGTACACTCTTAGAAAAAAACGGTTCCAAAAGGGTTCTTCGGCTGTCCCCATTGGAGAACCCTTTTTGGGTTCAGGTAGAACCGTTTTTGGTTCCCAGGTAGAACCCTCGGTGTAAAGGGTTCTACATAGAACTCAAACGGGTTCTACCTGGAACCAAAAAGGGTTCTTCAAAGGGTTCTCCTGTGGGGACAGCTGAAGAACCCTTTCAGGTTCTAGATAGCACCTTTTTTTCTAAGAGTGTACCAGATATGCTCCACTAACAATAATAGAGAGGAGAAAGGGAATGCTCCCATGTTCCCTGTGTTTTTAGCTACCATGCAAAGGCTATCATTTAAAAAATCCCTGGCTTGGGAATAAAGGGAGAGAGGGTGATGTGATTTGGTGTTGAGATCCAGCCTGCCTGCCCCACCCCTGGAATGAATAGCCAGGGATCAAAAAGATCCGGTGTGGGGAGTGAGTATTTGTGTGTGTGAGTGCGTCAGTGGGTGTGTGTGGGTGGGTGGTTGTGTGTGTGTTATGTATATGTCTGCATATGTGTGCTTATAAGTGTTTTATTTGAGGGCAAGCAATACAAATGTACTGTGGTTATGTGTCTCTACTCTCTTCCTTCCTTTTCTGGTGTCCCATCCATTTTTTTCTTCTGGTGGGCATTTTGTGTGGGCCTGTATTGCAACATATGAACTGAATTTTTGGGGGGGATAAATCACTTACAGTAAGTGCTGGCAATTGCATACACACCAGCTGCCAGGAACACAGAAAAATAAAGTCATATTTCTAACAGGCACAGCAGCAGATGCCTTGAAAAAAAGGGAAGGCCCTTTGATCTGCTGAGATGTTAGAAATCAGCAGCATTATTCACAGTCAGGGTTACGTAACTGCAAGGAGCGGTGAGTGAGCAATGAGTGCATGCCTGTCTCTCTCTGTTATCCCCCTCTATATCGCTCTCTCTCTGCAAAGCAATCTACTCTTTTCACAGGAAATAAAATAATTATATTCAGATCTGTTCTATTCTATACTATTAACTGTTTATTGCAATACTTTAACTTAGTTTCAGCCATTGGTGAATAAAAAAAGCTTAGACAAAAAGCAAATATTCAAATATCTTGGCCTGGAAGGTCTAAAAAAAGTGTGTTTCCATGAAATGAGATCGAAGAGTCAAGGCTGGTTGTAATAGGTCAGAGCTGTCGCTGGGCGGGAAATGCAAGGTCAAAGGTCACCGGTGGAAAAATCCAGTCAGTTGGCTTGTGAACAATACAGGGCGAGGTAAGAAGGTTTTTCCCCGAAGACAGCAGTTGTTGCAACAGCATGTTGCCTTAATGCCGGGATTCATGTTTGAATCCATACTACATCCCAAATGGCACCCTATTCCCTACGTAGTGCACTACTTTTGACCAGAGCCCTATGGGCCCTGGTCAAAAGTAGTCCACTATATAGGGAATAGGGTGCCATTTAGGACACAAACCTTGGACCCTTTTTTTACTTCCTTTGACACAACCCAGACAAAACAAGCAGAGGCCAAGACAGCAAGAAGAAAAGAGAGCTGGAGGGCAAACATTTCAACATTTGCTTCATTTTGTGATGTGTGTTTAGTTTTGTCGATCCCTTTGAAATGAAGCCAAATGATTGCCCCTCTTAACCTGCTGTTGGATTTAGGAACATGTCTGTTTCCATTTTATTCTTCAAATGAGAGTCTCCCAGTTGAAACATGTCCGTTTCACTTTTATTTGCAAGCCGCCCCGCGTGACAAGTAAAAGGTGTGTTGAAAATTAACGTGGATTTGATGCAGGGCCTTGGTGCCACATGGCATGTGTTATAATTGACACCCTGAGGCAGCTAGCTGTAGCTTAGAAAAGTGTGGGCTATTTCGGGGCCCCGGCAGACAAAGCTGATCTGTCTGGTGTCTGTGTGTGTTTGTGTGTTTGTGGTTGTGTATCCTTCTCTGAATGTACATATCTGGAGCATGTGTATTCCTGTACACTGTGTGTGTGCGCACATGTATGTCCTACTACTCTGCATGTGTGAGTGTCAGTCCTCTGTGTGTGTGTGTATGTCTGTCTGTGTGTCTAAGTAAGGAGTGGTGAGGCAGGGCTAATATGGAGGTGTGAGTAAACTGTAGAGACAGGCATTCCGGGGCTATAGCTAGCTGCTGCACCAAAGACTGCACAGCGAGCTGCAGACGCCCTGAGGCATGGCTGTGGAGAGAGAGAGTGGTGACACAATCAATGACACATCGACGTCCTGGAATGACGCCAGGATCACACTGCAGTCAGCAGCTGCTGCTACTCTATTTCCTGTTTTGCGCCCTCCTGGTTGAAGTTTCCCCCTAGGTACAGAGTCTAGAATCAGCTTCCACTCCCCAACCCTATCCTTAACCATTAGAAGGGGAAATGCAACACTGACCCAAGATCAGCATATACGGGCAACTGCTCCAGGCGAAAAAGACCCATGCTCCTTTGCTTTGCTTTTGTCTGGCTTACAGGGGACGCTGAAGCTTCTAGCTTTTATCTTTTATCAGCTGATTCCAATATGGCTGCAAACACTGAGTAATGTCTATCCGTGGTTTGCTTTTTCTTCGCTTTCTTCTCCCTTTCTCTTGTTTAAATCAGTTTTAGCTGTCGCCTTCATTTTTCCTCCCTCGTCTCTTGCTCTCTTTTATCTCTCTCTCTCTCTCTCTCTCTCCCTTCATCTCTGCTCTCACAACTTGCTCCAGTTTTGTGATTGAATGGCGTTCCAACATCTGAGAGAAAAACATTCTGAGGCGTGGAGGCTGTGTCGTTTTTCATGTGGGGGAGGAAAAAAAATAGAATTTCACAGCCTCGATTCACTGCAATATCAGCGAGAGAGAGGGAGAAAAAGAGAGTCAGAGAGAGAGAGAAAGGGAGGGGGAGAGAGGGAGAGGATTTTGCAATGATTTCATCCATCATGTGAATCGTGGCCAACAAAGGATCCTGGCACCCCTTGACATCACTGTCTAAAAATAGACGTCGCCGTGGCAGCGCTGCAGGACATTAATCATGCAGTAGAAGAAGAAGAACAAGAGGTAGTGGAGGAATGAGCCCTCCCAGCTCCCGCTTCCATCTTAATTAGGTTCCTCCAGCACCAGAGAAGAAGAGAGGAGGATAAACGGAGAGGTTGGAGGGGTTGGATGACAGAGGGATGAAGAAAGCAATTGACTAAGTTGGAAGCCACATATTAAATGGTCCAAATGATCCAATCGTCAAGAGATGGACGCTTCTTGGCACTGATAGTGGCGCATAATGGCTTCCTCTATCCTCTCCTGTTGGCGAGAGCTCATGTTTAGAGCATCACGTTGTCCCATTTGATAAGAGAAACAGAAAAGCTGTGATACAGTCTGGGGCTGATACGGAACTATCTTGATGACCCTCAAGACGAGGTCATGGAGAGATAGGTGGCTTTACACTTTGCCCTACTCTGTTTCTCAACCAATCACTAGATGTTAGGTTAATGAACCCTACAATGTCGTATTGCTTATACTGTTACAAGTTTGAAAACAGAGGACTTGTCATTCTGGTCGTGACAATTCAAGGTCCTCAGAGCACTTCTGTGACGTCCATCTTTGTCCCCTGGAACCTAATAGGTGACACACTGCTGGAATCAGAGTAGGAATAACCACACCACTGATATAAACTGCATGACTCCAATGAAAATAGCCCAATCTATAAATCCCTGTTTTCCATTCTTTTTTTAAAGAGGAGAGAAAAAAAGAAGAGAAACTGTGTCCTTGTTTTCCGAACAGTGGTGACCTGATTTCGCCCAGCCTGTCTGGCAGTGGTGACCATTATCCCAGCGCTCTTATCAGCTGACTGGATCAGATGGACGGGGATGAGGGAATCTCTTCCACGCCATCCCTCCATGGCAGGGATACACAGGTCATAGGTCATCTGGATTTGTTGTGTTGTCCGTCCCTCTTTCTGGCTAAACCACTTGTTACTATAGGTCTTACACAACAATTCTGGATTGTAGCCGATGCATAATGCATATGGCTGCCTCGACCATATGCCACCTACTCATCCCAGGGCAGCCAAAGTAGTAGCACTCCAAATGCTATGATTGCAGTCACATTCATTTCACAGAGTACATCATCTAAGAACGGATGAATCACGTGGCATAAAGGGTTGGACGATTGACAAAATGTGCTTCACTGAATACTGAACCACACACAGAATGGAACTGTCTCTACTTTCTATGTACTGAGGAGATTCATTGAACTCTCTCACGTGTGTGTTCCACAATGTACTGACCTCGCACATGAACAAATACGAGAACACCCTTTGTCTCTGCAACGGTCCATTCCACTCACACTCATCGTCCCCAGTGCACATTGCCCAACGTTGAATGTTGTAATTTCATAGATAACATTTGTATTCCTTTACTTTGCCGACTTGCATGGACAAAGGTTAATAGTTTCCAATAGAAATAAGTCCAATGGCCAGAGAGCTTTCTCTGCCCCTTCAATAATGTGGCAGATTTAAACCCCAGAAAAACCTAAATAGCCCCCCCAAAAAAAAAATTATACTCACAAACAACTTTTAAAATCACTGGATCATTGGCTCAAACTGAAAAAAGGCGGGGTGGATATCAGAGGCCTACTTTGGTTTGACAACAAAAGGTTGCGCAACACTCGTCAAAACGCCAACAAGGCTGTAACACATTTACCAAAGGAGGTTCGGGGGAGGAAGTGGGCTCTCCTTTCTTAAAGGGGACGAGCCATCCGTGTGCCATGCGGTGTTGGGATATTTAACTACAAAGCAATTAATTTCACAGATCTGAGTGAGATAATACATGCACCCCCCACCCCCCCCCCCCCCCCACCCCACCCCCATCAGGAGCCAAACCCATGTGGCGCATGTAGCGTCGAAGCCGCTCTATATTTAAAGCTTTTTCAAAGCCGAACACAACACAGAGGAACAGGAAGGATGTGAAATATCTACTTTAAAGCATCGGAATCTCAGAGATCACACTCCTTGGGGCTGGGATCCCCCATTTCAAAGTTGCCAGAGAGCAGAAGATGGAGACAAGGCTTAGCTGAAAACGTCTCTTGGACGAGACTTCACACTCCATCTAATCTTTCTTGAAGCAGTATAAGACAAGACGGCCCTCGTCGTCCCTTTAGAAGACGACTAATCAAAGTGTTTTTTTTGAAAAGCAGAACATCAAGGCCAACATGAAAGCATCCACAAATTAAGAATTTATAGAAGTTGAGAAAAAAAAAAACTTGGCTCTGAAATATATTTTTAAAACATATTGAAAATCGTCTAATGGAAAATCATCTCGCAATTGGATTAAATTGTCCTGCTGAAAATACATTTCGATAGAAACTGTAAAAAGTGGTTTCAAATGCTTATTTTAGGTTTTTGTTTAATTTCTTATGTGAGTCCAAATCTCATGTAAATTGGTACCATCAAATACTAGGCATCTAACTGTTGATAGTCACCACAATAAAACATTTCCAATGGACAATAAAAGTCTGTTCCAGACCAGTCTGCTTCTCCGGTATCATTGTCTTGCCTACAAGTCAATGACATATGAGCTTTCCCCTTCCTCCTAACCATTGTGAACACTCGCCCAGTAAGCAATTCAAAATTTTCCTGCATCAGTTATGTCATAAATGCCCAATATGGGTCCCACTTAGCGGGTAGCTATTCCCTCCGCATGCGGATTGACGTGGCATATCCACATTGCCTGGTGTTAACTTTTGCCAGAGAGCGGTAACTAGGCAACGGGGCCCACTTTCACGATACATACGAGGTTCACTCTCTGTGTGTCGATCGCTATATTTGGGCGGTCCATAAAACCTATTTTCCAGATAAAGGCTTTGGGAGAGTCAACAGAGCACGCGTTCCTTCCTTGGTGTTGGCTGCTGGGTGATTAATGGCGGCAGAACCTTGCCTGTTTTCTGTCTAATTATAGTGAGAGCAGCTGCTGGATTTGACCCTCCCCTCTTTCCCTCTCATCTCCCCCACTCCCCAGCATTCCCCCACACACCTTTCACATTCTTTTTTTTTTTTTTTTTTTTTACTGGGACAGCAAAGGACCCTGGAATGTGAGCACTGGTATTTTGCCACCCCCCCCCCCACTCACCCGCCCCTTTACACCCCCCTATCCCCCGCCCCTTTACACCCCCCACACTAGCTCACTTCAAGGCAGCCGTATAACACACCCGGCAAAGCACAGTGGCCCCCCACAGGATTTCCAAAAGCCCCAGGCGAGATCTTTTAAATCGCTGACGTGGCAGGCGGAGGCCCAGACCATTGTGCATGTGCAACATGTTCAGCCACGACCGGCAGCCATTTGTCATGCGGGGCTGTTGGGTGACCTTTTGAACAGAGTTTGGATTTAGACAACCTCCAGACGAGCCTAGGCTATCCTAGTTAGCCTAGGCAGTCGTTTTGACACAGCTATCAGTCCTAAAATGCACACGGCAAACACAACCTTAAACAACCTCGGGGCCTTACAAACAAACATGGAAATGTTAGTGGCACTTGTTGTTAGCGATTCGTTGCGTAGCCATGAGGAGATGGTAGAAGCAGCACAGTAAGGGACTGAAAGAACGTTGGCCATCCGACGCGTCCGTCCTTTCAGACAAGCCCTGACATTTCTGGTCTAAAAATACAGGGTGAATGTTTTAGGGGAGTTTGTGGGAGACGCTCATATGACCTCCAGAGACAAACATTGACATGGCAACGGTTAAAAATAAGTTACTATAAAAGTGTTAAAGGGAGGATACAGTATGCTGCTCTTTTTGGAATTGTTCCAGATTAACTAGGCCTAATACTGTAGGCTACATGGAATGACAAACACCCTCAAAGTTATTTTGAAATCGTTTTGAGGAATAGCTTTGGCTTTTAGTTTGATATTACATTTGTGTCATTCAAAACCAAATCGTGGATGTAAAATACATGGAGTTATATTTCTCCAAAACAGCCACTATTCCCTAGGTTTCATTAAATTGAATGTGGGCCATAGTAGATGTGCTTTTTATTAATGTTGTTATTTGATCATTCCCTCAGGATCTATGTTGAAAGCTGTGTGGTACAAAGCAAAAAGTTTAGGCTTCTGAGGCTATTTTAATACAGAGGTAGGTAACATTCGTTCAACAAACCTGTCTTGGAAAGTTCACTTGTTGCAAATTCCACATGGCCGACCTTGTGCGCACGCTCCTTGTGTGTTTATTATCATACGGTCTTCCAACTTCATCTACTGTTTCCTTCACATGAACCGTCATGTATTTTGGAGTCAGGAAGAGTAGAGAAGGCTGATGGGGGGGGGGCAGCTGAGCAAACAAACGGAGAGAGAGGGGCGAAAAAAGGCTTAAATTCTTTCTGAGTGTGCCCCGTAATTTGAGCAAACCTATTCATCTCGGACGACTGGCTGCTTTTTCGCCCTCGGGTGTCGAGTTTCGGTGGCAGATGAAAAGGAATGAGCTGGCTCGGCTGGAATTCGAAGCAGAGCTGAGCGCCAGCCAGCGTTGCAGATGAGCTGGCACCAATGTAACAGAAAGCCCGGGTCAGGTACAAACCATCTGCTCCCCTCCCTAGACATCAAACGAACCAACGTTGATCCGCACAAAATGGAACCTGACAAATCGGCTGCGGCCAAGTCTGTGAGGGTCTACTGTGAAATAGCTACAGTGCACATTGGGTGAATCATTGCATCAGTCATTTTATTACATAAGCCTAAAGTGCTCGCCACAACATTGGGGGGGAAAGCGAGAATGTACAAAATAAGTGCAAATAATGTTTTGGAATGTAAGTCTACTCATTATCGGTGAATGAAGGGTTTCCGTTTACTGACCAATACAATGTTATTCTACAAAAACCACAGTGGGCTAATGTTTGATTTATGTTGAATTTGCTAAGTCTCTTAAAAATGACATTAATTGAAAGTAGAGCTGCAACGTGGGGCCATGTAGGGCTATATCTAGGCCCATTTCCTTCCAAAATAGAGCTTGCTAGCATGTAGTCTATAAAACCCAGAAATGAGTTTACCTGTGGTTCATTCAGCCATCCCTATGGAGAAAGAATCTGGTTATAGGATAAACGCAGAAAATAAAAGGGCTGAGGTTAACACAGGCTTAAGAGATCTTATACATTTTGTTCAATGAGATATCAGTCATTTAACTTGACCTTTATGAAAGAAAATGTATAACATAAATGGTTCAAAAATCACAAAGTGAAGTTAGCTGATTAAGATGATCTCATAGGACAACATGTATAGGATCTCTTAAGACTGTGTTTACCATTGACCTTATTTTCGGCGTTTATCCAAAAACGCCATTCATTTCCCTAATGGCTCTGTCCAACAAACCATGGCAGAGTTAGTGCCTATAAAAGGACAGAATTACTATTGCTCTCTATACCAACCTTGGACCGTGTTGTCATCAAACTGGGTCAGTAAAGGGTTAAGGCTGGATTTGGCCACTCCCCTGAATGGTGGGTGAATGCAAGGCGAGGCTCAGGCGCAGAAAAACACAAGCCTCCCATTCATCTCGTCACCGTGTGATCAACCTTGAACAGTGGAAGGCGTGTTATTGCACCGGAGGTCCCGAGCAGGCAGCAGCAGAGACGAGAGGGAGGGGAGGCGGGGGGACGGTGACTCAGGAATTCCACTGAGGCGTGCACATGACCAAGCACCTCTTTTATGCCCTCTTGTGTGGAGGATGATATTCTTGAGGACTACAATGCAGCCATTGACTCAACGGTGTTCTGATGGCGAATCATGTCAAACGCTCATGTGTGTTTTGTTCATGTGTGCACTGTAGCCTATAGAGGGGATGATTGTATATTCATTTTCAGATAGTTGCCAATAAACAATTCATCCAGAGGGGAAATGAACAAAAATAGGCATCAACAAATAATGCATTGTTTGTCATTTATGCTGTTGGGTTACTAGGGAGATATCTAGGTTATCACCGAATTAAATATGTATGCAGTCAGCATTGGCTTGCAGATAAATAAGAGATTATCTCCAAAACTGGTTTACCTGGCTCGAATGGAAGAATCCCTCTCTCACACACAGTGCACACTACATGTTTGCTTCTACAGTAGCCTCAACGATTGTATTCAAACTATTTCTCCGAGGCAAAATTATAAATCACATTCATACTTCTTGACAAGCATGCGGCGTTGAGTTGTGGGAAAAGCCAATACAGCCAATCAAAGTACTGAGCTCACAAGTAGTCACACGATATAATCACTCATGACGTCACATCTTTACTGTTTGCTTTGTATTTGGGTGTGGATGCAATGTGTCAATGGCAATGCCCCTGGGGGCGAAGTGACAAGAGAATAGATTTGAAAGAGATTTAACTGAATATTGTGCAGATCTTATTGATCTCCATGACTTCCGTATATTTTAGCTCCATTGCTAGCCTAACTACCTTCGAACATGAAACGAAACAACTCGCTCAAATTAATAACTGACTTACCAAGAAATGTATATTAGAGGATGTTTCAATTGTGCAGAATCACTCTAGAAATCAACATCCCCAATAAACTGTGCTGTGGAATAACCTTAGTGAACTGATTAAATGAACATTTAAGTCATTTTGGGTTAACTGTACCTGACCTTATAGCATGAGAAACTAAGAATACTTTTGTCTTCACCAGCAATAGGAGACATGCAGTAGATTTGACTAACTTAGTGGCCATTATGTACAATGGCCTCAGTTGCTGTAAGCAAAGCAATCACGAGTATTAAAACCATCTGAGGAATTTTTTATGCTGGCATATATTCAACTGTATGTTTACTGCTGTATTGAAAATCTCCTCACTTCTTGTCCTCCCTCTCTACTCCCTCGCTTTGCCCCCCCCCCCCCCCCCCCCAATCCTCCCTGGGTCCCATTTTGTTCTTGTCAAAGGTATTGCATCACAGCCCATGAGTGATTCATAATCGGGACATGACTCTCTCTCCCTATGGCTTCACTCGTTACTGATTGCAGGGAAATAAGCAAACCAGACACTAGTTATTATTACAAGGTCAGAAATTGTATTTGGCAAGTTTTTTTTTTTAAACAAGTGCATACAAGTACAGCTAGAAGCAATTCAGTTTGCCAAGTGCTCGTAGAGTCATATTAGTTAGTCACATTCTATGTTTAACAGGGACTGCCACCAGAACTAAAAAAAGTACATCGATAGGACATCGAAAAAAGAGGGGGAGGAGGAAAGTAGTCTGTTATGATGAGTACATACCTTTATCTTCAAAAAAATATATAGAAACACAATGTATTGAAAAACAAAATAATCAAAAAAAAATTATACAGCCATGTTTACGAAGTATACAACTTCCCTTGTGTCCAATATGTACATGTCCATCAGTTTCTTTTGGATGGTATGCATGGTACGAGGATTTATATTCATTTGTAATGGTGTACATGTTGGTTTTTGTTTGTTGTTGTGGTAGTTAAAAAAAAAATGCTGGTAAAATCAAGGGTCTCTCTCCTTTTTTACTTTCACGTCCCCTGCTAAGATGGTGGCTATTTCACCCTGCATGAAGGCCCATGGTACGTTGGAGCCCACCAGTGGGCATTTCTCCCCGCTGGGGCAGTACACCTCTCCCGTGGCTCCCTGCTGTTTGATACTCTCCCGAGAGCAAGGGAAGCAGAACTTGTGTGAGGGCACCGATGGGCACTGGACAAAGTGCGTGTCCTCCAGCCTCTCGTGGCACAGGGTGCAGCACAGTGGCACGCTGCCCGGCACCGACGAGTCTGGAATGCTCTGCGGCAGCGCCCCGTGAGGGTCCATGCCCTGCGAGTGGGCCGTGGCCACCACCTCCCTCTGGGTCAGCCGCCGCTGGCCTGCAGAGGACGGGGACAGTGGGCTCCCGCTGTTGCGCCGACCCGCTGCCGTGGTGGAGTGCACCTGGTTGGCATCCTTGGGCGAGCCAGTGTTGCCGGCATTGTCGGCGGCGAGGATGAGTGCTGCCATGGGCGACTGGCCGTTCTGTGCCGTCGCTGCCTCTGGTGGGGTGGTGCGACTGTGGGGGGAGATGGTGGAGGGTGGAGCGGCAGAGAAGCCTGGCAGGGAGGCCGGGGGCATCTTGAGGACCTCTGAGGGAGACGGCAACCACGGCTGGCCCTCGCCGCCGTTCATCTTGGGGGCGGAGCCGTCGCCATCCGGCTCAGGGGAGGCTTTCCTCTTCATGCTCCGCGGGTGCTTCCCTCGGTCTGTTGGAGAAGGAGGAAGGGGGGGGGGGGGGGGGGGGGGGGGGTGGAAAGAGGAGTTAACGTTTAACAAACACTCCAACCACCACAGCAGCAACTGTGCATGCACTGTAAATTAATGAAAATAAAACTTAGAGGAATGTATGTTATTTAATATGTAAAACTAAACGTGCAGAGGAAAAACAAGTGGTATATTCGGTAGCCTGCTGGGGATCAGACTAGAGGAAATGTAAACATGCATAAACAAACATTCAGCTGAAAACCCACGTCAACACAGTGGCAAAGTAGCTGACTAAGAACACTGCCAGTTCCTTGTTTTAGTCTTCTAAATGAATGCATTCATGTGTGAAAAAAATCCACAATCCTACCTGGTTTTGAAGAAGTAGCACTTGACTCATATCCCATAACGCGCTGCATCGCCGCATGGTCTTTCTTGAACCTGCTGTCGAATGTGTGGAGAGCCATCAAATCCCTCACTGTTTTGCCTTTGCCCATCCACTCCTCCGCCCGCTTGTGGCTCTCCGACATGTCCGACATGCTATCCGGTCTATGCTTGTCTTTCATATCCTCCCCGCGCTTGCCGTGGTCGCCTTGACCAGGAACATTCAATGGGCCCGGCATACCCATTTGAGCGGGCCGACCATTGAGTGCGTGTACTGGACCCATGTTTCCGTTTACTAAAGGCACCAAATTGGGAGGAACCGTGCTAGTCCTGCGAGGGTTGGGGCTCTGGCGGTTCAGCTCCGGCGGGTCGTCGGGTTTAGGAAATCCATTTGGCACAGGGATGCCGTTAACTTGCCTCCCCGGTTGGTACTCCGGTCCCAACCTTGGCGGTCGGTCAGAGAGGGGATAGCGATCCAGAGGCTGAGGCGGACGCGAGCCGGGGTCTCCAGCCGAATGGTTGTGGGACTGAATTTCCTTCCCCGAGTGCTGAGGTTTGCCTGGCCCCGGAGATCTCCCGTCCTGGAAGCCATGAGCCCTCTTCAGCTGTCGGGCAGTCTCAATTACAAACTCAATCCGGTCGGCTCCCTCGTAGTTGACACATCCCCTGCAAACAGGTTCGGTAAAATCCCAGATCATCGCCCATGGCATGCGGGGCAAATCACACAAATAACACGACTGCCTCCTCGAAGCAGCTACAGCCGCGGACGACATAGTTTTCGAAAAAGTGGATACCAAATTCTCCAAACCTCCCTGGGATTCGTTTTATTCTGTAGAAAAAAAATGAATCGCAAATAATTGTGTATTTTCCCTCTAGCCAAACAGCCTTAAAACAGCCAAGTTACATTGAGAAGTTCATTGCAGTTGTGTACTTTACTACGGCGCGCCTCAATCTATCTCGCACTACAACTCACAGCTCAAGCTCAATGTAGGGCGGTGACGTCACCGACGACACACCACAAGTGCTTCCAGCAGCTCCAATTCTATTTACTTGATTCTTAGACAGCCCCTCCAGCGCATGCTCACCTTTTTCTCTCTTTATCTGTAGGCCCTACCACTTGTGCAATGAGTTAAACTGCCAGCAAGCCCTGAAGATAAACTGGTTGGACGCAGTTGAGCCCTGCTGCTAAAATTATTTATTTCACGTCAAGGTTAATTAATTGTATCAAAACTGTTGATGATAGGCTTCTGCTTACTGAGAATCGATATCCAAAGAATTCAAAGCAACATCTACAATTATTGCGGCTCCTAAATTGTCTCACGAATGTATAATGCCTTTGCATGCAACTCAACAAGTGGCGTTACCTATCTTGCTGCTTTAGGTAGGTAGGCTATGCATGCTCTCCCGGACTGGCACTAGAGCCCTATTTAGCAAATCCTCATTCCAGTCACACTGCCAGCACAACGTCACGAGGCGGATAGCTTTCACCCAACCATACAATTCGACTCTGTTACTATGGCAGATTTTACCCTCCTTCCTTCGTCCTTTTAAAATGGGATAGCCTCTTTCCAATTCATAGTTTGCGAGTTCAGCTTTGCACACTCGGGACTTGTTTAGACAAAATTGTTTTCATAATACAACTATTCTAATTTAACGTCAATGTTTATCATTTTACAAATAGCCGCGATTAACTGTTTAGGCTACTTTGTCAATCGCTTCCTACATGCGCCCCTTATTCTATGCAACAATATCACATACCGAGGTAGTTGGTACATTGTTGCAGTCATACTGTGGCGCGTACCTGCAACGTTGTTGCAATTCGACATGAGAATATAGCCCCTAACCACCGTTTGATAGCGACGTCTAAATATTGGACAAAGTTTAGCATGACTAACGTACACCAATCAACCCCTCGTGATTCAGTAAACTCGACAACTCACAGCCTGTCTGACTGGCGAACACGGAAACCCCCAGATCAAAGTCACAAACCGAGACAGCGTTTGCACTTTTGTCAATTACTGCTCCCTCAATTCTTAATACGTCTGGGGGCTATTCGTGTGGATGGTTCATTTACTTTGATAATCATTTCGCATAGCCTAAATGTCACTCCGGTCTGGTCTTGTTAGACTGTGAGGAAGGTCTACAAAATAGCCTTAGGCCTACTAAATGTTTTTGTTATTGCATGAACTGTGTGTGTAGCCTATATAGCTCATTGTAAGGTTTGACAAAAAAAATGATGTCCTCATTGCCGACCGAGGAATTCTCCGTCATTTACTTTGTCGCTTTGTTAGGGTTAGCCACAACATTGTAACGTAGGTGGCTGTTGTGTGAGAGGCAATACCGCCGAGGAGACCTGCGGATACAAAGCATTTTTTTTTTTTTGCAAGCATGTAGCCTACTATATGATGACGTTCCAAACAGGAAGTGGATTTTAGTCACGTACCCGCTTCTTACCTCGCCCATCCGTGGAAAAACAAACGACCCATCCTGGCTCGCTGCCAAAGATCACAGACGAGCGAGTCACAGCAAACTAAAGCAGATTACGAAAGGAAATGGTTTCTGAAAGAAATCATGCTCTTTCTTAAAGAGACAGTCGCCCTAAATGTGATTTATAGTTTCATTTTTGGATACACCTATTTGTTTCTAATAGGCTAAACATGGACAATGGCAACTATGTCATTGTATAGCAACAAGCTACAACATGTATGGTAGCAGCCTCAGATTTGTCCTGTAACACAGCCGCCGAAAACGTGTGGGGAGGCGGCATTTGCCACAGCACCTTTTAACCCCTTTTGATTTAATAAAATATATTGACGTAAAGCGTTAGAAAGAGGGGAGAAAATGTATGTTTTAAGACCGATTTGCGCACATTTGCTCTGTGCTTCACATCAGAGTGCTGCGTGCATTTGCACGCGGGCCGGGCACAACGTTCAAGGCATGCTCTCCACTTTCCTCCAGTATTTATATAGCAAGCGTCACTCCCGACAGACACAAACAAAAACTCTTACATAAATGTAGCAGCCTATAGACCTAAAATTTAGCGATCTGACATGCTGTATTGCATAGAATCGAGACCATTTTTCAGTCTGATCAACTGTAGGCTACTAACAACAGCAGCCGCATAGTCTAGCCTACTATGGGCCCTGTCCCTCTGGTGTGTAAGTAGGTAACGTTGTGTATTTATAGCCCATTTGTTGGTGAGAAAATGTGAATGGGAAGACATTTGGTTTATATTCAAAATTGGGCTGACTAGGCTACCTAGACTTTTTCAATCCAAAATTAACTGGAAATAATAAACACAAAGGCCAACATAGACTGAGTACATTTTTAATTAGGCCTACAGTTGCATAGGACAAGACTACGTGATGCATCCCTGCATAAAGCAAGCTCAGCCCTGTGAGTTTTATTGTCCAATCATGTTGCTTTCTCGGTGTATAGGAAACCCCACTACTTCTAATACAAATGTCAGTTGAATTCATTCAGTTGTGCAACTGACTAGATATACCATTTTCCCTTCCCTTGAAAATATAATTAATATGAACAAGTACAAGGTTGCTGCCTGCAGTTCGACAGGGTTTTCATCGTCCCCAAGGCCAGGAAATTTTCCCAGGATTTAAAAAAAACAACATGTGACCTGATTAGAAAACTCTGGTCCTGTCATAGCCCATATTAAACCTTTTTACAATAGATTAATCACATCATACAATATAAGAGCCAGAACTTTTTGCTGGTTAGGTTGGTTACCAGATCATGAAAAACTACAGACCCCAGAATTTTGGGGACTCCGGGACCCGTGGTGCCCCCTCTGCTCTGTAATACTACTAGCCACTTAGCAATTTCTTTAAGTTGGCTTTAGCTATCCCAGTGGTGGAAAAGTACCCAATTGTCATACTTGAGTAAAAGTAAAGATACCTTAATAGGAAATGACTCAAGTGAAAGTCATCCAGTAAAATACTACTTGAGTAAAAGTCAAAGTATTTGGTTTTAAATATAATTAAGTATCAAAGGTATTGAAAGTAAAAGTATAAATCATATCAAATTCCCTATATAAAGCAAACCAGATGCCACAATTTTCTTGTTTTTTAAATGTATGCATAGCCAGGGGCACACTCCAACACTCAGACATCATTTCCAAATGAAGCAGATCAGAGGCAGTAGAGATGACCAGGGATGTTCTCTTGATAAGTGTGTGAATTGGACAATTTTAAGCATTCAAAATGTAACAAGTACTTTTGGGTGTCAGGGAAAATTAATGGAGTAGAAAGTATATTATTTTCATTAGGCGTGTAGTGAAGTAGAAGTAAAAGTTGTCAAAAATATAAATACTAAAGTACAGATACCCCCCAAAATTACTTAAGTAGTACTTTAAAGTATTTTTTACTTAAGTACTTTACACCACTGAGCTATCCCAACTAGGTTCCCAATCTCCAGACTATCAATCAGTGTAAGAGTAGCTAGCTTGTCTAACTATCTTAGCTGGCATAACTGTTTGCATGTTTGTTAAGCAAGCAATAACTAAATGTTGGATAAGACATTCCTTAAAATGTTTTACCCAGATTAGCAGAGATGCAGAGAAGCATTTTTTAATTTTTAATAACCACCAGTCAGGAGGATACAGACAGCACAAGAGGTATGCCTCGATATGGAGAAAAAATAAATGTTTGGACATAAAATTAAGCATAATGATTATGGCTATAGATTGCAGGAAAAAGCTGTTTCTGGTGTTTGAATTTTTTTTCAAATTTACGGATGGGGTCATAGCCCCTCTCTGGACCACACCACAGCCATCCTCATGTACCTTATGCCCCCTCAGATTTTTGTGGTGCATGATGCCCCTGAATGTAAACAAACTAGTTGTGGAATGATGGCTGGCCAAGAGGAGAGCCATTCTAACAGTGAACCACTGACAATGACTCAGCATTAACAGTAGCAACCCAGTCATCTCTTACTCAATGGTCTGTATGACTGTATCACGTCGGTTTGGATCTGCATCGCCCAGACAGCTGACTTGATGTGGCCGTGGCCCATTTTGTCTCGTCCTGCTCTCTTGCCTGCAGCACTGTGACATGCCTTGTCTCGCTCGCCCAGTCAGCTGTGTGGAGAGAGAAAGAGAGAGAGAGAGACGCGAGGGGGACACGTAGGCTACTGTAGGTGCACCAGTGAACAATGTGTCCTATTTCTCTGCAGCCTGAGGCAGAACAGGCAAATGAGCACTGAGCAGCAATAGCAGTGTGGGCTATTTGCATCCAGGACAATGTGCCCCTGTGAACGGTGTATAAGCAAATCCCAAGCGATGGCAGGGAGAGATACTGTAGATATTAAAATAGAAAGGAAAAGTTTTGACCCAAAATAAGAATGTACCTGGAGGTCAGATAGGTTGGATGTGGTGTTGTTTGCATTGTGTATTGTACATTTGAGTATGTATTTAATAATACGAGCACACACATGCACACGCACACACACACACACAACGCGAGTGTGCACATGCACCCACGTGTGTGTGTGTGTGTATCTAGACTCTAACGAAATACATACTTAAGCTAACACCATATTGGGTTTCATCATCATGGCTACCAATCAAGTTCGACATTTCCCCACTACCATGCCAAGACGTCTGCAGAGCAGCAAGGTAACCCTCTTGTTTCACTTAAGACTCTTTAGTAAGCTGGTTAATTAGAGTGGGAACATCCCTTACGCTTGTGGCCTTGTCTTGAGCTGGGCCAGCGTGAAGAAAAACAATCCCCTTATGCGGTGTGATTACAGTTTACACACACATACAGAAAGTCAGTCACAGACACAAACACAAAGTCACAGACGCATGCACACACACACACACACACACACACACACACACACACACACACACACACACACACACACACACACACACACACACACACACACACACACACACACACACACACATTCACACAAAGAATACACACACACCCCTATCCTCACACACACACACACACACACCCCTATCCTCACACACACACACACACACACACACACACACACACACACACACACACACACACACACACACACACACACACACACACACACACACACACACGTACCCTCACTTCCTCCCTCCCTTGCCCTCACCTACATGCATAACAATCCACTTGAGCATCTATTGTGGCTTGTCACGAAGGTTGGAAGACCCTAAGACCTGCTGATCTGCTGATGGGATGGGAGGGATGAAGGAGGGGGGTGAGGGCACTCTGGTGGCTTATGTGGCACGCTGATATCACTCAGCATCCCCAGGTGCTCCAACTTTGGTGGCAGCTTGAACAGCGGCTCACACACAAACACAGAGGACTACATGTCACGCAATCACAGGTTGCCACAGTGTCTTGACACGAGCCTGCTATTGTTACTTTTAATCATTCTTCTTAATGGTCTGAGGAAGAGAATGGCAAGAGTGGTTAAAGAGAAATTAGGATAACATTTCGCTTAAAGCCAACAGGTACTGGTGCATTGCTACCCTTGTAATATTTGATTATTAACTAATATCTTACTGTATGTCTTTTTATGTGTTATTTTTGGCAACAACTGAGGATCATTATGACATATGATACTAAGATATTATTCATGGGTTGCACATCTGTCACTCGGTCGCATTGTTGCCATTGTTATCAACGTTTTACAGATGCCGCAGCATATTAATGTCTGACTGATGGTTAATGATGTCTTTCTGAACAGGGGGCTAATGACTGTTTCGTCAAATGTACACTATAGTGGCCTGGAAATACGATGACATTGCTGAAGTAGACAAATAATTAGTAGAAAACAGCTTTGCCATCATTATGAGGTCGTCAAGTTTACTTGTTCATTGGAAATAGCTAGCAATGCTAACATTAGCTAGCTAACATTTCGGTGCTCTCTCCTCAATCTTAGCTAGCTAAATTTATACTGTATCTAATGTAAATCTGCCAACATCACAATGATGACAAAAGCTTGTCTTACTAATTATTTGCCTCCTTTTTGAAATGTCATGGGGTTTCCAAGCCACAGTAATGTACTTTAGACGAAATCTTCATCAGCATTCATTCAATATTGTGATGAAATGTGCAACACATGAATAAGAGTGTCATATGACAAGTCCTACCATGCATTATGATCACGTCATACCTGTTGGCTTAAAGTCAAGTGTTACTTGGAAGTTCTTTCAGGTCAGCCATTCCTTGCCTGCATGACTCTTGGGCAAGGGCCCTTGAAAAGGTTCCCAGTTGGTTGGAGGTTGGAGTTAGTCAGATGTGATATTTGTAGACATGGCCTCATGGCGAGGAAGAGGGTCAAAGGAGTCAGTGTATTCAGCTTAGCCGTTTCACATGGGAGGAAATCTGCTCAATGGGAAAGAATCCCAGGAAAAGCAGTCTGGAGAAGGTGACTTTGAGGTCACACTGTAGCACTGTGTCCAGCTTGTTTCAGATGGACTCCTGGCCGTTCGCAAAAGTATCCAATGATGACAAAAACAAATAAAGACGATATCTGAACCACATGACTCCATGCATTTGCTTGCCAAAGCTAGGGAGTGAGGATATGTTTGATAAAAAAAGAATTCATCTTATCAATTTGCCCTTGACCAGGAATGTTTACGGTTCGGCAAACCCCCCCCTTGTGACTCAGTCAATGGACTTTTGTTCCTCTGTGATCTGTCTGTAGACTCAGTAACTAGGTGGTTATATGCGCAAGCCTTCCAGTATGCAACTGAGGCAAATTAACAGCATGGAAGTCGTTTAATAATTGAACAAATGGCTTTGTAGTGGCTTCTCTTTGATGTGTTAAAGCCTTTAAATTTTTAAACAGTACTTTTCGTGAATTAAGCATTACTGTACACAGCACATGTGCTTTGAAGTTATCGAGCGCATGCTGCTGCATGTTGCTTTCGAGAGCAAAAAGAAAACAAATAGCCTTTTACTTTTGCCTCTGTCGGGAAGCAACTGACAGAGTTCCAAATAAATAGCTGTTTGGCTCCCAATGCTTATAAATGATTAGCCTTGTGGTCCCAAAGGGAATTTCCTTTCCGAGGTATTTGATTTAATGTGTGCATTTAATTGAAATGCATTCTAAATTAAATTCGTAGTATTTTTGTCAGAGGACGTCTTCCGTAGTTGCCAAGAAAGTGTAGGCTTACTTTGGCGCCTAACCTCCCATTTAGGGGAATTCATCTTGTGGGCTGAGGTTGTTGCAACGTGTTCCTCAAAGCCTGAATTCTTACGTTATTAACTGAAAACTATTAGCTAGTTATAGACCTAATGGACTAATGGACTTATTTTAGAATGGGGTCGATGACATTGTGTTGTGTCTAAGCTTGGAGTTACTGACCTAGCAATATTGGCTATTTTGCTTAGTCACAGTTGGTTCTGACAGACACAAAAGCAACATGCTGTGTAAACTCATCCGAAAACATTATTCGTTTTTTTTTTTTTAAAGATGACTTATTCCCGATTCCCTGAAATCACACTTTAGTTTATCGTCATCAACATTTGACTTTAAGTGTGGCGCAATGGAGGGGAAACCAAATCATCATCATCATTATAATGTCATGTTGTTATTGTCAGTGCAGGAAGGAAAGAGTTACTATGGAGATCACTCTCCTATCAGGACATTCTAAGTAATGAAGCATTTCCTGTTTACAGACGTTTTTTTTCTCTCTCTCGTCTTAATCATCCGAGCTTGCCACGAACTAATCCCATGCCTTACATAGAAAAAAGATCCCACATTTAATGCCCTCCTCACTGCTCCCCTAAATAGCACTTAAAGCTAGGTTACAGTGTGCACACAGACATTAATAAATAGTGTGGTCTACGCTTCAGACGACTGCCCACAGCTCGCTGAGTGTGCACACACTAAATTGCCAAATCACTTCCTGCTTTGCTGCAATGAATCCACTCTCTGACCCTGACAGCCTGTTATGGTGCGAACGGCTGAGGCATATGCCACTTAAAGAGATAGCTTCTTGGACAGAGCCGAAGGAAAATGTACTACCCTATTGATTGTCCACAATGCTTCTTTGGCAGATCAATAAGCAGAGGTAACAAATGCTGATTGAAAAAAATGAAAAAAATTGTGATGCTGCAGCCTTGACTTTGCAGCGTTCTTAAAGCGGCGACAGTCTCGAGAAGCGGAGTTGACTGCAGTGCTTTGATCTTTGATGCAGCGTTGCAGTACGGAGTGATGCAATATCCTGGTAATGTCACAGCGCGAGCACTTTATTGTATAGGAAGGGGTGTGATGTTTTTGCATCACTTTGACAAAGCAGCATTTGCATTCAAGGCAATGCTTGGAGACTGCATAGGCATTTGGTGCAGATCTAGTCCTCTGGTCCTTACAAGTGCAGTTAGTCATACTACTGAGAAGGATGCCATTTTGGGGCGCTCAGACTTACCCTCAATATAGCGACTGACGACACCGTTTATAAAATGGAAGGCCAACTCAAATAAAATGGCGCGTTTGGAGAGAGAGGGGAAAAACACTTTTGGATGGTGTGCATCTGGAAACGGAGGAGAGGCGGTGATGTCACAGGGGCAAAGTGAGGAGACAAGAGAAAAACAAGGCTTTCTTTTTCCCTTCTCTCGCTCTCTCTCCCTCGCTCCCTCCACCCTAATCCTCTTTGCAGGCCTGGAGGGAAAGGGTGGCGGGCTGCCAAGGCAAAGGCTGCTGGGTAAACGCAGAGGCTGCCAAGCGGGGCCCTGTCGCCGGCGTTAGAAGCACACATCTTTGTTCTCGGAGACCTGGTGTTCTGCCAAGGGCCTCATTTCAGCCAGGCATTATGGTTGCCCTGGATCGAAGCCAAACTACTGAGAGCTTACTCCCTTCTCCCTCCCTCCCTCCCTCCCTTTTTTCTCTATACCCTCCCTCTCTCTCTCTTTTTCCATCCCTCCCACTCTCTCTATCACACACACACACACACACACACCCATCGCTAGGCTCTTATTCATCCCTGAATCCTCCGACTAGGGCTTCCTGCCAAACATTCATCAGTTGCCATGGCAGCAGGAGAGAGAGAGAGAGAGGAGTGGAACATCAGAGCGAATAATAATGAGTCACTCCTGGAGCCAGATGTGCCACATCTGCAAAGCCGCCACACTGAGGGGGAGGGAGTTGGGGGAGGATGGGCGGAGAAAGGGGTAAGGGGGGATGGGCGGAGAAAGGGGTGTGTGAGGACTAGCAGTTAAGCAGGATGGGTGAGAGAAGGAACAGGGGATGGGGGCATTTAATTAAAAAAATTGTCTGTATTCAGTAACATACTGTAAGGGGACATTTTGAAAAATAGCAGACAACCGAGCCTATGATCGCAAGCGTGTGGGGAAATTGCTGGAATCTACCCCGCAATTTCTCCAGTATGGGAAAATATGGAGAGAGCAAAATCGCAAAGCAGTTGAGGACACAAATTCCTAAGAAGATAGAAGAGTAAAATCATATGACATGCAAACTGAGAAGCTACACTCGTGGACACCAGCAAAAATAAGGCTTTCATTTATGTGAAAAAGAAGATCCAAAGATTATGCTAGCCAACATTCCTCATCTCGACAGTTCCACACCTCAACTAAAACAAAATGAATATTAGGCCATTCAATATTTCCCCTGATGGAGAAAGGCGAGCAAAACCCAAAACACACCATGTTTGTGCATTGGTGCAAAATACCATTGAGTTTTGATTATCTTTGAGTAGCAGTATCTGCAAAATACTTATAGGCTATCCCTACTGTGATGCAACTCTGCATCTTGGGGTATTTTCTGCCACGCTCTGCAAGTTTCCCCTCGATTCACTCTTTCCGATATCCACATGCATCTTCGGGGCAAGAATGGTAAACTCATCAACGAAGTAAATTTCATGGGATTCTTTTATGGTCTGGGCTGTTACGGGAGAAAACATTTTTGTTCCTGTTTTCCCTCTTCGCCAGTTAGTTCGCCAGGGTGCTAAGCCAGCTATTCTCCATTCAGGTACGCAACACAGGGCTGCCAAAAATAACAGCACGGCAAAGTTCACCATGATGTAACTAGGCCCCGAAGCAAGAAACTGCAAATAATGACAGCTTATGTAATGTCCAGACAGACAGAGTTTTCAGGCCACTCCAAGGGAGCAAGCGCATTAAAGGGGAGTTTTTGAAAAGATAATGAGGCAAAACTTTAAGTCTGAAGTATCAGGTTAAAGTGGATGACAGGAGATGAAGATGTCTTTATTCCTGACACTCAAGCTTTTTCCCAAGTGTCTCACAGAGGAACAAGGCAGATTCTAGGGGAGGGTGCTGGGTTGGCTATTGCCCCTTCCAAAAGGTACATTTGGCCCACCCACTCAGAAATGACACAACGTGATGATTAAGGAATGGTCGGCCCATGTGATGCAACATGTTGATCATGTGACCAACTGTGTCACATTGACCTTTTTAACCAACTAGCAAGTTGAGAGTTGAGCAGCAAGAGGGTCCAGTATCCTAGAGTATACTAGCAGGTTTAAAAAAACAGGTTGTCTGCCCAACAGAAGACCGTGTTAGCCCACTAAGCTAAAACCTTGCTCGGGGAGGTAACACAAGTCTTCACATCTAAGATAATGTTACTCGTCTTGCAAGTGCACTTCAGAGAACCATCTACGCTACATATTTATTCTAAATGGTAATAGATTCTCTGCTAGACTGTGTTAGGTCACTAAGCTTACTCAGGGAGCTAACATGCGACCTCCGCTACTTATACTGTCACGATCGTCTTGCTGTGAGAGATTGGACCAAGGCGCAGCGTGTGCAAAATACATCTTCTTTATTTTAAGAAGAGAGAAAAAACAAACAAGAAACGAACAACTAATCACGAACTAACAAAATAACAAAACTGACGACCGTGAAGCTAATAAAGACAGATAGTGCTGACACAAACACTACACATAGACAATTACCCACAAAAGCTAAAGCCTATGGCTGCCTTAAATATGGCTCCCAATCAGAGACAACAATAACCAGCTGTCTCTGATTGAGAACAATTCAGGCAACCATAGACTTTCCTAGACACCTACACTGAACACTAACCCATCTACTCTACTTAACCCCCTAAACCATACAACACCCTAGACAATACAAAAACACACAAACTTCCCCATGTCACACCCTGACCTAACTAAAATAATAATGAAAACAAAGATAACTAAGGCCAGGGTGTGACATAACCCCCCCCTTAAGGTGCGAACTCCGGGCGCACCAGCATAAAGTCTAGGGGAGGGTCTGGGTGGGCGTCTGTCCACGGTGGCGGCTCTGGCACTGGTCGTGGTCCCCACCCCACCATAGTCACTACCCGCTTTCGTAGCCTCCTCCAAATGACCACCCGCCAACTTAACCCCACTGGAATAAGGGGCAGCACCGGACTAAGGGGCAGTACCGGATTAAGGGGCAGCACCAGGATAAGGGGCAGCACCAGGATAAGGGGCAGCACCAGGATAAGGGGCAGCTCCGGACTGAGGGACGGCAGCTCCGGACTGAGGGACGGCAGCTCCGGACTGAGGGACGGCAGCTCCGGACTGAGGGACGGCAGCTCCGGACTGAGGGACGGCAGCTCCGGACTGAGGGACAGCACCGGACTGAGGGGCAGCACCGGACTGAGGGGCAGCACCGGACTGAATGGCGGATCCTGGCTGGCTGGCTCTGGCGGATCCTGGCTGGCTGGCGGATCCTGGCTGGCTGGCTCTGGCGGATCCTGGCTGGACGGCTCTGGCGGATCCTGGCTGGACGGCTCTGGCGGATCCTGGCTGGACGGCTCTGGCTGCTCCTGGCTGGACGGCTCATGGCTGGCTGACGGATCTGGCTGCTCATGGCTGGCTGACGGATCTGGCTGCTCATGGCTGGCTGACGGATCTGGCTGCTCATGGCTGGCTGACGGATCTGGCTGCTCATGGCTGGCTGACGGATCTGGCTGCTCATGGCTGGCTGACGGATCTGGCTGCTCATGGCTGGCTGACGGATCTGGCTGCTCATGGCTGGCTGACGGATCTGGCTGCTCATGGCTGGCTGACGGATCTGGCTGCTCATGGCTGGCTGACGGATCTGGCTGCGCATGGCTGGCTGTCGGATCTGGCTGCTCATGGCTGGCAGACGGATCTGGCTGATCCTGTCTGGCGGAAGGCTCTGGCTGATCCTGTCTGGCGGAAGGCTCTGGCTGATCCTGTCTGGCGGAAGGCTCTGGCTGATCCTGTCTGGCGGAAGGCTCTGGCTGATCCTGTCTGGCGGAAGGCTCTGGCTGCTCCTGTCTGGCGGAAGGCTCTAGCGGCTCCTGTCTGGCGGAAGGCTCTAGCGGCTCCTGTCTGGCGGAAGGCTCTAGCGGCTCCTGTCTGGCGGACGGCTCTGAAGGCTCATGGCAGACGGGCGGCTTTGCAGGCTCAGTACAGACGGGCGGCTTTGAATACTCAGTACAGACGGGCAGTTCATGCGGCGCTTGGCAGACGGACAGTTCAGACGGCGTTGGGCAGACGGGCAGTTCAGACGCCGTTGGGCAGACGGGCAGTTCAGGCGCCGTTGGGCAGACGGGCAGTTCAGGCGCCGTTGGGCAGACGGGCAGTTCAGGCACCGTTGGGCAGACAGGCAGTTCAGGCGCCGTTGGGCAGACGGGCAGTTCAGGCGCCGTTGGGCAGACGGCAGACTCTGGCCGGCTGAGACGCACTGTAGGCCTGGTGCGTGGTGCCGGAACTGGAGGTACCGGGCTGAGGACACGCATCTCAGGGCTAGTGCGGGGAGAAGGAACAGGGCATGCTGGACCCTGGGAACGCACATTAGGCCTAGTGCGTGGTGCCGGAACTGGTGGTACCGGGCTGAGGACACGCATCTCAGGGCTAGTGCGGGGAGCAGCAACAGGACGCACAGGACTCTGGGGACACACAGGAGGCTTGGTGCGTGGTGTAGGCACTGGTGGTAAAAGGCTGGAGACACGCACCATAGAGCTTGTGCGTGGAGGAGGCACAGGGCTCTGAAGACGCACTGGAAGCCTGGTGCGTGGTGTAGGCACTGGTGGTACTGGGCTGGAGCGGGGAGGTGGCGCCGGAAATACCGGACCGTGCAGGCGTACTGGCTCCCTTGAGCACTGAGCCTGTCCAACCTTACCTGGTTGTATGCTCCCCGTCGCCCGACCAGTGCGGGGAGGTGGAATAACCCGCACCGGGCTATGTAGGCGAACCGGGGACACCATGCGTAAGGCTGGTGCCATGTAAGCCGGCCCGAGGAGACGCACTGGTGGCCAGATGCGTTGGGCCGGCTTCATGACATCCGGCTCAACGCTCAATCTAGCCCGGCCGATACGTGGAGCTGGAATGTACCGAACCGGGCTATGCACGCGTACAGGAGACACCATGCGCTCTACTGCGTAACACGGTGTCTGCCTGTACTCTCGCTCTCCACGGTAAGTACAGGGAGTAGGCGCAGGTCTCCTACCTGACTTCGCCACACTCCCTTTAAGGCCCCCCCCAAGAAATTTTTGGGTTGTACTCACGGGCTTCCAGCCTTGCTTCCGTGCTGCCTCCTCATATCGCCTCCTCTCGGCTTTAGCTGCCTCCAGCTCTTCACGAGGGAGGCGATATTCTCCCGGTTGTGCCCAAGGTCCCTTACCATCCAGTATCTCCTCCCATGTCCATGAATCCTGTGTAGGTGGGTCCTGTTGCCGCTTGACACGCCGCTTGGTCCTAGATTGGTGGGTAATTCTGTCACGATCGTCTTGCTGTGAGAGATTGGACCAAGGCGCAGCGTGTGCAAAATACATCTTCTTTATTTTAAGAAGAGAGAAAAAACAAACAAGAAACGAACAACTAATCACGAACTAACAAAATAACAAAACTGACGACCGTGAAGCTAATAAAGACAGATAGTGCTGACACAAACACTACACATAGACAATTACCCACAAAAGCTAAAGCCTATGGCTGCCTTAAATATGGCTCCCAATCAGAGACAACAATAACCAGCTGTCTCTGATTGAGAACAATTCAGGCAACCATAGACTTTCCTAGACACCTACACTGAACACTAACCCATCTACTCTACTTAACCCCCTAAACCAGGGGTGTCAAACATACGGCCCGCGGGCCGGAACCGGCCCCCAAGGAGGTTCGATCAGGCCCGCAGGATAATTTGAAAGTGGAAAAAATGCATAAAAGACATGGAATTAATATTTTTAATTCGCTGCAATTCATGGATTATCCGCTAAGGGGCGCACTCTTTCCATCAGAGTAGAAGACAAGCCGCATCACTGAGACAGACTGAAAACAGCAGACGGTATCAATGCGCCATCTGCTGCTTGTTACGACGTTGTTAATACCTTGGTCTCTACCTCTCCGCTACACCCTCATTAGCCAAAATGTCGTTATCCAAACGGAGAAAAGTAGATAAGGAGTGTAGAATTTTCAAAGAAAAATGGACCACGTCCTATTTATTTACAGAGATGCACGGAAAACCTTCGTGCTTGGTGTGTTTGCAACAAGTTTCGGTATTGAAGGAATATAATATTCGACGCCACTACGAGACTCATCACAGCGAAAAATATGACGGCTTGCAAGGACAACTGAGAAGAGATAAGATTAACGAATTGCTGGCGGGTCTGAGGAAACAGCAGTCAACTTTCATCCAGAGCCGAGAAGTCAGTGAAGCAGCGGTAAAAGCCAGCTACCTAATTGCTAGCGAAATAGCATTAGCATCGAAGCCGTATTCCGACGGTGACTTTGTTAAACGATGCATGATGAAGGCGGCTGAACTTGTATGTCCCGAGAAGCGACAAGCTTTTGCCAATATTAGCCTGACGAGGAATACTATAGCAGAGAGGATTTCGGAACTATCGGCAGATTTAGACAGTCAATTGAAACAGAGAGTCAAGTCAAATTCCTTTCTTTAAAAGTCTCATTTAATCTTAAAGTGCATTACTATATTTTTCAGTACCAATTAAAGTTTTGTGCCTTTGTACAATCAGTGGGATCAGTTGCAATGCATATTTGTGAATGATAAAAGTAAATTGCACATTTGTCTAAGGAAATATGAGGTGTTTCATGAAATGTTTTGTAAAAGGATAGTTCATTAAATTTCAATATTTTCCTAATGTTCTTGTGCTTCTTTACACCAAAACAAAGGAAAGACATGATATTTTGGTTATTTATAGCAGAGTATGGTATAATTTTAATGGTCCGGCCCACTTGACATCTCCCTAGGCCGTATGTGGCCCACGATGCGAAATGAGTTTGACACCCCTGCCCTAAACCATACAACACCCTAGACAATACAAAAACACACAAACTTCCCCATGTCACACCCTGACCTAACTAAAATAATAATGAAAACAAAGATAACTAAGGCCAGGGTGTGACATATACATCGGTAATAGATTAATTGCTAGCAGACCCCATATGTGCACGTCACTTTATTTCTGCCTGGTCTGGATGAGAGAATCCTCAAATAAACAACAGTCCCTCCTCGCAAGTCCTTGTGTCAAGGAAATGGTTTCCCGACATCTAGCGCATGAATCAAACCATCATCTGCGCAACATTTTCAGACATTTTCCAGCTTCCCCTCCGTTTTTGTCATCCGGCCTCGGCCGCTATATTCCTCGCGAGGCCTCGCCATGCGGTCATCGCCGCTCTAAAACTCTCCGCCCCCTTTACTAGTCATTTATCTGAGCTAGTCTTGTTCACACCAGATGTGAGGGCGTGGTGAACACCGAAAACCAGGACTGCATCCCAGATGACACCCAATTTCCCAGGGTGTGATTTTGGACATACACCAGACGTGGGAACACAAGGCCTTCCGCATGAATAGGGGGAATTCTACTCTGTCCAACAGAATCAGCTGAGATGAAAACAAATGCCGTTTTACATTCTCTTTCCCTCTCTCTCTTTCTCCCTCTCTGTGAAGAATTGACATGTTATCTTTATACCTGTGTTACTGTATGTTCCTTCTTCCTCCTGTAATCTGTTTTATAGCGTTGTTCCCATTGCTCTTTCCGTCCCTATTTTGAGCCACCACCTAAACCTTTCGACAACCCTGGGTCCTGACTTACAAATGGTAATTGTCCGTGGTCGTATTTATTTGTGAACACCGTAGCAAGTCCTTCACCGTTTCGGTCTGTTTGCTTCTGTTTTGTTCATAGAGAATACAACCCGTTTTGGAGACATGAGGACCAAATGCTTGCTTGAGATATGTGTCGGGTATTTGCATAAAATCTCTCTATAACAGCGATGCATAGTTTACAGAAATGTTGGATTTAGGTATGTGCTGCTCGAGCTGGTATTTGGCCCAAAGAGCACATTGATCTCCAAACAAACATTTCATAGTGTGACAGTGTCGCTTAGCAACAATGCATCAGTCCCAATTAATTTGCTCTTGGTTATAGCCTCGGGTCTAGACTATAGTATAGCTGGAGAGTGTCAGTGCACATTCAAACTGTTCTCTGCAAAGTGCTTAATAATAGACCATTCCTATAGTCTATTCTACAGCATTTAGGTTCAGCTACAGCATTAACCACCTTGGGCTAGAATGTATGTAGCACATCTAAAAGCTCTGTGCCACAACCTGCAGACGTAACGCCCCACCGCGACTGCCTTGAATGACACACACCAACAAACAGCTCACACAATGACACACAACTCACGTACACGAACACACAACTCACACACACTAACAAACAACTAACGTAAGCCTTACACACTCATTCAAGGCTTACGCGAGCGTGTGTTAGTGTGTGTGAGTTGTGTGTTAGTGTGTGCATGAGTCGTGTGTTTGCGTGTCTAAGCCTTGAATATGTGTGAGCTGTGTGTGTGTTAGTGTGTCATGTCCCAGAGGTGAGGCAGGCCACTTGGCAGGCTGTATTCTCGGAGCTAAGACGAGCTGAGTGGGCTAGAGAACATCAGTGGCTTTAGCCAGTCTCCCCAGCCACAACCCACCTGTCGACACCCCTCTTCTCCCCCCTTCTTCCCTATCTCTACACCTCTCTAACTCCATTCTCCCACTCTCACACCCACCAAAGCCATTTCTCTCTCCGTTTTCTTCCTCTTATTTGTTCTGGTCTCTCTCTAGCTCTGTATCGTTCTTCATCTCTTTCTGTCAGACTGTCACAACAGAGCACAACACAGCCCTGGGCGGCGGCGCAGAGTACACTAGGTGCCCTTGGAGAGACAGATAAACGGTGTTATATGATTACACGGCACAGCGTTATTGTGCAACGCATGACTCACACTCAGCTTTAATTGCAGCACCGCTGGCTCGCTTGTGCATGTTTTAGCGCGTGGGCGGAAAGAGAGAGACAACAGGGAGAGGGTTAGCACTTTTGCAGGTCAGCCTTTGGGGGGGGGGGGGGGGGGGGGCGTAGGCTACTGGGGCTCGGAGCATGGACCGACCACAGTGGCGTGTTTTTTACTACTACTCTTGTTTACTCATAAGTGACGCACATTTTGATGAAAAGCGAAGTCCGTTTGGCCAAGAGGACTGATAACAGCAAGTCCTGCACTGAGCAAAGACCATGCTGCACTGACAAATACACAAAATCATCATCATCTATATGATTATTTTGTATTATGTAATTGGTATGATATCATTACAGAAAGGCCTTGAGTTTCACAACAAGTAAGAGTTCAGCAAGTAAGCGTATGAGTAACACTACTCCTAACTGCATAGCCGATTGCACTCGGCTAGACTTGGCAAAGCAGTCACAGCGAGAGGTCGGCTTATCCTCTCTCCACCCGGGGCAGCCATTTTGGAAATTGATTTGGAAAGGAATCACATCTCAGGCGACCCTGAGAGACCGAAGCGGGGTGTAGAGCCGTTTGTGTGGGTACGAGGGGCTGGGCTGGACTGGATGACCTTGTGGTTGAGGAGAGTGCGTTCGACACTCACACACACACTCAGCTTTCCTTCATATTCAGGCGGACTATTGGACAACAACTTGGCGGGAAGCCCGTGCGTGTGTGTCTGTGTGTCTATGTGTGAGAGAGAGAGTTTTGAGTGGCTTCAGCTCCCTGCCAATTCCTATTTGTGCCAAGCCAACCAGCTCCTATGTTAGAAGGGATGGGGAGCCAAGTCCAAACATGAATTTGTCATTCTTTGGAGGTCAAACAGAGATTCGTCATTTTCAAGGCAGGCAGTTAATGGTTGACAGAATAGCAGTTGATATGCAGTAGAATCCTCCCACTCACACGTTTACAGTATATACTAGATTTCTTTTGGTAATGTTTTAATTGTTTTTCATTACGGGAATAGGGACCTTTTGCAAGACACTGAGTGAATTTCAGGGACACATTATAATGTTGATGCATTAAAAACATGCATACATAAATACGTGTGCTCAAGTAATTGTATATCAATAGTTAACTAAGTAAGCAATGAGGGTTTTCTTCCTAGAAACAAGAAGCAGTGTAGTAATATTGTTTTCTAAAGACTTTTCCAGATGGAAATCTATTGTTACTTTCTTTTCATATTTTTTACATTGATAAAAAAGACAACAAAAAAAATCTCTGATGTTGACGTG